>NC_082603.1:24925569-25542535 GCF_030936135.1 Gavia stellata | reverse complement strand
TAGGGGGAAAGAGGGGAGGCGAACTGAATACTGCCATGAGGACTAGATTTTCCTGTTACTTGTGTGTATGAAGAGATGCAGTCCAAATAGATACTGTGATGCTGGCCCTTTAACTTTTTGTCTAGGATTTTTTTCTTATATATTTTCCAGTAAATTCAGTTTGTTTGTAGTGCTTTCTCTGCCTTCCCCCTTCCCCGCTTCATCCTGAACCCCAGCAAACACACTCTTGAATTAACAAGTGTTTTGTAGTTTCACTTCCTCATTTCATTCTACTTATCAGCCATTCAGAAACTGAGTTGTACAAGAAAATTCCTTTAATGTTTGCTTTTGCACACCACTACTAATAGGGGATCTTGGTGCATTCTGTAATTGCCAATGAAGTGTTTGAGCACTCTCAAATGTAAATGGACATTGTGGCACAGCTGGAGTGTTGAGGCTTGGAAAAGCATTCTGAAACAGCTCAAACCCAGTATTCCTTGTGCAGAATTTAAACAAAGTTTGTACTATAAGAGGTGTTTGTGTGCTACAACTTTTGTGCTCAGTAGATCCTTGTAGCTGTTTTACAGACTTCAAAAAATGAAGCAAACAGGTTATTTATCTGGAATCTTGCAGGCATATAATCTGTGGGCCGCTACTGCTGGTGTCTTCGTGGGGAAGGTGAGAAAGACCTTATTTAAGTAAGAGGCGCCTTGTCAGGGGCTACAGCTTGCTTCCAGGCAGAACTGAGCGTATAGTATGTTCAAAATGCTGTCATTATGGATAGAGCCTTCTGCTCTTAACATAAGTGTTATTATTGTAGAGATGCTGTTTCTCTTGCCTGTGTCAGTAACAAGGTACTTTCTCTTCTGTGTCTGTGTGCTAATTTATGCCATTGCAAGCTTGCCATATCCCAGATTCTTATCGGCACTGAATCTAGGCTCTACTTTGAATCCAAATGATTGTGACTTCAGTTTGTAAATGCAGGTTTTTTGTTAGGCCTTCTTTGCTTTCTGTTTTTTCTACTAATATAATTACAGGAAAAATGGTTATCAAGGTCAGTTTGTATAGATATACTGGGAGTGTTTTCCGGTTCCAACAAAATAAGCTTATTTCCTGAAGTATTTCAAGCCCGTCATATGTATGGGTTGCAATAGTGCATTGTTGCTATGTGCCTGCAGTTGGAGCCTTACTTACAGTAATCTGTTTCTAGCAGCAGGCAAGCAAGTGAACATTAAATTTTGATTGAATGGAATGACAGGAAAGGGATAAATTCAGCATGCTGACCATAGGAGCTGTTGGATGTAGAGAATTAAAGGAAGACAAACCTTGACATATTCTTTTCCATGCCAGAACTTAAATGTTTGGAATGCAACAAATGGTTTTCATTACAGCTCCTTCCTGAGTTAGTGCATGTTAATTCTTGTTTGCCCTTATAAAATAAGCCATGCCTGTACATGCCTTTTTAGAAGGAGGAGCCAGTGAATCAATCAATGCCACAACTGACATGGAAGAAGAAACAGAGGTACATCTGTTGTGTTTCTTGGCTTTTGGTCCTGAGTTCTGATGAGTAACCAGGCTATGGCAATTGCATGAGGAAGCTTGCCCTCTCCTCTCTGAGTAGCTGACACTTTTTAAAGCAAGGTTATTTTAATCCTGTAATGGTTAACACTTTTAAAGAAAATATGTAATTTTTTATTAAAGAACTGAATTGTTTCTATTGGTTGAAAAGCAGAAGAGAAATTGACTTTAGGTTGCAGACTTTTTTTCCTTTGGTTTTCAGCAACCGAGGAGCAGGAAAGAAAAGTGGCCTTTAGAGGAACACTTTTGGCTTTTCTTCTGTCCTTTCAATCAGGCTATTTTTCCTAGCCACTTGAGCCCTTCTGGTCTCTCATGAAAAAGTTTGAGTTTTGTTCTGAAATGTGTTTGCTTCACCTGCATGTTCTGACTCTTTCAGTACTTGTGGTTTGTTCCCTGGCAACAGTAGTTCACCTGCTGCCCAAAAATATACTCATACAGCCCAAATTAAACATCCAACTTGTTCTGTTTTAATGTTTAATTTATTTTGTTTGGTGCAATCAATGTGTTAGATATTTAATGGAAATGGAAGGTTGCTTCTCAGACGTACTTGGGTGAGGTGTTTTTGTAGCTTTTTAAACTGTTGTTTGTTTGTTTTGTTACCAAGTGGAGGTCTATGAACTAACTTCAAGAACAATTCAATTTTATCTGGTAGTCAGTCTCAGTGTATCAACTTGTAGTATCTCATATTGTAGTTTTGAACATACTCATACTGTCTTTCTTTTCCAGTTCTGCACAGTTGAAGCTAATGAAAACAGTTGGGGGAAACAAGGAAATTTCCAGTCCTCCCACTGTAGCTAATTATGCCAGTTGTGGCAGAAGGGTACATTGGCTTGTTGTCTTGCAGCCAGAAGCCTTCAAAGTAGTCACTTAGAGAGTGCTGAGTGGGACAGATGACTGTTAAACATACGAGAACCAAAGACTGGGTTGTGTCCTCCTTGAAACGGGCAGTTTAAAACCTTTTTTTTTAACTTCTGCAGAAACCTGAGTGAGTGAAAAGATCTTAGCTTTCTTTGCTTAGGCATGAGAGTTACCTTCTTACTTCCATCATTAGAAACAATCAAAAATGCAAGCTCTATCTCTTTTGACACTGCTTCAATGCATTTGTCACTGATGTCTGCAATGTGGTTATTTTGCTTTCCAGCTCTCCCTTTAGACTCCAACTACATAGTCTGCCTTTTGCTCTGACATCTCTCTTGCTTCTCCACACTGAAGATGCTACAGTCATGATTCTAGTTTCTCTTTCCTCGTGCTTCTCTGCCTGCTTTCTTCATTGGGATTCTCCAGTATATTCATTCGTGTTTGTCTTGTAGTGTTCTGGGTCCCCAGAGCTCTTACTCTTTCCTTACCTCATTTGGTCTGTCATTCTCCACACCTACTTTTCTTAACTGCTTAATGTGTTGCCTTTGGCAACATTTGGGCTACTGTATAGGGGTGTCTTGTGGTTTTTTGTTGCTTTTTAGATGGCAAGCAGTGGCATTTTAAAGCTGAGTAAATAGCAGGCCAACTTTTTTCTGGCTTTCCTGTGCAGTATCTGGTGGCTTATTTATATTAGACCTACATATTGAAACAGCATTGGTTTTCAAAGTAGCTTTGAAAACTATTTGCAATTCCCTTCAGTCTTCCCCCTCAGACTTGGCAATATTTGGAATCTTTGCTTTTGAGCAATAACTGCTGGAATCATGTGAATCTGATGCACCTTTTCTTTAAAAGCTTCTAGTTCTCATATTAGTGTGTTCAGACCTTTATTTTGAATTTTGAAGGCTAAAATCTGACAACTGAAGTTCAGAATTAGTCTCTTGAAATGAAGCGTGTAATGCTATGTGTAAGTACCCTTATATGCTGAATTTCATTCCATTCCTCATTTCATATGCTTGAGTTTGATAATGTGATTGCAAGTGTCTTGCAAGGAAGCAGTCCTATTATCCTATTCTTGGGTTAAAATAGCATGTTTCCCTATGACCTGACTCTCGTGTGGGAAAGGGTTATATACTGCTGCTTTTGCGTTTCATAGCATTAAGCTATAACATCAGAAACCTCCTCGACACTCTTTGATTCAGAAAGCAGCTATGCTTGACTGAGCTTCTGGGTAACTTGTCCTTCAAAGACACTACTGCCCTCTTTCCTCATAAGGTTCAGGAGAGGTGTAACAAACACAGTTTTGCTGAACTTTAATTCTAGTAACAAAAGCATGAGCTTTTACCATGGATTAATTTGTAGGAAAAGAATATTTTTGTGAGCTAAAATGGTCTTTTAAACCAGTGTTCAATTTGCCGTGTTAAGTTGTAGTAAATGCAAAAATAAGCAACCTAAAGCGGTTATTTTAGACTGGCAACTAGATAAACTGACTGTTGGTGTCCTGTTACATCACAAAAAGCTAGCAGTAGGAATAATGGGTAGCTGTTTCACTGCAACCTGATGATACAGAATTTGAAAAGGTCTGAACACGGCTCCATTTAGCTGTGAGGTCTCTTTATGAAATGTAGCGTCCTTTGCTTTTATTGTCATAGCCAGATCAGATCTCTGCTCCAATTGCTTGTACACTTACGCAATGGCTGTTGTTGTTGTAGTAGAATAATGCTTTGGGATGATGTGTGTGCTGTAGCCTTACTGTACCAGCACTGAAATGTTTCAGGGACAAAATAAAATCCGGTATTCTCTTTGGGAGAAGTGCACTTACTATCCGTTAGGATATTCTTAACCATACAGAGCTGGTTTGTGCTAGTAAGAGATTGAGAACAAGTATTTTTCTTTCAGTTGCATTGGCAATTAGGAAATAATGCACATAATTTTGTGTCTGTTCCGAATAGGCATTGTTGCAGGGCTCTGAAAAAAATAGGCCATCAGGCTGTCTGTCTGCATTATCAGCCTGAATGACCGGAAGAATTGGATTACTTATATGATACTGAGGGAGCACTGAACTCTATGTGGTGCTTGCCTTAGGGACGATTCAGGACTCTGCATATAAATATTACCTGCTGGCCAGCTAAAGTATGAGATCAACTAGAGTCTTAAAGATGTCTATAGGAAAATTTTAGTTCAGTTGTTCACTTGATGCTGCGCCTGCTGCGCTTCATAGAAGTACATTAAAAATTAGAGCCAAAACCAGAACTCACATTCTAATAAATGAGGTCTGAGCACTTGTCAGGTGGCAGTTTTGGATAGGAGGCCTAGCGGGTTTTGTATATGTGCTAGTCAGGTTTGATTCTTGCTCTTGCAGCTCACGCATGCTGTGTCCTATGTGTGTGTCAGTTTTCACCCAGCCCATGCTAGAATCCAGTCCTTGCCGTTAAGATGGGTGAATGACCCTTCAAGCCAATTTGACTGGAAGGGTGCTGGGGGAATAGATATATTAGATACACTTAACTAATACGGCAGCAATGGACCAAATCCGTAGGCTGCTTTATTGAAAAGGAAAGCATGAGCATGCTCAAAATAGTAGCTAGCTATTGTCACATTTCAGTATGTATGTCAATGCTCTTATGGGTTGCTTGTTTTATTTATTAGCATTTCTGGAGCAATTACGGTCATGGTATGGCACAGCTTAACTCTAACCAAAATAGAAAGCCAGGCCAGTAATTCCCTCTCCCCTTGCATTCTCTTGACAACAAATTCAAATATGGTAGTGCTATATGGACGGTCTGTTACTGCCCAGTCAGAAAGGTGAAATGGTTTGAGATAATTGATAAGTGTCACTTTAGAATTGGGTTGTTGAGCTAGGTGCTTTAGTGCCTTCTGTTCCAGGTTGGTCAATATTGTTCTGATTTGAACATAAGTGCATGAGAAGTGCTGCTTGCACTGTTCCCAGGAGACTGGGAATATAGAAGAAGTTAATGTAGAAATCTTATTCACCATTTTTTCCTTAAGCATGCCAGCAACTTGTGATTAAAAAAAAAAAAAAATCTAATTATATTGAGCAATGTTGTTTTTTTTTTCCTTCAGTACTCTATAAGGTCATCTAGCTCCCTTAGGGGTTCAAATAAAAGCAATGAGAAAGAAAGATCAAAGTTGGAAAATCTCAAAGCAGCATTGTTTCCAACACTGAGTCAGGTTGGCTGCAGCTCTGTCTAGTTGGTCTTGAAAATCTCCAAGGATGGAGATTGCATAGCCTCTGAGTGACCTGTTCCAGAGCTGCTCTGCTCTCCTGACACACGAACTCCTAGCATAAGAGCCAGGTTGTTTTGGATGCCTGGCTTGCACCAGCCTGCAATTTCTATTTTCCAGTGTAGTCATCTGATCAACTCCCTTCCCCCCCCAGCTGCAGTGCCTGGGCTACAGCAGTCCTAAACATTCGATTTTTATCATTGGTGTGTTAAGTATTGTTTGCCTTGATTTTGGAGAGGAGCCAGCAGGCATTTTATTTTGCACAAATTTCTGAGTAATTATCTTGACTTCAGCACAAAAGAGAATAGTTTGATACAAAATTTTACTATTTAAGTATAGGACAGTGCATTTTAAAATGTCAGTCAGATTACTGTCTAGAGTTCAAGAGCTTTCCTTGCCTAACTGTAAAATACAAATACTTTTTGCCTGTTTGGTCTAGAAATAGTCAATACAAGGAAGCATTCTGTTTCTCTGTACCTTACTTTGGAATCCTTTCATGTATCATTGCACACTTTCTCCTGCTGTTAATCTAACGCAAAAGATATGAAACAGCATCTTGAAGAAGTCATAAGAACACGAAATTGCTAAATATTGGAGCATTTCCTAGACCCAGGTGCCTTTTGTGGGATTGTCTCCTTTGATATGAGAAGGCAGTTGATATCAGCTCTAAAATCTGGCCCAGATTGGAGCCAACTGTCAATCATTCTTTGAAGAACATTGAGTGCAAAGAAGTAGCTCTTGTACTCACCCTTTGCCTGGATTGTTGCTCAAGGACATAAGGTGGATGCACAGCACCGTGATCAGGCCAAAGGTTTGTATTTAAAAGGAGAGGAGCAAATGCTGAGGGTGAGGATGCTTTGTGCCCACTGTGTGCATGTGCGGCATGTGTACTTCCTGGCTTGTCCAGCAGTTGACAGAGCTTCTGTGAGAGAGGGGGGAGAGAGGGGTCACGTCCTGGACCGCCAGTGAAATGTGCTGCTGTGCATGGGCTGGGATGAACCTAGTTCTCAGGGGATGTGCAGCATAGCTGAGGGGAGCAGTGGAGCCCCACACCAATTTGTGGTCCCCCTTCCTGGTAAGCTTTGTGACAGTTAAAATTGGTTTGTGCATCATCTGCCCGAACAATTTAGCCTTATTAAATAGTAATCTGTGAAACTTGCATATCTGCTGAAAAAGGTTTTCAAAATTAACTGATGAGCTCAGAAGAAGACAGGGCCTGGCTGTAAGGAAGAAGCTGGTTTTTGTAGACTAGCCAGGTGGTGAGCCATGACCCACGGACTTACTAGTAGAGTCTGGCTTATGTGTGCATAGTCTGAGGAGATCAGCTACATCCATGCATGGTGTGTGGTTCATGTTTGCCTTGTGCCCCAGGCTCTGAGACACAAAGAAGCCCAACAAAATACAAGCAAGTTCGAAGTTTCTGAAATAACAAGACCTACATTTACAATTTTTATTTTAACATGATAATGGTGGCACATGTTTTATCGGTGTGAATGACACAGGAAAGTGCAAAGCCTCTTGAGAGAATGTTGGAGAGCTGTCTGGCACAGAGGAGCAAAGTTGGTGCAGCCTGCCACAGTGTTACATGCTTGGACCGGGCTCAGGAGCAAATTATCCTGTCTGCTTCTTGAGAATTTCTTGAGATTTTCTTGAGAGAAGTCACTGTATTGCTGCCAGGTTTTCCTTCCGGAGCGAGCTAGTCTTTTTGCTTTGTGGCTGGTGAAGGGATTGGGGCTGGGAGTGAAACAAGAAGCTACTCAAACATGGTGTAGCTGCGGTTTTGATGTAAAGGGTCTATACACAAAGCATAAGCCCGGTGTTGCTGTAATGATTATTTGAGAAGCAGTGGAGCTGCCATGTCTTAAGCCTAGGTTATATTGCTTAGCATCATTTGGGTGCTGCTTTGTTTCACTGTCTCTTGTAGCATTTATCTTATACTTAATGTAGGTTCCTTTTCATGAGGGCCGCCATGTAGTACTGAACACAGTGGGAATCAGCTTGCTGATTAGGACTTGTAGATACGGTAGTGAAAAAGTGTAGCTTACAGCAACATGTTGTAATATTTTTCTTTGCCCCTTCAGTTTAGGGAATTGATATCTGGGAACTTGATTAGGCTCCGTGACCTACACTTGGATCCTTAGCCCTCTCTTTGTTGACTTATTCTGCCCTAGAGCCAGCTCTTTATTCTTTTTGTCCTTATTTTCCTCACACTGAAACGAGAGGGTGATATTACACTGTAGGTGTTTTTGAAGGGTCTGTTTAAATACCACAGAGTTAATGCAGTGGTGGCTGTTGCATGCATCTTTAACATAAATGCATTGATACAGGTGGTGAAGGGAGACATTTTCAGCCTCTCTTCATCTGCAAACTTTGTGCCTGCCTAGCGCTTAAGGGAAAAAAAAAGTTTTTAATGTGTAGCTGAGCTGAAGACACCTGTGTAATGATGAATTTTACATTCCTGACAATATATGAAGGTAAATAATGAATTACAAATGTTGCTTTGTCTTTTCAGTACATCAACTGTGGTAACCTGGAACAGCTATTAGACAGTAACCAACATCTGCCCTGGACAGTGAGGGTGAAACTGGCATATGACATTGCTATGGGAATCAGTTATCTTCACTATAAAGGCATTTTCCACCGAGACCTTACATCCAAGGTACCGTTTATAAAATGAAGGGAACTTTTTAATGAAGGTACTAAAACTGGTTGTTTGGTTCTTTCTCCTCCTTCCAGCAGAGAACTGCTATTATATAAGGTGTGATTAAGACATTTTGAGAAACAAATTGAAATAGAGTTCATAGGATTAAAACTTTCCTCAAAACATGTTGATAGTTTATATGGGAACCGGAGAAAGAACTATCCTGAAGGAAGGTCATTCCTCAAATGAGTTCAGATTAGGATTTCTCAGAACAGCAGCTGCAGAGTTTTCTAGTTCTGAATTATGTGTCAGTAAAGTATTTAAATCCCTGTATAATTAAGCATAACAATCGAACATTTGGAACAGGTCAATCATATAAAGAACCCAAATTGAGGAGTTTATTACAAAAGCACTTTAAAATCTCTTTGTTGTTTCCCCATGTATTTCACGAATCTTCTTCAGTAGGAAGAGTGACCTTTCATTACTAATTCAGCATTAAGTGTTGTCCACAATCCTGGTTTATATTTCTTTCATTTCTAAAGTCAGTAAGATCAAACCAGTTTACCTAAAATTTTCAAATTTCAGAATTTCTTCCAGAATGATACTCCAGTGGCAGAGTTTTCAGTGGACATAAATTTGTTGAAACTGCTTTGGTGACAACTTGTATGAATTTAGTTGGCTGAAGTAGCTAGCTAATTCAAGCTCAGCTAGATGTATTGACACAGGAGCACTAAGCTCTGTGAACAAATTGCCCCAGAATTCACACTGGGTCTTGCCATCCATTGCGGCCTGTGTTGAGGGCTTTGCTGTCCTGTCTGTCCTGTTGTCTGGAGCTAATGAGCTAGTTTAAGCTCATGGGAGACTTGCAACATGAAAGTACTCAAAACTGTTCTTGGGAAGACTTCATGTCATTTCAATCAAAAGCATCCAGAAGAACATTATCTTAGCCTGGAAGGAACTATTTTCTAAGGTTAGAAACAGCTTTTAAAAATAAAACAACAGCACAGTGTGTTTGCAAATGTGAGTGACTACTAGTCCTCCATCCAGTTTTAGTTTTTTTTAAAGCTACCTCAGTGCAGTGTTAAACAGATGAAGGATGTGCATTTAGCCAAGGGGAAAAAAAAATTAGTTCAACTGGTAAGTGAAAGAAGTATTTCAGTGAAGTCCTAAAATACTTCCTTGGCTGTCCTTTCAAGTGAAAGGTGCCGAATTCTGCAAGGAAGAATTTATGAAAAATGCCCAGACTTGGAGTCGTGTCACTTTGACATGATACACTCAGAAAGCTCCATTTCAGTCACCTTGGAGTGTTGCAGATAAGAGATGCAGGAAAATAACTGAATGGATAAGATGGTGTTCCCCTTTTTTTCAGTTCAGGATGTATTTTAGTACATTTAAAAGTGGGGAAGTAGAGTTAGTGCAAGGAACCAAAGCTAACTAAGGAGGACTCTGTGCCTGCAGCATTTATCGTAACACATACTGTGATGGCTAGTCATATGAAAATCCATTTCCTGAGACCTCTGTGAATGCCTTTGTTCAAAGCTTTACATAATTGTAAGTCATTCTCCAGAGCTGCCCTACCAATGCTTCAATGTTATCTATTGTTGAATGTCAATTGTTTAGAAAACGCACCTGCTGGGAGGAATGCATGATTTCACTGCAATAGCAAACTCATCCCTGGCCACGGAAAGTAGTAAGGGTTATTTAAAAAAAAAAAAAAAAAAAACAGAAAAAAAACCCCAAACACCAAACCAAACCCTAAGAATTTACTAGCAGTTATGCTGTACTTGGATAGTAGCACTAGCACTAAAGATATAGTATCTGTGTGGGTCACTTTGGAAGCTGTCAGGATAAAAGTTTGTAATCAGCTGTATTCTGTATTTTCCAGTTTCTTGGGTTTTTTGGGTTGTTTGTGTTTTGTTTTCAGTTTTCTTATTTAATTTTTCAAATTTTTTGAAGTGATACATGCACTTGCTTGTTCTGTTTGGGAAGGGAATTAGATGAAACACCTGGCTTTAAATGCCCAGGTAGTTGTGAATTTTACTAGTGTATTATTGTATTGATGAAATATATTTTAAAATTAAATCTCTTGGGCAAATGACTCTCCTTTTGGGCAAATGTTTGCCCTGCTGGCTGGCTAAGTTTTAAACAAGTCTCTTTGTTCTAAAGCAAAAAAAATTAATAACCATAGCAAAAACCAGTCACTGAAATCTTGAACTCTGAGTGTGGCTTTTGGCTATTGCTTGCGGAGATGCCTTTTCTTTTTACCAGGTTTGTACTGGTGGTGGGATGAGTCATCTTCCTTCTTACTAGTAAATAGTCAATGTGTGAGAGAGCTGAAGGAAGATGTGATGGGCTCTTACCTTGGGAGAGAACTTGTGATCTGGACTGGATAAGGGCAGATTCAATACTGTTCTATGTTGTCCTTTCTTCAATAAACTCCAGTAACTGATGTCATGGGTTTATTAATCAAATGAAGGCAAAGACAAGGATTTAGACATCTGCAAAAGTCAGAACAGACACTGAGTTTGCTGGGGGGGGGGGGGGGGTAAGGGAGGTATTTTTCTAGAAAAACTTGCTGGCCTTGACTGAACTATGAACAGAATGAAACTGAGACTTTCTGTGTTGGAATGTCTTCATGCTTTACTTATTACACGTAACACAATAGGCCACTGCAAATTATCCCTCTAATATAAATTTTACTATAAAAATTATTTTGGATTAATTTAGACCTGTACTTCTGCCTTTCTTCTTCAGTTTCTGGCAAACCTCTAATTCCTGCAGCTTCTTGGAGCAGGTGGTGTGAATATGTAAAGTTTATTCTGTCAATTATGGCAGCAGAGTTGTCTTGCTCTGACAGTAACATTATATGTGTCTACGTACTGGATGCATAAAAACTTAAATAAGGAAGAGTTCCTGTCCCCTGCCAATCTAAGATTGAAAAATAAGTGGGTTTTGGCAATTAGTATACAGCAGGGTGATCTCTCTTCCTAATTGCACCATGTAGGGAGTAGCAGAACAGCACTGATATTGTAGAAAGCCAGAGGGAAGAACGGTAGAGAAGAGTAGATGTAGGTCATTATAGTTGATGTGGCAGCCCACAGGGGATGTCAGCCCTGACATCCCACTGGTGCCCTTCCTGCTGCCCTTCTGTCAAAGACAGAGGCAGTGCTTGTTAGAAGAGAGTGTGCTGCCCAGACAGCTGGGACTTACCCATGTTGTGAACAGCTCAGTCCTTGGGCTCTGGCCTTGGGCTGCTGTAGCTGATCAGGCTGATCTGCCGTGATCAACAGCAACAGCCTAACTTGAATCTTGCAGAAGGTAAAAGTGGTCGGATTGGCCGTTTCCAGCCTGCAGATAGTAGCTGTGTGGGCAGGGTGACTTGTACATTTTGTAAGCCAATAAATGTGGTGTCCTCACTTTTGGCTTGTCATAAAGAGATTTACGCAGAGATTAAGCCATAGATGGGTTATGACAACCAGCCTCATTGGCTCATTCTCTGTCCCTTATCTATATCACTGCAAGCCCTGTGAATCGTTTTTTATTTGGGGCTCGTTGTAATGTGCGCAAAGAGGATTTGCATCCTGGAATCATGAGGATTTTCTTCATCTTTCAGTGATTCTCAAGGAGGTCTGGTTATGAATTTTAACTCTGACAGTCTTAGTCATAGAAGATGCAGTCATTAAAACAAAAATCATAATGTGAAACATTGGAAGTGTTTCAACAGGAGCCAGTGGATTGTGATAAAGTTTTTCTTAATCTGAGTTGTTTTTGCAACATTCTGTCTGTGGTTACCTACAATTAAAATAGGTGTTTAGGAAGGCACAGGGAAGAAGTGTCCAGCCTGCAAAAAGAATACAGCAAAATCCTTTTGTACCTCACCCTTCAAAACAAATATCTTACTACTACACAGAGAGTTCCTTCAACACCTTGTTTACACTGTATTTGCATTGCATTCAAACCCTGCTCTGGAAGCACTGTTGATTTCCTTGGCAGCTTACACCAGTGACTGCCCTAATATCAGTGCATTTATTCTTACAGTATCTCTGAGATGAAGGAGATGAATAAACTCAGCCTTATCAGAACAGATTAAAAGCAAGAATACTGGTGAATATTTGGTATGCGTTTTAAGAGTTTGGAGTATTTGGCATTTTACACATGTTTAAGTTCAAGGCAATATGCTTACTGACCTCAGGGGCAGTTGGAAGCATTACAGCACTTATAGTCAGGTAGTCAGGTTTGGCCCCTATAGGCAGAGAAAGCAAAAAATGAGCAACAATCTCTGAAAGAATTTGTTAAACTAGCTTCCTTGTCACAGAATCCTCCTGTGATGCTGAGGAAGGCCAGAACACAAATTCTGGGACAACATTACAATAGTCTTAACCACAAGACAGAAAGCCCAGCCTTTCTTTTTCATCTCTTCCTAGCCTTTCTTTCACCCTACTGTTTCTGTGGCAAGAGTGGCCAGAGACCTGAGAAGAGTGGTCCAAGTGTTTTATGTAGAGCCCCAATTCACTATCAGTGTGAATCCACTGCGTGCACTAGAAGACGTGGGTGCCTGATGGAAAACTTCTCTGTGTGATCATGTAATTAAAGACTTTACCTTAATGTGTATGCATAAGGGGAAGAATGATCGTTATCACAGAAAGTTTTACATCCCATCTTTTGTGCAATATTAATTTTTTGATGTAGTGTATGTTGTGTGCAACTTCCTACCAATTAAAAAAAAAAACAAACTGGAAAAAAACAATGGCCTTGTGCACTTCATTTGCAGGGGTAGAAGTTTGAGATTCATGGCAGAGGTGCCCGCTGCTTTAGTTAATACAGTAACTAATACATGAAGTACTTTTAATTAGTATGTATTGCTACTGTTAATTAGTATTACTAATACACATTGCCTGTTTTTGCTACAGAGCAGGAATAGACAGAGGAACAAGAGAGACTCCTTGGCAGTGAGAAGTGAACATCTTAGAGTCTGCTCATTTTTCCAAGACTGATCATATCTATTCTGTGACTATCCAGTCCTTTCTGCTAGCATACAATGCCAGCCTCCAGCCAGGCTTTTCCTCCTTGTTCAAAGGCTTTTCCTCCTTTTTTCGCTCCCAGTTTCTGCCCCCCAGCCTTATTGTTCAATCTCCTTGTCTGGCTGACTGCAGTTACCCTCTTCCTATTGCTCCTGATTGATGCTTTCTCCAAGCTATCATTTTGCATTCTGGTCTTCAGTATGTTTAGCCGTTTCTAGCTCTCCCCCTGTTCTGCTGCTCCAGGTTAGCTCTGTTTCCCCACCACCACCACCTGTTTGCTATGCCTGCAGTTCTTAGGTCCTTGTAATAGTCTTCGTTTTTCTCCCCTGTCTCAAGAACCTAGCTCAAAACCCTGGTCTTGGTCCCTGCCAGCCCCTAGCTTGGACTCCTGCTCTGTCTTGTCACCTTATTCACTCTTTCAGATGGCCCACACAGCAGATGTCCTGTCCCAGTCTAGTTTTTGCAGGGGTGGCAAAAGGTCTTGTCACATTTCAAGTTGAGAACGTGCCAAATCTGGGTATGATACCATAGGCTAATATTTTTGAAGATTTTTTATTTTCATTATTTCAAAATCTGCTTGCAACACATATTCTAAGTTTGTTCTCACAAACAGCCAAGCTGTCTTAGCTGAACACCCTTCTCCCCAAAAACCCACTACCAAGGCTCTTGGTTAAAAAAAAAAAACAAACAGGCAAACCCCCAAACAAATGCCTTTTAGTTCTGTAGAATTATGTACAACTGAAAACAACATCTTATAATCAATAGTAGGTTGTGAGCAGTTTTAGGGAACATTCTGAGCTCCATTGATGATAAAATCTATGAAGAAATTCTAATCTCTAGGCGTGTGCGTGTGTACTCCTGCCAGCGTATGCTTTCACTTCACAGTAAATATGTAATGGCTCACCCTTCTTTCATTGACAGAGGAGTAGTCTCAGTTACTATGGGACAGAATCATGCATGTAAGCAATTACTGTGGATTATCTGATGTAACATAAATTCACTGCTTTTGGGCTTGAAAGTGACATACCCTGATGTCCTACCTTGTATGCTGTTCACTTGTTTAACACAAAATAAAACAAAATAAAAACCCAAGCAATGAACAGAACCTTTGTCTGATGAGTTTCATACTTGCTGCAGCAGTTGTAAGGTCCCCTTTGTGCTTGAGTAAGCTCTCGCCTGGATATTTTGCACTGCAGGGGAGGGCTTGCACTATAAAAATTAGCTGTTACAGATGATTATTTCTAATGATAGTCACAATAAAGTCTTACTGGTACTTTGGGACCAAATGGAGCCTGTCCCTTAAACCTAAAGGTTTTAGTTTCAAAAGTGTATCTAGTATTGTAAACTTCCTGTTGTACATTTAATTGCCGATGGTGTTTCTCCTAGGGATAGCACTTCAAAAACAGCTGATACATCTCAATTGGCCTTGAAGTATTTTAATTCCGTAACAGTTATCAGAGGGTTGCAAATGACACTGCAGTAGCATTCCTGTATTTTATAGAGTGCAATAAAATCTCTGAGGAGTTTAGCTTGTATGTTATAATGTAAAATAAAATGATAGGGTTTCTTCATCTAGGCAACTTATTTTTAACTCTGAAACTCTTGAGTCTATTTTTGGTTTTGTTTGTGTGAAAGGGAGAGTAGAATATTGCATTCGTCTTAGAGGATTATGCTGTGCAAAGCAGATGTTAAGCTCCTGTAACACACAAAGGGGGCTTTATGTTCTTTCACATCTGTCTCTGTATAAACAGCTCTGTTAACTCTTTAGGGCTCATGTACAGAGCTCCTTGCTTCTATTAAGAAACTGCCTTAGGAAGGACTGATGAGGTCCCCATTTTGGGGAAGAAGCCTCGAGAACCCATCTGAAGACAAATACTGCCCTCTTTGACCGTGTGAGCTGCCAAAGGAAAGAACATCCCTGTCTGTAGTGGTCCAAAGAAAAAGCTTGGGAAGGTCATCATGTTTTACTGCCTTGCAGCTTAAAAAAATAGTGCAATAGTAAGTTGAAAGCATTTTCTTAAAGCCTGTGTTGTAAAGCTGCTTGGCATTTCATCTCATAGGCAGTTCTTGAGAGGCTGTTTGCACTATAGAGGAATTTGAACTCTTGCGTCTCTGTGCTAAAATCTATTAATGAAACGTCTTCATTCCAAATTGATACACATATTTTCCTTTTTGTAGAAACTGGTAAGTATCAGTTTGTTGGTAGAAACAGTGCAGTATGCTCTATTGTACTTTTCCTACTAAGATACAACCTCTAGCTTAAATTTAAAATCTCTTTTCAACCTTTTAGTCTCTAATGAAACTTTGTCCCTTTTTTGATCCTGATTTATCTTGGCAGTAGATAGAATGTGAATACTTAGAAATGTCTTTCACTGAGTGCACGTGAACTACCAGTTACTATGGGCTGTGTTAAGTTACCTTTTTATGAATTGCATCTTAAATCTGGTAACTAAACTATCTGTGCTGTGGATTTGGTGCAGTGTTGTGTAATGGCTTTACTAGGGTGGAAAAGGAATATGGTGGTGCTGAGGGTTGGCCTTGAACACTTGGGAGAATCTCAGCACAGAATGAAGCATCACCATATGCAAAACTTTGTCCTGAATGAGCAGTATGGCTTGAAAGGTAACATCTGACCGTGCTAGTATCCAGAGAAGGTTTTTACTACTGATTTCAGTAGGAATAGGCCTCCATACTTTCTGGGTTCCAGGAAATTGGTGCTTAGCTATATAAAAATTTGCACCAGTTGTATTAAATCAGTTTAGTTTCACTACAGTGAGCATTTGTAGTGACACTGGCATTTTTTTGTCTCGTGCATGTCACCTGCCAATGACTCATTTAATTGTGAATAAAAAAGTCACTCTTGTACTGGAATACGTATCCTAATGAATTTAAATTCACACTCGGCACTTCTTCACATGCAGACAAAAGACAAGCTTCCACTAGTGAGAGAGAATAGTTTAGCTTCCTTCTTTATCTCACCTAACATTGGGCGGCCCACCACAGCAGAACAACTGATCAGTACTTTATAGCAGAAATGTAGCCCTAGGCTTTCTCCCATTGCCTTGTCATGCTGTACTGGCCTCTCCTGCAGGACCTCTGGACCTCACAGCGGTGGGGTGTCCACTCTGTTTGGTTTCTTGAAAGGCCTGCACTGAAAGGGAGCCTAGCTTTGCTGCAGGCAGCTCCTGCTCATCTGGGAAGAAGCTCAGAGCTGTCAGGTAGCATTACTTGGCAGCTAGATTGGATGCGCTGTTGGTTTAATTTATGATTTATCTGGGAATAATCTACTTGTATAATAGTTCGGTGCTGTACCTGAGAGCTGAGACTGCCTGGGGCTTGGTGGGGGGTAAGATTGTTCATCTTCAGTTGGTGATGTATTGCTATCTAATGGGATGTGATTGTATACTGGTAAGAAGCTGAAGGAAAATTTGCTGTCAGGATAATGTTGCATTTAAGCCTCCTTTTAGTATCAAAGCTGCCCTGTAAATTGTTGCAGCTCTTAAGGTCAGTAGAAATGTTTCTACAGATTTTTAGTTATGTTGAAAATAGTTCTTAGTCTGGATTTAAATGTTCCTGTGAAATTCTGGAGACCAGGGTTTTTTGGAGAATAACCCTAATCCACAAAACCCAGAAGGTAAAATGAACTACTGCAGTCTTGCTACTCAAAATAAACAAAATGTACATAGTCAAAGCTAATGCAAGAAGGAAATCTAGATCTTAAAACCAGTTCTTTTATGAATCATAGAGTTTTGTTTTTTTTAAATGTCGAATTACAAATCATCTTTAATTGCTGAGTAATCTATGGCAGAAAATAACCTGCTACTTTGCTGCATAAACTCGTACCAGCATTCTTGTACACTGCAAAATCTCTGGTATACTGATAGACTTGTTTCTGTGTTCTACACAATGAAATTCCACTTGTCTGAATCATTTGAGTAAGATTTTTCAGAAAAGTTTTATCCTTCTCAGTTTTAAGTCCACTTACAGTGACCAAATGTTTAAACAGAGGCAAGCTGAATGAATGTGCTCTTTGATAAAAGATAACAAAGCCCGTAACTGAGAAGCTTTGCTGCTCTTTGGGCGAGCTTGGTTGATTTAACTTGGTACGTGTTTATGAATCCCCAAAGTAACTGTACTTATTATACTTGGGTCATGCTAAATGAATAGAACTTTGCATCTCAGGAGCCTGGCATGTGTTTCAAGAAGCTGGCATGCATTTTCTTTACATGATCGCAGGAGAGGCTTGCTTAACCTTTTAATTGGCAGGAAGAAAACTCACTTTGTGGCCTGAGCCACAACCATCTCTGAATAATGTAAACAGTGATGTCCTGAACTTGATCTTTTACCAAGAAAAGTGAGTCCCTTGTTTAGTTGCATTATACAGACAAGCTAGTGCTTTGGGGTCAGCGAGGGGCTTTTGTACATCCAAGGACAATAAAGCTAGAAAGTGCTTCCTGCTGTTTAGCTAATTAATGCAGGGTACCACTCTGTAGGAGTCGGCGGTGGTTTTGCTGCCTGCACTGCTATTGTACTGCCTGCAGAAGAATATAGAGCAAGGCATGTGGTAAAGGAATGAATTGTCTGTCTTGCTCCGCCTATTGCAGGACAGAACAAAACTTAGGGAAGTCAGCTAACGATTTCATTTTGTGAGAAGGGAAAAGATGTGGTACTGGAATGGTCAAAGCATGTTTCTCGGCGTTGTAAATAAATAACAAAAATAAATTGATAATACCCTGCGTATGATGTGATGCTGCCAGACCAGAATTATCTGTATGTGTCCTTAAATTGCCCTCCCTCCTGATACTGGAGGGCACATATAAGAGGAAAAGATTGACAGCTTTTCCCTACTAGACTTTTTCCCTTAAATCATGTTTTATGATGTACTGTAGAATAAAGAATTTTATTTGAGACTTAAAAGCACATATAACTTTGTCACATCTTGTATTTTCTGATGAAAATCTACTGCAAAGCAGTGAGTTCCTTTTCAGTAGTTAATGTAGTAAAATATACAAAGGCATTCAGAGTCTGCTCTGATCTTGTATTCTGGTCAGGTACAGGCAAATTGTAAAGAGAAAATTTAAGGTGTCATAGTGAACAGCATGTATTGTATACTTGAGCAGTAAGGGAGCTAAATCATCTTAATTCTCGCTGGAACCTAGCTGGGTTTGTGCTGCTTGTGGCTGCCAGCTTTCTCAGCAAGTTTTTAAGTGGATTATTAACTAAGTGTAAGACTGTTTGCAGCATCTTAACATCTTAAGTTTGACAGACATGTGATTGTGCAGAGGAGAGGGTAGGGGGAAAGGGTGGTTGCTTTCAGACAAAAGCTTCTCATAGATTAATGTCTTCCAAACAATATCTTGTAGTCTTGTTTCAGATTAAAAATAAATAAAGCAAACGGTATATGGGTTTCATGCACCAACAATAACTCTTCTGTTGTTTTTTTTTTTCCAGAACTGCTTAATAAAACATGATGAGAACGGATACTCAGCAATAGTGGGAGACTTTGGTTTAGCAGAGAAAATTCCTGATCACAGGTACGTGAACTAATCAAAATACAGCAAGAGTTGCAGTGCGATTGCAGGTCAGAAGCTCTAATGAGCCAGATCCCTGAGGCCATTATTGCATTCTGATACAAAATTTGCAAAAAATATCTTCAGTCTAGAACTGCAGACTGGTTGACCAAAATATTCCAGCCTTAATTACTGTCCATTTTGATAGATTTATTGGTGACATTTATTCTTCAAAAATGCTCCAGTGAGTAGAGGATTTACTCAAGCTTTTCAGTAGATCTTCTAAGAAGGTACTTAGGGATTTTGTTGTTTTTTTTAAAAAAAACCAAAACAATAACAAAGCAAACACAAAAATACTGTCCAGCATTCTGGATTGGGATGATTGTATAATAAATGTCCTCTGTTGATTACAAACAACTTTAATTAGCTTCTTTCCATTTTCATAAACAATATTCAGTGGCATTCCAGTATTACTCTCTTTAACCTCTGGGTTAGTTGTTAAGATCCAGGTTTATAACAAAGAGAGATTAAAATTACTGTCTAACAGTAGTTTACCATTTTGCTCTCTCTAGGGTGAAATTATAATCTTAGCTCATTTGAGGAATGCACAGGTGACTGTCACAAGCTATTGTCACAATTGGAAATAGTCCTCTTGTCACCCCTCCATTAGGGAGATCAAGGACAAGGATTTCATTGTTCTCTCTGTATATTGACTTGTGTATTTCAGAGTATTCTGACTGTGAAATGTGCTGTCAGATTTTCTCCAGTGTGTGCTTCTGCGTAAAATAAATAAAAGCCTTCCAGCTCTCTTGACTACAAAGAAAACAATAGATGTTGATCTCGGCTACACACTGTTTCTAAACTGCACATACCCTAAAACCGTATCTTGGAAGGTCTGAAGGCTTGCATTAATGTTGATGAAATATTGATCTAAAAGCTTAACAAAGTGAACATTTTAATTTCCAAACTACTGGAAATAAGTACAGCCAATGTGTATCTTGTACACTCCTGTGGAATCTCTGCCCTTTAAGGTGCTGAAAGCTTCAGCTGTATTCATAGGAACCCATCACAAAATCAGGAGGGCACCACAGGTGCCTTAAGGTGTTCTTAATACCCAGTTTTGAGATGCCCTGAAAACTGAGAGTATAATAATAGTAAAGTTAAGGTAGCTTGATACTAAAACAAACAACATAATAAAATTGTTACATTAGCCACCATTTTGGTTTGATCTAGTCTTACCTCCATTTTCAAATACAGTTTTGTTGTTTCCAGTTTGCTGGCTAGCAAGCCATGCTATCTGAGGCCATCAGAGGCCTTTTTTTTAATAGGCATTCCTTCAGGGTCAGCTGTGTGGCAAGCCGGAGGCCTTTCTTAAGGCCCCAGTATTCAGCCATATGGAAACATAGCAAATTTTTCAAATCGTCTCTATTCTGATTACTTTTAATTTTTCCCTATTAAAGGATTCATCTGGTCAATCTTGACTTTTTTTTTTTTAAAAAAACAGTTTGCAAGCAGGCTGTGCTGAATACTTTCAGAGCTGCTTATCGGTACACATGTAGGGATGGATACCTGCATGTCCTGCTGCATGAATGGAGAACTTGACATCTGGCCCGAAACTGATGTCCACAAACCTTTTTATGTATAGATGAAGGAGCCCACACTGCCGAGAGTTTAAAAACCAAAACTATTGAACACCTGTGACCTTCAAATAAAGTAAATGTTTTTTAAAAATGGCCAGGCACTTAGAAACTGGAAATAAGAGTAATTGATTGAAGCTTTCTTTTTCTTTCACCTTCTCCTCCTACTATTCCATGTTCCAGTGACTCCAGTAGGAAACCAGTGTAAAATACAGTATTGTTATGGAACCCACTTGTATCGACTTCCCTCTGGTGAAATTTTCTGCAGATACTTGAAGTTATGGAAAGTTAGTAGCAATGCCTGAATCAGAGTATTCAATTAATGGTTCTTCTCTCCCTCCTCCCATCCCCCTCCCCCCTTTCCTGCGATCTATCCCATATCTATATAGTGAGAAGTTACCAGTGGTAGGTTCACCCTTTTGGATGGCACCAGAAGTTCTCAGAGATGAACCTTACAATGAAAAGGTAGGTACATGGTATAAATGAACTTTAGTTGTCAGATGTTTCTCTTCGATAGCTTTATATAAGATTTAGAATTTCCATAATATTAAAATTATTGTTATTTTCATTTGTGACATTTCTATACTCAGTAGGTCATTCAGACTAAGGGAGAGTGTGAGTTGAATAACTAATATTTTTAATTCACGGTGTGGATTCTGATACGGAAATAGAATTAGCTTTAGCATAATTCACTGTTACACTATTTCCATTCTGAAACCATACCACATGCAGAAATATGATAATGGCTTGTTGACCTAACACAACTTAATTTAACCAAGTCTCATGAAAAATATAGTGAGGTTACTTCCCTGACCATATGTTAGTAAAATCTGGTAGAAGTAAAAGGTCTGTATGTAAACTTGTACAAGTACTTTAATTAAAAAAAAAAAAAAAATTAAAAAAAAAAAAAATCAAGGTAAGATACCTGGATAAAAATGTTCTCCAGAGGTTATTTCTAAGTTTTCCTATTTGTGGCATTGGGAAATGTTTCTTTCGGGGGACAATGAGATCACACTGGATTTTAGAAATAAAATTTTCAATCAAGCTCTTCTTTACACAGGGTTTTCTCTCCCATGTGTAACATAGTCTACTTCAGCCCTGCAAATGCAGCTTTCTGTGATAAAGCCTACATCCTGTACCTTTTTATAGAGCAGTCAATAGTCCGTTTAATTGGTGGTACTTTTAACTTTCAGGAAAGCAGTAGCTACCTCAGTAATGAATATAATAATTATCATTTCAAAGCTTTGTTAAGACTTCCAGTTGACCTAAATTAATAATAAAGTACCCAAATCTGTGGTGCCACATTCTTCACTAACCCTAGGGCATGGAGGACTAAAGAGAAAGCAGGTCTCATACCTCATCAGCATGAAAAGTGACCTGTAAGCCTGCCTGATATCTAAGGGATGAGGGATGCTGGCTTCTGCTCTGTAGACTTGTATTCCATGTTTTCCTAAATTTGATTACATGATAAATTCAGGTGGATGGAAATCTGAGGAACTGTGCAGCTCCAGAGGTAGTCAGATAAGCGATTACTAAGTGTCATGGAAATTTCAATGGAAATTGATGCAGAGTTACGAGGTGTCTCAAGCTTTGGGAAAGACAGTGTTTTCTCCAGACGTACTGAACTGTAAGAAGAGAAAAATGTAATTTTTCTTAAAAACAGCATTAATATTCTGGATAAGCTGTGATCATGTGTATTCTAAATCCATCTTTCTAACCACAGTGATATATAGGCATGTCATGTTTTTGGCTATGTTTTTAATTACTCCCATCTGTAAGACATCAAATGCAACTTCACCATTCTTTATGCAAGGAAGGATTTTATTTTTTTTTTACACTGCTGAATTAAGAGTGGTTTGGTGGTTTTTTTCTTTTTTTCTTGAAAGAGTTTTAAAGTTATCATTGCTATTTGTGCAACAAGAGTGCTTTACTGTGAGCATGTGTTTCTTCACATGGAAAATGTTAGCTATAATGCAGTTGCTTAGTGTTGTAAGGCTGTGGTGTTGGTCTAGTTGTTTCATGATAACCATTTGGGGTAAGGAGAAACTCAGTGGCAGATAAGAACGCTGAGTATTCATAGCTGAACCATGTGGCTATTTATTTTTTTGTCTCTCAGGCAGATGTGTTCTCCTATGGTATAATTCTGTGTGAGATTATAGCAAGAATACAGGCAGATCCAGACTATCTCCCTCGCACAGAGGTAAGCGGTTACGTTTATAACATTGGTGGGAGGTGGTAAGTATGCCATGATAATGGCTAGCCTTTAGAAGTTCTGGCACTGCTGCCAAAGATACGATTAATAGGTGTTGCATTAAAAATAGCCTGTAAAAGGCTTTTGTTCTTCTGTGCTGTTATTGTAAGAAGCTCCATCGAAGACACTTTCACCCAGACTTTGTCCAGCTGCCGTCCTCATGGGAAATCGTTTCTGCCCCTAACTGGTAGAACATTGAGAGCGTTGCAGTGACCTTCCTTTTGTAGAGTGATAGCTCATGTAGACTTCTTGCCAGACTCAGAACAGAGCACTTTTGGCACACTGCATCCGCCAAGCAGCCCCTCCTTGTGAAAGGGGCAGGAGCTATGTTCGCAGCAGCTAAAATAAGCTCACCCTTATTTTTGCATAGGCTGTGCTATCTGTGGATCTGAGCTAGAATAAACTAATCAAACAAGATACTTCTTACTTTCTTCAGTTGCCTTTTGGTTGAGTCCCATGCACAGGGCAGCTTTTGGCCCTCTATGGGGAGTCTTCCAAATTGTCAATTCCCCTCCAGTTCTGAAAATGCAAAATTGCTTAGGTCTTGAACTGCACTAAGTAAGAGATCCTTTTATTTCTTTGTCCTTTAGATTTTACAGAAGTGCATTTAAGGAACTGGATAATTTGTATTACCAGTCTACCATCCACTGAAAAATTAACCATTTTAATTGGTAAATATTCATCATAGCAAAGCCTCTGGTTTTATAGCAGGCTGTTAATTTACACTGTGAAAGTCAAGGTGGTGAAACATCATAGTTTAGGGTATTGCTTCCAGATCCACACGGGGAACATTTCAAGTGCAATGGATTGCAGTTGAGTCCAGGAAGAAGGATGGGCTTTGAAGTCAGCTCATTCTCTTACAGGTATCTTGTATCAAGTAATCCCCATTGGGAATGCTGCAGTTCAGAGTGTGCATGAAGTTTTCTCAAAATCCTCTGTATGTGGCTGCTGAGAGATGGTGTTTATGGTTATTCCTGGTAACTCCATGTAGGGACCCCCTGAAAAGAAGATGCTTTGGGCCAGATAGCAGACCTCATTTCTATCTTTGTGCTGTGTTTTTGTTTGTACAGAATTTTGGATTAGATTATGATGCCTTCCAGCACATGGTGGGAGACTGTCCCCCTGACTTCCTCCAGCTGGCCTTCAACTGCTGTAATGTGAGTATCTTACTTGAAGGGAAGAGGCCTAAACTGGAGTTCTCTAAATCCCTCTGGCTGTTGAAGACAGAGCTTAAAGCATTTACAGAAGAGAGTTTAAGAGCCTACCTGTAAAAGCAGCACACATTCTGATAACCCAGAATGTCCCTTGCAGTTTTTATAACCCTTCCCTTCCCCTTGCAAAAAGGTCTATCTTGTGTTTTTGCAATTCTGTGTTCTGTCATGCCAAACAAACAGGTCTGGCATACTGAACAGCTTCTTGCAGGCTGCTCATAACCAGTTGTATGCTATTGACACTGGCTGGCCCTCGGGCTGACAAAATCCAGCTGGTATTGTGTACAGACCTACTGAGCTGTGAAGAAAGAATTCTGAGTTGTTCTCACAAGCAGAGGGACAAGCATATCAAGAGCAGGCACTAAACTACTCTAAAGTTTCTATATGCTGCCTTTTGAAAAGCAGAATAAACCTCCAAACCCCTAGCCTGTGTTCAAAAAACAAAACAAAACAAAACTTGGACCCAAATGTTCTAGTATCTTTAAGGCTATAGGTGATGTGCTGTTTGGAGTAAATTTTCTGCAAATTATTCAAGTAAAATTGTGATAGTTAGTGCTGGATACCTTCATGGCTCCTCACCGTGAAAATTCCAGAGAAGTATATTTCTTTTGTGGGTTATCCTGTAACAGAGGTTGCTAGTACCTTTGTATAGTAAACTGGGTTATATAAAGTAAGAGAACCTGAGCTTCCACCAAATTCAGCTGAAGTTGGGAATGTCCAGTTTGCACAACTTAAGTTGAGGCAAGTTCTGAAAATTCTATTGCACAAAACTTTCCCTGGGACCCCACAACCAGGCCATGCTGGAGCCAATACCAGCATTGTGTCCAAGCGAGTGTTTGTAAGAAAAGTCTCGGAACAAGCTTTTTATTCCTGTCTGTTACTGATTTTTCAGGCTTTGTTTTCATGTCAACACTGCTGCTGGAAGCAGCAGTCTCATCTCTCCATGCTCTTGATGCTTATTTTTGCCCCAAACTCTCTCTTTACTTTTGTATTAGTACAAATGCGCATGCTCACTCAAGAGGAGAGCGGTATAAAGGTGAGGATGTGAGCAGGTGGGGGTGACTGTTGCTCTTGACACAAGATAGCGTAAATTAGTTCTAAAAATGTTTGTGGAACTTATTCTGGACAAGCTACTTCAATCCTCTGATTTCACCTTAGTACAGTGGAACTTGCTTCACCAGGACAGTGTACACCTGACTCATGTTTATGAAGTGTATTGACTACATAAGCACTAAAGGGTTTGGCTAGAGGTAGGAAGTCTCGGCTCCCACCTGTAGACTCCAGAAATCATACTGCATCCAAACACATGGTGCGTGATTCAAAGCAATTTTTAAGCACAGGTGAAATTCAGAGTAAAACTACTCATGAAGAAAGGGGAAGTGACTGATCTTAATTCTCATGTAAGAATTTGGTGTGTTCAGAGAAAAAGGATTTTCTCCTACTGATTATCGTCAAATGCTGCTTCCTGTATAATAAACACCCCTTCCCTGAATCGAAAGTGGAAATTACTGTCTTGTGATCAAGCCATTAATATGCTGATTTCAGTGTGGGGCATTCTGTAATTCACTTACCATTTATCTGGTAAAAGGATAAAGGTGGTGAACAGATAAGGCTTTCTTATATCTTCTAAGCATGCTGTGCTTCAGTACTAGCTGATCTGCATGATAATTTGCTCTTAGACATGGACGTTTGTATAGCTTTTTATTATTTAATAGGTCAACAATCAGTGTAAACTGTATAGCTCAGCTGATTAGCTGAACTAATGTACAAAGCCCTGGGGTTTTCTACAGCCAGCAAATGTATTTTAGGGCAACCTAAGAAAACCAGTAAAAGCCGACATGTACGAGTAGTGGATTAAAATTTATTTATGCTGTTATAAAGTGTTTTTTTAAATAACTACAGGCAAGGAAGTCTAAAACTTATGGCTCCTCAACAACTATAAGCCTACTTGTACAAATGTTTATAAATGTAATCATGTGCGATCATGCAAAAAGCTTACCAGTACAAGATGAGCTGTGGGCAACTGCTGCCTTGAAGAAGAACCTTCTAGTCCATTTGAGCAGAATCTGGACTGTTCAGGGATGGAAGAGGCATATGTTGCTCTGAGTCACTTTTCCATTGCTGCTGTTGTCCTGGATTTTACCTAGCACAAATTAAAATAGCCAGAGAGCTGCTCTTACTTTGTGTAGCTTGCAACAGCTCTCTAAGCTTCCCAAATTGGTAAATTTGTCAGAGTACAGAGTGTGTGCTTTGGTGTTGCTCCTGCCCTACTCTTTCAGTGAAATAGGGAAAGCAGAAAAAGATGTTTTCCTATGCCAGGAAATTCCAGCTGTTGCGTTAGAACAACTTTCTTGCTGCTCTTGAGTTCTTTAAGTGTGATTTATTTGTTTGGTTTTTAATACTGTATGTATGACATTTTAGCCCTTTATCCCATGTTGTTAGAAGGTGTTCTGACATTGCTGATCATACCAGTTCTCTTCAGAAAGATCCATCTCGTAGGACCTGCGAGGTAGTATCAGGGAGGTCTTTGGTGTTTGTTGTTTACAAAGCATCACTGTTCCCTTTGTACTAGAGGTGAGATCTGTCCGGGCTTGTCTGCTCTGAAAAAGCCTTTAGAGGGCTGCAAACAGGAATCAGGTCAAGCGGAATCTTTTTTAATAGTGTAATGAGGTTAACTTTCAGCTGCTGAATTAGACATCGCTACCTACAGTAGTTAAACCTATAACATAAATACAGGGTCAATGTTCAAAATGGTGAAATGCCTTCTAAGTTACTACTTAAATTAAGCTGCTTGCCCCCTAATACAATTTTAGTGTTGGACTTTATTTAGAGATCCTTTTCTACTAGGGTGAATAAATAAATACATACTGATAAATACAAACTGAATACATACTGATGACTGGGGGGGTAGTATTTTACTTCCGCAAAGATGGATTTTTTCCTATTGTATTACTTTGACAAATTATATAACCACTCTTGCTTCCTCACAAGACAGACCAGTACACTGAGTAGTAAGGCTAATTAACAGATGCAAAGATACAACATTTTAAACTTTAAAATCAGCAATGCCATTTAGGTGGGTTTTAATTAAAGCCACAGGGAGATGGTACAAGAATTACAAACTTTTAAAGAATGACATAGCCAAGTTGCTCTGTTTAATCCTTAATGCTTCAGGCAAGTTTTGAAATTACATTGATATATCATCTTTGACTGATAACTGGAGTCCAGAAAGAAGTCCTTGAACTATGAAAGCTGTTAAAAACAAACAAACAAAACCCTCTCTCAAGCCCTGAATCTAACAGTTTCCCACCTTTTCAATTTAAAATGCATCCTCATCACAGAATTTTTACAACTTGGTAATTAAATGTGAGAGGTATAATAGACATAAATGAGGACAGAATACTACTTTTCCACTGCTTTACTTAGGTTTTTTGCAATGACAACATACTACTTAAAATGGTCTTGAATTTCCTCAGTTCCTTCAGATTGGCCCTCTGTCCACTGTGTAAGTAGAATAGCTTGGACAAACCCACATGAACGTATTTCATTTGTGTGCATGCACAGATGGATCCAAAGTTGCGTCCTTCATTTGCTGATACTGTCAGAACACTGGAGGAAATTTTAAACCGCCTGAGAAATGAGGACTCAGAGAGAGAGAGAAAGTTTTTGAACCTTGACAACAGTGAAAGAAAACTCAAAGGTAAGTGTCTGTGTTGTACAGACATTGCTGCAGGCTAATAGCAACAGGGTACAATGCTTCATATTTTGAAGACTGGGATTTCAGCTTTATATGGTATTATTTACAGCTTATGAATGATTTTACTAAAAGCCTGAAAATTATTCTGGAACAATGCTATATACTTCGCACTGCAGAGTGTCCTTTGGGAAAGAACAGCTATCTGTTTCTTAAAGTGCCTCAAAAGATTCTGCCTACAAGGTCTAGAGGAGAAATTTAGAGTTCATTTGGGAATGTTTTTTTTAAATTGCTAATAGTATATGAAAATTCATCAACTTTTGCTTTGTCCCTGCCATACTTAGTGCCTATACATAATTTCTTTGGTGTATGTTACATGTAACACTTAGAAGCTTCTTAAATTTCTTCAGGAGGAAGAGCAGAGAGGATGCAAGAGTATTATAAAGTGCCTAGAAATACTCTGAAAGACCAGGGAAAAGATGAATCCCAGATCTGCTTGGGAATGCTGGCCTTGAAGGGCTTTCTTTAAAGCTGTCTAGTGCCACCTGGTGTGGGGAGCAAACTGCAAGCAGTTCTTGTAGGCTGGGGCATACTCTGACTTTTGTATCTTTTATGTTAGTAGACTTCTGGCATTGGAAACTTGGAGTACAGTAAAAATAGTTTCTCATATTGTGTATATATAAGTACACAATATATATACATATATATCTATCTGTGATATGGTTATAGATAGAAATAAGTTTTGCATTCCATGTGGTTTGCAATACATGCATGTGGTAGTTCTCCCACACCTGGAAAGCATCTAAAAGAGGTGTGTGTTAAAAAGGAAAATTTTTTGTTTGTTTGGGGTTTTTTTGGTTGTTAGATTTGGTGGTTTTTCGGGTTTGTTTTGTTTCTTTTTTCATTTTCCTGGCATTCTCCCTTTGGAGTACGTGTCAGATTTGCATCTTCTTGGAGAAGTGTTACATGCTGTTCTTTGACTTGCATAGTCTTTCCTAGGTGGAATGACTACAGTCTAAACTGTGGCAGTATTTAAAGGGAAAAGTGGAAATCCGTATGTGCTTATTCTGGAAATGGTAATCAAAAGGAGATACCACTTCTTTATATCCATTTCTTATTACTCTGCCACAGCTCTTCAGAGGCACCTGAGAGCCAGTGGCAGATGCATGTTCCAGACACTCAAAGAGTTAGCATCTTTTCCTAAAACAACTACAATTTTCCCATCCTGTTCTAGTGATAGAGCTTTTATTTATAAATATGTGTGTGCACGCGCGTGTGTGCGCAAATACACACACACACACACGCATATATACAGCTTTTAGAGTCCTATTCATTAGAGTCAGACTCTCATATATCCCTAGTTTCTGTATTTGGTAATGTACTGATTGAAGGCTGAGATGGAATGATTTAAACTCTACAGGGTATCAAGAGGGGCATTTATTTTGGTCTTAGACTTTTCCCATCAGGGTGAAAAAGTCTCAGTTCCTTTGGCAACTATGTTTTGTACTTGTTCTCTTTTATGGTCAGTATCATCAACAGATCTTGGGCAACTTCTGCTGGAACCCAGGATGATAAATCTAGAAACGTGCAAATTGCTTTTCTCCAAGACCACCCTGTGCCATCTGTGCTGTGTCAGTGTACTGGCAGCAAGGAGGTTTGAAGGGGCCCTAAAATGCAGGGTTTAGATAGAAGAGGGAAAGACTTCTTCATTCCTACCAAATTTTTGTACACTGTCCTTTCCTTTGTTTTTTTCTGAAGACAATATTGTCTTGCCAAATTAGCATCCCCCATAATGTGGGTGGCAAATTTGCTCATAAAATGATAAAGAAGCAGTCCAGTTTCACTGACTAGGGAAGTAAGATGGCATTAACTGAATTTGCATTTCCTCAGGTCTTCAAGATGACTTTTAATTAGCCTGAGGCATGAGTAGAGAATATTTTAAAGGTAGTTTTGACTGCCTTATGTTTAAAAGGTCCTGTGGACAGGGCTGCCAAATCTCCGTTTGTGCAGGAACTTAAAAGGAATGAGCAAACATGTGCTTATGGAAGATACTTTGAAACATCAGAAATGCAGCTTTTTCTTTACAGTTGTCATGAAGGCTCTGTGAGTGAGCAGACATGCAGGCATACAGTGTCTTTAAGCTAAGAGTGTTTCTTTTTTTCTACTCAGGGTCAATTGAAAAAGGACCAGGAGTAAAGCGTTTGAGTTCCCTGGATGATAAGATCCCACCCAAGTCACCCCGTCCGCGTCGGAATATCTGGTTGTCACGCAGCCAGTCTGATATCTTCTCCCGCAAGCCTTCCAGGAAGATAAATGTGCAGGACCCCTATTATACGCCAAACAAAGGATTAGGCCGGAAAGTTAATCCCTTCAATGCCCGGGAGGACCTTAAGGGGGGGAAGATCAAATTCTTTGACATGCCAAGCAAGTCTGTGATCTCCCTCGTGTTTGATTTGCATTCTCCTGAGGCAGGTGGTGGCCTGAAAGCCAGCCAGTCCCAGTTCCGGCAGGCGTATAGCACAGACTGGCAAGAATTTTCCCTTCTTCCTGGGAGGAGATGCAGATCACTTCCACTCTCTCCTGAACTGCCGCATAAGGAATATGGCCTGTTTGGGGGACTGTCTTCAACTGTCAGCAGGTGTGACCCAACCCAGCTAGGTGCAGAGGTTCGGCAAAAACTCCTGAGTAGCAGTAAATATGGTGTGTCAGAGATTCCCCCCTTTCAAGCCAAGCCTCAGAGGCCAGAATTTCTTCCTGTACCAGGACAAGAAGAGGATATGGACTGTTCAGATGGGCCAGTGGCCCAGGAGGAAAATGGGTTTTGCCCTGTTGAGAACCCATGTGGAAATCCAGCATGTAATCAACCATTAGTGCTGGCCCAGTCTGAGCCGCTATCTTACAAAAAGCTCCCAGTCGAGAATTCAGTGAACTCTGAGGAACATGGCTCCTCACAAGTGTTTGTGGGTTGTCTCCCTTCTGAAGAGATGGAGGTGGAAGATGACCTACTGAAAAATACTCCGCTAGAGTCTACAAAGCCTCTGTTCACTGTTAGTCCTTCCACTGAGCTGAAGAGAGAGGGATGGCCCTTCAGGGAGCAAGATGGGGACAGTCCTGCCCCGTTGTCTCAGACCTCCTCCAACATCTCAGCAAGTGGCAGCACGCAGTCAACTTGTGACATATGAAGAGAGGGCTCAAACTGAACGTGTCCTTGAGGGAACAGTTGTTCCCAGTCGTTTAAACTCTGTTTTTCTGTAGTCCTGGGCTTCACCTTCGAAAGAGACTCAGCAGATGGTAGAAACTGGCTGTCAAACAGATAGCTGCAGACAGTGTCTGGAGAGACTTTATTCCAAACTGTGCTTATTCCCTTCCCTAATTTGCATTAGGAGGGGGAACTACTCCAGCCAGAATGGCCATGTGGGCCCCACAGTCCTTCCAAGAGGCAGAAGCCAGAGCAGGCACTGTGTAAACAGTTTGACCTGGATTCATGGATTCAGCATGGAGCACTTCAAGGCCTTAAGCTTCATGTTGGGTAGAAGGAGCGACCCTTAAGTTTTCCCTCTTCCTCTGACTGACCAGCTGCTCTAAACCACTGCAGATTTTTCATTAACATTCTGCAGCAGTGCATGTAAGTCGGAGCCTCTGTTTTAGAAACGGGCCCAGGGATCTTTCAGAGTTATGTTGAGCAGATAGGAATGCTCTCTGGTCCCAGAGCTGCTGTGAGTGCTGTTGCAGCATTAAACAAGCTCTTTTTTCAAAAGCAGCAAAACCAAACCCCTCATGCTGGTCGCAATCTGCAGGCTGAATCACATGACAAGTACTTTACAATTAAGAAGAATCTGTTCCCTGGTGTTTCATTTTCCCTTGGGATTTGGTAATGATGTGTATACATTAGTGTAGGAAAGCAGGATGCGGTAAGCACTGCTCTCCTCCTTGCACAGCTCTTCATGTACCACAACCCAAATGTGGAGGAAGATTTGCCCAGGGCACAAGAGGAGAGCCATAGTCCAGGCTTTGTCATTTCTGGGCTTCTGGAGAAACTGCCAGTGAAAGTACCAGTTGTACTGAGGTTTTGGGAGGTGTGGGCTCCCATCTCTGAAGAGCTGAATGAACATCATGATCTGTTTCTGCAGAATAGAATACAATATCTAGATCACAGTTGACTATTACCACTAAGCTAGAAGGGTCACATTCACCTCCCTCTCTGGTATGACATCCCATCTCATTGATACCACTGCAGTCATGATGGCTCCTTATTTAAAACTAGAGTGCTTGATAGAGGACAGGAACCCCTTGCTCAGGGGAAGTTGCCAGCAGTGTTGCAGCCACACAAGTGCTCTTAGAGGAGGATAGACAGTAGACTCACAGAAGGGCTTTGAATTGTCAAACTGAAGAAAATTAGCTTGTCCCAAATTAACTGTTTTTTCTTCTACAGAAAGAAGCTGTTGTCTTCATTAGCTTCTTGTGCCACTGAATAGGATGATCTATTTCTTTTTTTCTTTTTTTTCTTCCCTCCACCATCAGGTACATGCAAAAGAAGCAGCAGCATGAGCTTTAATGCTGCTTGCTGCAACCAACATCAGAGATCCCCACTCTGGGATGTGATGTACAGGAAAGCTTGTTCTGTGATGATGTTTGTGCACCATCCTGCCCTTTTCCACTATCATTGTCCCAACAACATGGGATTTTTAATTTTTTTCTTTTTTTTTTAAACCTGTATTATCATTCCTAACTGAGGTATGCATTGCATACCTGCTGAGCAGATGGTGATGCAGTGGAGACTAGAATTTCACCCAGGTAGCCTGCTACAATCTCTTCCTGCTGTCTTGTAAGGATGGAAAATGTGAGCTAGTCTCTGATGGAACCAAAACTATTTCTCAAAGACAGGATGAAAGAGAAAGCCTTAGTTCTTTCTTGGCTGAGGTGTTTATCTTTCCAGAGGTGTAAGTAACTATTCTGTGAGTTATAATTATTACTACTTCTTGTGAAATACGTGTTAACCTGAGCAGCAGTTATCACTTTGCAGTGGCTGCGAAGAATTAAGTGAGAAACCCAGTGTCACGGAGTTACTTAGCATGGTCCATGCCAGATTAGGCAGGTCTTAGCAGTTTGAAAAAGAAAATGCCTATCCTTACCACGATCACCCCTTTTGGCTCACACCTCTCTGCCTCTTGAAGGTGCTGATCTGTAGAGTTGTCTGTTGTGTGTATCCTGTCTGCTGGGCTGGAGTCTGCAGAGTGCAGAGCAGCTTGTATGGCTGGCACTGCATGTGTGTAATTTCCTTTGAGGACAGGGAAAGAGCAGAATTCAATTGCCAGCTAGTTGCCTGCCTGGTGCCTGCTTCCCCACCCTGCTTTTTATCTTTTATACAATTGTAATCTTTCGGGAGGGAAACCATCAGCACCAGCTTCTGTTGTCACAAGATGCATTTAGGTGTGTGACTTCAGACAAACAAGCAATAATAAGGAATAGTTTCCTTCTGGATCACCAGGCTGCGAGGAAGCTGTCCAGCATCCTACAACTGCCTGCAGCCTCATCGGAGAGCACACGCATGCCTCTGGCTGCTCTGTGGCTTGCATTAGCCCTGGTTGTCAGTGCTGACACCTCATCATGAAGCCTGTTGCCCTCTCTGACACTGACTGCAAAGCCTGTGCAGTCAGGCTTGGGGTACCTCTATGGCACCCATTACAGTGACCTCATCTGTTTTCTTACACCACTGTCCCTTAAAATGTTTCCCTGCTCTGAATAGCTCTCACAAAGCAGCATGGCTAAAATTTTATTTTCTTAAATGTCCACTCTAAGCACAGCCAGCTGACATGCATAGGGCACACCTATCAACTTTTCTAGCTCATTGCACTGAGGTGGAGAAGTCAGAAAGAGAAATGCCAAGTAATAGTGGCTCAGGCCTTTCCTGGATTCATGGTCTGCATGGGAAAAGAGGCCTGTGTATGAAACAAGAGTAAAGGGCCATTTTAAAATAGCTAAGTGCTTGCTAAAACCCAGTGTTTCGAATGGTCTGGATGCAGTTGGCACTCACTACATCTCATCCCTTTAGCTGTGTAAAGCTGAATCTAGGTTGCACCTAGTAACTACTCCTAGGTTTTCTGCCCATCTGAGGGTGCTTTTCTACTGGGGGCCATTTTCTGACAGCTACTGAGGAACATGAATACGAACATGTGGTCAGCAAACTCCTTGTTTTATAGTGATGTGACAAAGTTTTATTGTGATTGGATTTTATCCATGATTTTTGACTTTCTTACGGGAGCTGTTCTTGCTCTTTTAAAACACTTTCTACACATTGCTAGGTTCCCTGAAGAGATCAAAGATGTTTTTAATTCACTTTAAAACTTTCTATGTTGAATTCATTTAAATGTCTGTTATAAGCTATTTTTGTTGAGGTTGCAGGTTGATAAAATGCAACTAAGAATGCATGTGAATTGCTGCCCCTCAAAAGCAGTGCAGACAAGGGGCTATAGTAGATTTATACTTGTTGGAGAGGCATTGATGTATTATGTGTAACAGAACATTGGTATTTTTTGCCAGTACAACTAAAGACACTTGAATAATTCCTGTTTGCACTTAATGCTATTGTTTATATTGCATGTCACTACATTTCTATGCAAAACAAATAACCTTGTTTTTGGGAGGAGGGGCAGCCAGATATTTGAATAAGTATAAAGATCTTTGCGAGATGATCTATTTTCGTATTTATGAAGGAGTTTTACGTCTTAATATTTTGCAGTCTGTAAATAGCTCAACTTGTAATTAAAGGCTTAGGAAGAAGTTTGCAGCCTGTGTATAATAGTAAGTTAACACTGCCAGAAAAAAAATCTTCGCAAAACAACTTTTCTAATATTGTGGGTATTTATGAATATGTAAAGAAAGCACGTCTTGTTTTTATGTTGATTGACCTTCTGACTTTTTCTGAACTATAGAAATGGTGTATGTTTTATTGGAACTGCAATAAGAAGTAACCAAAGATGAATCCAGTAAAATATTTTCGTAATTTTTTCTTGGTCAGGTTTTGTAAACTTTCCCAACTTGCTTTCAAAATAAAAATAAAATCAAGGCCTGAGTCTTGTGATTAAGAGGGCAACTCTAAGTTAAAAAAGCTGGCTCAAATGCTTTCTTAAGCTATGGATGACATTAATACCTGGCTTGAGATTGTATTCACTATTACTAGGTGCTGAATTATAAACAGGGAGAACTGTCATCCATATTCAATGTTATTTCTCTCCTGCATCTTATTGAATTGTTACATTATTAAATCCATGAGACTCGGGGACTTTTTTTTCAGCTCTGCCTTTTAGCGCCCTGAAGAGTAGGCAGTAGCTTGTGACTTACAAGACAAGATGGCTTTTGATAGCACTCAAGGAAGCTTGCCATTGTGGCTGCTCTGTTCTAGCCCTACAGAATAGCTTCAGCAGCACAGGAAGCAGTCCAGTTTGAAAGGATGACATCTGACTTTAAGTCCCACTGCATCTCCCCTTAGAAGAAGTTTAAAGACCTGCTGTGGCTTGGTTCTGCATGCAGTTACCCTGCACTAGAATCAGCTGGCCCATTTGGGAGCTTTCTCCTTCCCCTCTCCTACAGGAGCAAAGGTCTTGTCTATGCTGTAACCAAGATTAAGGTAAAGTACAACTATGAAGTGGGATAGCTCTCCCAGCTGCATGTTCTAAACCAACCATGGTCAGTGTCTTTTTTTAAAAAAAAAAAAACCCACCACCACCTTTTTCCTTCCTGACTTCCTTAGAAAGACAGGAAATAATTATGAGAGTTATAGGGAGTAACCTTACCAGCAGTAACTGAAAGCAGTTAACACTTGACCAAACATTCGTAAAAATGCATGCTTTGCCTAAAGAGCTAGCCTGCTTTCATCTGGTGTCTGGCAGAAGCATCAGATCTTCCTCCAGTGACTGTTTATACCATTTCCTGTCAAGCTGGTTGTATGGGTCAACAGCTTGGAGCTTTCAGATGTGTTTTTGTAGGTAGGCTTTGACCTTTAGCACATGCTCCTTTTCAAAAGGTCTGTCCTGCCCTAAACCGCTAGTTAAGTGGCAGCATGTAGTAAGGCATGCAGTAAGGATAAAGGCAAGATCCGAGAGGAGGCTGGAGCTCTAACATGCTAAGAAGTTTAAGTGGGAAGCTCTGGCCTCTGTATCCTATTGTTATCAAGCAATTACCCTCTTCATCTTCTGCAAGAAGTGAAGCCCATGCTAAAGGAGCTAGCATATGGTCTTTCCAGAAGGGCAACCCTATGTTGTTTTTTCAAAACCCACTTTGAGTTCAGAGCACTAAACTGAAACTTGCAGCCCTGGGTGCATTGGAGAGGTGCACTTTTCCTCCCTCTTCTCCAGCCTCACCCCTGCCTTCACAGCCCAGCATGCCGCTAAGGAACAACAGGGGAAACTCCAGTTGAGAGCAATTTAATCGGTCAGAAGTTAAAACAAAAAGCAAGAGTAAGAAACTTGCTTCCCTTCTGATCAGTTCTTGATGGAATAAAGAACTTCAAAACTTGAGGGGAAAAAAAGCCCAGTTCAGTGAGGAGTCCTCTAGCTCTATCCACTGGCCCAGGCCAACTTCATCTTCTGGCTGTGAGCTTTGGAAGATTTAGAAAACAAGCTCTTCACTATTTGAAGTGGCACCGATTTCCCACTGAGGTACAGTTTATTGTGGCAGTCTGGCAACCAAGGCCCTGTACCAGCATCTGTGTTTTTTCCTTTCTTGAGCATCCAGACATAAGCCATGATATACCCAGTCATGAATGCATCAAAGCCAGCTCGGTGTGTGCCCCCCTGTGAAGGTGGGCCATGGGTTTCCTTTTCTGCAGCACATGCTGCTTCAGTCTCAGGAATGTCTGGGTGATTGACTGAGCCCACCCCAGTGGGAACCTCTGACTTCCCCTCCGCTTGGTCACTGTCAGAGGCATTTCCCTTGGCAGAAGGGCTCACAGCAGCTGCTACCTGGGCAGCAGTTCCTTCAGTGCTCCCCAGATCCTCTTCCTGTTGTGCGCCGGTGTCTGAGCTGACCTCTGGTTCCATGTTCATGGAGTTCTCCTCCAGTGGCCTGCCCTCACTGTTGGGTGTAATCTCTGCCAGCTCTGTAGCAGCTGCGGGCTCATAGCAGCTCTGTTTTCGTGGCGGTCCCTCCTCCCCATTCTGAGCAGGCTCTATTTCTTTCCCTGAGCTCTCCTCTTCAAACGCCTTTGCAGGCTCTTCTGTGTTCTTTCGACGCTTCCATTTGTGCTTCCGTTTCTTCCGCTTCTCCTCCCAAAGCTTGTCATCCTCATCAATTATGAGGTCAATGTTATGAGACTGTGTACACTTCACCCCTTTTGGACACCAGCCATAGGCCTAGGGAGAAAGAGAGAAGTCTGTAGCCACCAGCCTCCTGGTTAGAGCAGCTTATCACTGTAACATGGAGCAGAGCTAATTATTCCACTCCGCTGAGGGCTTGTGAGGCTGTATTGGGAGCACTGTGTCCAGTTACAGCCCCACAACATACAAGAAAGGCATTAACAAACTGCAGCGAGTGCAGCTGGGAGCTGCCAAGATGCAGCAAACAACATATCAGGAGAGGCCAAAGAAGGTGGGTTTGTTCCACCTGGACAAGACAAGGCTAATGGGATGGGGATATCTAGTTGCTGTCCGCAGCTACCTAAAGCAGAGCTTATAGAGAAGATGGAGCTAAACTCTTCTAAAGGGGACACAGGGAAAGGTGAAGTGGTAACAGTCAAGGAAAATTCTGACTAGGTATACAGGAATGCATTATTCACAATGAGTGGTCAAATGCTGCAACAGGGGCCTGGAGGGTTTTTGTAATCTCTGTCCTTAAGAGATTTTCAAAATTTGCCAAACAAGGCTCTAAGCAATATTGAGTTGCTGGTTGGATGAGAAACTTCCAGAGGTTTCCCCAACCTATGTTGTTTTGTGACAGTAATGTGCAACATCCAGAAGAGCACCTTTTCTCCCTGAAGCATCTGAAACCAGTTATGATCCAATCAGATGGGCTCTTTGTTTACTACTGTAGCAGTACCAGGACTTGAGATGCTGTGAATCACACCGTACTACAGTCCCAGAAGCTGCAGACAGGTAATACTTTTTATATCTAATCAAGATATGGGGGAGGGAAGAGGTGGCATTTCTTGCTCAGAGGACAAGCCAAACTAATTCAGAACTTGCAGCCCTCCCAAGGCAGCAATGGGTACTGTAACTCATACCATCCCGCTATTTAGGGCCATATAATCTCTCTCTGAATCTTCGTGTCTAATGTAACCTGTGGAATTCACTGCCTCCAAACAGCGCATGCTGTTGCCCTTTCTGTCATGAAGCCACCTGAAGCTTGAAAATCTTTCTTGTACTGCGAAGCAAGGAAGGGGAAGTTCCCAGGTGCTTTCCTACCACTTCCTGCTCTGGCCACATACGGCTTTTCCATGGAGCCAGGAAGTAAGCAGGGATTCATATTACTTACCGAAAATTTCTCACAGACAGGCACCTTATTTCCCCCTCCCACGTTGTGGCCGCCTTCTTCCAGAGAGCAGTGGCGATAGTCGATGTAACGGGACATGTTGGCAGGGTAGTTGCAGAACTCAATGGTGAGATGCTGGCTGCTGGAGTCCTTCAGCTTGCGGTTCTCTCGCTTGCTGGAACAAACGAGTACACAGTTACTGCGGTTAACCCACTGAAGGTACCACAGTGTGGAGCTGGTGCAAACATGCTGCTCTCCCCAAGTCTCAACTCCACTAGTTTCCTGCTCTCGAGCTCCAGGCAACTCGACAGCCTGCTGGGGAGAAACTCAGTCCTGGTAGAAATAGCTTTAGTAAGCAGTTCCTTCTGTGCTGATTTAAAGGTTGGTTTCTCTTATGCTGACATACAGGCAGGGACAACAGTGTCTCCGGTGAAGCTATGGGAGAAGGGGACACATAGCTTAGCCTTAAATACTAAGGGCACTAAGATATGTGTTAGTCCTAATAATATTAATGGACAAAGAGGAAATGTCCTAAAATGAGGTATTGCACAGAGTATCCAGCAGCCACCACACTGACAGGTCGAACCTGGGCAATGTAGACAACAAGGAAACATTTTCCACCTCATGAGAAAAGAACTGTTTTGTCCCAAGAGCTAGCTAAAAGGCCCAAAACCTTTGGAAGGTTCCGTGTAACTAGAATTGTGGGTTAAAACATTTAAGAGGTCAGTTCAGAAAGTATTTTTATCTTGTCAAAACAAAGCATTCTCATGTTTGAGAACAGCCATCTTGAATGTTTTCAGACCTGTCAAAATGGCATTTCCTGATATAAAACAGTCACTAAAAATACCACTTTTCCTCTGCACAGAGTGTGACTGCAGTTTAATGGAGACTTAAGGGGCTGTATCACTGCCAGGGGCTTGTTTAGATTGTGTGGGAAGTGCGGAACCAGGGGCCAGACTGACACGTGAAGTGGACAGACATCTCTGCTTCTAACATGTGTCTGCCTGGAAGATATCCACAAAGAGCTAGGGGCAGGAAGCCAGACAGGAGGCCCTGGAACAAGAGCACGACCTTCGCTTGGAAGGAAAAGTGATGAGAGTCGTAGCTGGCCGCAGGCGAGTGTCACGTGCAGGACACGTGACAGAGCTGGTCAGCATCAGGAGGTGCAGGGAGCATCCACCCTTTAACTGCACCATCCCTCACAAAACCAAGTTATAACTATCAGAGCCTGCAGGCACAGCCCTGTTTTCCCTTGCTCTTTAGCTGAGTTTTAAGGGTCTCTCTCTATGTGTGCTCCTGCCACGGCCCTAGGGCGCTGCTGGACCAGGGCCATGCAGCGAATCAATTAGTTTTCAGTTAGATCAGGTCACTCTGTGGTCAAAACTGCTGCCAGCGCAAGACTGAAATCCTCTTTCAGCAGCTGCCCACTGAACAGATAAGGTGTATTACAAAATGCACCCTTACGCACTCAGCACCTGTCCTAAAAATAGGAAGAGCACGGGGCAGAGTCACCTAAAAAGCACCTTTCTTCACTCGTTGGGGTAATACAAAAAGCCAACCCCCTTGCCTAGAAAAACAAACCAAACACTGATAGGCCCTTTGCCTTTCCTCCCGTAAGTTTTAAATACAGAGCGCCGCTCACCACTTCTTGTAAGCATACTCCAGGTAGGATGCTACAAAGCGAGTCTCAAACTCTGAAGCATATTTCGTGTCGTATATTCCTGCTGGGAACATTTCCGAGAGGTCAGCGGTGAAGGTGCCGAGGTTGTCTGGGAGGTGAGCGTAGAAGCACTGGTACAGGAAGACCAGATCGATCAAGCCGTTATGGAGAATGAGAGGCTTCTTTGCTCGTATGAGCTCCAGGAAAAAAGTCCGAACGCTCTGGCTCTGGTTCTCGTTCTCATTGCCCTGCAAGAAGAGGAATTAGTCAACAAACCTTAGCACCTTGACTTGCCATCACCCCGGGAAGTTATCGGAGCCTGCTGTAGCAGGGTACTGCCTACAGCTGTGACTTGCTTTGACCAAACAGAGGCCTAAATATTAGGAAAAGCAACTGCAACAAGTGACAGCCTGGATATAAACCAGCGGGGAGGTGAAAGGGATAATGCTGCACTCAAGACCGCAGTGTGAGCCCATCTTCACTCGGCAGCTGTGTGAGGGAGACGCCGGGACTGGGGGAAGCCAGCAACCTCCCCAGAAGCCTGGAGCAGAGCAAGGTGAGGTGTCCAAAGGACGGTCGTTTTGTACCTTGTCGTTGCCCTTGTGGTAAGGAATCCCCTGGGAGTACTGCTTGTTGAAGTCAAAGCCGTGCTGCACCAGGAACTGCACCGACTGGGGTTCGACAATGTAATCCTCCATGCAGAGGAGCGTCAGGTTGTAGATCTGGCAGAGATACGCGTTCTCGGACTGCAAAGGGAGAGCAACACAGGGATGCCTGTCACAGGGAGCTGCCAAAAAAGCCAGGGCCAAGTCCACGGAGCACGGGTGGGTTGAGTCCCGTCTCCCAGTGGAGTGCCGGTGCCCGCTGCCCCCTTAGAAGGCAGGAACAAGAGCAAACGGCCGCTCTACGGCCCGTGCCCGTACCTGCTCTGGGAGCTGCTTGAAACACGCGATGCCAAGGGAGAGGACGGAGCGGGTCCTGGCCGCGCTGCAGACGGCCTTGTACCGCTCTTCGATGCACCTGGGCGGTAGGAGAACGGGAGTGACGGCTCCTGCCCTGGCACCCCCGCCCTCCCTCGGCCGCGGCCCTGCTCCTTCCCCCCGGTCACCCCCGGGGAGCCAAACCCGCAGGGGGAAGGGAACCGAGCAACGGGTACCGGAGGAACGCGCCTGGGAGCACCCGCAGCCGGTAAGTCCGGCTGAGGGACCTCCCCCTCCCGCACAACCGGGGCACTCACGGGCTCAGCAGCGACTTCCTGGCGCCAAGGCCGCTCAGCTCCTGCGGGGAGACACCCGTCAGCGGCCCCGCGGGCCCGGCCGCGCCGCCGGTCACCGCCGCCGCCCCCCGCCCCGCCTCACCGTGTCCACGGCGACGAAGGTGGCGGTGCGCAGCGCCAGCACCATGGAGGGCCACAGCTCCCTGAAGTTGTCGCTCTGCACGTCCACCACCGGCACCCGCCACCGCGCCATGGCCGCGCCCGCCGCCGCCCCGCGTCGCTCCCGGGGCCTCCGCCGATGCGGCTGCCCGCCGGCTGCCCGCTTCCGCCGATCGCCCCGCCCGACCCTGTGCCCCGCGCTGCCTGCCCGCGCGGGCGGTCCGGCTCCTGTCAGCCGCCAGCGGCTTTTTCTCCGCTTTTCCAAAACCCGTTTTCAACCGAAATTTGGTTTTTAAGTAAACGGGCGTTTAGATCGGGCAGCCCATTCGGGGTCCTTCTCGTGCGGCCGCTGGGACCGGCGGGAGAAGGGGTGGGGACAGCCTCATCTTCTCCTCCGAAGCTCTGATTGGCTCAGGCGCGCCGGGAGGTCCCGCCCTCTCCCCCGGGCGGCCTGAGGACGGGAGGGCACGAGCCCGCGCCTCGCTCCGATTGGCTCACGCGTGGAAGATGGGCGGGGCCACCCGCTCTGATTTGTCCCCACGGGGGGGCGGGGCGCTGGAAGGGAAACATTTTCCCGGGAAAGTATCACGTGGCGCCGCGCCGTCCCCGGGCTCCAGCCCCGCCGGGGAGTGGCCCGGCCCGGCCATGAGCCCGCTCCGGGCGGCGGCTGCCAGGGGTCTCCGGCGGAGCGGCGGGAGGGCGGTCCCGCCTGCGGGACAGAGCAGGAAGGGCGCGTCGCCCCGCGGAGGTGCCCGGTAGCGGGAGGGTTGGGGGGGAGGGTGGGTGGCTGCCCCCTCCGGGGCACGGGGCCGCCAGCCTGGGCAGCTACGGGTGCTTACTGCGTCCTCGGAAGGCTCGGTGCTCGTCCGCCCGGCAGCAGCTCTGCCGGGCTCCCGCCTCCGGTCCCGTGTTGCTGCGGTCGGGCCCCGCAGCCCTTCTTCATCCCCGCCGTGCGCTGACCCGCCGCTCTCCTGGCAGGGGCCCCAGCTCCAGCGCCGGCTCCGCCGCCCGCCCGGCATCTCTTCAGCGACCCGGCTGAGATCGAGGCCTTGCGTGGCAACCTGCTGGCTTGGTACGACAAATGGAAGCGGGACCTTCCCTGGAGGACGCTGGTAAGGGGAGGCAGCGGGAGGCAGCGGGAGGCAGGGGTGCCGTAGCGGCTTCGTCAGTGAGAAAGTGCTTTGGCTGCCCCTTGATTACCCAAACTCAGAACTTCTGAGCGCTTAGGGGAAGGCTTTGGTTTGGTTTTTTTTGTTTTTTTCTTTTTTTGCAGATTCCTATGTAGCGTTCAAAACACACCACAAGCAATTTTATTTTATATGCAGGTCCCCTCTGCGGTGGGGTCCCGTGTTACCCTGTTTCTCTCACTCCATCTTCTTCCCCTTTCAGGCAGCAACTGAGCCAGATGCCGACAGACGGGCGTACGCAGGTGAGGAGCAGGAGTGGGGTCCTCTGCTGTGTGTTGCCCCCTGACACGGATGTGCAGTATGGCCTTGTGAGGAAATGTGGCTTCAGTCGCCATCCTTGGACCAAGCCACCTGGGGCGGCCACAAGAGCTGCTGAGCCCTGCTTTCAAGGCGCTGGGGGGTCGGAGAGCCCACTTTGGGCCCAAGGGAGCTCCTGTGGGGCAGCATGTGGGGAAGGTGAGGGGGTCCCATGGGTTGGATGCTGGTGCAGTGCTTGTAGACAGTGCTAACGTGGCCTCAGCATGAGGTGTGGGTCGTGTTGATGCCTCTGCTCTGATCCCTGCCCTGCTCCCTGCAGTGTGGGTGTCTGAGATCATGCTCCAGCAGACACAGGTGGCTACAGTGATCGACTACTACAACCGCTGGATGCAGGTGACTGCTCCTCACGGAGTCCTGTGCCCACAGGCTGCCCCGTTTGGAGACCTTGTCCACTGCCTGTGGCAGATCCCCAGCTGCAAAGCACAGCTTTGCTTGTCCCTGACTTGTCCCTTTCCCTCTGTACCACAGAAGTGGCCAACACTGCAGGCTCTGGCGCAGGCGTCCCTGGAGGTGAGCGTCGCTGGGGCTGGGTGCTCTCCCTGCCCTCGTGTCTCTTCATCTAACACCACACCATGTCTCTTGGAGCAGGAGGTGAACGAGGTGTGGGCCGGACTCGGCTACTACTCAAGAGGGAAGCGTCTGCAGGAGGCAGCAAGGAAGGTGCCCTGGTGCTGGGGTGTGGGGGGCATTTCCAAAGCCCTCTGTGGCCTGTGGGTTGCTGATGGCTCATGTCTGCCCTGCCTTGCTGGGGCTGCGCGCTGCTGGCACAAGGCTACAGAGGCTGGGATCCCGTCTTACCGTGGGTAAAATGGGTTGTATGCACGCACCCCGGCTGCTCCCCTGACCTCAGCCCCCTCTCTGCCAGGTGGTGTCCGAGCTGGCCGGCCGGATGCCCAGGACAGCTGAGGATCTGCAGAAGCTGCTGCCGGGAGTGGGCCGATATACGGCAGGAGCCATTGCGTCTATCTCATACGGGCAGGTGAGAGCTGGGCATCAGTGGCCAGCGGGGACACGTCTCCCCTCTCTGCCACACAGCCCCACCCCTGGAAGGGTCCTGCAGACTCCTGGAAGCCCCACCCCTGGCGGGTGTCACAAGCTGGGGGCCCCCCAGGGCTGTGCTTGGCTCTGGCTGTCCCCTGCTTTGTGGTGTGTCTTGCCCACCACCCAGCTTGGCCTGTGGGTTGGCCGCATGTGTGACCCCCCTCCATCCTGGGAGCACCCCAGCTCCCTGCCTTGCTGGGAGCACAGGCACCTCCCGGCACAGTAACCCCAGCTCCTGGTCTCAGGCGACTGGCGTGGTGGATGGGAACGTGATCCGGGTCTTGTGCCGCCTGCGGTGCATCGGTGCTGACTCCAGCAGCCCCGCCATCATCGACCGACTCTGGTAAGCAGAACGCTCCATCCCTGCTCCAACCTGCAGCGATTATGGCTGTGCTTGTTGGTGGCCGAGGGCAGGATCACTTGGGAGCCATGGGTTGCTGAGCCTGCAAAGGGAGAGAGGTGCGGGAGCTCTTGGGAAGCTGGTGCTGCTGGGAGTGGTGGAGGAAGGACCTGCGTTGCCTCTGCCTACCTAGGAGCATCCCCCCTCACAGGCAGGAGGTGGGCAAAGGTCCTGGGGCCCCCTCCCCGCAGAGCCCCGTGACACTCAATGCCATTTCTTCCAGGGACATGGCCAATGACCTGGTGGACAGGAGCCGCCCCGGGGATTTTAACCAAGCCCTGATGGAGCTGGGGGCAACTGTGTGTGTGCCCAAGGCCCCGCTGTGTGGGGAGTGCCCCGTGAAGCAGCACTGCCGAGCGCGGCGCAGGGTAAGTACAGCCCCAAAATCTGTCTCCTCCCTGCCTCTGGGTGGCCGGGGGCTGGCAGCTGTCCCAGTGGGGTGGCAGAAGGTCACCCCAGGTCCCTTCTGAAGCTTCTTGCAAGCCACCCCTTTCCCAGACCAGTGCCGCAAGTCGTTCTTGGCTGGACATCACATCCTGCATCCTCACTGGGTGCCGGCCCCGAGGGGTCACCATGCATGGGGACAAGGTGGGCTGGTGGATGAGCCTGTCCCCATTCCTGTCCCCTCTTGCAGGTGGAGAAGGAGCTGGCCTTCGCCTCTCAGAAGCTGTTTGGAAAACCCACCCCAGTGCCTGATGTTGAGGACTGTGGTAAGCGCCTGGGGAGATCCCTGTTGTGGCTGCGGGTCTGGGCCTTGTGGCAACTATTACATTGGTGTTCGCAGGTGTTGGGGGCTGTCCCCTGTGCCCCCCAGCTGCGGAGCCATGGGACAGCAGCCTGGGAGTGACCAACTTCCCCCGGAAAGCAGCGAAGAAGCAGCCGCGAGTGGCGCGAACGGCCACATGTGTGCTGGAGCGGAGGGGCTGCCACGGGGCCCCAGAGTACCTCATCGTGCAGAGACCCAGCTCGGGTAATGGGACTGGGCAGGAGCGGGGCGAAGGCACCGCGTGGCCCCTTCCCACCTGCGTGAGGGCCAGAGCAGCCTGGGAGTGGGATGTGATGAGGCTCAGAGTCCCCATATGTGCCCCTGGCTGGCTCATGTCCCCGTTGTGCCCTCTCCCCAGGTCTCCTGGCCGGGCTCTGGGAGTTCCCCAGCCTCCCACTGCCTCAGGGTCTGCAGGAGGAGAAGCAGAGGGAGGTGCTGGCAGATCACCTCCGGGCCTGGACGGGGTGGCCTGTAGCGGCGGAAGGCCTGCGGTTCATCGGAGAGGTGAGCCTGGAGTCGGAAGGGCATGGTGTAAGCCCCCTGTGCTCAGCCGCGGGGGACGTAGCACGGCGGGAAGAGGGTCCCCTTTCCCTGCGGTCACCCCTCCCAAGCCCTTCCCTGCTCCTCAGAGCCCTGGCAGACCCAGTGCACGTGTAGGGCAGCTAAGCGACCGGTGCATCCCCTGCTGCCTGCCAGCTGCCCGTTTCCATGTCTTCCATCCCCTCACAGGTCATCCACATCTTCTCTCACATCCACCAGACGTATGTGGTCTACTCCCTGCCCCTGGATGGGGATGTGACCCTGGATCCTGCCTTGTCCCCATCCCGCTGGGTGACGGAGAAGGAGTTCCACGCTTCGGCTGTGTCCACGGCCATGAAGAAGGTACCGGTGGGGACCTGGAACTTTCCTCCCTTCCATCCACACCCCTGGGGTCCTGGGAATGCCTCTGGCATCCCCCCAACCTCTGCGGAGCCACCCCAGCCCTGGGATCTGGCTGTTTTTCAGCTCTGGGCTCTCTTGTGCTTCCTTCAGGTGCTGAAAGCGCATGAGAAGCGGCATGGGGAGGAGAGCAGCCCTGGCAAGGTGGGCATCGCTGGAGGCTGTGCAGCACTGGGAGCTGCTCCCTGTTGCTGTGGGCCAGGCCCCCATGTGCGGTGCTGGAGCCTCCCCAGGCTTTGGGGTCAGGCCAAGGAGCATCCCCCGCCTGAGGCAGGGCTGTGTCTGGGGGATTTGCCTGGCTGGCTTTGCCCCTGGATGTCCCCAGTAGTACCAGGGGCCCCTTGCCCTGGTACCCATCTGGGGTTTAGCTTAGCCCCTGTGTGTCTCTCCTGCAGAGCTCCAAGCGGAAGCGGGGGGCAAAGCCCCAGGGAGCAAGCAGCACCTGCCCTGGGACGCAGCTCTCCCTCCGCACCTTCCTCCAGGCACCCACCTGCCCTTGATGGCACCTTCGACGTCTGAGACCACGGGAGACCTGCACTGCGGTGGGTCCTGCCTGTGGTGTGGGGATGGTGCCCCCCATACCACTGCATGCCCCACCCACGACCCTGTAATGGTCTCCTGCTCCTCCTTGTAGAGTCTGCCTGCTCCCCTGTGGGAGCTGTGCCTTGGCATGGCCACCGTGGTCCTGGACATGACGTGGAGCCAGGCTTGCCCTCCCTGCTCGGCTGGAGCCCTCCTTGGGTTATGTGGTCTGGTACAGCCGTCGCTCTGGCACCGCGGACTCGGGGCAGCAGGGATTTCTCTCCGGCAGCAGGAAGGCTGTGGCCACGTCGCTCCTGCAGCCCCGTCCCCAGCTGCATGCCTGCACCTCTCCTGCCAGCCAGCAACTGTGGATGCTCCTCTACCCTTCCTGGCCTCCAATAGCCCTTTTTATACACTTATTTTTACTGAACCTGAGCCACAGGCTTTCTAATAAATCTCCTAAAGTGTGTGGGTTTAAGTGACTTTCTGCCTGTTGCACTGTGCAAAGCTGGGACTGTTGGGCAGCCTGTGGTCAAATATGAGGATGGCGGGCAGGTTCCCTACATCTGGGCTGGAGACAGCAGGGATTTCTTCCTTAATGCACCCCTGAGCCCTTCGGCTGAGCTTAACTACTGGTGACCCCAAATAAGGCACCCAGAGCACCTCTCCTGCGAGGGCGGGCATCAGCCCCTGGGCGCTGCACAGCTCCTGCTTGCAGGCTGCTCCTCTGTGGGGCCGAGCAGCCCTCCCCTGGGCTTTTTGTAGGATTTTATCCCCCTTTTTACCTTTTCCGTCAGGCTGTTCCTCACTGTGTTCACGCTGTGGCTTTCTCTGGCTGTGATGCACAGTGGCCCCCTTGCAAAGGTACAAGCCCAGGGGCTGGCAGGGACAGGGGCCAGTTGTGGGGGCTGTGCAAGGGGCAAGTCATCTCAGTTTAGGGACTGCAGGACTGGGGACAGCCACCTGTGGGTGATGGGAGGAGAAAAAAACCAAAGCAGTGCTCCCAAGTTAATTCTTTAATTGAGAGGAGCAAGACACCATCACTTGCCCTGCCCAGGGACTGGCCGTGCTCTGGGGGGGTAACTGTGGATGAGCTGCCATGTCCATGGCCCCCAGGTTATGCACGCCCCTTTGGCAGCCCCTCATCCCCCTATGTTTGGGGGTGTTGCTCTGCCAACTGTCCTTGGCCATGCTGCAGGCACAAGTCTGATTAGATCAAGATTAAATTAAGGCAGAAAGTTCTTCACGTGAGACCAGTAAATCCCTGGGAACCCAGGGAGGGGGAGAAATCACCCTCCATCCTGGGGGATGCTCAGGATGCTTGGACCTGGCTCCAAGCAACCTGCTGTCAGGTTGGCTCTGGGTTGACCTGGAGACCTCCCTTGGTCCCTGCCATCCTAGGCCATGCTGCAAGCACTCCCTGGTATCTCTACAGCAGTGTATTGCCCCAGGGTTGGACCGGAGAGGATGGGGAGCTGAGGGAGCAGGATTGCAGAGTTACCCCTACTGCTGCTGGTCCATATAGACCTGCACGGCTTTCCACAGTGCCCGTATATTGCCTTCCCCAAAGCCCGGTGCTCCCCGCCGGTCAATGAGCTCCAGGAAGAAGGTCTCCTCAGAGAAGATGGGATGAGTGAAGATCTGCATCAAATACTCCTGGGAAGCGCTCTCTGTAGCATCAGTGCCCGGCCATCCCTTGTCCCCAGGCACCGTGGTGTCCAGCAGGATGCCCAGCTCTGCCAGCGTGCAGGGGTCCTGCCCGGCTCCCCGGATCTCCTCCGCTTTGCCCCCCTGGCTGTAATAGGTGGCAGGGGGTGTGAAGAACCGCGCACCCCGCTGCTGCAAAGCCCTGGTCGTGCTGACAATATTGGTGGTGCGGAGGCCGACATGCTGGATCCCAGCCCCACGGTGCTGCACTAGGAAGGTGTCGACTTGGTTGGCGCCATCCTCTGAGAGGGACTCGGCGAGGACGAGCTTGCAGCCATGAGCCGGGGTACCCTGGGCGCTCTGCAGTGCGAGGAGCAGCATGCCCATCCCCTGCCCCCCGAGCACGTACCCCTCCGCTGGCCTCTCCCGTGGGTTCAGCAGGAAGCGGCGGAAGCCGAAGCACCGCTGGTACCAGTCCAGAGCCACCCGGGCACTGCCCCGTGGGCAGACGTACGTGATGTGGTCAAAGTGGGTGATCTCAATCCCGTCCCTCATGGCCGAGGGGGCTCCTTGGATGGGCTGGAAGCCGGGCAGAAAGGGTCCCCGGTAGCGGGACCGGTCCAGAAGGGTATGGCTGATGTTGCCCACGATGGACCTCGCCACCCCATAGGTGACGGAGCCACCGTCATCCTTCACCTCAGTGGGAGGAACCGGCAGGGAGCACCCCTGGTTCTGCAGCCGCTTGCAGAGCCCCGGCACGTCGTCCACCTCGAAGCAGACGTTGGAGGCTGTGCCCAAGACGGGCTGGGGGTCCACATCGTAGAGGAAATCATGGGAGGAGGTGCTGGTGGGCCCTGGCGCCAGGTGCTCGTTGATGAGGAAGACGGCAGTTCCCCGCCGCAAGGCCAGCTGCCGGACCCGTGGCGTCTCCCGCACGGCCACTGGCTGAAAGCGAAAGGTGTTGGCCAGGTCCTGGGCCCAGCCCTGCCTGTAGGGCACGTGGAGGGAGATGAAGCAGGGGCGGCTCAGTGAGGCTGCCATGGCTGGGCAGGCTGCGGGGAGGACGCATGGGGTCAGGGGGGGCTTACTGGCTGTGGGAAGGAGCCATTCCCCCACCCTGCACAGAGCCCGAGGGCATTTGCATGCACAGATGCACATGCACGTAAATTTGCACCCCTTAAATGTGTGTATTTTAAATAAGTGGGTCTCACAAGCTAATATGGATTGTGCAAGGGCACCCACCTTTGGGACCAGCTGCAAAGAGATGCCTGAGGATGCCGAGCCATCCCGCCACCCCTTTGCTATGCTGCCCTGCGCCTGCGGTCACAGAGGAGGAAAGCCCTGAGCCTTGGCCGCGTGTCCTTGACGGTGCCAGAGGGAGGTTAGCGGAGAATCTCAGTGAGGGAGACGTGCAAGAATGTGTAAGCAAGACTTGGGGACAAGGGTTGGGGGGGAGGGATGTCCAAGCAGGAACGTGGAGGTTGGATTGGGAAACACGGGGCAACATGCTGGTTACAGCTAAAAGGCTCCTGTGCTGCCCCAGCGCTTGTCAGTGGTGTCCCACAAATGGCGGAGGGGAGCAGTGGGGTCACGCCAGGCTGACGTGTCCTTCCCCTCCCCAACAAGGACGATGTGGAGCTACCACGCTCCCCACAACGTGGAGCTACCACGCTCCCCACAACAGGCTTGGGGCAGTGACCTTGCCTAGGGCCACGGAAGGTGAAATAGGAGGGACACTGCGGGAAAAGCGACCTCCCTCCCCACCCAAATACCCGTCATGCTGAAGGGGGGAAAAAGATCTGTCCCAAAATCCACTTGCCATCACCTCTCAAGGGCATCCCACTGAGGGTTCCCGACCCCGCGCCAGGCACCAGCCATCCCGGCCGGACCCCACAGAGGTGCGCTAGAGCGTGTGGGGAGAGACCTGCTCAATTACTCCCTTCCACCCGCCCCCCAAAAGGGCTCTGCACCCAGCGCTCCCCGCACGGGCAGGGCACAGGCTCTGCCAGGCTGGGCCGGGAGGCTGCGCTGCCCCCGGGCACCCCGCCTGCCCCGGGGGAGCGGGGGCCCAGCGGCGGCCCGGCGGGACCCCCGGCTGCTCCACACCAGCGCGGGCGGGGGCGGTCCTTGCCGGGGCCCCCGCCCCGCTGAGCGCACGGGCAGGGCGCGGCGCTCCCTCCCTGCCCTCCTTCCCCCGCTGCGCCCCGCGGCGCCGGCCCCGGCCCCGCTCCGCTCCCGCCACCGCCTCTCCCGGCCGCCCCGCCACCCCCCGCCCCGCCACCCCCCGCCCCGTGCCCGTGGGGGCCGGCAGGGCCCCGGCTCCCCCTCGGCCTGCGGCTCACCGGGGTCAAGGCTGCGGGCGAAGGGGATGCCGGGGCAGGGGCCGGCCCCGGAGAGGCGGTTCGGTTGACTTTGCTCCTCCCCGGCAGGCGACAGGCCGCGGCGGGCCGGGGAGGGGTGGTGGCGATGCCAGGGAGGCTGCGAAGCGACCTGCCCCGCCGCGGGGAAGCCTCCCCGGCGGGAGGGGTCGGTGGGTGCCGTCCTGGGCAAGGACGGGGCCGGCGCACGCGGCGTGGGGCCGTGCCGGTGCGGCGTGGGGGCTGCTCCGGCACGTTGAAGCCGGGGACGTGTGGCTGCCGGACGCTGCGGGTGCCGAGAGTTTGTATCGACCCCACCGACGCCGGGCTGTGTTTGCAGAACAAAAAGCTGCCCGGGCCGATAACCGCGGGCACCGCCCGCTCCGGGGTGAGCGAAGGGAGGCGATGAACCGGGTGGCGGCTGGGGGGCCCTGCGACGGGCGATGAAATGGCTCATGTCTGTGCTGGGTCGTTCCCTGCCAGCCTGAATCTGAATGGAGTGGGGGATACGTGCCCCTGCCCGGTGCTGGGTGCTCGCGGTGCCCGGGGTACACAGCGGGGGCTCGGGGGGAGCAGTGTGCGGATGGGGGGTAGCAGCTCTGCGGAGGGTCTGGCATCGGTCACGGGATGGGTCTGCTCCAGGCTGACCCTGCGCAGCTGCGCCTGCTCCCCAGTGCCAACCCATGGCCCCACAACCTTGCTGACATCCCTGAGCCCCTCCAGCCCTGTGGCAGCAATCCCCGCTCTCCCTGCTGCTCGTGGCTGTTTTTGGACGAACCCCCCCCTCTTCGCGTGTCCAGTACTGTGTTGCTGCACCCTTTGTGTCTCTGTCTGCTGCCCTTCCCTGCCTTATCATGTTTTTGTACAGAGCCCAGGTATGATAAGCTGCTCAAATATTTGCAGAGATGGCTGTGTGCGGCCAAAGTGGTGAGCTCCTCTTGTTTGGTTGCAGGGGGGAAATCCACAGGCGCTGCGATTTCCCAAGGGAGCACCGGCTCCTCTTGCCACCACAGCCCCCCCGCCCCAGCACAGGGCTGGGCGGGAGGCACGGGACCGGACCGGACACTGGGGGCTTGCTGTGGGGCCAAGCATGGCGCGAGAGAGGCCATGGCACCGTGTGCCAAGAGGGCACGGCCTTTGGGGTGGCACCCCGCCAGACAGGGAGCTCTGGCACCCCAGGGAGGCGGGGTAGGCACCCGCCTTACTGGCTGCAGGGTGACAGAGGCTGCGCTGGCGGTTTCCTGGGGACCTTGTGCATGGGTGGCATGGTTTGATGTCACCCCTTGGTCCTGCAACCCTTTGGTGCAAGCAGTGCCCTTGGCAATGCTGCCAGCCCTTCTGTGCCCGTGGGGGGGTTTCCAGTGGCCGTGCCTGGCTTTTCTCCACAGCACCGCCTGGCACCCTCTGTGCCAGCCCAGCACCAGGCACTGCTTTGCCCCAGGACGGCTCGGGCTGGGCTGTGGCAGCAGGACCCCGAAGCCACGTGGCACCAAGGGGGACAGTGCCTGCCTTGTTGCAGTCCCCCGAGGCAGGCGGTGGTGGCCAGGGCACAGTCCCCGCTCAGGCCGGGCTCTTCTCCTCCCTCCTGGGCGGGGAGAGTGGACAGGAGATAAAAGGGAGACCAGGGCCAGCTGGGCAGACCGCTGGGGCCGGGAGCGAGGTCAAGCCGGAGGACAGCAGTGAGGAGAAGAGCGGTATTGAGGGCTTGTTCTCGTGGGGGAGGGTGCTGGGGATTGGGGGTTCATCCATCCCGACCAGACCCCGCAGTCCCCTGCTCCCTCCCCACCTCCCTGAATTGTCCCCCCAAGCCCCGTGTCCTGCCCCTTAAATGTGCTGGATCCTGGAGGGACAGGGTGTATCTTGGGGTGGGCAGGGTTAGGGGGCTCTGGGAGGAAGGGGCTTCAGGCAGATATTGGGACCAGGGGGGTTAAAGGCTCTGTGCACCCCTCAAGCGCTTCGTGGGGCATCAAGGACTCTCAAGGTGACCTGAAGGTGAAACCGTCCCTGTCCCGCTGACTCCCTGCCAGTGGCCAGGACGATGGGGGCTGCATCCCTGCCCACCCCTGGGGCAAAGACAGAGCCCTGGCCACTGCTGGGGCTGGCTTTTGGGGTTGGGAGGTGGAGAAGGCCCACAGGCGGAGCAGGACCTCCCCAATGCATGAAGTGGGTGCCCTGCTGCCGGGGGAAACTGGGGCACCTGGCTGTTGCAGTGGGTGCCCGTGAAAGCCAGCGTCAAGGGTGCAGTGCTCGTCGGGAGCTGGGCACCCCGACCCCCCCGCCTCATCCCGCTTTCCTCTCCCTGCTGGCGCAGGTGTTCCAGCTCCCAGTGCCGTGCTGGGACCAGTATGATACTGCCCACCAGCCTTCGTCTGCCCCAGAGGGGCATGTGGGGAGGCAGTTTGGGATTGCAGTGGGGCTGGGAGGACTCCATCAGGGTGAGCCCCAGGGCAGAGGGGAGGCAGAAGCCAGCGGTGGGGGATTAACACCCCGTTTCCCCCTGCCAGGGCTGGGGGTCCAGGATGGGGCTGCTGGTGCTGGCCCTGGCCGCCTGGCTGGGGCTGGGGCTGGCCTCGGCCTCTGAGGGGGCGTCCAACAGCAGCCGGCTCTGCCGGGAGGCGCCGGCGTGGAGCGTCAATGGCTTGAGCCCCATGGCGGGGGCTGCAGGGCAGGTGACGGTGGTGGCCCTGCTGAAGGCCAGCTGACACTTCTGCCTGCAGCAGGCCCGCAGGTGAGCCCTGCTCCCCCTACCCCAAACCCAACCCCGCCATCGTGGGGGTTGGCATGGTGGACCCCACCCCAGCAACCCCCTCCCAGCGCCTCCTTCCCCACAGCCTCGGGGGCCTGCGGGAGAGGCTGGCCCGGCAGGGCACGGTTGACGTCCGCTACATGATCATCAATGAGAAGGCGCCGCTCTCCCGTGCCATGTTCGGGGAGCTGGAGCGCCAGGCCCCGCTGGGCATTCCCGTCTTCCAGCCGGAGCCAGAGGAGCCTGACGTCTGGCAGGTCCTGGGGGGCGACAAGGACGACTTCCTCGTCTACGACCGGTGAGTGTTCCCCATCTCGGCTGAGGCTTTCCTGGGGGGTTACGGAGCGTTTGGTGGGCTTCCCCAAGCTCCCCCATGGCTGAGCCAGGGGAACCCTAGACCCCCTGCCTCGAGCCGGGCCATGGCTTCTCCTCGCAGGTGCGGCCGCCTGGCTTTCCACATCCAGCTGCCCTACAGCTTCCTCCACTTCCCCTATGTGGAGTCAGCCATCCGCTTCACCCACAGCAAGGACTTCTGCGGCAACTGCTCCCTCTACCCCAACACCACCCAGGAGGTAAGGAGCAGGGGTGCTCACTGGAGCCGGGCTCCCTTCTCTCCTCTGGCACTGCACATCAGGAGAAAAACAACCTTATCTTCACGTTGGGGACAGGCTCTGGGTTGGCAGTCGTCCTCGTCCGTGGTTGAGGGAAGGTGATGAAAGGTCTGGCATAAGTGCAGTTAAATAGGTCAGAGCTTTCAGGCTGAGAAGGAACTGACTAAAGGGGTCCTAGCCCGGGTCTGGAAAAGCTAACTAGGGTCACTGGCTGTTCTGATATAAGAAGGGGGCCAGCAATGGACCCAGAGGTGCCAAGCTCAGAGCAAAGAAAAGGATGTAGCTCCGGGCTCAGCAGGTGATTAGTCACTTCCCAGGAGAAAAATCCATCTAGAAATACTGAATGCAAAATCCCTTTCTTGGCTCAGGACTTCCCTGGACCACAGACAGCCTGAGCCAAGGGATGTAGGTACAGAGGCTTGTGCTCTATGTGCTCCAGTCTCTCCTGTCCTCTTGGCGCCCTGGGTTGGGGCTGGAGAGCCTTTGCTCTGACCCACGCAGCTTTCTGCATGACGGATGCTGGTCTGCTTTCATCTCAGCTCACAGGCATGCTCGCAGGCTCACTGCAGGGCCATGTGTGCATTCACATACCACACCAGCCCTTGTGTTACTTTCCGCAGGCTAACAGTACCATGGAGGTCCCTGTAACCCCGAGCCCGCTTTCCGAACAAGAGGGGAAGGAGTCAGAGACCCCCATCCACCAGCACAACCCTCTTCACCCTCACCACCACCACGAGGTCAGCAGCAAGAGAGCCACAGACCCAAGTGGGGACCATGAACCTGCCACCCATGCTCACCACCACCATGGAGAACACGGCCAGACCCATCAGGAGGGGAAGAAGCAGAAGGAGGGCAATGAGCACTAAGCCAGGCTGGGCAGCCTTACAGAAGAACCCAGTAGCATGCAGACCACACCAACGCGCTTCCCAGGGGCACGAAAGGACTGACTTTGGGCTGCTGGTCACCAGCAGCATCGGTGTAACAACCCCCTCCAGCATCCCCCGTGTGGGTCATACTCCCATGCTGTGACCAGGGATGAAAATCCCCCTCAGACCCCACGAGGTGCTGCATTTTCAGCCCCAGGGCTCAGTTCTGAGCCTTCCTCCGCCGCTGCCTGCCTTTCTGTGCTCAATGAAGCCTGCTGTGCAAACCGGGAGGTCCCCGGTCACTGCTGGCTGACACTGCACAGAGCAGCAGAGCAGGGGTGGAGGGGCCAGAACTGGGACGGGAGCGGCACTGCCAGCACGCTCTGCCTGTCCTGGCACCCCTGGGTGTCCTGGCTGGGGAGCGAGGGGAGGGACAGCACGTGCCTTGCAGGACATGATCCCAGGGGACGGGAAGGTCGCAGTTCCCCATGGTCTAAACCCTGTACCCCCATAGCTGTCACATCCTGGGGACCCTCCAGGCCTTGCACACAGGTATGTGCAGTGGTGATGGGTGGCCGCAAGATGGTGGCCTTGTCCCCTCTTGGAGACTTAGGGGCTGTATCCGGGGCCCACAGCTCTGGGAGGACAGGGGTGAGGATCCTGGGGTCTCTCCTGGGGGGGAAACGAGACCAGAGGGCGGTGGGGATATCCAGAGTACGAATAAAACCTGTGTGAAGCGAACCCTGCGCAGCCTGGCCTCTGGTGGGGCCCCTTCCCCAGGGAGGGTGGGAGGCCCGCTCAGTGCTGGGCTGGCCCTGGGCATTTCAGCACAGGGAGTGACTTGGGGCTGGATGTGGACCCCGTAAAGCATTCCCCTGTTGAGAGATGGGGAGGTAAAGGGGTTGAAGACAGAAGAAACCCCAGGTCTTCATGCCCTCTGGTTACCTCCTACCAGGATGTGAACCCAGGGCTTAGTCCCCCCCAGGGCACGGCATTAACCCTGCACTGCCAGGAGAAAGCTTGGCTTGGCACCTCAATCTCTGGCTTGTAGGTTTGATGTTGGGGTGCCTGCCCTGAGCTGCTGTCGTAGGGCTGAAGTTCCCACATGCAGTCCAAGGTCATCTTGGGCATCTTGTCCCCAGTGCCCAGCCTGGTCCCCATTGCACGCAGTGTTGGGGCTGCTCAGCCCTCAAGCATCTGGGTGCTGCATCCCCGGCAGGCAGCTGTGCCTGCCTGCACCCCAGGCTGCCCGCATGCCTGTCTCAGCCCCATAGCCCTTCACTCCAGCTCCATCCATCATCCCACACAGCCCCACTCAACGTCTCCTCTGAACTCTCCATCTCCTCTCTGGGCCCCACAGCCTGAGTGGGGAGCAAAGAGATGTTTTTTCTGCTCAGCGTTATGTGGCACCATGCTGTGGTGCCTGTCCTGCTGCTGATGCTCTGAGCTGACTTTCTGCCCCACATCCTGGGACGCTGCACCCCTCTGTCCTGTCTCTGCCAGAGGATGCTCTGCCCAGCGACTGGGGCAAGAGCCAGGGTGAAGAGGAACTGTTCCTTGTGGGGATGAGGGCAACGGGATCAGGTGGGTCTTTCCCACCAGCCCATGGGAGCCAGCCAGGCTCTCCGACGGGGTGCTGGCTGAGACCCTGCTCCCCCTCCTCCATCTCTCTTGCTCCCTCCCTCCTCCCCCTTCCTCCTCTACCTGCTCCCCGCAGCCCACAAGGGCACCTCTGTCTGCTGCTCATGCCATCAATATTGAGGTTATCTTTTTCTTCTGGCAGCTGCTGTAATTGAAACAAAGCAGGCCGGGCCTCACGGGCTCCACTCCTCTCGCTCATTTTGCCGGTGCTGCTGAGACAACTAATTCATCTTATCGATGCGTGGTTGGCCTCTTTTCCACCAGATCCAGGCAGAGCCCTCTCCCCACCACGGCTGGTGGGAGCAGTCTGTGTTCCTGCAGCATGCTGCTGGGTGCTGCTCTGACCCAACCTCTGGTCCTCGGCTTGCAGCAGTTGGGTGCTGGCCACCAGCAGGAGATGCCAGGGGGGAGAAGTGCAGACTGGAAGGATGCTGATGACTTTTATCTCTTTCTTTTGCCTTCTGATGCTTCCTCAGCCCTTTCGTTAAATTCCACATCCTTTCCTTGCACAGCTCCTAAAGGTGTCCCTGGCAAGTAGGTGACATTGTGATGAGTGGAGCACACACAGATTTGCATTCCCTTGCTGATGACCAGAGCCGCAATTAGCAGCGGCAGGTAGAGGGATCATGTCTGGTGCTGGGCGGGTAGTCTAGTGGCACAGTGCTGCACTGCCACCGTTTGGCTACCTCCCAGCAGACAAATTTCCAGCCCTGAAGACTTGGGTTGGTATTTTGCTTTGGGTAGAGAAATTGAGGCATGGGAAAGAGCTGTGGCACTGTTTGGGTGAAGTCCGGCATGTCTGAATAATGGTCAGAGTTTAGGGTGAAGCTGGTGCTGCTCCGTATGTTATTGCCCAAAGGCCTGAAGGGTTTTCGAGTGCTGTGCTTGGGGCCCCCATGGCATCACTCCCCCCCATGAAAGATGCAGCAGACCTGGAGCTCTTCAAAAGCTGTGTCAGTGTCTACACTCCAGCAGTGCTGAGGGAGAGCTTTGCTCCGAGTGTGCTGGAGGAGAGGCATTTTGGGGGAGTTAACAGGCTCTTCACATCGCTGATATCTGGGGGAGTAATGCTGTTAGTAGGAGTCAGAGAGCTCCAAGGAGTGCTCAGCTGTCAGCGGGGCTGGCTCAGCAGGGGAGGGTCCAGGGCAAGAAACCAGGGCTGACTTCAGGTCCTGGCGGTGCCGCACCGTGGTACCCCGGTGTCCGTGGCTGTGCCACCGCTCCAGAGGAGGACAGACCCCAGTCCCACACCACATGCAGCCTGCTGCCTTGGCCCTGTGTGCTGCTCCTGCCGAGGGCCAGGCAGAGCCTCTCAGGAGAGGGGGAACAGCCAGTCCTAATGTCAACAGAGGCCTCTTGTGCAGCGATGCTGTGTCAAGAAGAGGAATGGGTCCCTCCTCCTCCGCCCATTCATCTGGCAGCCGGGGCTGGCGTGCTGCCAAGCCAGGCTGCTTTGGAAACATTTCATTGAGGAGGCAGCTGAGCCTAGGAAAACAGAATGAAAATATACAGAGAGATCACTGTTGTTAGGCAAAATAAATGCAGGCGGCTGGATTTCTGCCCCCCAAGTCCAGCGCAGCCGGGCCCCTCTTGCTTCTGTGGGGTGAGGGTGAATGCTGCTGCCTGGGGATGGCAGCCACATATCTCCATTGTGGGTTAGGAGCTGGGGAATGAGGGCTGGAGAGATCATCCCCGGCTTTGGCCAACTTGCTGACGTCCCTGGTGAGTAGGTCCAGACTCATCTTGGTGTAGTGTCGCCCAAGGAGATGAGAGAGAGCAGAGAAACAGCTGCAGAAACCAGCAGCCCTGCTGACTTGTGTGCACTGCATGGCCACGGGTGCTGGAGGCTGGTGAAAACGGGGCTGAGGAAGTGTGTCAGATATTGGCCTCATTCATCCCCGTCTCCCTCCCCAGCACCACGTCACAGGTCCTGGCTGGGTGCAAGGCCACCAGCAGTGCCTGGGTTTTCAAAGCCCCATTGCTTGGCATGCCCTGTCTTTGTCTGCTGACAGAGGGAGAGCAGAGTCACCCCAAAGTAGTCCCCAGGGAGAGGGTGGAGGCACCTCTCTGGCTTTTAAGCAAAGGTGCATTCTACTGGTTTGCCTCTCCTGTTGTTTCCCCCGTAACCCCTCTTCTCCCTCCAAAGGCCTCCAAGTCTCTCCGCCAGCCGTTTGCTCCCCTGCAACAGACCCATCCCAGCTCCTTCCCTCCCTCCTGGTGGGTCCAGAGTGGTTTGGGGGAGGCAGAGCCGGAGCACCGGCCCCATGGGACATCAAGGCTTTCAGCCCTGCACAGGTGCTCTCAGTGCCACCGTGGTGCAGCTTCGCGTGGCTTCACCTCCTCTCTTTGTCCACCCAGCACGGTCCAGCCATCGCTGTGCAAGAACAAAACAGCCATTTCTCTGTGCTACGGTTTCTAGCCCCCACTTTTGCTCGCTGTCGATGGATGATGGCATGGAAGGAACAGTTTGCTTCTGTTAGTTATGGTTTTGATCTGGGGGTTGAAAGGAGCCCAGTGTGAGCAGACAAAGCCCAACCAGCACCCCAGGAGAGACATCTCACCAGCCCAATACACATGGATTTGCAGCACGGAGCAGATGCCCAAGGCTGAGACTGGATTCCGCGCTGGTCCCTGCATTCACAGACACTTTGCTAAAATCCAGGCTCCCCTCCTCTCACCTTTGAACGAGGAAAGCAGCTAGCAAGCTACTCTTTTTTTGCTGCCACATGAGAGGAGATTTGCCGTGTGTATCTCCATCTGTCTCTCCTCAAGACGAGCTGGTGCAACGCTTGGTTTCCAGCCGAACCAAGGTGCAGTGCTGAGCCGCTGTGTCCTGCTCTTGCGTCAGACGGCTTCAAGTGGCGCAGCCTTGTGCCGGGACTGCCAGAGCCTCTGCCAAAGCTTTGCCCCTGGCTGCTGCCGGCTTCTATGCACGGAGTGATGTGTGAGGATGCACTGTTGTGGAAGGGAGCTGGAACGGGTGGGTTGTTAAAGGGAAGGTCAGTATGGTGCAACCTTCCCCTGTCCCACTGCGCCCCGACCGACCCACACGGGGGGCAGTGCTGGGGTACGGCCTCACAAGTGGGTCCCCGCGTGGGGTCTCTGCACTGCCAAGAGCTGAAGTATGTGAGCATGGGGAGTGCACCTAACCGCCTTGTAAAGGAGCTGGAGGAAGAGGACGAACCCATGGAGCAGCCTCTGAGAGGGAGCACTGTAACACCCACTGCAAAGACACGGATCCTGACCTGGGGCGGGCGGCTCCCCAGCTGCCGTGAGAGCCCTTGATAAAGCTATAAAAGAAAAGCTGAGTTAATGATGTTTGCTGGTTTCTACCATGGAAAAGGTCCCAGACTGGAACCTTTTTTTTTTCCACATGGATGCGCCTGTGGAAATGGCTTTGGAATAAGTTGTTGAAATGGATGGTAAGGAGTGACCCAGACCAGACGCTCCAGGTGTCTGAACTCCGGCTCCTGGAACCTGCTGCTGAGCGTGGCCTGGGACGATGGCAGATGTGACAGTGGTGGTCCTGGTGGCACCTGAAGTAGGGCTGGCAAAACGGTGCAGACAGCTGTGATGACCAGTGGTACCAGGCGTGAGGAGAAGTATTATAAATTGAAATGTTCTGACTTCTGTCAAAGCTGGGGTTTTATTAGGGTCCCCCCCCAGCCACCCAGCCAATCAGCATGCAGTAATAAGGCCACACAGCCAACTAGCATCCAATGATGTAGCCAACCAGCCAATCAGCCATGTGGCATTGTAACCTCCCAGCCAATCAGCCATGGGGCATTGTAACCTCTCAGCCAATCAGCCATGTGGCATTGTAACCTCCCAGCCAATCAGCCATGGGGCATTGTAACCTCTCAGCCAATCAGCCATGTGGCATTGTAACCTCCCAGCCAATCAGTCATGGGGCATTGTAACCTCTCAGCCAATCAGCCATGTGGCATTGTAACCTCCCAGCCAATCAGCCATGGGGCATTGTAACCTCTCAGCCAATCAGCCATGTGGCATTGTAACCTCCCAGCCAATCAGCCATGGGGCATTGTAACCTCCCAGCCAATCAGCCATGGGGCATTGTAACCTCTCAGCCAATCAGCCATGTGGCATTTTAACCTCCCAGCCAATCAGCCATGGGGCATTGTAACCTCCCAGCCAATCAGCCATGTGGCATTGTAACCTCTCAGCCAATCAGCCATGTGGCATTGTAACCTCCCAGCCAATCAGTCATGGGGCATTGTAACCTCTCAGCCAATCAGCCGTGTGGCATTGTAACCTCCCAGCCAATCAGTCATGGGGCATTGTAACCTCTCAGCCAATCAGCCGTGTGGCATTGTAACCTCCCAGCCAATCAGCTATGCCTTGTGCGCCCACTGCCAGCGGGCGCGGGGCCGCGTCAGGCAGTCTGCTCAGCCCGTGGGAGCCTCTCCCGGCCGGGCCGGCAGCCGCTGCCCCGGTTTCACGCCTTCTCCTGAGACGGGCTCCACCGCTCCCTTGTTCCACTGTTAATTACGCTCCATCGCTAAGACTTTGTAGCTCCTCTTTGGGCCTGAGTTTGTCCAGCTTTCAGCCTCCTCTGCGTTGTTTTCTGGCTCGCAGAATCTGTATGTTATCTTCTCTCCGTTACAGATCTTTTTTCTTCTTTCCCGAGAAAGTGAAGTTGGTTCAGTGGGTTGTTTCCCACCCGTTTAATTTCTCCCTCCTTCCCTGGAAGAGAGTTATCTACATTTTAATTACCATTTGCGAAGTGTGTTAAATGCAGAGGGTAAAAGGCTGGAATGACGCAAAGGGGTTATCGTGTAACCTGCCGTCAGTTCTCTGCGCAGGGAAGAGGAGCGGGACCCTGGGTGACGGAGTGCGGAGGGACAAGCCCCAGCCCTGGCCTGACTCCGGCTTCCCACCTGGCCTGACCCTGCAACCCGCTCACGTCTCCGAAGCCAGGGCAGACCCAATGCAAAAGGCTAATGGGAGCATTGTTTACGCCTCGCTTTTCCATCATTTATTCATGCTCTTGTAGCCTGAAAAATTATTCCCCAGTTATTTTAGCATCTCTAATTAAGGGGAGGGAGCTTCAGCGGCTGAGAGGGGACGGTCGGCCGGGGGGCTGCTTTCCGCTGAGCTCAGCGCTGTGGCAGCCAGGCCAGCCGGGATGGATGCCGCTCTCTGGCGAGGGGCTGAGTAACTTTCTGGAGTGCTCTGCGCTTTTAGAGTCTGCGCCAGGGAGGCGAGAGATGACTGTTTCTCCTGGAAGCCGAGGGTCTTCGCCCAGCAGCTCCTCCGTGCTTAATTGCTGGCCTGCACAGCAAATGCGTTTGCTGGAAGGGTGCAGAAATCCCCGTGGCAAGGCAGAGGCTCAGCACTTTGCTCATCTTATAGGGGCTGGGGGAAGGGCAAGCCAGAGATGTAATGCTGTGTGTGGGTGAGAGAGAGAACAACAGCTCCTGACAGCCCTAACTCTCTGGTTGGGGGCGAGGGGGAGTCCGGCTCTGCCCAATCCCAGGCTGACACCTGGTACCCAAGCACCTCACTCCATCTTTCTCCCTTCCTTGCTGCTGCCCCAGACCATCTCCTTGTTCTTCCTGCCCCTCTGCCCCTGGGTGTGCCCTTTCCAGCTGTACAAAGGAGCTTCCCAACCTCCACCCTGCCCCACGGACCCCATCCCTGCAGTAGGGCTTGCCAGTTCCCCCTGCTTACACCCCCCTGGCCTCCTGCCGAGGTCCTCCAGGACCCCCAGCCCTGCCAGGTCCAAACTCCCGGTGCCTGCGGTGCATGGCAGGCAGAGGCGATGTGGTATGGGGTACCCTGGGGAGAGCATGGCATGGTGCTGGGTGCAGGCATCCTTGATCATGGATCAAGGATGTCCTGAGGTTTTTCTCAGGGATTACTGTCCCCTTTGGCAGTAGACAAAGGGCAGAGAAACTGCAGCACCCTGAGCATCCCCTGCTTTAAATTTAGGCATCCCTGAGCAGATACAGAGACATACAGGCAAGCAGAGCTCTTCCTGTGTCAAAGTGAGGGTGACAGGAGCCATCCTGCACCTGATCTTTTAATTCAGCCCATGCTTGGGAAGGGGAGATGGTGTCTTTCAGGCCTCGCATTTCTCTTTTGAGTACATGGACAATTGCAGTCACACCTGAAGGAGGTTCCTGAGATTGTCAGTTCTGGAGAGTTTCATAAAGTAACTGGCTGGCCACTGAAAAGCAACTTCATTAGAGCCCCTGCTGAAAGAGGAGCACAGCAATAACTCAGCAATAATGAGTCAGTGGAGATTCCATGGGGCATTCGAACAGTTTGATGGCAAAAATCTCCAGCTCAAGCTTATGCTTTGTTGGAGACCTTGCTAGGCACTGGAGATCCTAAAAATGGGGCTCAACTCCATAGGCAACCAAACCAAGGTATGGCTTCCCTTGCTTGCAAAGCCAAATATTTCATAATGCCCCTTCCTGGACATTGGATCTACAGGAATGCTAAGGAATAACTATCCCGGGCAATAGATCCTGCTGCTCCTGAGTGCAATAAGGCAGGGGAGCTGCAGGCTGCGTTACTCCTGCCTCTGCTCTGGACAGCACCAGCAACACGGGAAAGGCAGAAACCACCATGCTTCCAATGAGTGCCCAGGGCTGGCAGCCGCGGCGGGGAGCTTGGCTGCTGATAAGCCCGGCTTCGGCTGCTTCGGAGCAGCAAATCCTCTGGGTGGCCACAGCAGCAGCTTGGTGGCCACCTGCACCCTGTTACCTAGCTCTTTTCCCATTGTTAATTGGCCATAAAATTCTGCTGCTCTTGTATATCTTCATCTGTCATCAGAGGACTTTCTTGGTGCTCACCGGGTCTTGCAAAGCTCTGCTGTCATCTCTGCAAGGCTCAGCCAGTGTTACCCATGTTAGTGAGGGCATAATGTTGACTATTCAGAGTCAAAGCAATGTCAAAGAGGCATGGGAGCATCCAAGGAAGGGGAAGATGCCCAGGGAAAGGCAGTCTTTCTGCTGGGGATGGGGTTTGGGCATTGTGGGGAGAGAGGAGAGCAACTGCACGAAGCTGTGCAGGTGGGAACAGCCTAGGAGGTGGCATCCACTTCAGCTGAGACGTGGCACCTACCAGCACTTACCCTGTCTGCCACAAAACAAGGCACAGGTGCCAGGAAACCTGCAGAGAACATCTCAGCTGCATCCTTTTCCTCTCTCTTTATTGGAGCTTTTGAATTTAGTTTCTAGCAAGAGGAAAGCAGATTTCTTGCCCCACAGCACCTGCAACTTAAAGCTGGACTTCTGACTGAGCTAGCACCCGAAGAATTTCCCACGATACTGCATTGCACTACTGCCTAACTGCAGTGTAGAGCCATGGGGGCTCCAGTGCCTTTAGTCAGTAAATTTTCTAGCCAGGGTCTCAAAATAAAATGCTTTCTGGGGCCAGCATGAATAATCAGCCCTTTGTGAATAACATCAGTGCTCAGGCCAGAATGGCTGGAGTCGGTGGGTCACAGCATGGGCAGACCCTGACCAAACAGCCTTGAAGCCCGGAGGGGAAGCGAGGCTGCCAGTGGTAGAGGCTCAGCAAATGGCTGGGCTCAGGAAAGCGTGTGGTGAATTATTGATGTACCTGGTTCCAGGCTCTGAATGAGCAGCATCAGGGGCTGGGCGGGAGGCTGACATTTCGTATCCTTCCCCGGGGAGAAGAGGTCTGTCCATGTTCTCCAAGAGGAGGAGAGTTCCCCCTTGCAAAATTTAAGGCAATAATGAAATGGACAGGGAGAGACAGAGAGGAATGGGGAGCAACAAATGTTCAGATGAAGGGGGAGGGGAAAAATAGATTGATTTGTCTTTGAAATAACATGCTAACCCCCCAGAGACAGGCTGGCCAGCCACTGCACTGACCTTGCTTTGATTTGAGTCTGGATTATATGTTTTATGCAGTGAAAAGTCAGCTCGTTGGGAATGAATAACATCTCTGCTTGAGCTGAAGTCTAAAATCCTCTTTATTGGCACCGTCTCGGGACAACGTAAGTAAGGACACTCAAGGTTGTCACTAGGTGAGCTCTGCAGAGACTGGTGATAGAGGGACTGGACAAGCTGGGGTGCTGTGTCCCAGCTCTCGTGCAGGCTCACCCCTGCCTGAGTGGACCCAGCATCTGTGGGGAGACATGGGTGCTGGCAGAAACTCGCAGGCAGTCAGGCCGCTGTAACACCGGAGCCTGCAGCCTCCATCATCATCAAAGCTTAAGATCCTGCCGGACCGGTCTCTGCCAGGAAGGCGCGCTCTACCTTGGGGCAGGAGGGTGCTTTGGGATGGACCCCTGAGGTGCCACTGTGCAGCCAGGGAGGGGCAGAGGTGGACGAAGCCCTTCTCATCCCCCAGGTCCTGCTGCCACCACAGAGAGCAGAGGTGATGGGCAAAATGCCGTCCTCGCAAGCGCTCCCTGTCACAACAATCCCTTACAGAGAGCGAAATGCCCTTTGGGGTTAAAGAAATAGGGATGTGATTCCTGGGGAAAATGTAAACAAATCTGTGTGTAGCTGCTACCCATAGCCAGGCTCTGTCACCGGTTAGCACTGATTATCTTGAACAAGACCAGCGGCAGCTAGGAACACCTCAGCCTTCAAGAAAAACCTCTTCCTGACCTTCATCAATTAGCATGTGGCTTATTCTCTAAAATGGAGATCTCTCATTGCAGTTGCTCTGCCTGCTCTCACTACCTGCCTGAGATCTGATTCCTTCCCTCCGCGTCCTGCAAAGGAGACCTTGGGCTTGGAGGCACCTCGTGGTATAGCAAAGGTGCATAATTATTTCCTGTTCCCTAATTGCATCGCCCTGTTATTCCAGGAAATGTACTCTTGCTCTGTCAGTAAGAGTAAATAGGAGATCTCTGCAACAAGGGAGTAACCAGTAATGGTCTAGATGTGACTGAACTGCAGATAGAAATAAATTGGGTTTAGATTCTCAAAGTGCTGAGAATAACAGAGTAAGAAAACCAAACTCTGAGATTTGTGAGCTCTGCTCTTCCTCAGAGGTTTGTCACTTAAAATTAGACAGGACAAAAGAATGAGAATGTATTTCTGGGGAAGATCCTGGGACGCTGTCCTGCTGGACATGGCAGCAAAGCGACGAGCCCCAGCAGGACAGCAGCGCTCTCCTCATCGGCCCCGCGCTGTGCTGGTGCCGGGGGTGCTGCCATCACCCTCTGCTGAAGCAGAGGCTGGTGAGGAGTCAGCTCCCTGGATTTTGGGGTGCCGACTCAGGCAACATGTGCTGAAGGACCTCGCTTTAACGCAACCCCACCTAAGAGCACAGCAGATCTCCCTGGGCGTCAGCACTGCCTGTGTTTCTTCACCTCCTCTGCCAAAGGCTGAGTGTGCCACAGGACCCGGTATTTCCTGCACCCAAGGATGCTGCAGTGATGTGTGGGGTGAGCATCTTTACTACAGGGCTTCAAAAGAAAAAGCAAACCCTGATGCCCACCGAAGGGTAGGGCGCTGCCGTCTGCTCTGCTACCCAGTGTAAACCCAAGGCGGTTCATGGGTTAGGCTGCCTGTTAGATTAGTGGGGTAGGCTGGGCCTTGGGGTAGGCTGGGCACCGAGACCCGGTACCGCAGGGCTTGCAGCAGGAGCGGTCCCCGCTTCCCGCCGGACGCCTCCGGGGGAGCGGTGCCGTGCCCAGCCCCGCCGTGCCCCTTTGCTGCCTCTGACTCAGCACAAGCTGCCCGCGCTCGGCTGGCCTCGACGGCCCCTCACCCCCAGCGCCGTGGGGACGGGCAGCCGCGGGGTTTTCCCGCTCCCCGCCCTCCGGGCACGGGGGGCCGCAGCGTCGCCCCTGCGTCCCTCCCCCCCGCCTGGGGACACAGCCAGGAGGGCCCCGGGGCGGCCGCCCGGGGTGACCCCCTCCCCGCCCCGCGGAGCCGGCCCCCCGGCAGGTGCAGCTCGGAGCGGCGGTCCGGTGGCCGGCGGGGCCGGGCAGGGGGCTGCAGAGCGTCCCGCCCCGGCGGGGGCCGGCTCCCGGCCGGTGGGACCACCCCCTCCAGTCTCCACCCCCGGTCCCCCCCCCCCCCTCCTCCTCCCCGTCTCTCCTCCCCTCGCCCGGCTCAGTCGGTCGCAGCCATGGCGGAGGGAGGAGAGGGAGAGGAGCTGCTGCGCCCGCCGCTGCCCGCCGGCGCCCCGGGCCCCAAGCGCTTGTGCTCACGGGCCTGCCCGGCGGGGGGCACCGGGGCCGCTCACCCCCGTCCCGGGGCCGCGGGGGCCGGCGCGGGGCCGGGCGCGGGGGCTAGCGGGGCCCCTCCGGCGCTGGCCGGCTGCTGCCCCGCGGCGGCGGCGGGGCCGGCGGCGGCGGGGGCGGCGGGGCCGGCGACGGCGGCGGGGCCCGGCGGCGGCGGCGGCGGGGCGGGCAGCCTGCTGCAGCCCGAGTCGCTGCTGGACGCGGCGGCCAAGCGGGTGGCGGGGAGCTGGGCCTTCGAGCGGGTGGAGGGCCGCTTCCAGCGCATCCCCGAGCCCGTCCAGCGCCGCATCGTCTACTGGAGCTTCCCCCGCAGCGAGCGGCAGATCTGCATGTACTCCAGCTTCCAGCCCGGCCGCGCCGCCGCCGCATCCCCCGCCAGCGCCGCCGCGGGGGGACCCTCCGCCGCTGCCCCCGCCCCGGCCGGCGAGGAGAGCCCCGCCGCCGGCCCGCCGCCGCCCGCCGCCCCCGCCGCCGCCCCCGCCGCCGCGCCGCAGGGCGAGGGGCTGCCCTTCCGCCGCGGCATCCGCCTGCTGGAGACCGGCGCGGTGGACAACGTGCTGCAAGTCGGTGAGTGCCGGGACGGGTCCCTGGGGGCGTCTGTCCGTCCCCGTCCCCCCCCCATCCCCTCCAAACACTTCAGCCTTTTGTCTGGCGCGGTTGTGGTTTGACAGGAAAATCCTGCCCCGGGGGCAGGGACCGCCTTGTGCCCTTCTGGGGCCGTGCCGGCTTTGGGTTTGGGGGGTGGGAGGGCTGGGGGTGGCACACCCCCCCCACCGCCCCCCCCCGGTGAGGTGTGTGCGTGCCCGGCTGTCATCGGCAGCTGCCCGCAGCGTGGACGCCGTCCATCCAACCCCTTGCGAGTGGGAAAATATATAAAGCCAGCCCCCACCCCCCCCCCGCCCCAAATCGTCTGTCGGGGATTTGTATGGAGGGCACGCAGCCCTTGCCGGCCCGCCCCTCCCCCCCCGGGTCCCTCTCACCCCGGGGCACCCACACCCATGTTCCCACGGGGGTCCTGTCCCTTCCACCGGGAGATGGGTTTATAAACATAACGCCTCTCTCCAGCAGCTCTCAGCGTTTGCCTTTGTCTCCATCAGGAGCTTTCCCCCCTTGGAAAATCTCTAGGGGGGCCTCTGCCCCCCACCTTCCCTGCCCCCTGCACGGGCACCTTCGGCGAGGCCGCCTTGGGGTGACAAGTGGGGTGGGCCGGTGGGTACCACCGCCGGTGACCTGGTGCGGTGCGCGTTTCGGGGGGGGATGTGCGCGGCCTTCCTGCTCTCGTTCGGTGACGAAGGGGCCGTGGGAATGATGGTGAGAATAATGGCATCGTGTTTTCTCTCCATGGGCAGGTGGCTTTTGTGTGCGCTGGCGGAGGGGGATTGTCGGAGAGGAAATGTTCCTCTTCCCCCGTCCTTCCAGTCCCTGTCCCCGTCCGAAATCGCCTTATAGCTGTAGATATTTAAAGAGAAACAAATTGTAGTGTTTTACATAAAAGAATCGGCTCCTGGTTGTTATTGGAAGTGATTGAAATGCGTGTTCCCATTAAAATAACATTAGGCTAGAATTTGTTTTGCAAATGCGAAATGTAAATTCATTTTGTGCCAGGGTATGGCTTGAATGAAGGGAGGGTGGTTTTTGTTGTAAGGAACGGTTAGTTTGGCTGTGTTTATTTAAAGAGCCCTCCTTCCTTTTGGGGGAAAAAACAGCTTAGAAGAAAAAAAAAAAAATCCCATTTGGTACAGTTTACATTCAGAAGAGCGCTATCAAAACATTTTCCATTCGAGACCTGAAAATAGGAGACAGCAGAAGAATTCTCCTTCCACCTCTGAGGATATGCAGTGAAAATTCCTGTAGCACAAAAGGTTTTTTTCTGAGGATATTATTATGCCCTTTTTTTGGGGTGGATTAATATTTTCTAAGGGCTGTGTTAAGATCGTTAATTATTCTAAGTCTGTTTAAAACTCAAAAGCAAATCATTTTTTTAGAAGGAGAGGAGTAGCTCTGCAGGAACTTTAAAATTAGGAGGGGGGGGGAAATAATAGCTTACTGTGGGCGATGCTTTATTGACCTGCCCAGTGAGGTGTGGATGCAGCGAGCAACCGGAGTGGGAGATGGAGTAACGGTTGTCTAAAACCAGGGCTGGTTCTGTACAAAGGAATTTTCTTTTTTAATGAGCTTTTTCATTTATTTCCCTTTGAAACGTGGCTCTGACGAGGTTTCAGTGAATGCTGTGAAGGATCTGGGTGAGCGCTGGCGTCAGGTGCGTGCAGGACACGCAGAGCGGTCCCATCCCAAAGTGACGTCCAGCGTTGGCATCCAGCATCACGCGTGCCCCATCTCCCTGCGCTTCCCACTGCTGCTTTGGGCGAGCCAGAGGACGGGGAGGACGGTCCCAGCTCTGGCATTTCATGTCCCCTGACAAGTCTAAACCATCTCCCCAGCTTTGAAATCAGAGCTTGTGCCCATTGTCCTCCGAACCGTCAGCTTTTTAGATGAAGCAGCATGTTCTGGAAGCGCTTGCCGCAAAGTCGAGGTGATTTATCTCTGGTTTTCACAGCCCGAAAGGGGCGTGTGGGATGCTCGCCGTGGGAGTTTGCCTTCGGAGTGTGGGGGGTTCAGATCTTGGCTGTAGTGCGGCTCATCTTTGGATGGCAGTGGGTGGGTGATGCGGGGTCGGACGCCTCTGGTTTTGTCCCCAGAGCAGCCCTGTCACAGCAGTGCCTTGCAGCCCCGAGACGGAGGAGGAAGATTTACATCAAACAAAAGGCTGTGAAGGGCTGCGTTTTTATCCGGGGCGGACGGGAGGCATAGCTGAGATGTCCTCTGCCAACTTTCCACATCCATCTTGCGGATGCTGCTAGAGGTGAGGTGGAAGAGCTCCAGCCACCGGAGACATAAACACTTTGTGGCTGCCTGTGTGTGTTTGCAATTAAGATAGGAACTCGGTTGTCGGCTTATATGGGAACCATTATGTCTTGGAAAAAAATAAAGCCCCAACACTGGCTTACTTGATGCTCACCAGCGCTAAATCAAAACTACTGTTCCCCTCTGAGGATCTCTTTAATGGACACCGCCAGCTCCCGGCGTTGCGACCTGAGGTTTGCACAGTTGAGATTTGCTGTAATAAAGATCAGATGTTTGTACAGTCGTGTTTCTGACTCAGACCTGTGAAAAAAATAAGAATTGTAGGGACGTGAATTTCCTTCTCCCTGTGGTTGGAAAAAATCTCTTTGAAAAATTGAAAGCCAAAATCCAAGAGGAATGGTCTTCTGGAGGTGGAAGATGGTGTGGAGGGGTGAGGGTTGTACTCACGGGGACAAACTGCTTTGGGCTCCAGCTCCCTCGTGCTTACAAAGCTAGCAGGTCTGAAAAAACCCCGTATATGCCACATTATCAACCAATAATTCCTTCATGCTTAGTAAAACTTAAACGAGGCTTAAACCCTGATCTCACTGGAGTCATTAAATTGATGTTTTTTTTTTCTGCTCAAAGAAAGATCTTGGATGTTGAACACAGGCATCTTTGTCTTCTTAAAAACTGCTTTATTATTATGTGTACAGATCCTGTCTTTGTGTGTGTGTGGTGTGTGGGTTTTTTTTTTCCTTTTAATTTTTAGACAAATGACAAAAGCATGCAGGAAAGGAATGCAGAAATGCCAGGCTTAATATAAAGCATGCAACTGCACTGCATGCTGGGAATCCTAGAGGATACAAAACCTTTAATGACGGCGGTTAATTTTTAACAAGTTCACTCGCATAAATATTTATGAACAAAAGTTTTTACGCCATTATCTCTTGGGTTCTTGGAGAGAGAAAAGCCCTTTGGTGGATTTTGACAGTAGGCTGTGATCCAGCAGAACAAATTCGCGTTTCTCGCCTGCGCTCCCCGGTCCGGTATAATACGGTTTGCCCTCGAGTTGTCGTGGCTGCCGATGGGTGGGCGAGTGTCCGTGGCAATTTTAGGTGGGAATTCTCCTTTTTCTGAAGCGTCGAGCTTTCTGGTGGTCTTTGCGCTGTAACCAACCCCTTAGGAGCCTATATGGTGTGTGCTGCCTATGGCTCCTTACCCACAGATACGCCTTTGTGCCCTGATGGGAGGTATGCAGTCCAGCCGTAAGTACATAGGCAGGATTTACTTTTGCTGTTAGAACAACAGCGAAGCAGGGCTTTAAAATGCACTGGCTTTGTAAACACTCAGAGGGAGCCTGGTTTTTTTGAACTTGCAATTAATCCTGACTATTTTATCTGATGCTTTGCAGGTCAGTCCTGGGTGCCTTCCCGTGGTTCCTAGTCCCATGATTAAGCTGGACATCCAGGCACGGGGGATTTTCTGACCCTGCTTCCACAGCCTTCTGCCTGGGCAGAGGTTAAGATAGGCCTGATACCTGTAAATAATACCCGTAAATGCCTTTGGCATTTTAATTGGAGGAGGTTTTGATTTGGAAGCTTTTTGTTACCCCATGGTTTTCAGCTTCTGTGTATATTTGTGTATTTCAGTGTATATTTGTAATGATGACTGTTGAAATGCAGCTTCAGAGGTAAAAATACCGATGGGTTCCTATGCTCTTAACGTGGTTGAAACTACTTTTAGGGTTTTTTCTGAAAAAAACCTTTAGTTTTTTTAGATTTTTTTTTTTTCCCCTAAAAAAGCTTGCTTTTAGGCAAGTGTTTGGTTTCCCTCCCCTGTGACGTGGTACAGGGCAGAGTCTAAATTTGTATCCAGTTGTTTGTAAAAGTCTAGGTGGTGTGCTGCTTTATAGAGTTGTTTATTTTGGGGAAAACACTTCAGGGCTCTCTAGGGCCGGTTGCGGTTGCTTTTGTTTTGTGTCAAGATCGGTCTCCTCCGGGGTCCAGGTTTCAGCCTTGTATCCAGTAGGAGCAGGTTTGGAAGGAATGCCATGGGTCATGCGACGTATTTTTTTCACGTTGAAACCAGGTGTCCCATGTCAGGCTGCTGCTAAGGGAGTTCAGGTTTTCTGTATCCTCTTAGTTTTTGGGTGGGGCAGATGTTGTACAACATGTTTCCAATTTGCTAATTAATTGTTACCTTATTTTTCTTTATGGGTAGATTACTTTATCCTACCATGTATATTAAAATACTTTAAACCACATAAAATGGGCTGGCAGGGTTCATTAGCCCTATCTGATGGAAATTGTTGAACACTTTACATATACATTAAGCCCTTTACATTTCTAATTATTTTTTTCTTAACATATATAATTAAAAGGAGGGATTATTAGGCATTAAAACTTACGATCTGTTCCTTGCTGCTCCCTCATAGGTGAGATATTTCTTGAGCGTGTTCTGGACTGTTTTACAGAAACTGGAATTGGAGATGATGAAAACCACCAGAGTTTCTTGCTGGTCATGCAGGGAGAGCTAGGAAAACTTTGACAGCTGGAATTTTAACTTTTTTTAGTAGATTTATTTATTGGCTTTAGATTCTTTTTTAAGAGTATAAACAGACCCTGTGAAGCTGGGATGTCTTTTTAACTGGGTGGTTAATTACTCCAGGGAAAACGAAGCTAGTTTAAAGAGGCTAGAGACCTGAAAAATAAAGCACAAGAAATTAAATATTTAGTTTTGGCTTTAGGAATAAATAGGCTTGAAGCGTTTTTTAGAGAGAAAGTGTGACAAGTCCTGGTTTCTGGCTTGAGCAGGCGATAGGAATTTGTTCTCAGCTTACCTATGCTTTTATAAAGCTTAGCCCAGGTGAGACACCGTCTTTCTCTGCTTCCAGCACTCGAGTCATTTGCAGCAGATTTTAATTTTGCTTACATCTAGAGGGAATCTTTTAGGAAATATTTAACTGTGCTAAAACTGCAGTAACATAAACCACATGTGCCTGCGTGCTTTGTTTCCCTCTCGCAAAGCTTCAGAATGTGCTTTGCTGTTATTTGACGCTCACTTTGATGTTAGATGTTTTATGATTAGTCCCTCTAACTTCAGATAGGACTTTTGGAGAACTTAAATGAGCTCGTCTATCCGATTCCTCTGTTAAGTCACATTCAGCTGTGAATCGTCTCTTGTGGTGTGTCAGCTTTTAAGTTTCTTTGGAAATATATATATTAAAAAAAGTAATCTTGGTAGCATTAGAGTGGAAGAGAGAGTTCGTGGGCTTACGTGTTTCCTTGGCATATACATGAACCTAGCCCTGGAGGAGGACCTGGTCCATGGGGGGGGGGGTGAGTCTTTGATGGTTTTGGGGTTATGTCTTGCTCCCCTTTCCCAGTGGGAGACCTATTTCTGTCTGGGGTTAGCTCAGATGAACGGTGTGGCCAACCTTGTGTCTGTGTTTAAATTTTAGGGGTTTTGCATTTAGGTTACATGGAGAGCTCTGTGTTGAGCAGTGGTGCAAGTTTTGCATTGCCCCCCCTGCCCTTGAGGCCGGAGTAGCTCGTGCAGATGAGGAGCTGAGTGGGGATTTTGGGAGGAGCAGCATCTCCTCGCCCTCTCAAGGCAGCAGAGCCCATGGATTTTCAGCAAGAGGCCAAGGCTTGTTGGTGCATGACGATGCTTCATGCTTAAAGCGGGTGACTTTTCTTCTGGAGATGTAGGGGTGTTGCTGTTTCTCCCCGGGGGTGTGAGGCATTGATTTCTGTTCCTCTGGCCGGGCTCTGAGGAGCAAACCTTGCGTAACATCCTGGGTGAGGTGGTGGGGAAGGAGCCTTCACTTGCTCCCCCGTCTCTTCACACTGCTTGTTTCTTCTGGTGGGGCCGTGGGTGAGATTTGCGGGGGACCTGGGAAGGTGGGTGCTGGGGTCCTCTCCTGGCTTTGCTCAGCAGGAGCAGGTGATGGTTGAACCTGTGTTTCCCCTTTGATCTCCCTATCTGTGGCTGGCGTGGATGACTTGATTTTGCAAGGAGCTGGAGGTGTGGAATAGCTATCTTGAGGGTATTAAAATGAATTTCTAATATGTCCTACTTTACATTGGATGCTGTCTTGAAGAGGTTATGTCATGGGAATGTCATACTCCTGGTCTTCTGGGCATGAGAAGAGAGGAGGAAAGCAGCTCCGAGTGACTAGTTCCTGCCTCTGCTAAGTCTTGGCTTTCTTTGGCACCAGCATCAATAGAAATGGATGCATTTTCCAATGAAAACAAAAACGCAATGACACCAAACCTTGGCTTCGTTAATAAGTGCTGTGAGACAAGTCTACATTTTTGGATGGAGCCAATTTGGAGGCGGGACGTGCAATGGTGGTGGGGAGCTCTCCCTGTCTCTTGGCAGAGCTGCTGAGGCCCTGAAGATGCTCTTCTGCACGCTCAGAAAAGCAGGACTGAGACCTGCTTAATTTTTGACCTGGCTTTCACAAGGGTAGGGACTGATGTATAGGCTTGACCCCTGTCGTCTTGTGCCTTTGCAACAGGAGTTGGCAAAGGGCCTGATAACATCTCAGAGAGACACAGGTCCTGCAAAACCACTTCTTGGGGGATGTGGTGGGGAAAGCATCTTCATCGTTTTACAATGAAATCTCCCAGGAGCAAAAATCCAATTTTTCAAAGGCTTTTTTTTTTAATCCTGATGTTTAAACATGAATAGATTCCACTTGGTTGGTGCAGCGGGTGTGTTTTATTAAATGCCAAGGATTCACCTGTGCACGACACCACCGCATTTCTCTCGAAATGGATTTTCTAGTGCTGCGTTTTAAGAGCATTTGCTTTTTTGTCTCAAGCTTACGGCTTAGGATTTTGTGCAGGATTGGGGTTAGTCCTTGTAAAATGGTGCATTTGAAGTAATACACAAATTAATAAAATCCTGGGTTTTTACTTGTTGCATTCTAGGTGCACGTTGCCAGGGATTTTTTTTTTTTGCATTTTTCACATCATTAAAAACAAAGCCACAAATGTGCTTAGGAGGCAGATCTGCCGGGATGCCAGCTTGCCAGCTTGCAAAGGTTGCATGTGAATGTATTGGTCCAGCTTGTTGCCTGCAAATGTCCTGCTGCTGTCGCCCCGCGTTAAAATGGGAGAGGGGGGGTCTGCATCCCCCTTGCGATGACCCGCTTGTCGCTGGATGCCCGTAATGAGCTGCTTGCACCTACACCACCCAGCTTGTTTGACCAGGGGCCACTAATTGTTATTGAGGTTCGCTCAGCGGGATGCGGTATGGTATCTGCCTGACTGCTGTCTTTGCACCTGGAGACGGTGCCTGTGCCCCACAGCTGCTGGCAGGGAGGGATTCCCCATGGGAACGCAGGAGACTTGGTGTCTGGGACCTTGGCAAGGTCAGGACAGGCTGTGCCTCCGCTCCGGATGCCGTCCAGTAGCCCTGGCCTCCATCCTTCAGCTGATGGCGGCATGTGGGTGACTGCCTGGGATGCCGATAATAGCCGGTACTCGTTATTGGTGTTACGTGGTTTTTAAAGGCAGGGATCGCAGGAGGTGCTGTGCCCTGGCTGGGGGTGTGTGGCTGCCTGGATGAAGATGAGTGCCCTGTCAAAGGGGTGGCAGAGCAACAAATGGGTTCCCAAGATAAATAAAACTTGCATTAATGAACTACAGTGGCTTTGGATGCCAAATTAAAAGATGTCTGGAGGATGAAAAATAAATGTATTTTCTGTCTCACTTGCTGGTTCTCATCTCTTTTGATTTTTCTTTATCATCAGAAAGAATTTTTTAATTTTTTTTAAAGCCAGTTGTGTTTATTTTGGTAACAGTTCATTGGCTGCTCTGTGTACAGAAGCTTTCTCTTGAAAGTACTGAAACTATATTAAAAGTGCTTTTGGCTGTCATCTTTTATTTTGCTTCTCCTTCGTTCTTTTCCCAAAGCTGGGCCATTGCTGTATCAAATGCTCTGAAACTGTCTGGTAGCATTTTCCCTGCGGTGCTCCATATAAACTGGAAATAAAAAGGGAAGAAATTGCAGGATTTAGATTTCTGCAGCTTTTTTTTCTCTGTGTGTGTGTCCCATTGAAGTCTGAGCAGCTGTCTCCGTCCACACAGCCTGCCGATGGCATGCACAGATCTGTTTCTTGTGATTAAAAGGAGAAATAATACCCCAGTGTTCAGAGAGGGGCCGGGGGGGCAAGCGAGTGCCTGGGGAGCAGCATTTCTCCCCTCCTGCCTGCCCCTGCCTGCTTGGCCCAGGGACCAAGGGAGCTGGTAGCCTGGCTGCTCCTCCCCGCATCCTTCTGGCTTTATATCCCTGTGGAAGAAGCATCCCATGCCCTTTGCTGAGAGCTGCCCTGCTGCAGCATCTCCACCCCAGGGTGGGCTCCTCCATCCTGCACCAGCGACCGGCAGAGGCCCTGGGGGTTTTTATTCTATTCTAAGGATGTTGAAACATTTTGGCGACACTGCAGCCGCTCGCTACCAGCGCACTTTGAAAAATACCCAGCAAGTGTCGAGCATCTGTCTGTGAAGGGGGAGGAAATCCCCCCCCCCCATTATTATTTTCTCCTGATTGTCCTCGCTTGGTGTGGCTTTGGCTATTATGGGTTTGTAAAATAGAACTATATATGACCTTTTATCTTACAAGAAATAGGTTAAGCCATTTTTAAAGAAAGTGGTGGAGTCAGCAGTGCTGCTGAAGGAACCGCTTTCGCATGGTTGATAGGCTGTGAAACTGTTCAATGGACTTTGGTTTCAGAGACAATATCTGTTTAAATTAATCTTTGTCAGATACATGCCACTGCAGACAATTCAAATTCCAGTTGCTTTCTGATCTCATAACAAAAAAGCACCTTACACTGGTCCTTTTATCGTAAAATTAACTTTTGTCTGTGTGTCCTGGAAACAGGGGTGGCATAAAATCTAGTTAAAAGGCTCTGTTATAGGAGGATTCTGTTTCTTTGTACAAGGCAGACTTTTTTTTTTCCTTCTTTCCCCTGCGTGCATTTAAAAAGACGACGAGTGTTTGAGATGGATTAGGGAGAATGCCAGCAGATGGACCAATTTTGTTGTTGCTGCTGGCAACCATATAAGCAGCCATTTTGAACAATGCTGATACCGGGGTACTGATAACACAAAGATGAGGATGGGATAAATATCCAGCTAGTCCCTTTCTCCCCGCCTGCTCCTCCTCCCTCTCTTTCACGCTGCTGCAGCAGCCCTGTTATTAGAGAACCCGATTGTTTCCAGAGAAATGCTTCATCCTCTTAGCGCAGTTGGTGGATGTCTAGTGTTGCTTATCGCCTTGATTTTCCTTAGGGTTATTGGAGGCACTGGCAGCTTGGCCTCTTCCAGGAGTGCCCACCGCATGGGTCCTAAGGGGAATGTGATGTTTGGGTGCTTTGCAGTCGTGATGCTCTTTCCTCTACCCTAGTAAAGCATGGGCTGTTTGGTCCTTGCTGTATAAGTGGAGGCAATTTCCTTCCCTCCTTGTGCATGCTTTGAGTGGTTAATTACAAAGTGTGATGGCATTTGCTGGGTGGATTCTAGGGTTTCGGGAGGTGCACCGTGACCTAAATGAGTTTGAGAGCTCCTTTATGCCCAAACGATTAGTATGGGGCTGTGATTGCAAACTGAGGGTATCCCGTTTGCCCATATACAAGTCTCCCCTTCCCCTTCTCCCACTCATGTTGTCTGCTGGCTCTTGGGAATCTGGGCCATGTTCCATGTCCTGGACCTGCTGCTCTTGGAGCTTCTTAAGGTCTGTACTGATACCTGTTTGGACTGCTGGATTTTTAGCACTGGAATTCAGTGACCTTTTATCTCTCTGTTTTGTTTCCCATCTCTAGGGAAATAACCCTTTCATGGATCAAGAAACTCCAAGCAAGCTTCATCTTTTTCTAGCAAATGGCAAAAAGGCTGTTTTGTGCTTTGCAGGAGGACTTGGGCCAGGATGAGGATGGGGTTGTTCTGGGAAACCTGCTGGGCTTTGCCCTGAGCTCACTGTAGCGTAACACGGTCCTGAACGTGCAATCTGCAGGGCCAGTTGGGGGATGCTGTGTAGCTTTGGTTGTTCGGTACAAGAGCATCCATGGGGCATGGAGGAGCTTGGTAGAGCTGTGGAGCATCTTGGATGGGAGAGGTGCCTTTGGGATCTGGGGTTTGGGATTGCTGTAGAAAGAGCAGGGGTGCTGGGGTAGGAGACAGTTAGTGGGTAGTCTTTGGTTGCAGTTTGGTGTCCGAACACACTGTCTGTAGGAAGAGCCAGTTCCCAAGTCCTCTCTAGGTAAGGCTGCCACGTTGTCTGCTGCAACTCCTCCGCAGTGTTTCCACCATCTGGGAACGTGAAGTGGCCCAGGTTGGGGCTGAGCCAGTCAGCCAGAGCAGGCACAGTGACAGGAACGCCGTGCAGTATTTGTCCTGCTGCCTCTGGTTCTTGGTGGACTGCTTTGGGTCAGGGATTTGCAACTGATTTCCAAACCACAGGTCTTTAAAACATTCCTGGAGCTGCAGGGCCCTGCGTGGGGAGCTGAAGGCAAGCAGCAGTAAGGTGGTGTGGTCTTGCTGCCTTCCTTGCATGATTCTGCATACCACAGTCTGAAACCTTCGCCTATTTACGTTGCAGCATCTCTGAGACCTTTATGCCTGAGGTGATGCTATTCGTTCTTCAATAGTTGCTCTTTTTTTCAGTTAAAATTTCTTTGGGGTCAAAAACTGTACAGATAAATTTCAAATAAATCTGTATGTACATATACCCATATATTTAATTATAAACAGTAGATGAAACTTTACTGTAAAATAGTAGATGTAAGAACTAAAGGAGTTGGGCAAGCATTTTATGGTTTCCTTTTTTATTTGTCTCCTGGGTCTGTTACATTTTGAGATAAATCTTAACGTTATATTTATTTTTTGCCTGTTGGGAAGTATCTTCTCCCTCTTGAGTCTCCCCTCTTTTAAGCCTGCCTTATTTCATCCATAAGCTGTGGACTAGTCACATTTGACATACTTGCTAAAATACAGGGCATCTGGCCTGGAAGTTGAAAAAATCAGGCTGTAAACTCCACTTCAGAAATGTTGTTATGGTGCATTGGGAAGTTGTTGAGGTTGGCTGAGCTCTCTGAAGACTCGGACTGAGAGACTGAGGGTCTCAGCAGGATGACTGTCTCTGAGGTCTCCTGGCATTGTTGACAGGGGCTTTTAGTGCACTCAGCGAGCTCCGGCGCCTGGTGTGGTCCCCAGCCACCTCCTCTTGCGGTGGCTCCTGCTGCGTTGCTCGACCTGTTGCGTTAGCAGATAGATTCTGGAAACTGAAGGATGGGTGAGGAGAGACTGAGGCCATACGTTCTGCTTTGAAAGGTGGTGAGTGGGATGATGAAGTGTGCTCTTCTGCCCCTTTGGCTCATGATGAGGTTGGACCTTAAAAGCTCCTGCAGGTTTTGATGGAGAGGAACTGTGACCAATGCATGACCAAGCGTGATGGTAAGCTTGGTGGCTTCTGGTGAGCTGCTTTTGTTCACTTGCTTCCCACTGTGGAAAATATTACTCACTGACAGGTGCAAAGCGGGTGGTTGCAAGGATGACCCAAGAACAAGCAGTGGGGTTTGGAGTGTTTTTAAGCTATGCCCTCTGAAATGGTGCAGAGTGGAGCTTAGCCCCTTGGATCTTTTCCAGAGCCCCCTAGATGGCATGGAAGTGTGCGGTGCCTCGCCTTCCTTGAGCTCTCTCCATCTCTTACTTGTCTTGAGTTTGACTCAGTCTGCTTTAGCTTCACGGACCCCATCCCACTACGTAAAATTCAGGTTCTTTGGCTAAACCCCCCTCAGGTGTGCTTGACAGCAGCCAGCTTTTTGGGATCGAGGAGCGTGTTCAGACAGTGGTCTATGAGGCTGCTGGTTTCAGAGCCAGGACACAGCACCTTGCTGTTAAAACCTGCCCACAGCCCTCTGCGGTGCAAGGACAAGGCTTCTGAAACAGTCCCACCAAATGGATGATGAAGAGCAGCATGCATCCTTGCCTTCTGCTGCTTTAGGATCGGGGTGGATGAGGAGGTGATTGGCAAGGTCAGGCTGTTCCCATGCAGGTGAGGTGTACTGGGAGCAAATATTTGCTTCCTAGTTTGGAAGTTACTGGTTATTTGGGAAAAGATAGTTTCTGGGCACCTCCTGACCACGTTGCTGGGGGGATGTGGAAAGAGTGGCTATCTTCAGGTGCATCACTCTGTCCACTTTGAGTCACAGCTCTCATACAGCGCAAACATCCGCTATCTCTAAAATTCAGTACGGTGACTTAGTTTGAAACATTCCCATGCCTTGTGCCTTGCTTAAGCTGGAGGTTATTTGCTGGTGGCTCACGGTGGGCTGCCTTCCCCCTGGGGTACCTCAGGGGCAGAAGGGGAACAGCAAGCGTGTTATAACTGGTGCTGTGTTTGCTGGGAGAGGGGGCAGAGGGAAATTTTGCTCTGTTGCCTGCCTTTCTGTGGTGTGATGAAAATCTGTTACCTAGGCCCTGGAAAATCATAAAACCCTAGAAAAACTGGGCAGGATAAAGATGAATGATTAGATGTTCCTAGCCACGGCTCAGCTCCTCGCCTTCCACTATAGAAAAGAGGGGGGGTAATGGGGGAGAATGACTTAATGAGAATTGTCCAAATTTGGGGCTTTTGCTTTCAAAGCAGTAGTTTTTCAAGAAGGGTGAGCTTCTGGGTACTGGGGGCTCTTCCTGAAACGATCGATGCTTCATTGTTATTTTGCACCTGAGTAACGCATGTGAAATAAGGCTCAGGCAAGAAGGACCAAGCCAAATGAAGTCAGTGCAGGGGATCAGAGTTCTGTTACGTTGGGACCTGCTCCTGGGCACGAGGAGAGTTTAGATGTCGTATGTTCCCTCTGCCAACGGTGTTGTCACCCGGCGCTGCTGGTGCCACGCAGCACCTCTGGGCATTTGCAGAGGGGCTTAGCAGGCAAGGCTGCTCCTCACATAGGGATGCCATATTTTGGTGAGCAACCCAAATGGGAGATTGATGCTTTCCATGAGCAATCGTTCACTCTCTGTGTTCCCTGTATCTGAAGGAGGCACAAGGCAGTGGTGAGGTTTTCCCGTGCCTGCCTGCTCTCTGGCTTGTTTCTGGTGGTTCCTAGCTCAGCCCAGAGCCTGTGGTTCAAGCGCCGTGGGAAGGACAGATGCCCAAGAGGGTTTTTTTTTTATTCCCCACCCATCCCCACACCCACACACTGGGCAGCCACACTAAGGTTTCCTGGACTGTGAGGTTTGATGAACCATTAACCTAAAAATGCCCTGGGTAGGAAGAAAACGTTTCCAAGGTCTAAAAATCTTGCGAAGTTTCTGAAGTGGGAATGGGAGCTGTGGTTTGCCTGAGCGGCTTTTCTTGCTCCTGTCTCTGCTGTGAACTGGCTTTGCTTTGTTGGGTGCAAGGGTATGTTCAGGATCTTACAGAGACGGGAAGGCAGCCCTCCAGGGCTGGGTCAGCCGGAGGGGCTGCCTTCCAAGCAGATGTTCTCTTGGCATGAGGCTCAGCAGGTTTAAGACAGGATGTCCCTGTACTCCAGAGGGCTGAAAGCATTGAAATAAGTAACAGGCTGGGAATGTCTGAATCCAGCTACGAATTCCTGGGGAAGAGGATTTGGCAATGGCAGGCAAGCTCCGCGTCACTGGTGGAGGACAGCACCATGGGCTCTGCCAGGTGCCAAGCCCAGCATTAACAGGGCAGCATGGCTGCACGAGCCCCTTCCCCTTCAGGGCAGTGCCGGATCTGGCTCCAGCACTGAAGGAGACCACCACCATCCTTGTCTCTTGCTTCTCCTGTTATTGAACGGGGGGAGAAACAACTAACTGTAAAGGGTAGGGACTCTTCGTGGTGTCAGCTGGACGCTGCTGTGCAGGGCTGCGGTGGTTAAGCCATGGTTGCGATGTGGTGGTACAGCAAAGTAAGGGTCTGGTGGCCACGGGGATGGCCCAGAGGAGAACCTGGTGGATGCGGTTGTGTGTGAAACTGGAAGATGGGCTTGCCCAGGGAGGTGGGTGCAGAGACACCCGGGTGGGAGGAGGTTGGTTTTACTCCAGAGCGGGGTTAATGGCTGTGACTCGGAGTCTGTCCGTCGTCGAGTCCCAGCAGTCCCATTCCTGAGGGTTTTCCTAGAGCTGCCTCTACAGCATGGGTGATGCTGCAGCTCAGGAAGGAGCTGATGGCAGGATCCTGACCCTATTTTCATAAATAGTAACAGAATCTCTAAAGGCTTTTGAGGGCTCGGTTGGGAACAGAGTGGCTGGATTCCCCTGTGTCTGGCAGTGGTCAGCAGCAGATGCTTGCTGAGATTAAAAAATGGGGCCGGAGCAGAGGGATGCTTCCCTGGTTGTGAGCAGCCTCTCCAGCCAAAGAGCTGCCCTGGCCCTCGGCTGTGATGCGGATGCAGAAGGAGATGGCTTGTGCAGCAACCCTGACCCCACATCTCCTGCAGCAGCGGGATTATCCCTGAGTTTCCTTGTGGCGTAGCATCCCTTCTGTGCAGGCAGCAGGACGGCCACTCCCCTGGCAGGGACTGTTGGCACCGCTCTGGGAGGCAGCAGGGACGCATAGCTGGTGGGGCTAAAGAAGCTTTTGGAGAGACCAGCACTCTCCACCCCACTTCGATGCTGTCCTGGAGCTGCAGGCTGAGGTTTGGGAGAGGGAGCAAAGCTGTTAAGAGGTGTGGATTTAACGGGGCGTGAGAAATGTGCAATCAAAAAACGTGCTGTAGCACCAAACTCTACTCTTTTCCTTTCCCCATCATGATCCTCTCGTCAGTTTGACTTTGCTAAATATTTTAATGCTTTTCTAATTGCAGGCCGAGCTAAATTCCCCGTGCTAATATTTGAACAGGGTTAGTGGTGTGGAGGCAGTGTCTCTTTGAAGGGCTGTCTCGTCTCTGGGGGTCAGGTGTGTTGCCTGGCCCTCTCCTAGATGCCCAAGGTTATCCATCGAGGAATAGCCCCTTGTGTAGGGATATTTGCTGGAAAGATGAAGGACTCTTCATGCTCCTGGCTGCAACTGTTTACCTTGCAGCGTGTTTGCTGTGGGCTGCAATGGAGGAATTTGCAGCCTGTGGTGAAAGGTGCATGCAGAGGATGTCCCACGGACCACGCTGGATGAAACCGCTGCTGCTTGGTAGCTCATCGCGCCAAGTCTGCAAGATTTCTTTGCAATGTGCATTTTGGGCAGCGTTTCTGCATTTGGATCATGCAGCTGTTATCAGGAGATTGGGTGAAAGGTTTTCCTCGGAGCTCAGGAGAAAGTGTTTATCATTTAAAAGGGTAACTTGGGGTGAGAGAGAAAGAAAGAGAAGCGGCCTAATCTTGCAATTTAAATATATTTAAAGATTCCCTCTGTTCGAGTTTGCTTCCTAGCCTTGATCAGAAGGAAACGCTGTTAGCTACAGAGTGGAATAAATCGAGGGCACCCTTATCTGTGCAAGATAAATTACTATTGTTTAGGAAAGACACTCCAGGGATTGAAGAATTTAATTAAATACACAGGGATTATGAATATGCATGTAAATTAGACAATCTAGATATGACATGGCTACAACTGCAGGGAATTGTTCGAACTTAAAAGTGTAATCATTCTTTTTATCAGGATGTGGGGGTGGGTAACAAATGAGAAGATTCCCTTTCCCATTTTCCTCCGCTTCGGCTGGTCTCAGGTCATTAAGCAGTGGGAATTACCTGTCGCGGATCAGCCCTCGACAAGCCCGCAGAGATGATGCATCGGAGCCTTTTCTCCACCCTAATGAGCCGCTGCAAGAGCAAACGGAGAAATGGGGGTTGCGGCGAGGGGCTGCCACTGCCCTGACCCAGATAAGGGGTTTGGGAAGGTGGGGGGATGCGTTTGCTGAGAGAGGGGAGGCGAGCGCTGCTGGCAGGGTGCACGCTGCCGGCTCTCCTGGTACCGCCACCGGGAAGGAGGATCCTCTCCCAAGGACTTGGAAAGATGCTGCAGTTTCAGAGCGTCTCCCTAAAAACCGGGGGGGTTAGGGAGTGCAAGTAGTGATTGATCAGCTTGTCTGCCATTTTCTGGTGCTTTTACAGGGGTGCCTCCGTCCGATTTGATTGCTGCTGTTTAGAAAGTGCAGTTTGGAAATCGCAAAATGCTTTTTTAGAGACTAAGGTCTAGATCAGCGTGAACAAGAGAGGCAAAATTGAAGTGTTACTTAAGAGTCAAGGCTCCCAAGAAATACAGAACGAAACATGGGAACGTGCTTGTGCTCCCGTCCCAGTCAGGTCTGGGCTCCTTGTAGCAACCTCGTGTCTGTGCTGAGCCAAGGCAGGTTCTTCAAAGGATGTTAACTGCAATATATGGTGCTGCCTTGAATGTGTTTAATTTGGAACTCTTAGAGGTGGCATCTAATAACAATGCAGAGAAATATTTTTCTTTCCCCCACCCCGTGTTTCCATTGTTTGACTTCACCTCCATCCACTCAGTTTCATTGTTCTGCTGAAATCAGATTTCTCTGTAGTGTGAGTCCAGGACCTGCAACTGAAGAAATAAATTGCTACAAGCCCTCCACGCTGTGAATTATTTTTAATGCTTAAAACAGGCAGCAAGACATGGACATGATCTGACTTTGAACTTGACTCGTCATTAAAAAAAAATTAAGGAGAGGCTGGATCTTGACTAGATGTTTTCCATTTTTTTGTTGTTGATGTTTCCCCCGTCGTTCCATGTTTTGCTTTTCAGTCGGCCAGAGCTGTATGAGATGGACCTGTTCAGAAGGGGGGTTCCCTATTGGGACCCCCATGGACCAGGGGTAGGAGCGGAGCTGAGCCTCTGGCTGGCTTCCTCAGGGAGCCGGGGTGGTCTGCAGGGCCAGGAGGTGATGCGGCCCTGGGTCACCCCTCCGCTGGGCATCAGCTTCTCCCACCTCTTCCCCCCCACCTCGAATTGAGAGCTTATGGTAATCGGGAGCTCGGTCCGGTCCTGTTCAAGCCACGTGGGAACACTTCCTATTTATCACTTTGAAAAGTGGATGATTTTCCAACCCCTGGCTCATGGGTTCTGCAACAAGAAAAAAAAAACCCACATCTGAAAAATGTGAAATATCTGAAGCCTCCATAATGCACATTTTTTCAAAAACCTTGGAAGACCTGCTCTTTTTTTGTCAAGGAAAAATATAATAGCGGGAGAATATTTGTGTGGGTGCACAAGTGCATGGAGACAGGTTTGAACATTTGTAATAAAATATTTCTAATAAAAGTTTAATGTCCTCAAGACAGTGTTATGGCAGCTCATTACTATTAAAGGTCATTTGAAGAGTATTGATCCTAAATGTTACAGCCGAATGTAAACTTTGACTGTTACAGTTATTAATGTATATTTATGATCTATGGGAAATATGCAAAAGGAAAATGAGAATATAAATGATATGGTGAGCTCATTTGTTTCAGGATTGCCAAAGGCTGAGTTCATGCAATTCATTCACCTCAATTTTAAGCGTGTCTGTCTTTGTGTTACATAGATTGAACCTTATTTATATTTTTAACTGGCAAAAATTTGTTAGTCCTGCCTGAGAAAGGGAATGTGTACTAGATTTTCTGGTCATGCCCATGCCACGGCCTGAGCTCTGTATCTGTTGATGAATGTATATCAGGGAGCAATATTTTGTACCCAGCTTTGATGCAGACACAGAAGTACCGAGGACTGAACTTTGTTTGTGCCCAAATTGCTAGTATAATTAGGAGCTCTGAGAAGCATCCATCTACTCTGAGTGTAATTAGAAGGTTATGCTAGTGAAAAGCAATTGCCTTTTTTTTATGAAATTAATTAAAAATGTTAAGGTTGTATACTGAGAGAGCAAGTGGTACTATATTTATATTTTTGCTATACTGTGATGCACCTGTGTTTGCACATCTGAGGCAGAAGGGCTGTATTCACAGCGAATTTTAAGGCTCTTTGTATTAAAAAAAAAAAGAAAAGGAAAAAAAAGGCACGAAACCTGTGGTGGCAGGAGGAAGATAAACGGTGCTTGTGATATTTCAAAGTCACATTAATCTTTTTTTCCTTCCCTTTTTTTTCTTTTTCCTTTTAATGTATGACTTTCTCCAGGGAAATTGTCTCCTCATTGACTGCAGCGGATTAATGTGCACAGATCAGCTCCTGCATTATTTTTCTGTTTTGACAGAATGGTGATTTTTATACACACGTTCCTTTCTGCCAGGATTACAGCTCGTGTTCTTGGAGTTTGGAATAGTTCCCTGCCAAGAAGTGGCAAGGAATGGGAAGCCGCCTTTCTGATGCACAATGCTAGGAAGAAACTCTCCGTGGGTGTGGAGGCGGTGGTTTTGGTGGTGAGGATGAGAGCCTACCCAGGGACTGGTGAGGGTGAGTGCCCAGGGCGGCCGAATCCTGGCGTATGTGCTGGCACTCGTGCTACAGGGTGCGGTGCATGGTGGCATGAAAACGCTGACATGGGTGTTAGCCTGTCGACGAGGGTCCAGCACTGGTAGCGAAGCGCGGGCATCCAGTAGCACGGAGGAGCCAGCTTTGGCTGGGCTTGTGACTGCATTGAGTGTCCTTCAAAAGATCCTGCTGTTCTCCAGGCTTGTTGATGTCAGCATATTTTTTTCAAACTGCAGTTAAATACACTATTTACTGGTGAGCTTTGGTAAAGTTCCCCTTAAATAAAAAAGTGACAACTGAGCCAGCTCTGGCAACCTATGCAAATGGGACAGATTTGGCTTTTTCTTCTCTTCCCCGTGGCTCCTGCAGTATCTCTGCGCACGAACTTGACGTTGCGTTTCTGATGATCACTGCATCCTGTTTTTAATGGTTTGTCTAGACAGTGCTGACATAACTATGAAAATAGTTTGGTGACCTAGTCTAGAATTAGTGCGCATGAAGAAATCAACCCTCGCTTCTGATGTTTGCAATCAGTTTAAATGACTATGTTGTAGCACAACTTAAGAGGGAGGCAGATTTGGAGTTGCTCCAAAGAGCAAATCGTGAGCAAAACACATCCAAACAAACCCATGCGGTAACTACTCAATGGGTAGGGAAAATGCCTAAATACAGGTTAGCCAAGGCTTGTTTTGGGAGCTGCATGGCAGGTTTATGGAGTCTGGAGTAAGGCTGGAGTTCCCCCTTTGTTGGCTCAAAGGTTTTCTGGGAAGCTTGTAGCCCAAACTCTATACTTGGTGTGTGTGACGTGTGCTGTATTTGGAGAAGCTTTGTCAGCATAAAAATAATGTGTTCCTTGCAAACGTCAGCTGTGTTATTAAGGGTGCCTTGGATTAGGAGTTTGTAAACTTTGGGATCAGTGGTGTGTCTTGTTGGTTGGCTCAAAAATACCTGGCATGTCAGTGCTGGTGACCCTCAGCAGCCTAATCGTACTGAACTTCTACTCTGGTCCTGGATTTGAGACGAGTTTCCACAGCACTTGACTACCGCCCTAAGGAGCATGTGTCCTGCCTCGTTAGATTACTAATCCCAAGTATTGTAAGATAACATAAGTCTCCTGAGCTGTAGGGACTGTGTGGATGTCTCTACGGACCACCTCCCTCCTGTCATGGGGTTGGTTGATGTGGTGATGCACCCTGGAAGAAGGGTGCAAATTGAAATGAGGTCCTTGGTTGTAACATAGCAGCAATGAAGCTTTGGGACAGCTTCTGTTTTGGTGGGTGTACGTGGAGTGTGGTCTTCATTGGGTTTGGTAGCCTTTGAGAGCTGGCATGCTGCCCTCGGAGGGGACAGCAGCGCATCTCCCCATTCCTGTAGTGTAAACAGAGGAAAAAGGACGAAATATGAAAAGTTATGCTCATTTGCAGGGAAATAAATGACATGTGGAAGAGAGTTGTCTGACAGAGTGGTTCTGTGCTTCATGCATAGCTAGGTAGCACGTGGAGGCATTTCCCAGATGTGTGAAAACCAGCCTCTGCCCTCAAGGCATCCCAGTCTGTGTGGGGACGGAAGAGGTTTCCAAGCGGTGCGAGCAGAGGAGGAGGAAGAGGGCAGGCAGGGTGTGTGCAGGGGTTTCACTTGCTTTAGGGTGGAAGGAGAGGGATGGCATTGCAGATGGAGCCAGAAGCAGCGCCTCGTGCCAAGGCTTTTTGGGGTCTTGTGGGTTTGTAGGCATTTAGGATGGAAAAGTCCCCGTGGGTGGCAATGCAGCTGTCCATCCTGTCAGCCTAAGGCTTTGCTTTGTTTGCCCGGCGGTAACTTTTATTCTTGGATTGCAATGTGGAAAACACTGGAGCTGCAAGTGTATTGGTGGAGGGGAGCGAGAGCAGTAACCCATGAAGGAGGCTGCCCTGGGCAGTGGGGGTACCGTGAGGGCTGGGGACAGGCGTTTGCCTCGTGTGCGTTGAGAAGTCTCCCCTCCGGTGTGCTGTAGGATTTATTGGTGCAAACACCTTAAAATGCTGTTCTTCCTCTTCTTTCCCCTGGAGAAACCCCAGGGCAAGCAAGAGCAAGGAAAGACGGCCAGTGAAACTTGCGGATGTGATGGCGTAGGGCGGAGCTGGGAAGGTCTCCCAGGTTGATATCTGCAGGAAAGAGCCAGGCATGGGCTTTATTGGGGAGGGCAATTAGGGATTTGAGCAGCCTTCTGAAAGTGGGAGTCCTCTCCCACTCCTGCCATGGGTGGATGGGAATTGTGTGCGTGGGGTAACACCGATCCCGTGTTGCGCAGGGGGATGTGGTGGGTCCGGGACCCTCAGCCTGCTGCCCTCCCTGCGTGCACCGGCTGCTCCTCGTGCTGGGGAGAGGGCAGCGAGATGGAGGTGGTGTGCAGCTGCATGCAAGACTGAGTGTGCAAGGGCTTGGATGCCTGACGATGATGTGGTGACTTTCCGTGCCCTTGAGCCTTTGCAGAAACCCGGTCACGATAAAAAAAGGGAACCGGTCACGACATTTCCAGGCCGGTGGGGAGCCTGGCCTGCCTGCTTGCTGCCTGGAGGAGGTGTTTCATGACTACCATTAGTTACGTGCTTGAAGAGGGAGGAAACAAATCTTTACTGAATTGGAAACCTTGTGAAAAGGTCACACTTCTGAAAAGCTGTGCATTTTAAGACTGCTCAGCTCTGCAAAGCTGCCTTTGAACTGGAAGAGTGGGAGTTTAACACCCTTGCGACAGCTCTAGGCGTATTAAACCCACAAAGCGTGAGCTGGAACCAGCCGTGAAGTTAACTCTTGCCAGGTGCGTGGCCTTGGGAGAGGAGACAAGCCTCTTCCTGGTAGGTCTCCAGGGGAAGGCAGCATCAGTGTGAACCCAACCCTTCTACCAGACACCCGAGTATCCACTTAGGAGGGAGATGGTGCAACTGGGGGAAACTTCCATTGTTGCTCAAATTTTGTGGACATCAAAGGGCCGTGTGAGGGAGCTGTTCTGGGGAACCGTGCTTCCCCGCTGCCTGCTCCTTCCCTGTCCCTCTGAATCGCACACTTCCCAGGGTGCCAGCATCATCTCTGCCTGTGTCTTCTCTCCTCTGCCATGGCGAGATGAAGGATCCCGATGAACACTGATAGTGAAATTGCTGTTTATCATCCACCCTGCTATTAGCATAGGTAAAATCCCTTCATTACAGGCTATTAGTTTGAGATTGTAGGTGCTAATGGCCCCATTCAGGAGAGCACCAGGCACTTGCAAAATCCTGCTGATGCGCAGGAATTGATTGCTATCGATCAGTCTCTGCGCACTGGCTGGCTGTTCTGAAGAGGCTTTAATATTGCAGCTGATCCCTTGTTATCTTTTGGACCTTTTTGAAGCTTATATGTATAAGGAGCCCAGACTTTGTCTGCCTGTGAAGTCAGGACCTGGTCAGACGTGCTGGGCATGGGTGTCCTCGCCCTCTCAGCTGGAAGTTGCCCTCTGCACCTGCACTGGGAAGCACAGCAAGTAGCTTAGCCCACTGCTCAGGGTCTCCTCACCTCGCACAGGGCTGTGGGCATGTCAGTGGACACATCCTACATCCTAGTCAAGGGTAAGAGACCGTCCTCAGCCACCCAAATTCCCTGGGTTGCTATTCTTTGTCTGTAGTCCTAATGCAAAGCAAACTGGAGAAGTGCAGGGAGAACATTTGCTGCAGTGGACCTGGGCTGTGGTGGCATCTGGAGAACTTGGTCTTGCGTGGTCATGCTCTAGCTGAAACTGGTCACCTGCCTCTCATTGCTCCAGGTAGATACTTTGGAAATGCGACATAGATTCTCCTGACGGATGGTACTGTGCAACCCTCAATCTGTAACTGAGCTGGAATGGGGCAATGAGCCCGCAGTTGGTTCGGGTTTTAGGAGCAGTATCTATGGGCAGTGGGCGAACCTCCAAATGCTTAACTGATCATCTGAAAACCCAAAGTGTATCTTGTTGACTCTGGTCTACTCAGGCACAAAGTCTGAGCGCTCTTTTGCAAATGCAGAGTCCCATCTCTGTGATGCGGCTTTTACTTCCACAGCTAGTCCAAGAGAGATTTTGTTGGGATTTCGAGTGTGTGTAAAAGATCCCCTTTAGCACGGAGAGCAGTGCACTATGGTTCCTTGCAGCTGCTGTGCCCTTGCTGTTCCTTCTCAGCTGGGACGTGCCTCAAGCTCCTGAAGGACTGGGACAGGATTGAGAGGGACAGGAGACACTGCAAATAGGACATGCTGCTCCTAATGTAGCCCGATGGCTTATGGTGTTGGCGAGAGCTCAGGGCATTGGGAAGAGCACATGGGAGGGTGTTTGAAGTGAAGACCTGCTTAAAACCAAGAGGAGAGAAAAGCAGGACCATGGATGGAGTCCAAACAAGTTTGACCTCTGCTAGTCTCTGCTCGATATCTGAGCCACTGGGCACCATGTCCAGAGGGACCTCTGACTCCTGCGTTGTGAGCTGACGTCATTTTAATTAAATTGTGTCTACCTGGCTGGGTTCCTGCTGGCGTAAGGGATTATTCTGAAGAGTCAGCTGGGCTGCATAGGCACTGATCTCACTGCTTCATGTATCCTGCACAGGTTTTCCCATGACACATTTTCATTCTCCTTATCACTGGCAGTAGTCCTGTCTTTTTCCTACGTCCCAGTGAGTGAGGTGGGAAGCAGATCTGGGGAAAGGCAGAGTGAAATGCTGGGCTCTAGACACCTCAGTAAACACCCAGACTATGGCTGTAACACGCTTGTGTCTTTGTATGAGGCTGGGACCGCTGCGTGAGGGTCAACCCATGGTGGGTGAAAACTTCTAGCAATTTAATAAATCAATTGGATGCCTTTCCAGGCTGTGTGACTTGAGCCGGGGAGGAATTCTTCGCAGGATGAGTCACCTGTTTGTGGCCCGTTGGCAGGCGGACCGCAGCGCTGCCTCCAATCTGCAGTCCTCCCCTGTTCAGACACCATCGGCTGGAGAAACTGCTGATGCAGCCTGCAGTGTCTGAAACGCGCCGTTGCCATCTGCCTCCCTGACGGAGTTGGAGCAGTTTCTTTTTTTAACCTGAGTTTGCTGAGTCTTGGCTAATTAGCTGCCTTTGGAATTCGTAACATAGAAAAATGCCTGCTAAGTTTGGGATGGAGTGGGGGTGCTAGGGCACTGTACAGTCACAGGTTTGGGTTTTTTTTTTAAAAAAGAAGTCTAATTTGAGCAAAACCAGATATGCAGTAGTCTGACTTGCTTCATTTCTAAATTTGAACTCTGATGGCTTTGCTGTTTCCAAATGCAGTGACAGCAGACGTTTCTCTTGGTTGCAACCTTACCCAGTGCAACAGTTCAGCGTGGTTTCTTAGGGGAAGGAGCTGTAGGTCATGTCCTCTTGCTGGTCTGTGGGGTGGCAATGAGCTGGGGGAGGCCCACAATATGCCAGTTTGGAGCAGGTTGGCAGCATGATGGGAACGGGTGGGAGGTGCATGGGGATGCTTATGGTGGGTTCATGGTGTGTCCCAGGTGAGACCTGGGTGGAGACTGTCTCTGTCATGGTTCCCTCTGAGGAAGGAGATGGGCACTTTGGGGGTGCTCTGACTGGAGAGGGAGGGTGGATGAGGAGCTAGGACAGGGGGCTTTGTTGCTTGAGTCTGGAGTAGGACAAGATGAATCCCAACCAAGGTGGTTCAAGGTGGTTGATCTTGGAAGAGGTCTGTCTGAATGACCCATAAGGCTTCAGGTACCTATCTCAGCTCCATTTTGTGATCCCTTCCTATGATCTTCAGTAGGAGTTAGTGATTTGGAGTGTGGTAGGGATGCTTCTAGGTAGGGTAAGTCTACTTTCTGTAGGAAGGGAACACAATTCACTGTGGTGTTGGGCCCAGGGTCAGGTGAACAGTATGCTCAAGTAGCCTTTATTGCTTTGGAGGGAGTTCAGCATGTGAGGTCCATCTGTCACTTTAAACAAGTACAGTTATTTCAAACTGAGCAGGCTTTTTTGATCTTTGGGGTTGAATCACCCACTTGGACCCGTAATGATCCTTGGCGCTCTATTCCATTCCTCTAGACCTGCTGCTGCCGGTGGGCAGGAGCGCACTTCAGACAGGGAAGGTGATTGAATTAGTTTTTGTTAGGTCTGGGCCTCCTGTCTGCTCTGGACACACTGCCAAAAAGTCATCCAGTCTTATCTTAACACAAACCTTCATCTCGTAAACTGGAGTGACAATTAGATGATGCCTGGGCAGCAAACCTAATAAGAGGCCAAGCAGAGCTGATGGTTTCACCCTTGCTAACTGAGTAGCAGACTAGCTAGCTGAGACATATCCCTTCTCTAAACAACGTTGGCATCCAGACATTTCACAGCAGCTAAAATAAATAAGCCCTTCTCCATTTTCTTCGTCAGGAGAGGTCCTTGCTGTGCCAGGGGAGGTATCCTGGAGCTTGCTTCCCTGGAAGAGCTGGCTGTGAGCTGCCTGTTAGTGGCTGATGCAGATCCCTCTTCCTTTTCTTGCTGCTGCAGCATGCAGGCAGAGGGAAGGCGCTCTGCCCCACTGAAGGCTTGAGAAGGGGAGAGGAGAGGAACACTCAGTCTTTAGAGAACTGTCCTTCTCTGCCTTTACTGACCACATTTCCTAAGGCTTCTCTTTCTTTTTTTGAAAAAAATCTCCTCCTGGCTATCTTTGAAGAACTTGTTCCATTTGGGAATGGTCTCTGAATGTTTGTCCTTCTGTCTCTCTGCCTTTTGGCATTAGTTTTCAGGTTCCCTGCTGAGCCTCCCTCTTGCAATCATGACCCTGTGTTGCAAGAGGATCTGTTTTGATGTCCCTGCTTGCCTGGCATCTCAGGAGACTCAGGGAGTGGGAGAACCTGGCCATTTGCTTTCCTTAGCACTTGTCTGTTTGCTCCTGTGAATCTCTGCAAGCAGCGTGATGAAGGAAGAATTGGTGGGATCAGTGGAACTCTGTGTCCTGCTGCTCTGGGAGGGTGCCCTGCTGAAGTTCATGGGGATTATCAGGCCTTGGGGTGCTGTAGAAACTGTGCTCCTTTCTCATTTAATGCTCATTTGATGTTCAGATGTGTATTATTAATTGCAGCCACTAAAGAGTTGAGGGGGTGGACTCTGCCCTCCGGGGTTGGGATGTTTGTGCTGTTGGGACTAATTTCTTCGCACAGAGTGTTGCTTCCCTGTCTGTGTCCGAGCTGCTTTCTTCCCCGTCAGGTGAGTAAACAGGATGGGAGAGACAGCCCATTCCCCACAATTCTTAATTGATGGATTTCTCTCTGGAGTTACATTCAGTGCCATTGGACAAAGAAAGGGAGCCTGTGCAATTGCTAAGTGCAAAACTTGTCTCCTGCTATTTTTGAGAATTTGCCTATAATTGTGCATCCCTGCTGTGGCACATTAACTTAAAACCTGCACCTGGCAGGAATATTATAAGGCAAGAAGTTGCAAATGCCTCCGACATCAACCTTCTGCAGTACATTTTAGCTTGGCTTGTCAGCTGTTGAGTGGCAGGAGGTATCAGAGGAACACAAACATGTTTTGGTGATGCTCTTGTGGCAGGGATTTGGTATCCTTCCTTCCTTCAGTTGTATTTTTGTAGTTTATCTTCTTTTCCAAATTCATATTTCTCCTCCCCTCCCCCCCCGCCGCCTTCCTTTTCCATCTTTGCCATCTTTGTGTCTCTTCTCCTGTCCCAGTGGCTGTGGTCTGAGGGCCTGGAGATTAGAGAAGTACCCTAAAGGATCTGCAAAAGTAGTCAGGCTAAGAAAACCCAGCCTGTTTTCAGGAAGCTAATGTTCATGCTGTGGGATTGCATCTCCACTGGGAAAATGCATGGACATCTGCAGACAGAAAAGGGTTGAAGACGTGCTCTCGTCTCTTTAGCTTCCCATGGTGCTCGATCAAGCTGGGTAGTGCAGAGAATAGCTCTGTTGCAAAATTGGAAGGACACGGGCAGTGTAGCCTGAAGAAGTGCAGAGGATGAAGGTATTCAGCACATGTGAAATGCAGCAAGGCTTTTTTTTTTTCTGAAATCGTGTGCTTTAACTAAATAGTGACTCCCTGGGCCAATAATATTCTTCAAGTTGGAGAAGCTCAGAAGATGGTCTCCAGTTTTAGGGGATATCTGGATGCAAGATCTCAGGGCTACAGGAGAACCTCAGCCCTTTTTTAGCTGATGGACCATGCACCTGATTTCACCCCATGATGACCAGAAGAAGTGATCTGTTCCAGTGGGACATTGCCTCCCCAGGTCTGTAGTGGAGGCCAAGGTCTATATGCTGGAAGGAGCTGAGTTCTCCACGGCGGTTTGTGGAGAGCCTCTGTGAGTCAGGTTGGGGCTCATGGTGACCATTTATTTTGGCAAGGCTGGTGGCAAAGCCAGTAGTGAGAATGAAGTGGAAGATACCAGCTCCTCCTTTCCAAGTGTGCCTGTATCAGGTTATTCCAGTTCTCCTCAGGATGCCAGGAGCTTGGCTTTCTACTTGTAATGGTTAATTCTGCTGTAAAAATCACATACTTGGTCGCTTGGGAATTGTGCCGCAGAAGTGTCTCCAAAATAATAAATGGCTTTCAAACTCAGAAAGAACAAGTGTTACAGATTACACTTCTCCCCCACTTTCTTCTTTTTGCCTAAACCAAATTCATATTGCAGATCTTTAAAAATATACAGTCTAATCTCCCTGAAACCTAAAACCATTGATCTTTCCTGTGGGGCTTCATGAATGTGTTTCATTTTTGCAGTGTAGCTGTCATCTTGAAGATCTGTGATTAAAATAAGGCTTTTTCCCCTCAGAACCCATTTTCATCTGCTGGTGAAGCTGTGGTGACGCATTGAATTGGTGCAAGATTCATAGCAACTTTTATATTAGGAAGCAGAAATTACTCGTGCTTGTTTGCCACCAAGTACCTACCTCACCATCAGTGCCCTTCGTAATGTTTAGGGTATGTGACCATAATGTTCCAGGGGTGGGGGAAAGAAACACTTTTTGGGATGAAAAAAGGCTGGTTGCAGATAAATAGTTTTTTTTTTCTAAAGCCCATTCAAACAAAATCAATTTTTGAGCTGTTTTGGGCTATGAGAAAGTGTGCCCTTCTCCTGCAAAGATGTAGATTGTGTGTTACAATACTCAGGTAATGTCTTCTTTCCCGATGATTTGGTCTCTGTGAAGACAAGTCCTCCAGCCAGTTAGATGCTGGAATGAAAAACCACTGGAGGGAGAAGCTTTGCCTGTGTGTGATGCTAAACTTCTGTAAAATACGTAGAAGTATACTGGTAAACAGGGAAGGATCCCACTTGAGTGTAGAGGAGTGGGTCCATGCCATTTCGTGCTGTCGGGATGTTGTGTCACATGCACAAGTCTGCTCATATGTCATAAATTGGCCTGTTTGATCTTTTTTCTTCCCAGGAAACTAAACGAAAGTGCGTATCCTAACGGCGAGTGAGGGAAATGTGTTTTCACAGAGTTCTTGTTCCACTTGTCTAAGTGTGGCCCTAAGATGCCTTTTGGCGAGGTGCTGATCTCTGGCCACTCCAGGGCTCCTGACATAACTGAAACCATGCAGGGGCTTGTTTCAGGGTGGGAGCATCAGGGTCTGGCCCCTGGGTGGCAGTGCCAATGGGGCTGTGCATCGTGAAGGTGTACAGCACCATGTCCTTGTAGCATCGGCAGTAGAGGAATCTTCTCCCAAATGAAACTGTTGCTTTGGAATCCCCTTTATACCTTGGAGGCCTTTTGCTTTTGCAGGAAGGAGATGACACCAGTCTGCTCTCCATCAAAAGCTGCTTTAGAGGCTTTACTGGGAGGTGCGGCTGAGGCCAAAGTTTGATGTGGGATCTCTCTGAACTCTTCTTATTGAGCATTTCATATATACAATAGACTTGGTCTTAAGTTTGCACGTTTGACACTTAGCACCTGTCTAGCATACAGCATGGTTGTATAAGGTGTCCTGGTTAATAACCAGTGGGGAAAGTACACAGTGCTAAACTCATCCTTCCAGTCTCTTAGGAAGGAGGTGGGACATTTTATCCCAATAACAGGCATGCTCATGGTCGGTGACTGCAGGGGCTTTCTTGTCAGAGCCTGTGCTTTTAATCTCAGGACAGAAGTTTGTGAAACTACAGATTTACGGAAGAAGAATTTTACTTTATTGTACCCTCCGCTTAATCTTCAAGTAGATACCCAAATTATATGGGTGTATGAGGATTTACAATACAGGACTAGAGAAGCGCTAGGCAGGGAAGCTAGGACACTGGTTAAATTGATCGTGGTAATCCGTAAAGGTCACCTTGCCTGCCAGGTATTTACATAAGTAGAAATCAGAGTAAGTATTTGTTTTGGGATAGATGCTACCATTATGCCAGCTGATGGGCTTGGGAAGAGGTGATGTCACCTGCCAGTGTCATCTTGGTATCGTAAGTGGAGGTGAATGTTCCTATTTACCATCTAGGTCTTGGGGTAGATTTCTTTTTTAAACGTTGTTGAATCAGTTGAATGTGGCGTGTTTTGGGTTTTTCTCTTTCAACTTTGAAATCAGAGTTATTTGCCCTCCAGATTAAAACCCAGCTTTCAAAACCAGGGTGAATTTACGGAGTGTGGTGCATTTTAATTAGAACATTTAATTAGGAGAGAATTCATGAGTGGGTCTTGTTTTAAAACGATCAAAGATGTTAAATGAAAACAAAAGGGAAAGAAATTATGGAGAAGCATAAAAGATCATTTATTTTGGGTATCTTCCCTACCCATCAAAGGAGATCACTTTCTGTCCTGTGCTTTTTGTTCCAAAAATAGCTAGGGTGCTGCCTGATTTCTGCAGGTCGATGTTGGCCTGTCTTTGTAATTAACTATGAAAACAAATTGCACAGTTGGGAGAGGAGAGGAGAGAAGTGAGTGTCAGCAGCCTGCTGACGATAGCTCAGGTGTGTAAAATGTCTACTCAGTCTCACCACCAATTGCCCTGGAAATAAAGCTGTGGATATCTTGCTTGTGTTTAATGTTTGTGTCATCTCCTTGGCCTCTTGCTGACAGTCATTTTGCATGTGTGGCAGATTTATCTTCTGAGACTTCTGCCCATCTCCTCTCTGAGCTGAGTTAACATCTCCTTGCTTTTGGTATCAAAGCATGAGCGGCCAATGTGGGCATTGTATTTTTCTGAAGGGCAGTGAAGGAAGCAAGGAGGGGATTTTCCTGACGAACTACTTCTGTCTTGCAGTGTCCAAGCAGCAATCATGGTAGGTACTGATGCCAGGGTGAAAGACTAACCTACAGGTGCATCAAAGGGTTTTCTCTCCTGATTCCCGTTCAGGTACGTGCCTTCCCAGAGATTTCTGTGGAAGCTTAAAACCCAGCATCCCTTTGCGGACCTGAAATACGAACCCATAATTTTAGTACAGAGCAAGATCTAATGTCCTCAGGAAATGGAGTCACTGACTTCACTGCATCACCCGTTTCTGCCATGGAAACAGTTGGTGAATTAATGCAAGTTTTGCACAGGTTTAACAGCCATCCTCCTCTTCAGAGCGAGGGGTGGGAGGAACATTTTCTATTAAACTCAGAATTGTTGTCTTAAGTTATTAATTCCTTGCATCCTAATGTATTTATCTCTGGGTGCAGTGAGGAGTGGAGAGCTTTGAAATCTAGCTAGCTCAAAGGATGCTTTCTACTCTGGGGAACAAAGAAGAGGCATCGCTTTAGTAGGATACTACGTGGATTTAAAGGCTACTTGGCATACCGTGTGCGAGCAGCATAGTGGAGCCTTGCTGCTGGTTTTGAGGGTGTGCAGGTCCTTGCATCCTTCAGGAGGTGCTGTGTGTGGTACGGGTTGTGTGTAAATGGAGGGTGCAGCTCCTTGTGCTTCGTCCAGGTGAGGTCAGGACCACCATCGGCAGTCACCAAGCTGTCCTGGCCGCTTGGGACTGAGACAAAATGAAGAGGCACTAGGATGGAGTCAGTGGAGGCTGTAGACCCACCACACCAATGTGTTCTCCTCATCTGTCTTCCCCAGGTGTTACAGCAAGGAGGAGAATGTTTTGTCCTAAAAGTCTAGACTCCAGGACCTGGTTTTACTAGGAGCAGGATTAGATATGGGATATTTGTGACTCTTAAATGGTTTTTGCACTTGGTTTGTCTCTGTGCCAGCTTTGCAGTACATCTCCCTTGATAACCCTGGGCACATAAGAGCACGTTGGAGGGTGCAGCGTATGTCCCAGTGCGAAGCACTCATCTGCCTGCCGTCCGTGGGGTGTGTGGGTGTGCGCTGCAGTGAAGGGGTGCTGGTTTGGCCACATGGTTATGAGCACTGTCCCCTTTGGGACCTTTTCAGACCGTGTTGTGCAGTTGGCCAGGCCTCCTAAAGCTGTTTCCATCTCCAGTTCCTTGGGCTTGCTCTTGGCCAAGAAAATCTCAGGTTGCTGAAACCAGGATCATACTATTTATGTTGGAGGAATGGCGAAGTTTACATAGACGGGCTCTTTGCAAAATCAGCTTACGCTGGCTTTTAGCAGTTGAAGTGAACAGCTGTAGCAAGTCGGAGATGTTGAAAGGGAGTCCGGCTTGAGAGTGGTGTACTCCTCCACCATGACAGCGGGCTCTCGGCAAGCAGCAGACAACTCCAACAGGATTTCACTGGGGTTCGAAGTGGTTTATGACGGGGCCTGAGTGCCACGCTCCCCGTGAGCAACCGGGGTCTTGGAGGCCTGCTGAGTTGTTTACACCTGTCCTGGCTCCAGGCCTGGTGGTGAATAACATGCAGGGCTCCATCCGGCTCGTGTTGAGCAACGCCGTGGCGCTGGCTTGACACTTCTGGCCTTGCTGGAGACCGACCCTCCTTGGCGTGGCTTTCTGAGCTCTGCTTTTCCTCTCTGCTCCATTGGGTGTGAGCCTTGGGGTGGTCCCGCTGCCACCCCAGCCTTACCTCCCACTGTGAACCCCCTAAACTGGGAGCAAAGGTGAGTTTCAGCTTGAAAATCCCTGGGAGCGAGTGGGGACTTGGAGGCTGGTTTGGGTGTGCTGCGGGACCTGGGGGAGATGAGGCTCCCTTCTGATCTCGGCTCTGGTCTGAACAGGTTTTGATGCGCTGGTATGGTCTGCCAACAGCGTCTGGAGGGTGTTGGGGGCATCCCTGTCTAGGCATGGCATCTGGCAATGCGTGGGAAGGTGACGGATTTCTTGGACCATGGGACGGCTTAGAAAAAAAAGACAACTGTGGGGCAGATGACTTGAAGGGTCTGTTGGCCCTCAAAGAGGGAAACTCTCTCTAAATGCAGCCACCTTCTCTCTCTGGATGCGAACAGTCCCAAAACCTCAGCGAGTTTTTGCAGAGAGAGCTCAGGGTCCGGCACCCGGACCCTAAATGGGCACCGGCACTGCTGGAGGAGCCAGCTGGCTCCCACTGCCGGAGCTTCCCATGGTCCAAGGGCTGGAGGAGGCTCTTGCTCTCCTTTCCCTTCCAGCCTTGGAGCTACTTTGGACAGAACTGAACCTTCACGTTGTCCTGCTTTTCTGCTGACGCGTTTGCCTGGCATCGGTGGATGTGTTGAGTAGGGAACTAGTTTCTCATACCTGTTGGCACATTTTCTCCATAGAGCAGCTTCTCTGACGGACACTGTACATGTGTTTGTAGGGAGCAGGCTGGCCGGGGTCTGGAAATAAGCATTTTTAAGGCAGCGAGGGAAGGAAGATGTTGCAAATATGATTAATGGCAGTGGGTCTGCAACTTAAAACTTCTTTTTGTTGTTATTTGATCTTTCTCTTGCAAACTCAGCAGCTGACTTCTGCAGAAGATAAACACATGGGAGGAGAATGGAGAAGGGGCTCTTTGGTCTTCAAAAGCAATTAAATGTTGAATGTCTGACTCGAGACATCTTGAAGAGGCCCAGATTTAAGCAGGAGGGTGTTCATACTTTTCTATAAAGCAGGCCCCATTTAAGGACTATCAGATGGACAGCAGCAGTTGCAAGTCACTTGGGCAAAGTATCAGTTCTTATGGCGGGGGCTGCACGGAGCTGTGCTGGTCAAAGGCAGCTCACATCAGGGCTGTGTTCTGTCATATAATCTGTATTTATGTTGTGTTTTGCATTCACCGCTATTGCTTTAAAATAGCTTGAAATATAGCTGATATTGATGGAAGTGGATGGGTGCGAGCAGAGGTTTGGGTCCAGGTGACTGTGAGGAAACGTTCTTGGTGCCACGAGGTTTCTGAGAAATGCTGAGATGAGTCAATGGGTCATGTTTTTCTGGCATGCGGGAAAGCAGATGAGTCTGGCCACCAGCGTTTCTGTAGCACTGAACTGGCAATGGTCAGCTCCCAGCGGGCAGGGGCTGCTGCTGGTGAGCTGGTGCTTGAGGTGCTCCTGGAGATGGCCCTGGATGAAGTTTGGCATTCCTTTGAAACGCGAAGTGGCTGCCACATGCTGAGGTAGCTGGCAAAAGGTGAGGGCAGAGCACAGGCCAGATCATCTCTCTGCTTGGCTGCACCCAGTTTCTGATAGTGGGATCTGGCCAGAGATGCCGTCTGTCCGTGCAGGCTTGTACAGGCTGTTTGCCCTTTCTGAAAGGGGTCCTCCCATGTCCTGCGCTGCCCCACTTTGTGGTGGTCCCCCATTGTTTAGCCTGATTTGAAAATAGATCTAAAAAGACTTATTGAAGCAGTGACCGAGTCCATCGGCTGCATCTCTGTGTGAAGGACAAGCTGAAAATCATCTCAAGGGACATGGAAATAGTTCTCGTTTAACTACTTCCATGTGCGAGGAAGGTGAACGGGGCTGGGTTGCTGCATCCACTGAGACCCTCTGCCTGCCCTCCAGTGTCCATGGAACAAAGAAGTCCTGAATTCAGTCAAAGCTGAGGAACTGGGCAACGTTTAGAAAGAGGCTCAGTGCAGACTCTTGTTACCGGTCCAAGGAGCATGGTATCAGCTTCTGAAAACAGCCAGGGGCAAATTGTCTAGGATCCAAGTCAGAGGCAGAACAGCAGGGCCTCTTGCCGGTGCCAGTGAACTTCTGGTATGCTTACTGGCTGAATCCCACATTTGGAAGGTAAATCCTGGGGGGAAATTGCATCTATTACCCAGGCAAATGCTGTTTGAGAGGGATTCCTCTTGCCTGCTGTCTGCCGTCTAACAGTTACGTGTCTTTTTCAGTCTAGTCCTCCAAGATCTCTATTAGTCACTGGAGACACCAGTGCTGCCTGGAGATGATGCTAACCCAGTCTTTTGGGGTACGTAGGTGATTTTATTGCAGTTGATGGTAGAGGAGCCTTATCCACTGGCATAGACCCTCAGTGGGTAGAAGACGAATCCCACCATCAGCCATGTGAGTGGGAAAACGACTGCTCCATTTTGCAGTGGATTTAGCTAAATTGGCACAACATTCCCATAGATATGAGTCCGTCCTTCTGGCCTGGCACCTGCTATGTAAGGACCGTGCAGGCCAGTTGAATTGATGGCTCCTGTCTGAGTGTTGGTCATATGCTCTGTAACACACGTGAACATTAGCATGAGCGAACCTAGAGAGCATGCAGTCTTACAGAGGCAGGGGGATGTGCTGGGAAATCTGGAGGAAGAAATCGGTGACTTATTCTTCGGGAACATATTTTGTCTCCTCACTTCTGTTATTTTGCCTTTTCCTGCCTTTTCTCCCCCAAATTTGCACTTTGTCATTAAAACCAGGAAAGAAAAATCCCAATACCCATTATGACATTCTACAAAAGTGCTCTCTGTGCTCTTAAACAGTTTTGCTGCACAGCATTCATCTGTAATCAATTAGAAGGTTTTCTGATCAACAGAAGCTGGAGGTTCTGCTCCCTGGAGCTTAGCATTCTGCACGGAGAGGTGGGATTGCCTGGCACTTAGTCTCCTTTCACCTGAAGAAGGAAATTGGAGCAACAACGAATGAAACTCGGTGAGGCGGTGTGAGATCAAAAAGCTCCAGACTTGCTTTGTTAGCCCTATTCCAGCCCCATTTCAGTGTTACATGGTGGTATTAGACCAGATGGTCCAGATGCGGCTTCCAGCTCAGGAAATCCTGAAGCTGCTTTTCCCAGAAGCAGGGGAGAAGCTCTCGCTGTGCCTTCCTAGGTGTTGTCAGCCTCTGCCAGAGACAAGATAGAGGTGAAAGCTGTGGTCCACTGCAGACTGGCTCGTTGTTTTGGGGTCCTCTGAGATGTGCTGCCAGTGGTAGGATTGGGACCTCAGGTACCTAAATGGACCCAGCCTAATTTCTACCCCATGACCCATGCATGAGCTGCTCATCTCTCCCTCCTGAAACCAGCCCAGTGTTGCACAGATGCCTCATTATAAACCTAGGGGAGCAAATGTTTTGGGGGATGAAACTGCGTTCACGCTGCCTCTAGCTTGCTCTGGCTTCTCTGCAGCATGGGGACTTCCACAAAGGCTTTCATTTCCAGTTGTTCCATGGACTTTGGAGAAGGCAGTGACTTGGTGAAGGGGAGGAAGGAAAAGAAAACTTAAGCTAAATACTAGGAGGAAGAGAAACCTCTCCAAGTGGGGATAAATGATCTGAGTATTTGGCTTCTTAAAAAGAGGAACTGAAACCTGCTGAGACATCAGAAACTAGGTTGGACCAAAACTGGGACATTATTATGCAAGGAGCGATTGGTTCTGGATGTTCTCGGCCACCAAAACAGGTCTCTTCCTTCCATGCTCCTGCGAGAGCTGACTCTGTAGGAAACCTGTCCAGGGCTGGCTTCAGCTTCACCGCAATCTGGAGCAGCAGCAGAAGCATCATCCTGTCTGGTAGCCTTGAGCATTTGGATGTTTCCCTCCTTGGAGGGGGCAGGGGCATAAAAATTACAAATAAAAGGCAGAAGGGCTTTCGAGAGGGTAATAGAGTATAAGATGGAGTATTAAGCCCATCTCCAACCATAATTAAACCTGCAGTTGGAGGGTCTGTCACATTGCTTCAGACCCTTGGAAAAAAAACCCTGGAAAAAAAAAAATACTCAGTTGCTAGCTTCATTAGTAATTAAATGTCCAATTACTGTATGTAGTGTTTCTGCTTTGCTGAACTCCACAACTGCATTCATAAACAGCCCTAAGGAAGGCCTCTAATCTGTGCCATTGTTCTTCAAGTGGTTTGCACATGCAGAAAAAGAAAAGAAAAATCAGGCAGACATCTATAATGTGGAAAGGAAAGGGGGAAGGGGTGGGAAGAGGAGGAAATCAAATCAGCATCTTCCACCTCCCCCCCCCTCGCCCCCCTCCCCTCCGAGGTAGGATCTCTGCCAAGCCCACAGAGAAGCCCTCAGGCCCCTCGAGCATGCAAATGTAATTTTCTATCCAGACAACACACTTTTTTTTTAATAAAATGAGGTCCACCCCACCCCCAGAAAACCTCCTCAAATCCCTGAATGCACAACAGAAGCAAGAAGAAAATTACAATGAAAGGAGGAGAGACGGGAGGGGGGGGAAGAAAGCAGCAGCAGCCCACAAACAGAAGGAGAGATGGAGGGAGAATTGAGATGAATATGCAGTGTCCAGAGTTTAAATAGACATAAAAGATAATGAAGGTGGGGAGGGGGGAAGGAGGGAGGGGAGATTGTAATCAAACAAAATGATTTTGGTCCTCTTCAATCATCGCTGGTTTGCAGGCTGTCATTTTATACAAATTAGAGCTGGGGTAATTTTATGAATATTCACTGGGATTGAAATCACGTTCATTAAAGGGAAGGCACCCTTCTCGGGGCCCACTGTGCAGCTCGGCTTTTGTTCGCCTAGAACAACAAGAAAGCCACTTGCGCGGATCTGTGCCCCCTCCCCTCCTCGCCCCGGGGCGGGGTGGGGCTGGGGTGCCGGGTGGATGCTGGAGGCAGCTGGGTGCTCCGAGGGATGGGGTCCCCGCCAGGGCAGGGTGGCCCTTGCCTTTGGGATGAGAAGCAGAGGACCGGGTGGAAATGCCCTTCTGGGGGATAAGAGCCATAGCCTGGGAATTGGCTCTTCGCCTCATCTGCAGGGGGGGACCGCAAGTGCTCTAGCCTTTAATTTCCAGGCAAGCCCTTATTGAACCAGTAATAGCTCAAAACCTTTCGGGATGAAATAATTGCCACATTTTTACTACTCTTTCCCCCCCCTCTTCGAGCGTGGCTGCTGAATTGAATTCTTCTTCCTGCTCAAGAGTCCAACCCAAGTCTGCGTTGCACATGTCTGGCACCACGCTGGGGATGGTTCCTCTCATACATAACCAATCAAAGATGTATTCAGGGCCGTTGTGAGGAAACCGGGGATGATTATAAGTCAAGAGATCTAAGCCTTTTGCTGACTGCTCACCCTCGCATATTATGAAATTTCTCTTAGAAAGGCAGACAAAGCCTTTTGAGCCCGTGTGTGGTGATGGCCTCGCTTGGATGTCTGGCTTTAACTGCTTCACAATGTCAGCCTCTCGTTTCTGAAAAAAGGGAAACGTATCCTATTGTCGCATGTCAAGTACCCAAACTCCGCCATTCAGCAGCCTAGCGAAGGCTGCAACCCATCCTCGGGTTGTCACGGTAATGCAAGGAGATCGCTCTGCCACTTGGTAGCTGCCGGCAGGAGGAAGACGAAGCTGACCTAGAGAAGAAACGTTCATTTAAATATTTGATTGCGTCTTAGCCTGGCGGTGGGATGGCTTGCCCCTTCTCTAGGACAGCTGGACTGCAAGCGAAATCGGGGTGACTGGGTGTCGTGTTTGGTTATCGTTGATGAAGCCATCTGTAATAAATTGCGGTGCTGCACTCGCCTAGGGAAGGAGACGTGATGGCTGGGGGGTTGGGACTGTTTTTCTGCTGCTGGTGTGAGCAGGTTCTCCATCAGCCCGAGTGCTGGCGGTGCTGTACATCTGCGTGCCGAATCCAGGTGAGAGCAAGAAATCACCTGGTGGGGACTAAAAGCATTCTTTTCTTTTTAGAGCTTACCTTTTATTTTTTTTCTCCTTAGATCTAAAAATGATGAATTAAGATCCAGGGAAGTCAGTCCTGCCAGTGTGCGTGTTTATGGTCACACAGGTAATCAGAGAGTCTAACTTGAACCTTACATTAAAAACAGCTAACTTAACCTAACTAAAGGGAATGTTTGGGGTTTTTTTTTGCTGAATGTGGGAACATCACTGGGGCAGAGTGCAGAAAAGTGGTTGCACATGTAGTGACAGAAGTTTCCTTCTGGAATCAGAGCGACCGTAGCATCTGCCTGCGCTGTGGAGGGTCCTGCCTTCTCCAGATGATAAACCAAGCGCAAAGGGCTGACAGATACTCCCTTGGTTTAGTCAATGTTTTCCCAGGGCTCAGCTGAGGCCGCAGGGGTTTGGTCCACTAGCATTGACTCTACAAGACCAGCCCTGCTGTAGAGCAAGGCGTTGGGTTCTGCTCCCAGCAGTGATTGTGTGTTGGACTGGGATATCATCTCAGGTCCCTCTGCCTGCTTCTGGGCCAGGTAAAACTTGGCTTGCTTTCTTCTGTCTGTCCTGCCCAAACCTTCCCGTTGAAGATACTGCCCACCAGCGCAGTGGCTGTTCCCCAGCCTGGTGCTGTTAATGGCCAGGCTGGTCAAGTCATCTCCACCATGAGGGGAGGCCACGTGTACGCTCCGCATCGGAGCCACAACGCTATCTCTGGCTGCCCTAATTCAACACAGCTTCGTATACAAATAATCCTTCAAGGCTCTGATGTGGGAGGCTGTGTGTGCTCTTCAGGGTTGCCGGGCCATGTGGTTTGTGCGTGTGGTTCCTGGCTTAGCACCCTTGCTGGGGGGCCCTGTCCCCTGGGTGCTTGGAGGCATCCTCGGCTTCCTGCGGGCCTGATGTAGAGCAGTAGACCTGCTCATTTGTTTTTTATCCAGGGTTTTCCTGTTCGCGCAACATTTTGTCTTTGAAACACATCCCAAACCCCCACGGAGAGCCCCCCCATTGAGCTGTGAGGCACTGGGGGTTGTGCTGAGGAAGCTGGTTAGGATCAGAGGCTCCCTGTGGCCATGGGAGCAAAAAGGAGTGGGCTGATGGCCCTAAGACACGAGGCAGAATGGTTCCCTGTCTTTTGTTGTTGTCCTTGTTGCTTGGATTGGTGCACGTGTGCTGGCCAGACCCTGCAGACCCCAAAGCCCAGATGAACTGGAGCCAGTGCTCTCTCCTGTGCGATGGTGGTCCCCAAGGACCCATGGGTGGGTGTGAAGCTGAGGTTCTTGTAAGGGGGAAGGATGTAAAGGTCAACCCCATAGGCAGGCAGACTGCAGCAGCATCTCCACTCTTAGATCTTGTTCTCTTTGCGGGGGGTGTGTGTGTTGCCTGGCTCCTCTTGGGCTTTTCCACCAAAAATAACTTTGCTAGCCAGGCTGGGCTGGTTTTCTTCTCATTTGGATCCAGGGACCTTAAAACTTCTGAAGTGTATTTGAGCTTCTAGAGACTATGATAAACCCTTTCTGACTGCCAGGGTTTATCGGTGTGGAAACTTGAGCCTGGGCCTGGAGGATCTTGGTTGCTCTAAGGTTGTCTAAATTGGACATGTACAAGGACTTCTTGAGCTGGGGTAGAGGAGAAGGGGCTGTTTGTTAGGTCTGTGCTGGGAAGCCTTTTTCTGCTCTACATGTAGGAAAACAGAAATGTTCTTTTTTTTACTCTGAGCTCAGCACTTGTTTGTCATCGTCCTAGTTTTTGAGCAAAACTAAGAAGAAAAGTTCTCGAATGGTTCAATATTTTGCTGTGATACCAGGAACGAGGAGTCTTTCCAACAGAAAAGATAATCCCTTGTCTCATGATGTTTATGACTTTAAAAAACTCCTGCTGGCCATTTTCTGTGGGAACCATTTTCTGAGGCAGTTTCTTGGGTTTTGAATGGTTTCATCCCTCAGCGCTTCTTTTGAGTGGAAAGTTTAAAGATGCGTCATCTTGCTTGAGCAGGGCGATAAACTGTAAAGCAAATCTGAAGAGCTTTAGAAAAAGGCTGTACAAAATGCAGATGTAGGGGATTAGAAAACAGAACTGCACTACATCCAGTGATAAGTAAGGTTGAACTCAGCAATTTCTGAGCAGTTGCGCCAGGGAGGAGCAGGGAATGATTGCTTTTTCGCTCCCAGTGGCAGGAGCAGAGGCAGAGAAGTATCTGGTGTTGGCTTGCACCTTGGGTGCTGCACGTTGCAGTGGTGGTCCGCAGTGTTATCCTGTAAGGGTTGGGGGCAGCAAGGGGGTGAATTACTACACAGCAGTGTGCTCTTGGGGGCTGTAGTCTCGTCAGCTGTTAACCAGACAGGGCACAGCGATAAAAACATCCCACTGGTTTTATCAGCTGTTGTGTGCTCCAAAATGGTTATGGTTGGCATTTCCATGGATGAAATACGGCTGCTGGCAGCTATCTATTGCTGCTGTTCGGGAGGTACAAAGGGAGAGGAGGGACTTCCAAGCAATAATGATGCTTTCAGGTAAGGAAAATCCAATGAGTGGCTTGCAGGGAGTGTGCCCAAGCTGTCAGTCTTGGAGGTCAGAGAGCCTGAAACCAAAACTCAGAAGTGCGGCTTTGCCCGGTGGCTAAGAGAAAATCAGCTCCTGCCTGGACACATGACCTCCTGGAGCAGGGGAGGCAGGAAGGGAAGCCCTGGCCCATGGCTCTGATCTATTAGTCCTCTGATTTATTTTCTCCCATCTGTCTTGGCCTAATGAAGGCTCAGTTTTGCAGTTTCCCCAGGGCTCAGGTTGCTCTCCCTTGGCTGAGGGCACCACACACCTTGAGTTTGTTCCCAGAGGGCCTGTATTGCTTTTGCAGTGCTGATCATCACCTGTCTGAACAGCTTTGCAAGGTGTTTTGCTCAGAAAGTAAGCTTCTGTTGAATATTCAGCCCCCACCTCTAGGTCAGGGTTTCCTGCATGGCGCTTTCCCAGTGAGATGACTTTCATGCTTTCTCCTTTGGCTTGTTCGTCTTACCGGAGAGGCAAAGCTGCCGTCGGTCCCTTGTGCACTGGGGTAAGATCTGTTGACGTATCCTGAGGCTAGAGTTACTTTCTGTTTCCCAGTAGTTCCCAGGGCACAGATTACAAGTGCTATGATAAAAGCGTTGAGTCGGATGTCTTTATTTTTTTCTCCTGTGATCAGGTCTTTCATCGCTTGCCTCTCGCCAACCAGGGAGCTCTGAGAGTTGGGCAGATTTCAGCATTTCCATCTACCCCAAAAGCTGCGTAAATTTAGTCCAATGTGGTGTTTGCCGTTGGCCCAGCTTCACAAAGCTTAAAGCTCTCCAGCTCCCTTTGACTTAGGGGAGTAGCTGAGCAGGCTCATCATCTTGTTGGAGCTTGTTGGCGGACGCAAGGAGCTTCCAGATCTGCTTTTTGCTTGAGATGAGCCGGTATTTACATTGACTTCAAGCAAGATCAAAGTTGCAGCACTTGGGTCCACTTGATGCTTTTCCCCTCCTAGCAGTTCTTGCCACTTGTTGCTGCTGTAACGTGTGATGAGAACATGTCTTGATTGTACAAAAGAGACGGTGTGAACAAGCCCCGGGGGCACACAGCTCTGTGAAATAGATTCATTGTGGGTGTAAAGCTGACGAAAGGGAACGTTATGCTCTCTCTTAAGAAGTTGCTATATCTTCTCTATCAAGGAAAGTGTCTTCCAGGAGGTCTGAAGGAGTGGAGACTAGTCTCTTGAGTGATACATGGGATATCCTGTTGCTTGGGTCTTCGCACCCTAGGCATCCCCTGCATGCCCCCTCCTATTTCTGCCAGGTATGTCCCACCAAGATGGGAAGCCATGGATGTGGGTCTCCTTTCCATTTCCAGCTTCTTGTGGGAAGGCACGGGGAGCTCCTATAAGACTGTTCTGCTGGATCTCTTTTGCCGTTTCTTTCTCTTAGTTTCCTTTCTGAAGACTATCCAAAGACATGAATATTTTGTGATGGTCTGTGAAGGACTTGAGATTGAAAGCTGTAAAATGCACATCAGCCACTCCATAAACGTCAGAGATGCTACGCAGAAGCACAGCTACTTGAGTTTAGCCAGTTCTGTATATCAAGTGATCCCTGTAGATTTATTAGATGTTTCAAAATGGATTTGAAATAACTAGATTTAGTGTTTCTGGCGATTCCTTGAACCGTCTTGTTTTTCAGCCAACTTGCATAAATGTGCCAGTCATGGGCTGCGATGTATCATCCAACTTAACAAATGGTTTTATTTATAGCTGAAAGAGTGAAGCCAAGGAGTATAAATCCTGAAAAAAGTATAAACTGTATCGTGGAAATAATAAACTTCAAATTCATGGAATTTCTAATGTTCCACTGATGGCTAAAAAATCTGTTTAATGGCCGCTGAGTGATATTTGGCTGCAAAGCAGAAACCCCAAAGTTGTCTTAACTCAACAGTGATATTTTTCAGTGTTTCTTTATGTGCTGGCGCTGAGTCTCTTTGCTGAATGATGGAAAGTTGACCTTCTCCACTGCATTTCTGCAGGGACCAGATAAGATTTCGGATCACAGCTTTGCTTTTTCTGTTGATGATCTATGGCTGTAGCCCGAGTCTCGCTGTTAGATGTCGGGCTGTTTATCTGGAGGATCGGTTGCGTGCCCAGCTGACTTTGGGGGTGTGAAAGACATTCAGTGCTGAAAGCAAGTGCAGGGCAGGGAGCTGATGATTGGAGAGTGGATCCTGTGCTTTCATGGCACGGCTGGCCAGCCAAAGAAGGTCCAGCCACGTCTTCAGAGATGCCAGTATATGTTGGACTCTGAGAGCTAAGAAGATGCGGACTGTTGAAGAGGCATCCTCCTCCTTCATCTCTCCTCTCCATTGAAATCAGTAATGGTAGTGTATTTTTAAGCTGGTAACTGTTGTATTCTTTGTCAAGTTGATTCATTAAAGTTTAGGGACCTGATGGCACATCCTTTCCTCCTAGGTCAGTGTCAGGGCAAATGTATTGCAGGGGCCTCCTTGCTACATGGATTATTTATGTGGGAATGTGTAGGACCTGCATGTGCATTCAACAGCCGCTGGTTGGCAAATTTGCATGTAGGGGTGTTGTCCTGGGTAGTGTTGGTCGGGGATTGTTTGCAACAGCATGAGCTTTGGGTCCCCTTTCTGGGTTGGAGGTATGGAGGGAATGGTGACAGCAGAAACCATCGCGGCTTCATGGTTCCCAAGGCAGGGGATTGCAGCATCATGTTTTGAGCACATGGGTGCTGCTTCATGACCACAGTGAGCTTGGGCTGCTTGTGTGGCCATTCCCCTGGCCTGGCTGACCAGTGCCAACATAGTCCATGGCAGCCATGGTGTGTCTATGCCTGCTGTATCTGCAGGCGGTAGTCAAGTCGCCTGCCCAGTCATGGGGACCCTCATGGTTGGGTGCCCCTGGCCCCAGACAAGAGCTCTCCCAATATGCCAGGGTCATTCCTCCTTGGTTGCTCATCTGTTCTTGTGTTTTGTCAGCCTGGACCAGCCGGGCATTTTGTGTAGGCGGCTGCTACTTCCCATTCGAGAGATGGTCTCTAAAAACCTAGTTCTGTTTTATTTATTTAATTTTATTTAATTTATTTTAGGGCTGAGTTCAGCTAAGCCAGTTTGCAGTTTCTCTGGGTTCTGGTGATTGACATTGTGTTTGAACACCACATTCAAAGCTAATACTTCTTGCAGATGCTGAGATAAGTATCTGTAAATCTTTGCATTTACCATTATCCCCAATTTTCTTGTGCAGTGCCTGCTGTCACTGTATAAGGGTATTTATCCTGCACATAATCTGATTGGAAAATAAGGCTTTGAAACAGAAAGGAAAATACACATTTCAGGTGGTGTTAGAAATGTCAGTTGTGGATGCTTAAACAGTCCTGATTGCCTCAAGGCTTTGGGGCATTTGGGTTTTCAGCCCCCTATTGTTAGATCTAAAGCTGCTTATTGGAGTCCGAACAGGTTAGAAAGACATCTTGTTCTTCAGATTCTCCAAAGTCTGCCTCTCCCCCGCCGCGGGGGATGGCCTTCTTACATCCTAGCCAGTCAAGTTTTAACCCTTGGCTTAGACGGCGCGGGGCCGAACAAAGAACTGCTGCTTTCAGATGGAGCAGAATAAAAAAGCTATTATTTCATAATAATACTCTGCTCTTCCCCTCCAAGGATTTCCTAAGGACTTTACAAATATTAAGGCCTGGGCAGTCACCCCCGTGATTGAGAGCTGGAGAAATGGCTGTGTGTGGGCACCTGAAGGGTCGAACACGAGGTGTAACCTCTGTGCTGGGGTGGTTTCAAGCCTGGCAATCTCCTGTGCACTTCATACCTGTAAGAGGCCAAGGTGTGGCAGGACAACGAGGGCATTTGGGGCCAGGACAGCCTCGTGATTTGCAATGCTTTGCACCCATTTCTTAGCCTTGTTCCAGCTCCTTGGCCCTTTCCAGTCCTTGTTGGGTCTTACCTTGGGCTGGTGGCTCTGGGATCAAGGATGCTCTTTGCACAGCCCAGATGAACTCCTTCATGCCATCCCTCAAGCAGGGAAGAGGGAAAGATTTCACTGTTCACTTAGACACCACGATGGGGGGGCTGGAAATCCAGGTGGTATTTCCTGGGCTGGTTATACCCAACCCTCTGCCTCTGCTACCATCACAGCATCAGGTGGGTGATGGGGTGGGATTGAGGTGTCTTTGTACAGAGTGCCTGCAGCCCCATGTCCCAGTGGTGGGGGAGAGATGGGGGAACAGGGGTCTTCCCTCTAATATCTGGTCCCATCATTGAGCAGGTTAGACCCCATCTCAAGTTAAAGATGGGAACTCCTCTTACCAGTGAGATCGAGAGTCCTTGCTCTTCCATCCATCCTTTCCTGCCTTTGTGCTCCTCTAAGGCACAAACAGGAGCTGTTTTAGGTTGTGGGTTTTTCTTCCCCTGCTCCTTAAAATTGGCACCTCCAAGGATGTTGTGGACTCTGAGCTCGGTGTCTGGCACTTTCTGCCCAGCCTGGGGCCGGCTGTCACTGGTGGTGAGCAGCAGCGGGTGAGCAATGCTGAGGACCTGCTGTTCCTGTGGATGTCAGTACCACCGCAGAGGAAGCACGTGGCACTGCCCTCTTTGCCCACGCATCGTCCCTCTGAAAAAGCTGCCTCTGGCCAGCATCCCAAATGGGTGGATGGATTGGATGCCATTTTCTCCCTCAAACAGTGACAATAAGTTTCTTTCCTTTGCGGGGACAATTAGTTTCTTTCCTTTGCGAGAAGTTTGGTTGGAATGGGCTGACCTCTCATTGTGGAAGGAGAGCCCTTGTCCCTTGTGTCCCTGGGAGAAGCCGCAGCATGGACCGTTTATGTTTTTTCCTTTTAACACAGTGACCGTGGCTTTGTTTTCTACATTTAGTTTGCATCTAAGACCAGGACACGGCTCATGCTGTGTCCCTGATCCAGTGTTTAAAGCTTTGCTGTGATTTAAGTTTGGCCTGGGCCCTGCAGGGTTTAGCTTAATTTTTAAAGCTCTCAATGTGAATAATTCCTCACTGAATGCAGATCGCAAGAGGGGATATTGATTTAAAGCTTTAAAGCTGGTGGTTATGGATTAAAAAAAAAAAAAAAAAAGGAAAGAAGGAGATTTACTGTAGTCAGAGCTGGTTGCCTAAATGTTAGTCCCTTACAGACAGGCTTCTGCTGAGCTGTGTGTGGGAGCAGCAAGGGAGCCTGGTGAATTTTAGCTTTAAATTGTTGGCTGCCGAGAATCAGCCCTGGGATACGCTCGACTGCAATTCCCTGTGCCAGGGGAGTGTTTACTGTAACTCCTTGGCCTGGACTTTGTGTGGGTATGGGCATTGCTGTGGAGTTGCAGCAACTGACCCGAACCCTTCCCGAGGCGTGGGGGATTGGGGCAGGATGCACTGGGTTGAGGCGATGCTGCCATACGTCCGCACGTCAGGGTGTAGTTGGGGCAGCAGGTGGGGAGCAGTCAGCAGAACAGGGGCGTAGGGGCTCGAAAAGAAAATGATGGGAAAGGAAGCTTTGGTAGAGAAGTTGCTACAGAATACGGAGAGAATTAAAGGCAGGGAGTATGTCCAGTTAGCAGGCAGGGCTCTGAGGTCACTAATGCTGGTTATTTGGATTTCAAAGAGGATCCTATTAGCCGCTATGGTGGGGAACCATTAATCAGTGGGGCAGGAGCTCAGGCCGGCCAGAGAAATCAGTTTCCAGTGTCCTTGATGTCCTCCCGGGCTGACGCTGCAAAGCATTCTGCACAATGATGGGTTTGTCTCAGATGAGACGCTTCCAGTCAGAGGCACTGGGTGGGATGGGGAATGCTGAGCCCCTCTGCCTGTGATCAGCGGAGGGATACAAGGGTGTCATGTCCATGCAGACCCCTTTGCAAAATCCCGTCTTGCGGCTGCTGTCCCCGGAGGTGTTGCTGAGCTGCTCTTCTTAACAGGTACAAAAAGTATATTACTTACCTTTGGCAAGTGCCCTGTTAACAGTTTCTTGCTGTCACTATCCCACAAGCACTGAATGGGATTTGGAAGAGGGATTGGGGGAAAAAAGCAGCGTTTCCAGGTGTGACTGTTGTGATCCCTTGGAAATAGAATCTTTGGCCTGACTTTTTGTTCCGATCAGGAGTTTTCACATGTGCCCAAGAGCCATTTCCAAAGGAGCTTTAAGCACAGGGCCTGAAGTCATACTGAAAGTTTGTGAGTTGGACTTGTAGAGCAGCCTTGTTCTCCAAGGCTGGTGCTAGAACCGCTTTAAAAACCTCTGAAAGAAGCCTCTGACTCATGGGAAAAGCCATTTGCTGTAGAAAGATGCCATAAATAATGCAGAAAGAGACTTGTGAGTTGTCAGAGTTGGGGTCAGAGAAGGGTTGCTTAGATAAAATTAAGATGTGGACATGGTAGTTGAATGTGGAACAAAATAGGTTTGGCAGATTTTCCCCAAGAAAAGTGGCCGAAACCTCCTTGCTTGCAATATTTAAATATTTGCCAAAACCCGTTTATCTGGGATTTGATCTAACACTTCCTTTTTATTTAAATCCTCCAAATGCCATTAGGAGGAAGGTATTTACCAACAAATGTTACATCCAAACTCCAGAAAGTGCAGAAATTTCTTCTTCTATGTTTAGATTTAACCCCCTAGTCTGACCCATTCGGCTTTTGTAGGGACTGATAAACAGCTTTACAAAAAAAGGCCAATAAAAATGGTCTTGTGTACAAATAATGGCCATCGCTCTGAGTAACTTGATTAGATCGGCAAGATCAAGTCTCTGGCTGGACTGAGTATGCTTAAAATCCCTAATTATCTGGCTTTTTGTCTGCAGGAGGAATTTGTAAGAAAAAGGAGAACCCAAGCCTACTATTTCAACACTCCTGGAATTCACGAGTAGAGCTGGGTTTCAGAGACTCCCCTGTCTTGTTTTGGCTAAGTCCTTAAAATGGAAAGCTGGAGATTAACGTGGTAGGCCTGGGGTCATCTCGCTGCAGAATACATAGTCTCACACACAAAAGATCTTTTTCTTCAGACGTCCCTTCTGGTTGTGATGTTTGAGCCTTTGCTTTGCTCCCTGGCTAAGAGCAGCGTTAATCATAGGACTGGAATTTGTGACTTAACCGAAGAGGCGTTTTAATGCTTTTCCTGTCATCGATCAGCGGGCTGGAAGCCACTGTCTCAGTAGCGTTGTCACGTTGACCTCTGTGATGGTGCTTGATGGGTTCCCATCCTCTTGGGTGCCTCCCAGCCCAGGAATGCCTTCCAGTGTACCCGCCTTTCTCCTTTCGGAGGGGATGCTCTGGACTTGGACCCCCCAAAGACAGAAAAGGGGCTTTTTGTGCAGCCTGCAAAGGGCTCTTCTGTCTGCAGCAGGGCATGGCGAGAGACCTTCCTTCTGATTCTGTACTGCTAGGAAAAAAAACCCCTTGCATCAGAACTTGCTATTTATATTTCTAGCTCTGAGACTCCTCAGCTGCATTATTAATGAAGAGTTTACCAATTAAGATAGATGAGTCTGCTCTTGAGGGCGTTTGTTAAGGTAAGGTACCTTATTAGCATATCTGACAGATACAGTGCCAGGTGCTGATTAAAACCTCGCCAAGTCCCCAGGGGCAGAAGTCTTGAGGAAATAAGGTGGAGAAAGTTGTCCTGTTTCCTGGCTTTGGCCATGCTGGGAGCAGGAAGAGGAGCTCAGCATCCCTCTCCAGAGGCACATCCTGGACCTTGTGAGCAGCTTGAAACAGGCACGGGGAGGAAATTAATCAGCCTGGATCAGAAATTCCAATAGCTGGAGCAGTGCAAGTGTGATTAATGCCTCCTGAACAAAAGAGGTGGAAAGACGCTGCGTTTGCTGCTCTTGCAAGGCTAGCAGTCTGTCAGGCGAGGAATTTGTTTCAGACGTTGACCCTATGGATTTCGGAGGTCTGGAATTGATGCTTGCCTACGTTACAGTGTTTCGGCAGCTCGCTAAATTAGGTTTGCAGGCAAAACGATGCTGCGAGGTGCAGTCAGCCCACATATGAAAGTAATTTCCCTTTGAAACAGTCCTAAGGAGGGCGACCCGAAGAGAAACGAGATCATCTTTAGGTCTCTCGTGACCTGCAAGAGTTGAGAAGTGTGTATTCACTTTCCATATTTATTATAATATGGCAAAGTAACTATATTGTAGGCTTTAATGATCCGCATGTGAAGAGCATCTTAAAATAGACTTAAGATCTTCTTGGAACATATATATGTGTTTTTAATTTTATGGCTATAAAAATACATATTTACTGAATACACGTACTTTGTTTCTCCATCTGCTAAATATAGTCACGTATGAAAGTTATATAAAAAATGTAATTTTCCCCTAAATTATCCCGCTGTCAGTCTGCTTCAATTTCAGCATTGGCAGAGGCGAGGAGTGAGTTGAGATGGGCGCTGTTGTGCTGCGGAGCGGGTGTCTGGAAGCAGTTTGCCTGAGGATGGGGATTACTGGAGGCAGGGTTGGTGGCACCAGCTATTATTAAGATTTGCCCAACGGTTCACGAGATAAGACCCTGTTTTCAGTTTTGCTTGTAATTTTGTCAGGGTTTTAACCATCCATGCTTTCAATTTCTATCAAGCTGTTTGATTTTAGGGGAAAAAAAAACAGAGTGTAAAACGGTCCTGCCATTTTGGAGAGCAAGCTTCGAGAAAAATGTTGGTTTTGCCCTGCTGAAGAAGTCTGAGGAGCTTTTCTTGGAGCTTGCTGTGAAGCTCAGGGCAAGAGGAAGGGGGAGGAGGTGCCCATTTTGTGAGACGTCTTTGCCATCCCTCTGCAAATGTGGCCAAAACCGATGAAAAGTTGGAATTTGCATGCACTCAGCAGAGACTTCTTTGATTCCAGCGGCTGGTAATTACCCGAGTCCCTTCACAATGGACAAGGCTCCTTCCCACACGGCTCCCCGGGGAGGCAGGACTGGAAGCCGGCCATCCCCAACCAGTGACTCCCTGCATGCTAGCCTGGGGCTAGCTGCACCAGAGCAGGCTTTTCCTCTAATAGTTGCTTTGGGGAGCAGACGCGGAGCTGTGGAGCTTGCCCCTAATCACATCTGGGCAGGCAGGTGGGACTGGGGCTGGCAGGGAACAAGGACAAATAGGGATGCTCTGGACAAGGGCAGAAAATGGGATAGCGACTGGAGGAGAAAGACCTTCTGGGGCCCGGGAGAAGCATGGGATGGTGTTGTGCAACAGGGACACACCAGGTCAGTTTGTCTCACTCTGATATTTCCTAATTGTGCAGCTTGAGTAACGGCCGTGTCTGCAGCACGCAGTCCTTTGCAGAGGTCTGCAGAGACGCTTGTGCCACGTTTGGGAGATCAGCAGATGGTTTCTCTAAAGAGAGCCTGAAATGTAACTGTTGCTAAAATCAGTTTTTAGAATAACCGCAAGCACTTTAAAAAAAATGGATCATTCCTCCTGCAAAGTCCAGCTCAAATAGTCACTTTAAAATAAATACACTTCTGTAGCGTCTGCAGTTGGGCCTGGCTGGAGAGCCTGGAGTTTGCCTCGTGAAAAGTGTCACGATGTTAGAGTTTGTTTTTGTTCATTTTTGGAGTGTTTTGTTGAGAAGGAAGGAGCCAGGCAGCCAGCAGAGTAGTCCCTGTGTAGGATCTGGGATAGAGGACTCCACCATTCCTGTTTCCGCTCTTCTGGGCTTGGAGCAGGAATTTGGAGAGCCCTGAGAAACCAGTCACCAGCAACGTGTCTCCAGACAAAAGGCTGTTGAAGAAAATGCAGTCTCTTCATTGTTTATTCCTGTATGCTCATCCGGGACCCCATCACTGATGGATGCGAGTGCTCCTGGTTCGCTTCTGCAGCAGAGTGAACGGATCAATCGAGCTCTCTTGGACCTCCTGCTTCCCGAGTCACTGGTGTCCTATGACGGCAGTGTGGCAGGTCATGCCACTGCAGCGATGTGGGAGGACACCATTGCAGATGTGCTGAAGCTCCAGAAATGATCACAGTCACTCCAGCACACAGAGGGAGGTTTCATGTTTGCACCCCTAAATGCCAAGGAGGAACCTGCTTTTTGCATTTGAACCGATGCTGCGTCCGGCTGCCAGGGCAGAAATTTAGAGCCATGGGGAGTGCAAAGGCAGCAATGGATCAACTTTAAATGGTGTTAGTGGGTTTTCCTTTCAGAACCATGGTTTGCTATCAAAGGAGCATCACAGTGGAAGGCTGCCTCCACGCTGCTTTGGCCTGTCTTCCCCTGCCACGTGTGCACCACGGTGGGGTTGGATGCTTGGGGAAGTGGGAGCACGTGGGTCCTGTGTTTGGGACAAGTTTCTTTCCTCAAGGATGTGATTTACTGAGAGGGCAGCAGGAAGGAGAGTTTGTGGGTGGAAGCCTGCGTGAAATGGGACCGCATCATGGTGTTTCAGCTCTGCCCGTGGGGAGCTGGCTGGCTGGCGTGCTTGCCGATGTTTTCAAGAAGGATTCCTTGTGAGCGTTTGAAGAACATTTGCTCTAAATTCACAATTGAATTCTTTCTTCTGTTGTACAAAAATGCTACCAATGAAAATAGACAAGCTCTCTGGGTCATTTCCAGATGCCCTTAGTGAGGCAGAAGTGTTTATTTTTTATGGGCCAATTTTTGTCGTCTACCAGAACATCTTGTACTGTCTAATGCCGCATGGAGGAATAGCTCTGCAGAGTGTGTTTAATAAGAGCAATGTGCTCTCAGGGATATTCAAATCAGAGTTAGCTTCCTCGCATGTACGCACTCGATAGTGTGTTATAAAACATCTGGGTCCAAAATTGCACTAAAGAAATCAAACAGCCAAGTCAACCTGAAAGTCGTAGCAGGGCTCTGCCTGGGGAATCACCGTGTGCAGCCCTCTCCTCTGCTGCAGGGACCTTGAGCAGATGGCCTGGCTTTTTTTTATTCCTTTTTCTCCTCCTCCTCAGGATCTGCAAGTCAGGAGTAAAAATCAGCTTTGACTTTTCTGTCAGCATGGGGAACCGCAAGTCAAAAAGGGGCTCGCTGGCCACGGTTCCGTGGCTGCGTGGGAGATGAAGAGCCCTCGGCTCTCCTGTCTCTGCATCTACCCTTCTCCTGCTGCAGTTCTTGGCTTTACCTGCCAGGTCTGGACCACCTGTTGCTGGTGGCACTGGAGCAGCGGGTGGCTGGTGTAGGAGGATGTTGGCAGCAGCAGTTCCACCACAGCATCCCGACTGCCTTGTGTGCCTCCAGCCCATGTTCCTGCGTCTCGGAGGTGTGCAGTGTGATGCTGCTGACTCTGCCCTGCTTTGGGGCTTCCTGTGCCTTCCACCTGGGCTCTGACCTGCTGGGCAGGTAGCTGAGTGTTGTGCCTCCAAGGTGAGAGCAATGGTAGGTATCTAGGGGAGAGCATACATGCAAGCAAAGCTTGCGTAGGTGCTTCCCCAGAGCCCTTGGTGTGAGCTCTCTTGCTGTTGGACGTACTGCTGGCAGGGCTTTTCCATCAGCCCCACGAGGCATGGGGTTGTTCCTCTTCAGAAGGACCCTTGACTGTCCTCTCTCCTTTTCCGGGGTTCTCTGCGCATTTTCCACGGGAAAGGAGAGCGATGTGACAGGCAGCGGCTGGAGGACTGTGCTGGTGTGTGGGGTTTGGCAGTCATGGCACCAAAGACTGGGACAAGGTCGTTAGGGTGAATTTGCTTCTTTTGTTTGACCTTAAAACCAATCTTCCCCTTTGTGGATGAGCGTGTAGGGAAACGATCCTCAAGATTTAACCTTTCCAATAGGAAATCTGTTCAACAGTGACTTTCATCAATGGCTTCTGTCCTTTGGTAATGTCCCTGGCAGCTTCATGTCTCTGTCTGATGTGACTTGGTTGGAAGACTTTGCTGGAGAGATGGAAGAGGGTTGTAAGCAGCTCCATCTTGCTGAAGGAGCTGGCAGAAAAAGCAGCTGTCAGGGAGCTGTGGTGCTTTCTCTGTCTTTGCTACATCAAGGAAAGCAAGACTAAGAGCTTGGCTCCAAGGGTTTCTGAAATTACTCTTTGCAGACTGGGAGAACATCTACCCCTTGGCTTGGAAAGGCAGCGGGTTGTGTTTTAGACGAAGCCTGTTCAGTGTGGCTGGCATTGCACCACATTCAACAGGGAAACCAGCTATCTCCTGTTTTAAATAAGGATGGGAGATGCAGTAGGAATCGGCCCTGGAGCAGGCTGCTTGTTCTCGGCGTGGGCAGTTTGCCTGTGAAGCATCTCAGTGTGGGTGAGAGAGCCAGGAGGGACTGAGAGGCTCGTGTCCAATGCTCACATAGGGTTGTTCCCTTGGTGCCACACCAGTAATTTGAGTGACATCCGAATGACTTGCTGTAACCTGCTTGTGGGTGCTCTAAAGTAGTACTAAGCCCTTTGCAGTGTTGCTTTCTGAAGGGACCAAGTCCCGAGCATCTGGGACCCTTCTCCCATTCAAGTTTGCTCTGTACACTCTCAAGCTATGTGTGTGCACGTGGGATGGGCTGTGTCTGCAGAGGTGGGCTCAAGCCTGAGCTATTCCAGTCAGTGCTGGTAGGCTGGGGACCCCTGAAGGGATGTCTCATGCTCTTGTACATGCTGTGTGTGCTTCATGGGGGTGCTGAGAGGAGCAAACTGAAAACGATGGGCTGACCAGAAAAAACATTTCCCCGGGATGCAACGCCTGGGTTCCCCCACCCCATGCCTGCCATGCTAGAAACCCAGAGCCCTTCTCTGTGCTTGTACATCCCAACTGTACTCTCCCCATTCAGTAGGAGAAGGACATAAATCGGGGTCCTGCTGGGGGAAGCAGGGGGACTTGCTGCTGAAATAGGTCCTAGTACCAGCACAGTAAACTCCAGACTGCAACGCTTTGGTCTAATTAATAATATACAGGTGGCACGATGGACCATACGCAGCACCGCTCAACCATGCAGCTAGGTCTGCAGTGTGCAGTGGTGGAGATGGGTCTTTCTTGCCCATGCAGCTGATAGGGAGGAGTCCTGCTGACTCCTTCGAAGATGCAAGTCTTGATGTGACTGCCCTGCTTGGGAGGCAAGCCCACCCTTCGGTCTGATCCACTTGCCCTCATGTCTGTATGCACTGTCTGCAGGAGCAGAGGTGGTGCAGAGCATGTGGTGGGGCTGGTGTGCCAGCAAATCTCCCAGAAGACTTTGTGCCCCTTCCAGAGGGTCTTCATGCTCACTGTGGTAAGAAACTGGGCGATACATGCCCTGCTTGACCTCGGGTCATTTTTTGTACAGCTCAGGTGCTTTGTGCTGAAGCTAAACTCAATGGGGACAGAAATCATATGGGACATCGTAAGACTGTGCTTTACCATGCCGCGTAGGTACAGTCAAGGGCTTTCTTCAGGAGCTGGATGGTTGAATAACACTTGAAGGAGAAAATGTTTGTGCTGAGCCCTGCTGCTGGATCCCCTGTTCTGAACAAGCCTTGCAATTGTCTTTATTTTTTGTATGACTGTCTGCAGAGCGAGAGCGATAATTAATGCAGAATTGCTCTCCTGGGTTCTGGCAAAGCCAATACTAATTTTCTGAAGTCAGCTCAGAAGTACTGAAAGCACAGTTTTAGACAGGGCTGCGGGTCGAACGTTTCTCCATTTGGCTCCTGCTACTTTGATTGTCAAACATCACTTGAAGCTTTTCAGTCAGCATTAAGGTGAGAGCATCAATCTAAACCAGGGAAGTGCTGGACACCAGATGATTACCTATTCCAAAAAATTACTTTAGCTTGACCTTGGAAGAGGGGGATGGCCAGCATCAGACTTACATATTTTTAATGCAGCTTTTCATTTCGCACTTCTTTCAAACGCGCTTTTTTCCTTTTATAGATCTTTCTTTCCACGGCATTTTGCAAATGCACCGGTCATTTCCTAACGAGCCAAACAACTTCTGTTTCCTAAAATACACTAGTGAGGCCCAGAAGGGACATTATCCCAGCTTTGCAGTCGGGGAAACCAAAGCCCAGAGAGGGCGAGAGCTTCGTTTCAGAGGTGCCAGGCAGTCGCATTCCTCATTAAAAGCACTGGAAACCAGGGTTGTTTTCAGCAGCGTTGAGTCTCTGGCCCCTGCAAGCTGGGCAGAAGCCCACAGGCGTTTGGAGAGCTGGAGCTTCCGTCTCACCCAAGTGCCGTTCGCCAGGAAAATGCTCCTCTTGGAGAAGAACTGGGGAGGTTTGGTGGAAGGGACTGTGTCTGGGACTGATGTGGGCTGGGTGGGTTACTGCCACGTCACCTCCCCAGTGGCACGGCACGGAGCGAAGGCGAGAGGGATACTCGGAGGCAGGATGCTCAGAGGCTGCCAGCCGGTGGGGCCAGGGAGAGGTGGGTGTTTTAGGAGGGGACCTGGGTTGTTTCACAGAACAGAGACCACACAATGGCTGGTGGTTTCGCGTGTGTCTCTGGAGCGGAGGGGGGTGATGAGATACATACCGTTTGCATGCCTGTGCTCTGGCTTGATGTGGTCTCGCTGAGCGAATCAAAGCTTTTGCTTTGAAGGCAGCAGAGGGGGAAGGGACTGCCTTTGTTCTGCTCTTCGGAGAGCGCTGGAAATCCTTCTGCCCAGAAGACTACACCCTTCATTACCCTCTGGGTTATTGGCCCCAGATTGGAAGTATGGCTCTGTCATGTGAAGTATTTGGTTATTTATACAGTTGATGTTTAACAGAGTTGGAGTATTAGAATTAAACAGGGGATGAGCTTCCAGCTTTGCATGGTTAAGGGCTAATAAAACTTCTCTGATCCAGTGTTGTCCTTTCACCAGAGGGGATTTTTTTCATTAGCTTTGGAGTGTTAAAAAGAGATCTCCTGTATTTGAGGCAGATTGATCTGTTGGCTTCAGACAAAGTGAACGTGCAAAAGTGTCAGCTTAAATATCCAGTCGGCACAGATGCAGGCAGCTGGGAATTTAAAGGTGAGTTTAATTGGTGACTTCAATGGCAGTAGCTGGGTTCAGCAGCCTCCGCCTTTGAGACTGGGTGATGTCCGCAGCCCACTCTGGGTGCAAAGGAGCAGAATGTAGGCTGGGTGAACAATGGACTCAAGGTGGAGGGTGGCAAGAGGCTGGACTGACTGGCGTTGGCTTTGCTGCTTGCACCAACCTCCGACATGCTGTTCCGGCTGTTGGCTCGCTGCAGGACAGCCTGGAAACGTCAAGCAGCGACCCTTTGGTCATTGCATCTTCCAGGGGTGTTGAGCTGGGACAGCGTTTCCCCAGTGTTTGGCGTGGGGATTGCAAAGGTGTGCCTGGGGCAGCCCCTGGGGCTGGTGTGTTCCAGGGGACAGTAGGAGAAGGGGACAACAGTTTTAAGGCTGGCTGAGCTTAACAGAGCCTGTGATGGGATTGATGTAGCAATGGGTTTGGGTTGCGTTTCTTTTCAGTTTAGTTTATGCAGACTCACGGGTCTGGCGGTTTCTCCCCCAACACACTTCATACCCATTGCGCATATCCAGCAACATCTTTTGATGGTACAGAGCTCTCAAAGCTGCACTTCTTACCTATTACGTGATTTGAGATAGTGAGAACGCTAACGTGGGTTTTCATACCTTCATTAAGGGGAAGGCTGAGGGATAAGGGCTTTGTGGCATCCTAGAGGTCCCACAGGGTGGAGTGGTTGTGACTGCCCCAGAGGTTTCCTCAGTGCTGTTGCTCAGCATTGCTCACTTAAAAATCAGGTTGATTTCTAGTAAACCACCAGGACTGAAGACAGCTATGACTGCAAACTCACCGCTTGTATTTTAGGTGTCCTGATTATCTGCTGTGCGTTTTCTTTCCCTCTTATCTCCCACGCACTCCTGCCTGCACAGATGCTGAGTATACTGGGAATGTAATTTGCTTCTACTTTGGCCCAGTGTACTGATGCAATTGATAACTCGCATTGCACTGGCTACAGCCATTTTTAATCCTTTCCTTATGGTTGGAGAAACAAGGGGGGATGTATGAAAGCAAGGCTGTTGGAGTGGCTGTTGCATGGGTGGAAGATCCATAGGTGGATATTTTGCTTTTGCAAATATACCTCACAAGCGTGATGGGAACTCTGCTCCTTATTGTCCTTCCAACCATTTCTCCCCACTGTAGATGATGTGGGAAACTGTGCTGAAGAGTTTCGTGCCTCCGGTTCCACCTGTGAGCATCACGTGCTTGTTGGCTGGATGGAGCGAGACTCTGCTTTCAGCTCCCTTGAGAAGTGTTGGTCTCTCCAGCCATGATGAGTTCATCTCTAGGTTTAACAGAGTGGTTTCTCTAAACAAGGAACCGAATTGATTTTAAAAGAATACACCTCTTCTTAAAGATGTCAAGGTCATGGTCCATGAGAGCAGCCTGTAGACAGATGTGGTCATTGCTAAGATGCACTTAGCTTTTATTTCAAAATTTCTATTTTTATTTACATTTCACCTGCTAGGTCCCAAATTTGGTTCTTCCTCCCCTTGAAGACGGCTGAGCCCTCAACTTGCCATAGAAGCCTGTAGGGTTTCCACCTCCTGCAGAGGAAATGCACAGTGTGGAAATTGGCTCCTAGGGGAAACAGCAAGTGGAAAGTGTAATCCAGCATAGAAGTATTTATTTTTTAAAGACAAGTGGCAACCTCCTGTCCGTCTGCTGCCCCATGCACTCCCCATCTGTTTCAGATTTTAATAAATTTCTTGTTTATCTTGAGGACGTGAATTAATAAGTAATGGCAATTGCTCTTCAGAGAGAGAGGCTGCTGAAGGTTGCAATTGTTCTAATTTGGCGTGTGTGTTTTCCCAGGGACTGTTTGCCATTGAGGCGGGCACATCGGTGTCAGAGACGGTAAAACGTGACGGTTCCCTGCACACACAAGCGTTGGGTGTAAGCTCTTGCAAGTAGGTCTCCGAGCAAGGGCACCCACGGGTGTTTGGACAACGGGGGAATTAAGCTGGCATTGCTGGGAGCTTTGGGGCTCCTGTCTCCTTTAGCTCTGAGTAAGTTTGAAACCTGGCATGGCTGCATGGACTCATCTTCCCCTTGCATTGCCGGGCAATCCCCAGCATTGTTCTTCCAGGTGAGCATCATTGTTCAATGTGTGGTGCCAGTCAGGTCTCAGCCTTCTTTATACACCAGAAACCCACAGCTGCTTTCTTCAGACACCCACCCGAGGCGATGCTGTGTTCAGTTTGTAGGTGGCCTGGCCCTGGGTACTATCCGTATCCCTTCTGTGGGAACATGGAGATGATGGTGGAGCCTGGCTGTGTGTACATCAGGGTGATGTTAACATCACCGAACAAATAAACCTGAGTGCTCAGAAGCTCTGAGCCATGACAAGAATGATGGGATCTGCTTAAAAGGTTAGGAGCTTTGGGAAGAAAACTGAGCTTCATTTCTGCACCTTTCTGTGTGGTTTTGAGCTCATGCTTGCATCTCCTTGAGGTGCCTGTGGTAGCCTGGCTTCTCCCATGGCCCCACATGTCGGGACTTTTCAACCCCAAGTGGTCCAATTGCCGTTACTCGTTGGCATGCACTGTGGGCCAGCATCCCAGCCCCCTGAGCTGGAAGATAGGGAAGGGGAGCAGAGTGCAGCCCCCACAATCCAAGGGGAAATGGTTAGCAACCTGCTACACCACTTAGACACCCACGAGTCTATGGGATCCACCCAAGGGTACTGAGGGAGCTGGCAGAAGTGCTCACCAAGCCGCTTTCCATCATCTACCAGCAGTCCTGGCTAACCAGGGAAGTCCCAGCGGACTGGAGGTTAGCAAACCTGACACCCATCTTCAAGAAGGGCCGGAAGGAGGATCTGGGGAACTACAGGCCTGTAGTTCCTGACCTCGGTACCGGGGAAGATTGTGGAGCAGATCATCTTGAGTGCCATCACGTGGCATGTACAGGACAACCAGGCGATCAGGCCCAGTCAACATGGGTTTATGAAAGGCAGGTCCTGCCTGACTAGTCTGATCTCCTTCTATGACAAAGTGACCCACTTAGTGGATGAGGGAAAGGCTGTGGATGTTGTCTACCTAGATTTTAGTAAAGCCTTTGACACAGTTTCCTACAGCATTCTCCTGGAGAAACTGACTGTTCATGGCTTGGGCAGGCATAAGCTTCGCTGGGTAAAAAACTGGCAGGATGGCCAGGCCCAAAGGGTTGTGGTGGATGGAGTTAAATCCAGTTGGTGGCCGGTCGCAAGCGGTGTCCCCCAGGGCTCAGTACTGGGGCCAGTCTTGTTTAATATCGTTTATCGATGATCTGGATGAGGAGATCGAGCGTGCCCTCAGTAAGTTTGCAGACAACACCAAGTTGGGCAGGAGTTTTCGGTCTGCTTGAGGGTAGGAGGGCTCTTCAGAGGGAACTGGACAGTCTGGATTGATGGGCCCAGGCCAATTGTATGAGGTTCAACGAGGCCAAGTGCCGGGTCCCACACTTGAGTCACAACCACCCCATGCAACGCTACAGGCTTGGGGACGAGTGGCTGGAAAACTGCCCAGCAGAAAATGACCTGGGGGTGTTGGTTGACAGTCATCTGAGTATGAGCCAGCAGTGTGCCCAGGTGGCCAGGAAGGCCAACGCCATCCTGGCCTGTATCAGAAATAGTGTGGCCAACAGGAGTAGGGAGGTGATTGTGCCCCTGTACCCGGCACTGGTGAGGCCGCACCTCGAATACTATGTTCAGTTTTGGGCCCCTCACTCCAAGAAGGACATGGAGGTGCTGGAGCGTGTCCAGAGAAGGGCGACGAAGCTGTTGAGGGGTCTGGAGCACAAGTCTTGTGAGGAGTGGCTGAGGGAGCTGAGGATGTTCAGCCTGGAGAAGAGGAGGCTGAGGGGAGACCTTATCGCTCTCTACAACTACCTGGAAGGAGGTTGTAGAGAGGTGGGTGTTGGTCTCTTCTCCCAAGTAACAAGTGATAGGACAAGAGGAAATGGCCTCAAGTTGTGCCAGGGGAGGTTTAGATTGGATTTTAGGAAAAACTTCTTCACTGACAGGGTTGTCAGACACTGCAACGGGCTGCCCAGGGAGGTGGTTGAGTCACCATCCTTGGAGATATTTAAAAGACATGTGGATGAGGCGCTTGGGGACATGGTTTAGTGGTGGACTTGGCAGTGCTAGGTTAATGGTTGGACTTGATGATCTTAGAGGTCTTTTCCAACCTAAACGATTCTATGATTCTATCCTGGTGGGGGCTGAGATAGCACCTCTTGGAGGAGAAAATGACCTCTCTGTTTTATTTCCTGGCTGTTCCTCATCTGCAAAACCCAAGTGTGAGGCCTGATGCACAGTCGGTGCAGCAAGCTATGGGAGTTGCTAAACAGCTGTGTGAAGCGGGGTTAGAGCATCCAGCATCGGGGCAGGACGGAATCCACTTGCACGGACCCATTTTCAATTGTCATCTCAGCGAGGACGACTTCCCCAGCGTTGGCCCTGACCCCTCTCATTACAACAATTCAATTTGCAATTATGCGCCATGTTCAGCCCCGTGGCCACAGTTCCTGGAAAGTCCGACCACAGGAGTTTACCCAAAAGCTTGCAGATATTCCAGGTTGAGCCTGAGAAGGTTGCCTGGGGGGAAGGCAGGGCTGGAGGTTTCTTGGGGAGGCAGCGGCAGAGCTTGAGCTCCTTGCATCCCTTGCTGAGCGCTCCCCAGCGGGCTGTCCCGCGGCTCGCCTTTGCTGCCAGACCCCGCTGCCTCGGTTTCCTGGCTGCGTGAAGAGCGACCCTGCTCCTGGCTCAGCACAGGGTGGGGAAGGTGGCGGGTGCTGCTCTTGGGGGAGATTCCCAGCGGGGTGCAGCTCCCCAGGGGTGCTCGGCTGGCTGGGTGAGAGACCCCCAGGCCAGGATGTGTTACCCACCGTGTGTGGCTGCTCCCCCTTTTCTGGGGGTGTCTGTGGACCCTCTTTCAAGGGTCGGGGGAAGATTTCCCCCCCTGCTTTCCACTCTCTGAGTGGGAGCACTGTGTAATACTTGGGTTATGTGCTGATTAGGGCGATTCCTAAAACCCTTTGCTGAGATTGTGGGTAAAACCGCCTTCTCTCAAATTACCGGCTTCCCTTTTCAAAGGGAAGAGAGGAGTCAACTCCCCAGTCGCTCATCTGGTTTTGCTTTTTACTTTGTTTCTGTCCCGTTATGCTGAGCTCACTTCATTTTTGGTTGCTTCCAATTCCAAATTGAGATAAATCTGCTTATAACCCTCTGGCATGCGTGGTGTCTGCTGCCAGGGAGCTCTGCCTGGCTTACCCCACCCAGGATCCCTGCAAACCGGGAGCTGCAGGGGTGGGGTTTCACTCTGGTGGGGCTTTCAGGTTGTATTTCAGCCAGCCAGCAGATAGTTGGCTGGGATATTACAGGGCTTTCCCTCTTTTCCCTCTTTTCCCTCTTTTCCCTCTTTTCCCTCTTTTCCCTCTTTTCCCTCTTTTCCCTCTTTTCCCTCTTTTCCCTCTTTTCCCTCTTTTCCCTCTTTTCCCTCTTTTCCCTCTTTTCCCTCTTTTCCCTCTTTTCCCTCTTTTCCCTCTTTTCCCTCTTTTCCCTCTTTTCCCTCTTTTCCCTCTTTTCCCTCTTTTCCCTCTTTTCCCTCTTTTCCCTCTTTTCCCTCTTTTCCCTCTTTTCCCTCTTTCCCGGACTTAATTACTGAAATAGGTCTGTGGTTAGAGGGGCTGGAGACTCTCCATCTACCACCAAAAGGGCCTCATGCCACATAATGGGAGAAAACTGCCACTAAATGGTCTCTCATCACACTTTTCCCCTTTCCCTTCGGTCCTGTGTATTTAGCATTAACTGCACAACATAGGTTTCCTTTTGTTTTAATTGTGACGAATTCCAGGGAGGAGGAATGGATCACTCCCTCATTTTTCTTTCTACTGTAGCCCCAGCAGTCCCGATGACAGATCTTGTCATTGCGTGGTGGTGTTTTAGATGTTTGCGCTGCACCAATAGCAAACGGAGGAGCCTGCAGTCTAGGCTGTGTATTGAATAACAATGTTTTTCCAGCAAAAAAAAAAAAATCTGTGAAGTTTTTAATCAGTTGCAGGCTCCTTGGTAAAGCAGAAGTTTGTGATGTGCCGCTGGGAGATGCTAGGGACAGCACTTGTCCGGAAGGAGCAAGGGTAGCACTGAGGGGCTTAAAATCATGGCACGGGAATCTGCGTCGTGTGAAATGCCTGCATGCTAAAGATAGTGAAAACTGCTGATGCAGGGGAGCGGAGCATCTTTGTCAGGCATCTGTCTCCCAACCGCCTTCCTTTCAAGTGAGGAGGGCTGTTGGGGAAGTCTGTGCTCCACAGACCTCCCGCTGCTTTCCTGACTTCTCAGAAGGGTCATGTGAAAACTAATGTGATCAAAAGGGGGTTTTAAGTGTTATTTAAAGCGTGATGACTGTTCTGCCGAGGGTTTTTGTTGTGCAGAGTTGGGCTATTTGGCTGCTCATCGGCTGTCACCCCAAACCTTGCTGCGGGGTCTCACCAGAGAGGAGATACTGGCAACTGAGAACTTGTATGTGGTTGCCTCACTTGGGTTGGTCTTGTCCCTCTTCAATTTTTCGTATAGTGCCTGAACATGCTGCCTTGCTGTTGCCCTCTGAAGTGTGTTGAGCTTTGTGGGCGGCAGTGGACAGTGTCTCAGGGATCCCTTTTGTGATAGCATTTGTGGGGCTTGGGGAAATGGTCATGCCCAGGAGATGGCAAGGAGTCCAGCTGCTGTGGCACAGCTTGCGGGCTCCGTGGAGCTGACTCTGTAGTTGTCTGAGTAATTTTGGGCATGATGTATAGTTTGGTAGGACAGGAGGACACCCAACAAAAACCTGGTCCTTGTGGAAGAAGCGGAAAACTCATCTACCATCAGGCTGAATTGGGCTTGGGAGCTGCCACAGCACACTTGGATACTCTGCAGGTCTCTCCACTGTCAGATTCGGTGCTTGTCGGATACCCTCCACACACTTCGTGCACGTGATGGATGAAGACCTTGCAACCCTCTAGGGATGCGTGTAAGGACTGCCATTCCTCCTGTGAAGGGCCAGCAGGGGATGGGGGACCCTGATGTGCACGCGGGAGTGCAGAGCCAGGATGGAGATGTGGGAAGCACGGTGTGACAGCAAATGTTGCGCCCTCCACAGTATGGTCCTGCTGGAGGTCCCCATGTAGCTTAGGCTTCCCCAGCTCTCTGCAGAGATCCCAGGGGCAGGAATCATTTGCTGCTTTCTGAGCGCTGTGGGGCAGATGTTACACTTCATGATGCAAGGTCCTCCAACCTCTCACTACACGGTTCCGCTCACTTTGCAGCTTATGGGTTGAAAGAAAACTGGAAAAAATGTTTTTTCCACACAAAATCAAGGTGTGTGCCTTTCCTTCACCTCAGTTCTTGCTGGACGTTGAAATTCAGCATCAACCTTCCCAAGCTTGACACCCCCCTCATCTCCTTTTCTGGGATTGCTCTGGTCAGGTTTGTCACCAAGGGCTGGTGACCAGCCCAGCCACTGGTGTGCAGCAGTTCTTTAAATGACTCCCTGTCCTGGAATTAAAGTCACTTCCTTCAGGAATAATTAATACACTCACAAAGTTTCCCAAAATTATTCTGGAATAAAATGTCCACAGAGGAGGCTGATCTGGAATAGCAATTGCTGAATAATTTATTCTGCAATGACTAGTTAATTTCCCGATATGGAGCAGCCCTAATAAGCTCCAAAATTTAAGCTTTATTGGTTTGAGGCGGGGGGGGAAAGGAAACCACTAAGTTTTTGTGAAGCTACTGAAGTGAGCTAAGCCGTTTAAGTATAATAATATTTCTACAATATAAAAAATGTTTGCCTGTGGTTTCCTCTGTGAAATTCAATAGCAAAAAAAAAAAAAAAAAAAGGTGGGTTTATTATAAATGGGGGCTGTAAAAGTTGGCAGGACAGAGGGGTCGTCCTGGTGCCTGCTCCTGGGGTCTGTGCCCAGTTCCCGAAAGGGGGATGGAGAGCAGAAACGGCAAAATGGTGTCATCTCAAAGATTTTTCCACTTTGGGGGAGCAGTTTCAATGCAGAGACCTTTTCTGTGCTTAAAAGCAAGGTTTTTGGAAGGAAGTTAATTGACCTTTTCAGCAAATCTGTTGCTGAGGCCATTACCACAAATGCTATTGAAACGCTTCGTAAATATAATGTACGTTTAACAACATTGCCAGTAACTTAGAAAGTCAGACTTCATCGTCCCTTCAAAAAAAAATATAGCTATTCTTAGTGGAAAGAATGTCTTTTTTGGGAAGAATTTGGAGCAGATTTTCATACTGAATCTAGGCTGCCTCATTCCCTCGGAAGGCTTCAGAGGGCCAGGAAAATTATAACTAATAACTTCCCTATAAATTGTAGAGCTGCTATTTTAAGGTCTGGTGTCTCAGGGAGGAGCAGGGTGGTGTCCTGCTTCCCTCCATTGCTGCGCGATGCCCTGGTTTGATTCTGGTTCTTGTTAGGCTGGCTGCCGGTTCTGCCCCGTGCAAAACAAAAATGTGGGAAGAAAACAAGTCAGGAGGCTCTCAGGCTTGGTTTTGCTTTTGGTTTTCCATATTGGTGCATTAAGTTTGGGTTTTGGTATGGAGGCGGCCCGCTCTGAAGCTGGCTTTAAATTGCAAAATACGCATTGGATGCAATTTATCTTTGTGTATTTGGAGACAAAATCCAAAGCTGCTCCCCAGCCTGAGGCCAAGACAGACCTGGAGAAGCTGCTGACACGGGAGGGAGGCCACTTCTTGGAAAAACAGGTCAGCGAGGGGAGCAGATACGTAGCGAGAAAAGGATGTCCGTGGCTGTGGAGCAACTCCTTTCCCCACCACCTACCTAGGGATAAGCCCATAAGCCAGGACCAACGGGTTAAGGGCTCTGGCATGGGAGGCACTTTGCTTTTAGTGGTTGGGATTATTTTTCTGTGGGGCTAAGGGTTGCATGGATTGCCACATAAAAAAAGACAACGGAGGGAAGAGCACTACTCCACTCGCTTTTGACAGCGGTGAAGATCAGTGATCCCATTGTAGTGACACTTGCATGGAGGGATAAGAGGCATTTCCTAATTAAAACCCTCTTATGTACCAGAAGCCAGCTTCTCAGCTGTTGGAAATCTGGGTGGCTCCATTGAAGTCAGGAGGTGACCCCAGCTCAGCCTTGCGTGCGAGTTTGGCATCTCCCATCGGTTTCCTTGAGGCAGCCGGGGTGGTGACAGCATGGGACTGGGTCTGCTCTGTGGCAGCCTCGACTGATGGGATGCACGAGCCCGGAAACTCCAGCAACAGTGAATTTCCTCCCCATGGATATTTTCTTTCATGCTTGAAAACGGCCCTGCATCTGTTAAGAATACACCTGAGCTATAACAAGGAACCGTGTTGCTCCTTGTTCAGACACAGCCGCTCAGGAACTCAGAGAGAAGAGGGATGCTTTTGGGATGGTCACAGAGATGTATTGCTTTTTCTCCCTTGATGCAGAGATGGTGCGTTCACCACTTCTGCCAAAAATGTACTGCACATCCTCATCTTTCTAATTTCTCATGGTTTTAAGGAAGCTCTTTATATTCATGCTTACCATAGGATATACTGTAGCAGTAAAGAGCAGAGACTTGACAGCATTTTGCCACCATCTTATTGCGTGAGCAGCACAAGTTAGCAAGGACGCGGTGAACCCTTCCTCTCAAGCCCTTTCTATTGCTTATGCTGCCTCAAAAATGGCATTTGGGTTGGTTTGTGTTAAATCTGAACTGCTAGTGGAGGAATTCAGCTTGCAGTGCTGCACGTTAACAGAGGAAATCAGTCCGAGCTTTAAAACTGGTTGTGTTTTTTCTTTCTTCCTCCAAACCATATGTCTTCGGAGCAAGGCTTGCGCATCTGGGTAGCTTAAAAACCCATTTGTTGGCGTGCGGCCGAAGGATGTGGAAGGTGTTGCTGGGAGCGGTGATCTTGGCTTTGGGACTGGCAACAAAAACCCAAAAAACCTGGGTCGTTAGGTTTGAATGGGCAACAAAGATCACTGCGGGCTTGGGGGGAAAGGGGGAATAGTTTTGAATATTTTAGGGGAATGTCACAGAATGGGACCAGCCTGCTGGAGCATGGCCTTGGTCCAGCCACCCCCTGAGCTAGGTAGGGGGAGGGGGCAAAATGTCCATTTCAGGCTCCTAGATAAACAAACACCAGAAATCTCATAAGGATAATAATGGAAATCACTGGGAAATTGAGTTAATACAAGGGCATCTGTGTAAGTGAATGCTCGGGACAGGGAAACTGCTTTGTCCTTTAACTCTAGTAATGCTGGAGCAGATGGGAAGCGCGGTGTGCTTCACGCATTAGCTGGCTCGGATAAAGAGCGAGGCAGAGGCCGGTCCTCGTGGCTGATTAGAGGTTAACAGGGATAGAAACCAGCGGATTGACTCTTCATTTGCAGGAGGTGTTGTGGGATCAGAGCAGATGGCAGAGAGAGCGTCCCTCCAGCTTACTCAGCTGCTCAGAGGAGCTTACAGCTCCCTCCAGCACAAACAGCCCCACTTGCATCTCCTCTGTTTACAGCTGCAGCTCGTGCTTCTTCCCTGGCCTACCCAGAGACACAGGTATTTCTCCTAAACCTGTGGGAGTTGGTGTCTGAGGCCGTAGGTACATGCAGGGACACTTGCAGGCACGGTGCATCCTCTCCAACTCGGCCGTATCCCTTTGTTACGGCTCCTCCGACGTCAGCTCAGCTGTGGGCATGGCCTTCATGGGGGCTGTTAATGGTCTTCCTTAGCTCTGTGAAGCGAGAGGTGCTTTTCCAGGGTGGTAACGACCAGGAAAGGACAGGAGCGTGGTGGGGACCGGGGGGAGGGCTGCGAGGGGAAAACGTACAGCAGAAGCAGCACGGCTGCATTCTGCTGGGGCAGCATCCTCCAGCCAGCCATCTCCTGCCTGCTTCATCCCTGCCAAGGTCTCGCTCAACGCCAACACCTTTGCCTGCGATCACAAAAAGAAATCGCTCTGGGGTGGAGGGAGGGTGTAAACTCATACCAGCTCTGCTCATTGACTTGCTGGAAGCCTGGATTCCCTGTTTTGCAACGGAGAAATGGCAATTGATTCAGCCTTACCCTCTTTCTTTTTGTCTGCCAAAGCTCTGAAAAGGCACATTTTATCTGTGTGTGACAACACCTGCCTAGGGTGCCTCTCATTGAGCCGTGCTGAATCAAAAGAGCAACAAGAAAAGTGGGTTTAATTGCACACATCTTCTGCGGAGTCTTTCTTGCACTGGCAGTACAAAAGGCCAGCCCCGCGTTGGTTGAATGGAGCCCAGGAGGGCTGGGGCGCGCCGTACTCTCCGTTACTATCGGAGGCAGATGATTCACTTTGCTGGAGCATTGTCATGTGCAAATGAGTTCATGAGCCCATCTCCTTTCCAACTGCAAGGTCAGGGACTCAGCAATTGTCAGCATCAGCCGGCTGGAGGAATTGATCTACAAGCTGGAAAGCTTTGGGAGATTTTACTAACCTCCGCTTCCCACCGCGCGAGCACACCGACACCTTCCTCCCACGGGTGTTGTCGACATTACAAATATTGACCAATTTTAAGCTCACATTTGGAAAGCTGCTGTTTTGAGGCACGGAAATGTGACCGAGAATGGCTTATAAATAACACTCGGTGCAGCAATTATTATTCATTGCTAGTTATGGCTTTCACACAGTGGAAAAACAAATGGTTTTTCCACTAGGAGCTGCAGCACGTTTAATCACTAAAGAGCTTGGAATCGCTTTAGTTTAAAATACCTTTCCATTGTGGTTTGGAAATTAAAAAAAAAATATTTGGGTCATGTTAACCTAGTGTATACGACTTGCACTGAGAATTTCAGTTTACCCTTGTCTACATCTCCTGAGCCCCATAAATATCTGTATATTCATTCCCGTTCGGTTTTGCAGAGCTCCTGCCTGCCTGAAGGCAGAGCTGCCCAAACACTGATCTGAAATCGGGTTAGTCTGATTAGAGATGGGGTCCTGGGAGCTCAGCACCGGGCACGAGAGTGGCAAGGAGGGGGAGACAAGCTGCTGTCCGCCACAGCCCCCTCCCTCTGGCCAGGATGCAAGGGGATATGGCTGGTGGTCTTGGGGAAGCTGCCTGGATGGAATTCCCATTACGTTGCTCCTAATGGAGCCTGCCCAAAATATCAGCCTCGGTTACTAGGAGGTCACTTGAGGCTTTGGCAGCCAGATGTGGGGGCAAGTTCCTTATGTACAGCGTCCGGCTGCATCCCGCCAGTTGTCCTTGCTCAGGGGGGTGGATGTGGTTGCACGTTTCCCTCTGCAGAGGCGTTCCTTTCCCCGCTTCGAGGTTTCCACAAAGACGGAGTAAAGCCTGCAGAGGAGCCATGGTGACGTGAAGAAATGCTCCCCACATTACCCATGCATTACTGGTTACCATCGTCTTGCGCAGTAATGCCAGTGCAGCAACCTCAGGTGGTCTCCGTTGGTCCAGGGTTTGGTCCTAGAGATGGCTGCTCTGGCGTTGAAGGCTGCCTCCCTGGCAGGATTGCGCTAACGCTCCGTGAAAGGCAAGTGAGTGCCGCACCTCGGAAGACTGAGCTAATTTTTCCAAATGGCACAACTTTGCGAATGACAACTGTGACTTCTGCCTGGGCTGCAGTGTGAAATCTGGGGGATGGCTGTGAGCAGCAAGTGCCAGAGGGAGCAGAGCTGAGCTCTCGAGTTCCTGGCTAGTGTTGTAGCTGCGGGGTCCTCCTCTCCCTGCTTCTCCTCGTGGGTGTTGGAGGGCTCTAGGTGACACGGTTATGAGAAGTGAAGGAGTTATGCCTGGGTTTTGCTTGTTTCTGGGATTTACATTTCCTCCTGTGGTCTGCCCATCTCCAAACTTCACGTTTTTCAGTGTAACGAGCTTGCATGTTGTATTACCTTCTGTGGTTTGCTGGAGGACCCAAGACTAGGTGTCTCCACAGCTGGCCCAGTGGTGGGTTGGAGCTGCAAGACAGGCTGGTAGTCTCTCCTGATGGGTGACTCGTGGACACCTGGGTTAAAAATGCCCAGCTGAAAGACTCTGGGTGCTCTTACAGAACTGGAAGGGTTTGGAAAGCTCCTTTTGGTTGAGTAGGTTTAGAGATCAAAGAATTCCCCATCTTGGTTAAAGATACTTCTGTTGAAGCCTTAATGGTCTTGTCTTGATAGCAAAATCTCCTGCGCTGGAGCACCTGCTAAAGGCTTGATCCTTTGCAGCCGTTTCAGAGCCCAGGAATGTTTTGTGGGTCCATGTTCCTCCCAGCCTACAGAGATTATCAGCTCCAAAGAGGAAAGTGTTGCCCAGCTGATGAGTTTGGAAGTGGCACTAGTGCTCACAAACTCCCAGGAGACATCTTTAGGGTTGGCTTTAATTTAAATCAGAGGCACAATATCCTGTGGCACTAATGCAACATCAGAGCTGAGATTCAGGGGGCAGATCTGCTGTGGCAGGGTAAAGGTCCTTCCTTTGGTGTTTTGTCCCCGTTTGATGGGTAAGTGGGATTAGGACGGAGTGTGTTCATTGTGCCCTGTGTGCCTGTGAACATTCGTGGCATCTTTCTGTGCTCTTTTTGGGGCAGGTATGAACACTCAACTCCTTCTGCAACCTGGATCACAGGGGCATCCACTGGGAAGCATCCGTGGTAAAAGTAGGGGAGGCTGTTCTGGGACAGGGAGGAGGCAACGTTGTTCTTGGGACAAAGCTGGGCTCCGATGGTGTGTAATGAGTCTGTAGTTGCAAAGATGGTACTTAATTATTTCTTTTCCACGGATTTCAAGCCCTGGCACTGTCACTTTACTGGCAGCAAATCAAACACCAAGATAGCTTATGTTAAGGAGCAGAGGATGAAGTCCTAGATAAGCACTCGGCTGTAGGAACATCTTAAATTGAAATGTGCAGCGGGGACACAGAGAAGAGTATGTTTTTGCTCTCAGCACTATCCAGACCCTGTGTCTGTGGCTAGGGCTGTGTTTCTCTCTGCTGGAGTGCTGGTATCGCCTGCCCCACATGCTGCTTGGGATGTGATATGAGTACCAAGGAGGGTACGGTGACAGCTGTCCTTCTCCAGGGTGACCTGTAGCCTCTTGGTGACTGTAGTATCAGGGTTTTATGTGGACCAGGCATGAGTGCTTTGATGGATGATGGAATAACCACACCATAACCTACCTTTTAACCACCACTCTTCTCTGGGACAGTGATACCCATCACTGTTGAGCTGGCGAAGCCATCTCCCACCCATGGGTGCCAGGGTCAGTGCTGGGTACAGACCTGGCCCCGGAGCAGGGCACAGCATGGTAGCTGCAGGCTGACCTCCTGTTAATGTAAATATTCCCAAATAATGCTGCTGTTTCTGCCAGCTCCTCTCTCTTCCCCTCTCGCATGTTTAACTTCTGACTAAGCTTTAGATAAATGTTTTGTATAGAGTTTCTAGTTTATCTTAAATAGACCTGCTGCCACCACGGCTAAAATCTAAACTGACACTTGCCTTAGGGCTCGAGTGCCAGAATGAACTTGGCCATTGCAGACATGCTGAACGGTCCTGTTCGACCTGCAGACCTCAGCTATGAGTTGCTATGACCCGCTCTCACAGTGGATGGGGCAGCATAGATTTTGGGATGCCTGAGAGCAACCTGGGAAGTATCTGGACAAATTTCCTCTCTCAGGGAGCCAGATTCAGACCACAGTTGATGTATTTTCAGACAGATTTTCAGCCTGTCCAAAACAGGTTGATTAAATGAGTTCCTCCAGCCTTACCCCAGTTAGTCCCAAGTGGGGTCTGGCCCATGATCCTGGTAAAGTAAGCATTTGAAGGCAGTGTTTATGGCTAGTAATTTGTCTTAGAGGGTTTTATATATGTATGTGCATATGTGCCTATGGGTGTACGTACACGTATATATATACAGACATTACTGCTCAGGAACATAGTTTCCAATCCTTTTAACTTGCTAAAAAAGTAAACTAGGGAGAAACTGGCAGCGAGTTGGAGCCGCCTGCCAAGTGTCGCAGACCAGAGAAGTGGTAAAACATAAACACTTTGGAGTTTCTCCTCGGGATTTATACAGTTTGGCTGCTGGGGGATGGACTTGTGCGGGGGGGTGGGCGGGGGGGGCTCATCAGCCCCTGGCCACGCTGCTCCCATGACGCTGAGCCTGGCACCTCCGCAGCCGCGCTTCCACTCCAGGCAGCATGCGAGCGAAAGGGCAGTGTGGGGTTGTTCGTCCCTCCTCTCCTGCTCTGCTGGCCATGCAGGGTGGGTTTCGGGCGATGGCAGCAGAACAGGTCTGCTTCCCCCTCCCCTGCACTAAAGTGAAAGCAGACCTCCTTGATGCTTAATCAGATTTGAATGTGTTTTTTGGCGTGGCTTTAAAGAGACTGGCAGTGAATAGCTGGTTTTGATGCCATTTATTAAAAACCTCTGGTAGAATTTGTCTCGGAAAGCCTTTGTGAGAGCTGGCAAACGCACAAGGGTTTGATGCAGTTAATGCATTTTAATCTTCACACCCCCCCCTTCTCCTTTTCTGTCACTAATTGTAGGGCTCTCAGCTGTCTGCCGCCTTCTCCGGGGGGACGGCAGGCAGGCTCTGCAGGGACCTCTGTACAAACACGGGCTTAATATGGTTGCAGTGGCACAGAGAAAAGTGAGCATCCTCTTCAGGGAAGAGGACTGGGGCAGGAGGTGCAGAGCACCGGGTCCCAGGTACCACAGCAGGCTCTGACATGGGGGCACCGGGTGGCCCTGGCCACGTTAATTAATCTCCTGGGGCGGCCTCGCTCTCCCTGGAGCAACGAGGCAGACGGATAGGGGAAACAAAGATGTTCCCTTTTCCAGGAGGCCAGGCAAGTGCAAAGTGTTGGTGTTGGACCTCCTCAGCAGCCGCCTCCTGGGAAGGGCTCCCTGGGCTTCAGTTTGAGGTTAATGGGCATCCAGTCTTTTCTCGCTGACTTTACTCCTTGCTTGCTTGGTGCATCCACCTTCCTTGGACCCAGAGGACCTTCCAAGCCTGTTTCTCACTCTTCACACGCATTTGGGACTTGTTGGGACTTTTTTTCACAGTTTGTGCCCAAAGGCTATGCAGCCCCTTGCGGCACAGCAGGGGCTGTCGGGAGCACCATAATGTTTGTCTGAGTGATTTGGGCTGTCCCTGCATCCTGACACACGGATCCTGCCAACAAGTGGCTGGCTTCCTGGCCACAGTATTTTGAGGAGAGCTCAAGAGCTCACAGGGGAGCAACAGATACTGTGGAGCTCAAGGAACAGTTTCCCCCCCAGCCTGCAGTTCAGGCTGGGCATTGCTGCCGTCCCTGCTCCCTGTTCCCACTGTGTGGAAAAGCTCAGAGCTGCCCTGGAGCGCTCTACCTGGTTGAGGGGCTGAAGTTGGAGTTGTGTTGCCTTTAATTTGTGGGGGTTTTTGCCTGCCTCATCAAAGAAAAGAAAACTTGGCCTTTTTCTGCCAGCCCTCACTCACGTGAATTACAAATTCAGCGAGAGGGAGGAGTGGATGAAGATGACTCCCAGGAGAGGAACAGTCTGAGAGACTCTTAAACAAATGGGAACCGAGTGGCTTTGCTCGTCCCCTGAGGGTTTGGCTGTTAAATAAACTTGCCAAAGAGTCTGGCTGCATGCGTGTGTTGGTGCAGGAGTGCTTTTGTACACAGGCTGGGTGTTAGCCACTAGGATGGCATGCACTGGGTGGTGCGCTCCTTGGCATGGCGATGCGTAAGCGGTCTTGGCTGGCCCTGTCCGCCTTCCAGAGTTTGCATGGGTGGTTGACGTCAGAGGGAAGCTAACGTGGCCTTTCCCTCTTCTTTCCCTCTCCAGGGTTCCACCTCAGTGGGACGGTAACGGAGCCAGCGACTGCGACAGAACCAGAGATGACTTACAAAGTGGCCATCAGCTTCGACCGCTGCAAAATCACCTCAGTGACATGCGGCTGCGGGAATAAGGACATTTTTTACTGTGCCCACGTCGTGGCGCTTTCGCTGTACAGGATCCGCAAGCCAGACCAGGTCAAACTCCGTCTTCCCATCTCAGAGACCCTTTTCCAGATGAACAGGGACCAGCTTCAGAAGTTTGTTCAGTATTTGATCACGGCGCACCACACCGAGGTGCTGCCCACTGCCCAGAAGTTGGCTGATGAGATCCTGTCATCCAACTCAGAGATCAACCAAGTGCACGGTAATTCCTTCTCCCTCCCTGGGTGGCTCAGCACTGATTCACTCTGCATTTGGGGCTGGGGTTGTGGTTTCACACTGATGGTGGTGGCCTCCACTTCGCTGTGTTTGTCTGTTGCTGCACAGAGAGAGGTGGTAGTGTCAAACTGACATTAATGCATGGGTGTTATGACCACATCGATGTTGGCCACTCATCCTCGTTCTGCCCTCTATTCTTCTTTATGTGTTTATCTGTCAAACTCTGCCTTTAACAGGCAAGAAAAGGCAGAGCAGGCAGGCTCTGAGGCAGAGCTCGGAGTACGATGTAGAAGCCAAGGGTGGAGGAAGGGAGCACGTTTAGTCCCCAACACAGAGGATGTGGTGTGGGACCCTGGGGAGTGGGAGGTGCAGTGGGGACGTGGCTCATCCAGTGTGCAGGGACATGGTGTCAGCCCAGCCCTGCACGTTGCTAAGTCAGATGCGTCTGAGCCAGCGGGAGATAAAGCTTTAATCTCCATGGGCGTTAATTTGCTCATAATAAATGAGCGCCACTGTCCTCACCTACTGCACAAAGGCAGCGGAGATGTGTCCTAGGGCTTTGTGTTTGGAAGATGCTTTTGGCTTCCTCCCCTGGAAAGCACTGGTGGGGGACAGTGCACATCCAAGCCCCGCTCCAGTTGCCCCAGTTGCCTGCTGGCCCAGGAGGTGGTCCAGGCTCCCTGGGGAGCTGCCCTGGGGCTCCTTTCATCAGCCCAAGCCAGGCGCTCCTGCTGTGTCTTTCCAAGGAGCCCAGGAGCTGAGGTTGCCCAGGGTCTGCAACAATGAGCTGCTCCCCACTGCGCCTGTCCCACCAGCTGTAGAGCGGAGATAATAAACACTTATCTGCCACGGAAGGGCGTTGCAGGGATTAACACATGCCTGTTAAGTGCTCCGAAGATGAAAAGCCCCATATGCAGCCTAAAATAGGATCTGAACTGGTTGAATCCACATGTAGAGGTGAGGCCAGGGGTCCACCTCCACCGTAGGGGTGATGGCAGCTCTGATCTCAGATATATTCCCCTCCCCTCCCTCCAGCTGGTCATTCCTGCTTCTACCTTGGGAGAGGCTTTTGTCTCCTACGCTGGGCCACATCTGCTGCGTGTGTGGTTGTGCTCTAAATTACTGGCTGGGGCAGGGGGTGTTCCTCATTTTTTGGCATTAAAAAAGAATGAGGAGCTGTGGTACTGCAGGAATCTGGTGAGGTCTGTTCTCCCTCCCTGAGCTGATCCGCTGAAGCTGAGGTTGGGCAAGATCCCTTCTTGGCCATTGTTTGAGGCTGCTTTCTCTTAAGCAGATTGAAGAAAAGCTTTTAAGGCCCTGAATATTTATTGCTCTAGAGTCAGCAAAAGGCTGGTGATTGAGAGTCTTACAAAGATACAGATGTTGGCTCCAGTTCAGTATCTGCCTCTTGTTTTTACAAGTGGTTTTAAAAAACAAAGCAAAAATTCTCTGTCCCTTCAGACTCGTGCAAATTCATGCACTCCAGCATGTGATTTTGAATCGAAAGTCAACTGGCATTGACTTACCCAGGAGAAGGTGGCACCTATCTGAGACCTGCGTGGCTGCCTAGCTGGGGTCACAAGCAAGTGAATGCCTGTGCAAGCAGGACTACAGCCTGGTCTCATCCTGGGGAAGGATGCAGATCAGCCTTAAGATGATGATATGATCTTAAGATGATCTAAACCTCATAGACTCTGTGAAAAGGAAAGCTCAAAAAACCTCACATTCAAGTTCAGAGTGATGTTGTCCAGGGCTTTGGCTCTCGATCCTGGACAGTGTTGCAAGCTTCGCCCTTCCCCGTCCTGCCAGTGAAGCACAGCTGCAGTGCAACTACATCACAAAGCTACTTGAACAAGGAGCCCAGGGCGAGGAAGGGCTGCAGGTGTGTGGGGCTGCTGATCTGAGTGCATTTCAGGGGCTCCAGTTGAAGTGGATCCAAATTTTTCCCCCGTCTTGCCCTTCCCAGCTGCAGTTCATGGTGTTCATAGAGGGTCCCTGATCCTGGGATTTGAAATTCTTCAAGGTATGCTTTACATAGAGCTTTACAGGCTTACGCATGCATTTCTTGGCTGTGTCTAGTTCAGACCCTTGGGGTCATACCTTTGTTCACCTCTGGGTTGAGGCCAAGCTGGCTTTTGGCAACTTCTGCAGCCCAAACAGTAACCCAGTGTGTGGACACCCGAGGTTATTATGACTTGGAGCAAGAACAGCCTTTCCAGAAAAATCCTTTCTTTTTTTCCCCCATTTCCTCTGAGGAGAGGTCTGTTGAGCTTCAAATCAGCATCAGGTCTCCACGACCTGCCTCTGGTCACCCAAAGGGCTGCTCCTTCCATGTTGATGGTGAGCACGTGGGATGGCAGAGCCTATTCTGCACTTCGGGAGCACTCCAGGCTTGCTGGGCCCTTGTGCAAGGGGATCGTCTGTTTTTGTAAAATAAGGCTTTCAGGGCTGCTCCTTCTCCCCCTGCAGAGCCTGAATGGCAAAAAAAAATTACAGGCCATTGTCTAGCGCGCTCGTCTCGGGGCGTCGGAGCTTTGTTCCTTGCAGGAGTCTGTAGCCACGGGCTGTGCACTGCATGCTGATCTTCCCGGCCGCCTTCCTAGAAGGAAATGCAAACTGTCCAGTAATGATGGAGTCTCGGAGTGCAGCCAAGGGGCTCGCATGTTCTCGAAGGATTCAATCTGAGCGGAGAGCCTAGGTGTGCCTGCTGCTCTGCTCCCCACTTGACCTCTGCCTGCTTAAGTGGGTCATGTTTCTGCTCTCGTAGCTGGCTGCAAAGGGCAGCGTGCTCACAGCAAGAGCGTCTCACGTGTCTGACACCTCCACGCTCCGCGTCTGAAGTGGCAGCTGGGGTGAGGAGGCTGGGGTAGTTTCAGTGCTGCTGCGTCCCCTCCCCAAGTGCGTTCCTGCTTGGGGACAAAGTCAGCGGCGTGACTGTCCGGCACGGAGCAAGGCTGCAAGGTTGTCATCGTGCCAGCAAATACAGCTCACGGTTGCTTGGCCTTTTCTGGTGGGGTGGCTGCTGGGGGCAGCCAGGACCTGCAGCTGGAGAGCTTGGATCCACAGCCATGCCTCCGACAGAGTGAGGAGCATCTGCTGGTGGCCACCTTGGCACCCTGCTCCCTTCGCTTTTCCCAGAGCACCAGCCCAGGGCTCGTGTTGGTTTGCTGCGGGGCCAGCCTGGCTCGGGGGAAATGCAAACTGAGAAAGTGGCTCAGGGCCACCAGCCATGGTGGGACGTGTTTGGGATAGGTGCAGCTTTGCTGTTGGGGGGATCCATGCTCTACCACCATGAACCATGGGAAGAATATGTCCTTCTGAGGTGCAAATGAGGAATAGAGAGCAATTGCTTTGGTGCAGTAGGGTATTGCAGAGTGGGCCAGGAGGTATCGGGGAGGGTAAGGCTGAGAAGAAGAGCTGAAATGGGAATTGTAGGCAGACAGGGAGATTTCAGGGGCAAAAGCAAGCAGTACAGAGGAGGGGGAGCTCAGAAGCACCAATGAGTCCTGACAGCAGCGCTGGGTTTCCTGCTCTCGCAGCGTGCATCCAACATCCAGCAGCAGCGAGTGCACAGGGTCCAAGTCAACCAGCAGACTTGGGAGGTGGCATTCATCTCCTCTTGTGTTTTGGTTCATGTTTGTAGCAAATGATTTTAATTTATTTTAAGAGGAAGACAGGATCAGTGTGGGGTGTACAGGAGCAAAGCTGCTGTCTCAGATACATCCTTTGAGCCCGATTGGGATGTCTGGGCTTTGGAGGCAAACGCTGGATTCTTCCTGAGGGCAAAAGCAGTCTGTGGCCAAGGAAGGAGAGGAGGCTGATGGAGAGAGATCACTGCAGTGCAGGAGATGGTAGTCATTAAAACCTTTAATTAGAAGCTTAAAGACAGAGGAGGCAGCTCTGAAGACTGAGAGTACCTGGGAGGGCCCAGAGGATTTGGGGCTTAGAGGTATCCTTCGTGCATCGGTGAAGTCTCCCCCTTCCTTGGGTGACGAGCAGGAGGTTTTGGCAGGCCCGGTGTTCGCGGGTTGGTAACTTGCCCTGTTTGAGCGATGCTTAGGCAAGGCAGGGAAAGCTGCTGCCCTCAGCCCAGGAGCATGCTTGGGGCGGTCTGTCTGCCCCAGGGAAGTGCCAGTGGGTGGCACAGCATCTGTGGTGCTCAGCTGATGCCATCGAAAAGCTTGGGATGCCCTTCTCAGCCAGAAGGGGGAAAAGTCACAAAAATGTCTGCTGTCTCGCAGTGTAGGGGCATCTCCCTCCAAGGACAAGCCAGCGGAGAGTCAGTGTGAATGACCAAGAGGCCTCTGTGGTCCTGCAAGGTCTCAGGAGCTTGGAGGAGAGGACTTTCAGAAAACTCTTAGTCGGAATGGTCCCTCAGGACTTGGCATGGGGGAAAACCAGATCTGCTCATGCAGAAGCCATAAGGAGCCCTCTGCCTCATCTTCTCACTTTTGTCCCAGATGTATTCTTGACTCCCTTGAGCCTTTCCTTCAACTCTGGGCTAATACTGTCCTTCACCCGTTGGCCTGTCTTGCTCGTGCACAGCAAGTCAGCTGCCAGGTCAGCTGTGCGGGAAGTCCCTGCCTGCTTGTCCTGTCGCACTGAGCCAGGGCTAATGTTTGAGGAGTCCACAGGCGGTCTTTAACTTTGAGGTCATCCCACGACAGCATCTGGAGGGCAGCACTGGTAAATCTATTTGAAATTTTGCCTTCCCGCTGGGGAGGAGGAGAAGGTCAGGTCTCCAGGGGATTTGTGTTCCTGGTTGCTGAGCTGATGTGAATTTAAGGGAAAACAGCACACCTGAGTGCTGGAGAGAAAGCCTCTGCTGCTGGCTCTTCCGCCTCGTCTTGCAGAGCCTCTGGGGCTGCCGAATGACTCCAGAGCGCAGGTGCAGTGCTTGACAAGGGGCTTCCAAAGACAGCTGGACCCGACACTGGTACCAGCTGGACCGGAGAGCTCCCGGCCATCGTTCTGGCAGCTGGTCTGGCTTCACTTGCCCCATCGCTGTCGGAGGGGGGGAATCTTCAGGCCGCCCTGGAGGCTCCATCCAACCTGCCTCCCCTTGAAAACGAACCAGGAGCCTTGGTAGAGCTTGACTCCTCACTTTGCTGCTATTTTTAATCTGTCATTAGAGTTCATTTCCTTTCTGGTGCCTGGTTATTTTCTCTCTGAGGTTTTCTACTGTTTGTTTATTTGTTCACGTCCTCCCTGCTGAGCTGTTCCTTCACGTCTGTTTTCTCTCCGGAAGCTGTCGAGGCAGCCCAGAAGCGTTCAGCAACGCCACCACATGCAGTCATGAGATGGCCCCTGTGAACCGCCGCCATGGTGGCCAACCCAGCTGGCAGAGCCCTCCCCGGCACCACTGACTCCAGGGCCAGTATGGCCAGACCCCAAGCTGCCAGTGGGTACTGGGCACAGTTGGCTGAGATAGCTGCGAGGGAGATGCCAGGGTGGCCACCTGCATCTCTGGGTTGCTGTTACCATCAGTTTATCAGCTCCAGGCACTGATTAAAAATAATAATTATTCCTTTTTCTTTGTGTCACCACTGCTGCTCTGTGTGAGGTGCTCCCCATGCCGCCCGGCTGATGTATCTCCCCTTCTTGGGTTCATGAGCTTGGGTCCAGGATGCACTCGATGCCTCCGCGTGAGCCGTGAGTTCCCACCAACCTCCTCAGCCCTGGAAACCTGCTGCTTTCTGGTCCAGGAGCGGCTTTCATTTTCTTCACATTAGGCAGCTGATTTCTGAGCAAGGTGTTGAATTTTCCATGCCTGGCTTTGCTCTGTTTTCTAATTTGTAGGTTTTTCCAGTCCTTGTTTCTCAGTCTTTGTATCTCCCTGGAGAAGTCTCGCTTGGCTGTCAAGCAGTTAAACCCCAAGCCCACAGCAAGGGGGGGGGTCCTGCTTCTCGTTTGATGGATTGCATTTTTATCTCTGTTTCTACAGCTTGTGTAAACGGGCTGGTGAAACACTCTTTCCACTCAAGATGTGCAATGGTGTTTCCTTAAATCTGAATCCGGCGGGACCAAGATCCAGCACATCTGAAACAGGGCTCTTTGGAGCAGGAATACTGCTATATGAGAAACATGTTACGCAGGCGCTGGGCTGTTTTACATGCCGTTCCCTGCTCCTTTGGAGCCAAGACACGGAATCACTCATCAGCTACGTCACAGAATGCCGCTGCCGAAGCCCCCATAGTGTGAACGTTGGCAAGGGGAAGTGGACAAATCCTGCCATTAATATTTAAACCCAGCATAAATCCCGTTGTTTGCTCTTAAATGTTTATCCAACTCCCCGGCGTAACTGGGCAGCCCGTTATCTGCTGGGTTGCGTTGCACATGTGGGAATCTGCTATTACAACCCTCTCTCTGAATCTTTTATAGGAGAGCAAAAGACATTTACAAGCAAATTTCGGTTTTATTTGGAGGCGGGGGAGGCGCGTTACTAATTTGGTTACGGCCCGAACCCCAACGTGTGAAGTGCTCAATGTGTTGCGTAGGAGGAGATGGTTTTATTTAGCTGCACGCTGCTTTCCTTGCTGTTTGGGCTTTCTGTCACTAACGCTATGTATGAGCAGTGAGCACTGAGGGTAGCCCCAGGAACCCCACAAAAATGCAGCCACTTTTTGCATCTTGCTGACTCCTCTACCTTTATCTGTCACAGCAGCCTGGGTGAGGGACCAAGGATGGGCTGAACTTAGGTGGGATGGGTCACCCCAGGCATCCATGCCCTCCTGGTCCCTATAGATGCAGCCAGGTGACCCTATAGAGGCAGCTGAGATGACCTGGCTGGTCTGGATAGCTGCAGCTGGGAGCGGCGGGTGAGATGGTGGGGAGGAGGATATTAAGAGTGCAAGCGTCTGGGATACCTCTCGATGGGGCCGGATAAGCGCTCATGGTAGACAGATTAGTCATCGGTTCCTGATAGGGGATAATCGCTGGCTTGTCTGCTCTGTATCTGTGAGATAAGGATGGGGTTGGGGGAAGGAAGGAAAAGGCACAGAAAAGCTGCGACAGCCGGGGTGGACTGGTCCTGGTGCGGTGGTCCCTCGTGGCTTACAGCAGGGCTTGGCCACCACCGGTGGTGCGGGAGCAGGTTCAGGGCACGCGCGGGGCTCTAGGTGAAAGCCCTCGTGCTCATCCAGGGGCCGTTACTTCCTTTCTGCTGCTTCAGCTCCCATCCCAATTACGTGGTTATGTTGACTATAAGTTATTCTACAGAGGGAGCAGCATCCTCCTCTCCCTTCAGCATGGTGCAAGCTGCACCTAGAGCTTGCTGGAACAGCTTTCAGGCAGTGTCTGTTAGCAGAAATTAAAGGAATTTTGTAAAGGACGTTAAATACAAATAGCTGTATCTTAGCGGGCCAGGAGTGTTCTCAGCCTTTGCCGGAGGAGCAAAACCCCTCAGGTTGATGTCCTCGTGCTTGCAAGTCAAGAAGAGACAGTCGCCCTGCTGAGAAGGCATTCTGGAGCTTGATTTTCATGAATTGCCTTTGAGCTCCTGGTTCAGCAGTGCGTGGGGCTGGGGCGTGTGCAGCATCCTGAGCTGTCTCTGCGTGGAGGTGATGTCTGCTCCCCAACCAGATCCCAGCTGAGTGGGGAAGACATCATTAAGATTTAGCTGGGAATGTGTTGGCTACAGCACCCGTTGGCTGTCGTGCAGCACCTCGTTCTTCCCGTGTTGACCGCCTTCCTTGCTCAAGAGGGAGACGAGATGGGAGAAGCAGACCAAAGTGGAGTGGAGCATCCTCCAGCTGCACCGGTCTCTCCTTGGCACTGGTCTTCACTGAGGGGTTTCTGCAGAGCAGGGCTCAAAAGCAGGGAGACGAAAAGCTGAGTTTCTGTTCCCTCTTGCGCTCCTGGCTCCTCGCTGGAGCCATGCTGCTGCCTGCCCTGCAAGCCCAGCAAGCCGGGGGCACTGCTGGGAGGTAGGACAGCGCTCTGGGGTGAAAAACGGGAATTGAAAGGGGCAAGGCAAGGGGAGTGTGGATCCAAGCTGTTGTTTAAAGCACTTGTGGTTTTTTTTCTTTTTTTGTTCTCTGGAAGATGAAATATATAGCCTGTGAACACACACGTGTGCCTGCCAAAGGCCCTGCTCCGGTCACAGTTTGCTCTTTGAATGATTATTGATCCTTTGCTCTTTCCAGCAGAGGGTCTCTCCCAGGCAGGTACACTGATGCACAGGGACTTGTCCCCTGTCTTAAAGCAAATGAGGGGCAATACCAGGCATTTAACCCGGGGCTCTGGAGCCCCTGTGCAATGGTACCTCTGTTAGACTGTTCCTAATGTGGGCTAGGGCTTGCAGGAATTGGAGCTTTACTGATGCTTAAACAAACTGGTGATGTGGAGCAGGAGGAGGAGCACCCTGGGTGATTCTGGGAGCCAGGGAGCGCTCCGGGCTCTGCAGCTGCCCTGTCTGCTTCCCCGGGGCTTTGAAGGAAGGCAGGTCCCTGCTATTCCTCAGCCTCCCTTCGCGTGGGGCGCAGAGGGAGAGGGGCTAGCTAGGCATTAGCCGTGTGGTTGGGATCCCTCTTGACGGCTGCTGCCACCGCTGTGGAAGGAAAGCCTGACGCTGTCAGCTGGGGCTCACTGCCTGGGAACCTGGTTGGTTTTCCCTCCCCTGAGCTGATAAAATAGAGGTGGGTCCATATAAAATAGAGGTAGGTCCACTTCTTCTTGCTGGTGGGACTGCTGACCCTGCTGCTATAAACACAGTTGTCTCTTTTCTCCTCCCTCCCCATCCCCCTAGGTGCCCCTGACCCTACTGCTGGGGCCAGCATCGATGACGAGAACTGCTGGCACTTGGACGAGGAGCAGGTCCGAGAGCAGGTGAAGCTGTTCCTATCTCAGGGAGGGTACTACGGCTCGGGGAAGCAGCTCAACTCCATGTTTGCCAAGGTGAGAAGGAGCTGGCTGCTCTTTCCCCTCTCCGCTCAGCACGTCACGTAGCCAGCAGCTCGCCGGCTGCCCTGGCAGGGTGCCTGTCACAGCTGGGAATCTCTGCTCCAGTGCCTTCTCGCCCGGTTGTGGAGCAGGCGGTTGTAATCCAGGCTCTGGGTCAGGCCTGGGTTGTCTCACCCGCTCTCCCGGCAGGTCCCTTCCTCCCACACAACGGGCTTGCCGTGATCCCTGCGCAAGGCAGGGCTTTCCCCCATCTCCCCATCAGCATGGTGGGGGGAAAGCCAACCTTGCAGAGCCTACGGACACCATGAAGAGGTGGCACCAGCCTACAGGCTCTTCTCTTTCTTTGCAGAAGGGCCTTGTTTTCATGTACTTGATTGCTTGGTCCTCTTCACAGCCTAGGCTGTGGCTGTTACTCAGCTGGACTCCAACCAGCCAGGTCACAGCCATTGCATGAGTGTTATAATGTATGACTATACATTATACATGTATACGTATGTATATATTTACAGTCTGGACCCCCAGACGGAGGGAGCTGTGGGTTGCCAGTGAGGTTACCATGTATTAAACACCTCCAGGGGATCATGGTTTGTCTCACAAAGGACCTTCTCTCTTTCCAGGTTCGGGAGATGCTGCGCATGAGGGACTCCAACGGGGCCAGGATGCTGACATTGATAACAGAGCAGTTCATGGCCGATCCTCGGCTCTCCCTCTGGAGGCAACAGGGGACAGGCATAACGGAGAAGTGCCGGCAGCTCTGGGATGAGCTGGGTAAGGGTCACCGCCTTGCAGAGAGCAGCAGCAGAGTTGCCTGGGCTGCCAGGCCAGCAGACATCATCTCAGAGGCTTTTGGGGCTCTGTTTTGGGAGCAGAGGCCCTGAGAGATGCCAGGAGCTTGCTCTGTCCCCTGCTGGGGAAATCCTGGTGGGACAGCTGGATCAGGCCCCAACTGTACAGTTCAACACCTTAAATCAGCCCCTCTCCTGCAAAGGAGTCAGGGATGATGGGTGTGCGGAATGTGGCTGGTCCCATACTTGTAGCAGCCTGGTGTTTGGTGTGCTGCCCTGAAGCCTTTGCGAGGGAAGATGCAGGCTGGTGAGCCCCAGGGGCTGAACATAGCCTGGAGGTGTGGAAGTGCCATTCCTGGAGGAACGGTGATCCAGAGGGAAAGGCAGGTTCTCAAGTCTCATCCCATCTAACAGATTGCTGCATGCTCTGGTGCACGTTTCCAGGGTGAGGGGGGCAGGCTGGCCAGCGCAGAGCCTGGCTTTAAGGGAAATGCAGTTCTGGGTAATTCTAGCTAAGCACCTTAGACACCGGCTCAGCTGGCTGACAGCATAATATCATTAGAATAAAACATTTAGATGACGTGGGCCCAGGGAGGTTGGTTGTGTGGTGGAGTTAACCCAGCAGTTCTGGGCTCTCCTGGACATCTGGGATGTTGGATGAATAGTTTGACTTGTGCCATAGTTTCATGACAAGTGAGTTTGAGCTCCTCTGTAGCCTGCCGGTGGGAGATGCTGTGTAACGGCAAGGGCTCACGGGCTGGGACCAAACAGATGTTGTAGAGCTGGAAGAAGGTTGAGGGTGGTCCAGGGTCTGAAACTGCAGCTGGGATCACAGACCCTTGTGCCAAGTGCCCAACAAATGCAAACATAGCTGTGAGATTGGCAAGCCTGGCCAAACAGCGCAGACAAGGGCCAAGCAGGGGTAGGTTGTCTCGCTTCTGTGTGAAGTTCCCTGGATGGAAATAACCATGCCGGCTCTGAAGAGCTCATCTGTGCTTGCTTGCCAAGAAGGTATTTCCGGGAGTTTGGGATGCTGCAGCTAGATGGTTGGATATGCAAGGATCCCAGAGAGGTGGCCAAATCCACTAAGCCAGAATTTCCGCATGGAAGAAAGCAAACACATTGATGAAACGTGGATGGAAGGGTGTCTAGGTAGGCCTGGACGCAGGAAGCAGTTTGCCCAGAATTACAGATTATTTGGCCAGACTTCAAACCTGCTGTCCAAGCCACGAGCCCTCCCTCCCTTCCCGCACACAGGAGGCAGGAGTGGTTGGATTTGTCCTGGCTTAACCGTGCAAGGACCAGGTCGGTGTGCGTAGTTTTGGTCGGCAGAGCGGGAGGAGGCAACAGCAGATCCCCATCAGCAGATGGCAAGGTGGCTAGGGAACATCGGGGCCCTACCGAGGCTGGATCAGCATGACAGCAGGTGAAACATGGTGCCAGCCAATGCACGTCAGAGCGAGCGGCTTGCCTGGCGTGGGCACGTCACGCGGGAGGGATTTGGGCATCTCCATGCTGAAGAGAAGCCCCTGCGGAGGACACAGTGATGGTCCAAGAAGCAGCTTCAGGACAGGATGGGCATGGACAATACTCAGAGCAGGGATTATTCCCCCCATCTTACAGAAGCCTTTTGGATTTGGACCTGGGCAGCGTTTGCTGTAGAAACGGAGCATCCCTCTGAAGGAAGGGTCCAGGCATGGAGGGACCAGAACTGCAGTGAGATGATGGTGTTCACCGGTAGCGAACATCTGCAACACAGAGAGATGGCCCAAACCATCGCTGCGCAGGCAATGGTAGCTGGGGCATGTGGGGTGGTGAAGGCATGTCGTCCGACCGCCCGTGGGCTGCAGATGCCAAAGCTGCCCAGTGTTACTGCTGCTGCCAAAGGGAGGGATGAGGGGCCTGGTGCCAGCTGCTGCGGGAAGCCCCGACGCAGACCGTGTTCCCCTGCCACGTGGAAGAGAAAAACGGGCCTTGCAGAAATTATTTCAGGCACGTGTTTAATAATTAATCATCGATTTTAGCAAAGGCTGCCTCACAGACTTGCGTAGGATTTGAAGAAGATCAGCCTTAAAGAAGATTGTGGATTTATGCTGGGGAAAATGTAAAGGATTTTGCAGGATTTCAGAGTTTAAAAAAAAAATTAAAATAAAAAGGGCATCGTTTGCTTGTGCGTGTGCTGCCAACTGAACATCTATTGCCCCGTCTGCTGGGGAGCCAAAGGAAAGACCTGCTGGATGGAGAGCTCTGCAGCGTGGGAGTATTTGCCCTGGCGTATTAGTACTTACGATTAAAGCCTAATTACAAAAAATAGACCAAAAACCAGCTGAAGTGCAGCCTGACCTTAATCTGCCTGGAGACGGGTTTATTTATCTCGGCCACTTGTTTACAGTGGGGAATTTCAGCAGATTAAGCTGGGGAGCGACCCTGTGGGAAACGGGAGAATTTCTTTGATGGTTTGGAAACTTGGGCGCGGGATCGGAGTGCCTGTCCTCCCTGGGGCCGGCAGCCAGGACCGCTGGGCTGGGAAGGCTCCGACCCCCCCTGTCCCTGCACCCAGCCCCGTCATCAAAAAGCATTTTTGTTTAGAGGCTTAACTTAATCGTGATCTGCTGCTTTGTTCCCCACTTAACCTTCTGCTATTGGAAAGTTCAGATGAAGGTTTCTGCAGCATGTGAGCAGACACGGAATCTGACCCGGCGTAGTGTTTTGACTCAGGACAGGAGTCACTTGGGCTGTCAGCTGATGTCACTTGACCATAGGGCTCAGAAAACCCCTCTTTTCCATCTCCCAGATAACTATTGCGGCCAAGACAGATGCAAATCCGTCTTTCCTCCTTGTCCCCACCTCCCCGCCACATCTTCCCTTCTGCAGGAGAGCCCAGGGGCATGGTGTTTCAGCAGGCAGAGGATGCCTCAGAGGACTCCCAAAAATAGGCTGCGAAGTCATGAGGCTTCTGAGGATCACATTTTAGCCGAGCTGTGAGAGCCAAAAATCCAGCAGGCACATCCCATTCCTGGGGGTGTCGGAGCCAGAGCACCAAGACTGGTTACCATTTGTCAGCTGAGGCACACTGCTCACCGTCCGTGAGCCAAAATCGCCAGAGGCTGCTTTTTGCACCAGCAGCCCCAGAGCGGGTGAAGAGGGGCAACGACAACAGGCGGGAGTGCTGGTGGGAAGGGGATGCCCAAAATCAGTCGGAGTCCCAGGACACCCAACACCAGGAACGAAGCACAGGGTTTGGTTCATGCCCACTCAAGGAGGTGGGGAGTTTCCTGCCCTCGGGACAGGCAGCAAGCAGGCACCCACCGCTCAGCTGAGGGGCAGTAACCAGAGCCTTAAGGAAGACTCATTTTCCAGAGCTGAGACCTGATTTTTTGGAAGATGCTGTGTCCATGCAGCCCCCATGGAGCCTACAGGAGTCTGGGAGTGAATGACATGGACCTGCTCTGGGAGGGATGGGCCCCGAAAGCCCCTAAGGAGTCACCACTTCTCTTGCACATACATTAAACGCTGACATGGCAGCTCAAAAGTCTTACTCTCCTACTGTTAATCAGAAAGGGGGGGGCGGTTTCGGTGGGGTTTCCTGGGAGCAGCGGAGCTGAGATGTGTTTGGAGATGGACTGAGCGAGGGCTGCTTTGAATATTTGCTGATCTTCAGTGCCTGTGGTTGCTTTTCCCACGCCCGTTCCTGGATGCAATGCTGCTGCCACCATTGGCGTTGTGATGCCGTGGCGTCTCTCCTGCCGAGCCAAGCTGCTCCGAGGAGCCGGACGTGCACAGCCACCATGCCTTATTGATGTCCACAAGTCCAACTAGCAGAAGACGGGTGCCAGGAGATGCACCCCAAAGGCACCGCTAAACCTCAGCTATAACCCAGGGGAGCGGGGATAAACCAGAGTGGAGTTGGAGTCAGGACATCGCTGCTCAGCCTGGTTTTGCCTTGCGCTGCCTGGAAAAGGGACTGGCTGCTCCAGCTGCCTGTGTCAGAGTAGCAGTCTTGCTTGGGGCTGTCTGGCTCGACAGTGCAGCTGGGGAGCTGCTGCACAAAACACAGTGAGCAAGGGAGATGGTTTGGGTGCCTGGAGGAATCCCCTCACTGCGCAGCAGAGCCGTGTCGGGTGATGTTGTCCTGCTGCTGGCTGTCACTTCGGAATGGGAATTTTGGCTCTGGGAGTGATGGAGAGCTGGGGGAGAGCAGCTGGCTGGGCGGAGAGGAGGAAGGTGCTCCAGGTGTCCACTGGGCCCACGGAGGAGAGGCAGGGGAGGGTGTTTCTGCAGGAGGCTGAGCTGTCCTGGGTGTGTGGCAGGATCTGACCCCGGAGGAGAGAGGAGCAGCACGGGCTGCTCAGCCCAGGGGGATCCCTGGGGACGCTGTGCACCACAGCTGTGCCAGCACGCAGCCATCCCACCCTGCGGGGCAAGCACAATGAAGGGGACGTTCTGCATCCTGGCACCTGTGCAGGGAAATTTGGGCAGAAATGCGATTAGCTAAAGGAGAATTCATGGTTTTGCACTTATTTGGGTTGCTGCAGCCCTTTTCAGAGCAGTGGGTGACCCAGGAGAGTTGGCAAGGCTTGGTTAGCAGCACCAGCGTCAGCCCTGTCTTACGAAAGGATGACCGGGATCTTAATGACAACAGATGTCCTTGGGCCTGGTTCTGCCTCTCGCGCAGCAGACAGCATCATCAGGCCTGCGAGATCCCATGGTTGACCTGGAGGGTGTCAGAGTGTGTGTCCTACTCATGGGCACCTCTGCTTGCAAGATCTGGAGGGCTTGCACCTTTGGAGGGCTCTTGCCTGCGAGACATCAAGCCAAGCTCCAGGTTCCTCTGCTGGTTCCTCTGCAGGCTGGGGGCTACTGGGGATTAAAAAAGAAAAAAGAAAAAAAAAAGGGAAGAAAATACACCAAATCTCCTTTTTAAATAGTTGAATGCAAATGGCCTGAAGAACAATGGCAGATGAAATAGCATTCGGAGTGGGCTTTAAAGCGCTTGGAACGTGGGTAGGATCAAAATCAGGTTAGTCTTTGGAGATACAGACTCCGCAGCTTGCCAGGGTGTTTTTAAGCATGCTTTGATGTGTAGTTCAAACACTAGATTTGTCCTGGCAGACAGAAGCACTCACAAATTCATACACAGCCACTCTCTCCTTCCCTCCTCCCCACTGTCCCCCCATCTCATGAGATTATAATTTAGCTTCATTACAGAGGAGTTTTACTTTTATTTAAAAGCTGTCTAAATCCCCCTCCTGGGTCCATGCATTATGCTGAAATGAGTTTACGGACGCTGAGGAAACCTTGCAGGCTCTCACAACGAGCGTGGCAGCAGAAGAGCTTTGCCCCGCGGGTATGGTGGTAGCACCTCCTCGATTTCTTGGCTTTGTTTAGGGGCGCTGTGGGTGTGCGTGGTGTTAAACCCGCACTGCAAGCTGGAAGAGAAATCCTGCTGGCTCCGGCAGCTGCGCAAGTGGGGTGAGATGGACGTCTGTCCCCTGGAAGATGGCAATTATGGTAACGAGCTTCCCAACATCACCAACGCGCTTACGCAGAGCTCCGGTCACAGCCAAGGTGAGTCCGGGCAGGGGGTGAAAATCCAGCCGGAGGCCACAGGGTTTGGATCAGGGTCAAAACTCACTCCAAAGTTGAGAGACCTCAATTCACCTGCTGGTAATGTCTCCAGGAGGCATGGGAATACAAAACATTCATCTTTACAGCCTCTAGTTTAGATACACTTGGAAATGTTTGACTCTCTGCAACATCATGGGTGAAGTCACCTGTATTTTTGAGCATCGCATCATTTTCAAAGGCCGCTTTAAAGCAATTTAACCGCTGGGGAGTTTGGACCTATACGGTCTGTGCAGGTTTAGGTATGGAGTTTTATAGAAAAATGGTGCTGCTTGAATCGGAGCATAGCTGAGCTCGGAAGCCCTGGCTGTAATGTGAGAGTGAGGAGTTGGAGTTTGTGCAAAGCCCCTCTCCCAGTACTTAGGTCTCGCTTCTGGGCTTTGATTCAGATGGTAGGTAAGTCATTAGCTAGGGATGTTAAACGTGGTTCAAGTGCAGAGCACAAATGGAGCAATGTAGTTATGGGGTTGTTCCTCCATGCTAAAATATTTTCTCAACCCCTGACAAAGCATTTGATCCCTCTAAAGCCCTTTTTCCCCTTCCTTTTGCCTGAAGTAGACATTAATTGAAAGTTACTGCTCTTACCATGCTTCCATCTGCTGCTCTGGAATTGCTCTTTGGTGTATTACGTGTGGCCAGTTGGGAAGAGGAGAGGGGGGCGGCAGCCTTGCCACAAAGGAAACTTCACTCTTCCGGGTGGGATTAGTTCCCCAGCAGCAGTTTGGGAGCATGGCTGTCCTGCCAGCCGACCCCAGCCGTGGCCAGGACTGTGTGCCCCGGCCACCTCCCCATGCGCATCCTCAGGGAGCAGATTAATTTAAACCTGGCCTTGCTCCATGTCCTATGCCAGCCCCGGGACTCCCCCCTGGTGTTCCCAGCTCCGCTGAGGATTCACTCTGGCATTGAGGGCAGGTCGTCGGGGCTGAGCGGGTCACGTTTTCAGACGCGCGGGGAGTTTCCGAAGCGCGTGCCAGGGACGTCCCCTTGTCCCCACGCTTCTGCCTCTCCAAGCAGGGGACTGAAAGCAGCACAGACCCTGGAGGTGTCCCGGGGTTAATGTTTGTGAATATGCAAATACTGCTGCAAATTGTTGCCAGCCTCTTTTATTACTGAAAGGAGAACAGCTGATTGCTGAAATCCTTCCTGTTACAGTGTGCAGGCTTGGTTCTGTACGTACCAACACCTGTTTAATTTCTCTCCACCTCGGGGTGCCTGCAGCATTCAGGCTAATTGCTTGTTGCCATCGTTTCCAGAGCATGTTTATCCAGCCGCCCTGGATCAGCTTTGAGCAGTGCCTTTTGTTTTCCCCTCTCGAATGCATTTAACTCGGCCTGTCTTGTGAGTTGCAGGAACTAACATGCAGCGTTGCATCCCCTTTGGGGCTTCCCGTTTCGCAGCCCGCTGGCTGTGTTTGGCCCTTCTGCTCCAGCGTGGCTGGAGCTATAGCAGGATTGTTCCTGACAGGCCTTTTCCTCCCGACAAACCACTTGTCTGATCTGTCTGGCCGGAGTGAAATGCTCATGCAGCATTTGATAGCTTCAGAAACGTCAGTGAAGTTGCAGAGCAGCCCTAAAGAGGAGCACAGACATCTGCTGCAGAGCAGCGGTGGGGTTTCAGACAAAGCTCCTCCCTTCCAGCCCTCTCACACAACCAGAGGAAGTTGCTGGAAGGCGATGGTTCCCCCCATCACCCGTAGACAAATGAGACACGCTCATGCGGTTCCCTTCACAGCTTCAGGTGCTGTTGATCTAAGCAGCTGTGGTTCAGTGAAGCCGGGGCTTTGCGTTAGAGCAGAAGAGGAGAGCTCGTGGTGTTTGCGGGGCAGTAACGCTGAGGAAGCCCAGTCCTGACCGCTGGCAGCTGCCTGCACGCTGGGCATCACGGGGGTGGGAATGCACTGCCACATTTCAAGGCGTCAGCCTCGTATGTGACAGTGAATGATCATCAGAAAGCTAACTGCAGGGCAGACCCTGCCTCTTTTCTCACCTCTCTGGTCAAGGCAGCTATTCTAGCAAGTTTCTTAGCAATGCTGTCTAAGGAGACAGCAGTCTCCATCAGAGATGGGGTGGTCGGCAGAGGTATCTAAAAGCAATCTGCTGCAGCGCAGGAGCCAGAGCCCCTGTGCTCAGCATGGAAGTGACTGGGGTGGGACCGGGTGGGGCTTTTCTCTGATTGTAAAGACATTGCTCTGCCCAGGGAGGTCGTGTCTGGGGGCAGGAACAGGCTGCCCCTGCCCCACCAAAGCACTGACGTTTTTCTCTTTGCAGATTCGCTGGCCAGGCCCAGACGAACCGTGTTCACCCGGGCAATCGAGGGCTGTGACCTCCACTGGCAGGACAGCCACCTGCAGCGCATCATTAGCAGTGACTTCTACGTGTCTCCCTCCTACCAGCGGGAGGGCGAGAGCCTCCTCTTCAACTCCCAGGGGCAGCCGCTGTGGCTAGGTGAGCATCCAAGACAGCAGCTCCTTGCATGGTCTGGGTGGGTACGGTTGCTAGTGGAGAAGAGGCACCCAAGGCATCAAAGCTTTGCTGCCCTGGCTGCTTGCAAGCTTCTGCATTCTAGATTGAAAGTGCCTCCCTGGCCTTTAGCCTGAGGAGCAGGGCGAGCAGAAGGACTTTGATGCCCTCCCACACCCCAGCCACAGTCCTTATAGTAAGTAAGACCCACATCTTTACAGTCTGGGATCCCCTTGGGCAGCTTGGACCAGGCTCGTCATGTTCTCTTTCATTCTGCTAGTGTTTGGCTGTCCCCCGTGCAAGCCCTCACTGTTCCCAGTACAGGGGGATGCTGAGGGTCCCTTGAAAGTTGGCTGGGGAGCACAGCTGTATCCTCCGGATTTTTTCTTCCCTGCTCTCACCCTCTCTTTAGTCTTCCCTTAAAGGCAATTAGCAGACAGTACAATTAAGCCTTGTATGAACTTAAGGCATACTGGACCATTCGAGCCCAGTACCCTGCAGCTGTGTGAGAGACCTTTAGTCTATGTACCTCAAGCCACACAACTTCCCTACTGCAAAGTCAAAACCCTTGGCAGATCTGCAGATCCTTGACAACTACATGTCTGGGATGAGAGTGGGTGAGACAGAGAACTTGGGCGTGTCTCGTGTGGCTGTCAGCCCTTAGGCTGACCCCCAAATGGGAGATGCAAGCCCCCCACTCCACCGGAAGGATGGATGCCTCATCCTCACAGCCCAAGAGGTGAATGTATGGACATGGAAAAGGTCAAAGCCCACTACCACTCTGTCATTCGCTCCAGGAGCCAGGGTCTGCCGTCACCCAGCCAAACGGGAAGAGAATATTTAGTGACCCAGAGACGTGGTTTGTGGAGCAGTGGGCACTAAGCTGCTGTTAAGGCCAGGGCATGAATTAAAAAGGGCCCATGTGAAGGCTGCTGGTCCATCTCTACTAGCTTAGCTGAAGCAAGAGAGGACATTTCTACTCTAGGAAGAGTTTCATTGTAGCTGCAGGCGGCAGATCTCCTTGCCACGCAGCCGTAGGCAGTGGTGGTGGACTAGTGCTTCCAGGGACTCCGTCTGACAGGGATGTGGTGGCCACAGCTCCCCTGGCCCTATCATGATCTGGGCTCTGGCTGAGCCCTTTGACCCAGCTGGTTGGTGCATGTTATTTTTCTGATGTAGTTGCCTTGATTTTTGCATTTTGTGCTTTCTTGGCGCCCCTTCAGGGACTCAGCGCTGGGAGAAGAGTGTGATTTGTCAGCAACTTCCAGTGATGAATTCAGCGAGAAGCTGAATATTTCATCCATTTAGCAAATGAGTAGAGGGAGCAACAAGAAGCTCTTTTACAGATGCGTTTGTTCTGAAACCTCTTCCTTGTGTGTTCCTTGCGGGTGACCTTTGGGACGTGGAAACCCCATTTGTGGAGGTGGTTGTCTGCATTTCCAAAGCTTTCTGAGCTCTTCCAGGAATAGAAATTATCCCTCTACCATAATTTTAGATCTTCTATGTTTGCATCCCCCCTACCTTGCTAGGACATTTTGCAAGAAAATAGGATTTTTACTACTTGTTATGCAGCATGTCATGTCATCTGCTCCTGCTAATTTCTCATTCAGTCATAATCCTCTCCACAGTTGCTTGTGATTTCAGGTGAGCAATGAGCAGCGGGAGCAGATGAATTCCTAAGCAACTGTGAGTCTTGGAGGGGGTTTCATGCAACTGTTCCTAATAATAAAACACCAGGTAGGAGAGCTGCAGAGGAGACAGGGTGTCTGCAGAGCTCGCTCCATGGAGGCGTTAAAAGAAGCAGTTCAAAATGTCACCCCAGATCTGCCAGTGCCCCCAGTGCAGTCAGTGCTGGATGCACAGCCTCACCCCATGTATCATCGCCTGTGTGATGAGAGCAGGGAGAGTTGTTGGAGGAGATGCTAAGAAGCGTTTGTGTGCACAGCAATGAGAGAAATCACCATAAGCCATGCAGATTTTAGGAGAAATGAGCGGCAGGGTTGTAACAGCCTGCGTTTGAAGCTGTCATATTGCAGCAATGGTGTGTTGGAAATGCTTCCATTAGGTAAGGTTTGTGGAGGTGGGTGTTTAGGTGCTGATGTGGCTGCTGTCGGTTGAGCATGGTAGGAGTCCTCTTAGTATTCCTGGTAGGCATCCCTGCCAGGAGCAGGGAGAAAGGGATGAATTCAAGACAGGGAGCAGGAGTTTAGCCGGGACGTGGGGAACATCAGTAGAAGAAAATGCCCTGAAGCCTGATGCTGTCAGCTTCTCTCCCCCCATCAGTACCAGCCCATGAATTTCTGGCTCAGCCATGCCACCATGTTTGTCCTTGCCTTGCAGAACACGTCCCGACAGCCTGCGCTCGGGTGGATGCCCTGCGCTCCCACGGCTATCCCAGAGAAGCTCTCCGACTAACTGTTGCCATAATCAACACCCTGCGACTGCAGCAGCAAAGGCAGCTGGAAATATATAAGCATCAGAAGAAAGGTATGAGTAGAGCTATGGGAGAAGTGTCTCAGGAGGTCTGACTGGGGTGTCCCAGCTGGTTGAGAAAGTCATCTCCACCTCAGAGAGTAGTGCTGCCCCACCCAGAGCAGCAGAGGTTGACAGCGGGCGGTGCTGTATGGGATTACTCACACCCTAGAAAGACAAACTGATGCATCTGATTGCTTGAGCCAAACGGTGTTCGTACCCACATGCTAAGGACAGAGGTGCCCACATGCTGTTTCAGGCTGTTGGAGTAGGGATGTTCTTGTTCCCACTGTCACCGTGCCTGGTTGCCTGTGAGGGTTGCACAGGCAAGTGATGCCTGCGTTAAAGAGGAGCTGCGTGTCTGCAGAGCTGCAGTAACTGGCTGCGTGTGCTACCTCCACCTTGCATTTGCTGAGTATATTGTACCAGGAGGCAAGCCCAGTGTTTCTCCTTTTGCAGTTGCAGGTGGCAGGGAGCTGGGGTCAGTTACCACAGTGCTGCTGGTGGTCGGTGACTCCTGGACCTTGCTAGCTCAGCCAGCTTGAGATCATCAAAAGATGGAGCTTTTAAGACTCACTGGGAGTCTTTGTCATCTCTGGAGAGATTTCTGCTTGTGTTGCCAAAACATTCAGACTATCATGCAAACGAGTCCATAAGCTGCAGGTCTGACTTTATAGACCTCATCTTGGGACTCTGCAGTCCCTCGTGTCCTCCTGGAACAGAGAACAAGCCACTGCATCTTATGTGGCCTTAGGGGCACCTTTTTTTGTTGGGTGCCTGCTCCCTCTGATGTCTGAGGCAGCGTGCATGGTGGCTGCTCTGAGCTGCTCCTTGCCCTCATGAACTACCATGCCAGAGTTGGCCCTGGAGGTCCCTGTGTCCCAGGCCATGGGGTAAGAAAAGGCCTCTGGTCTCAGAGACCCCTTTGGGTGCAGAACCCGTCTTTAAATTCCTCACTTTTAATGTCTTTCTGTTCCACTTTTGGCAGAGCTGCTGCAGCGAGGAGCAACAACCATCACCAACTTGGAGGGCTGGGTAGGCCACCCTCTGAACCCCATCGGCTGCCTCTTTCTCACCCTGACCGAAGCTTGTAGATTAGAAGAGGAAAATTGCCTTGAAATTTCAGGTACCGAAAGCTCCTCCTGGCTCCCTTCCCGGTGGCTGTGGCTGAACTGAGCCCAGCGGGCAGACCCTGGGTGCACGTCTGGGGCTTGGAACTCCTGGGCTCCAAATCTCCCCTCTCTCCACCTTTGCAGGAGCAGCCAGGACAGCGCTGCAGTGCATAGTGGGGGAGTTGGTGCCCTGAGTTTTCCCAGTGAGGTTTCCCAACCCAGTTTTTCTGGTTTGCAGCCAGAGCAGAGCAGGAGAGTGGCTCAGCAGAGCTGGGCCAAGGCATGCCAGTCCGCGGGAAGGCTCTGGTGTCAGCTGTCTCTGGTGTCAGCTGTGCACCCTGTTGCACAGGTCTCAGGTCTCCTGCATCTCCTAGTGAGAGCAGGAAGGAAGGTGAAGCCCACGTCTCCTACAGGGAGCTTTTATCCATCATCTCTGGGTAACTGAAGGCAGGCAGCAAGGGAAGTGTGGGTCTGGCTTCTGAAGTTGAGAGGTTTTTCTCTCTGCCATGGTTCAGCCACCTAGGAAGGCTCTTCTAACCTTGCTGCATCTCTCCCCCTTCTTCTAGAAGCCGGGGACTCCAAACCCCCAGTGTATCAACACGTGCCCGTCGCGACTGGCAGCCAAGACAGTGGCGAGTCCTACCTGTCCCTGGCTTTAGAGGTGGCCCTGATGGGGATGGGTCAGCAGAGAGTGATGCCTGAAGGTCTGTATGCCCAGGACAAGGTGTGCCGCAATGAGGAGCAGATCATCGCCCGGTTGCAGGACCTGGAGCTGGACCCAGTGCTGGTGCAGACCCTGCGGAAGCAGTGCGTCTTGCTGCTGGAAGGTGGGGGCTTGGTCCATCTAGCTGGTTTCTGTATCTTAGCTGAGTGTTGGTAACATCTCCAGGGTGCCCTTTCCAAGGTTTATGCCTGGTTGACCCCATTCTGGCTTCTTCCTCTGTGGGTGTGGTGCTGAGTATGTAGGGTGGCTGCTCTGCCCCATCACCTGGCAAAGCAAGGGTTTGCTGACATCCCTGGAGCAAGACCACCTCAGAGGCATTACGGAGAAGGGTACTAAGCATGTGGCCTCAGTTTCTGAGGGATTTTGACCTGAAAGGATTTTTAGAAAAGGAAAGAGCAGCCCTTTGCCCTGGATCCAACTTGAGTAACGCACCAGGGAGCTGCTGAGCAGATCCTCAAAGCTTTGGTGTGATGCCGTGCACCGATCCTACTGTGCTAATTATGGCTGACAGGCTCTGCTTCTGCCTAGGTGGTCCCTTCAGCGGCTTGGGAGAAGTCATCCACCGCGAGAGTGTCCCCATGCACACCTTTGCCAAATACCTGTTCTCTGCTCTGCTGCCCCACGATGCAGACCTGGCGTACAAGCTGGCTTTGCGGGCCATGAGGTAGGTGTATGTTTTATTCCATCTCTGCCCCTGTTTTGCTTCCCTCCTTTTCTCTGCCGGGAAGCCGGGATGCTTTACAACCCTAGAGTAGGGATGGGAGCGGAGGCAGGCTTGGAGCTTGCCATCCCTGGGATCATCCTGTGCAGCGTGTAGGGCTGCCAGGGCATCAAGCAGCAGTGCAAAGAGACTCCTCATCTCTGTTTGGGCGATTCGATTCCTGGTTTTCAAGCCCCATCGGTAGGGATTTGCATGAGCCCAATAATGTCTGCTGGTCCAGCCCTCTGCCCAGCCCCTCACCCTAGGCGGGACTGCCACCTGCCTGTCCTGGTGACAGGCATCCTCCGCCGGAGCAGGTCCTAGGCACGCATGGTGCTATCATCTGCCTTCTGTCTGCCAGGCCTTGGGCACCCTGCAGCCCTCCCTGCCTGCGGGAAGGGCTGTTATCCTGGTACACATGGGTAGATGATTGCCCTGGGCTCCCGGATGTCGCAGAGCCAGGCAGAGAGCACAGTTGTGCTCTGTTCTCCATTAAAAGTCAGCTCCGTCTCTGGCATTGGGGACACGGCCGATGCCAAGACCCGCCCCATCTCCCTCCCCGGTGTGTGACACCCCTCAGACATCAGCCCGTGTACTACAGTTTTTTGGCAAGGGCTGGATGGGTCTTGAAAAGGCTGGAATTTCCCAAATGAGTCAATGCTTGAAGGACCGTCAACCCCCGAGCATCCCAGTGCCTTCTCCCTCTGACCCCATTAAAAGTCCCAGCCCAGAGCATCATCTTTCTTGGAGCATTTCCTTGGTGAAATGGGCCATCTCTCCCCAACGCCAGGGGAAATTCTGAAATCCCCCTGCCCTGGGAAGAGCTGCTCAACAGAACAGCCAGACCTAAAAGAGCAGCCAAGGGCCTCTGCAGTGCATGGGGACACCATGCCCCACCAGACCTAAGACCTCCAGCCACTGAGCAGGAATGGGACCAAGTGCCCTGGGGGTGCACGTTGCACGTTGCTCCCTCTCCATCTGTGTCAGTGCCCGTCCCCTGCTCCCAGCTGGGACCCCCTGTGTCGGGGTGTCTTTGACCTGAGCTGGGAAGGTTGGGCTTCTGCTGCCCTGTGGGTACACCAAGCCTGTGAGTGAGGAGAACAGAGACGGCTGGATGCTCTCCGTGTCATGGGGACAATTTCCCTCCTGCACGCTGTGGCTGGCCATCAAGTTAGTGACACCAGCACCAACTCAGGGGTTTAAAAGCCAACGTGGTTTTGTCACCGTGGCTGGTGACATAAGACTCCTGCTCCCCTTCCTTAGACTTCCTTCTCCCCTGGGTTTTCCAGGCTTTTGGATATCCCCACACAAGCAGGTAACTCAAACCGGCTGCCGAGGCCCTGGAGAAATGTGCCGCTGCTTCTGATCATAACCGGGCATTTTAAGAAGAACCAGATGATAAAGCCAGGAGTTCTGCCGGGTGCTCTGACATGAAAGGAGCAGGGAGGGAGGAGAGGTTTTGCTTTTTTTTTTTCCTGAGGCTTGTGCTTTTCCTTACAAGTTTATAAATCACTTCACGGATCATTCTCCCCCTTTCAAGTCGGTCTCAGATTGATCCCTGTGCCTATGGGTTGAGCACGCAGCCTCGGGAGCCCCCACACATGCACAGCAGCAGGATGCTTTCAAAAGCAGTGCTGCGGGCAGCTGCCTGCAGGCAGCCCCTGCCTCGCCTTGCCAGTGCCTCAGGGAGAGGAGGTGAAGCTGGGGTTGGGCTGGGGCTGCCGTGGCGAGGTCTGATGTTGCCTCCTCCCATTTACCCTTCAGGTTGCCCGTTCTGGAGACCACGGCACCATCCGGCGACGTGACTCACCCCCACCACCTTGTCTCGGTGGTCCCCAGCAGATACCCGCGCTGGTTCACCCTGGGGCACCTGGAGTCGCAGCAGTGCGAGCTGGCCTCCACCATGCTCACAGCAGCCAAAGGTTGGTGGGGGGTTGGCTCTGGGATGGGGGTGATGGGACGGAGCTGCACAAGAGCATCAAAGGGACTTTACTGGAGAAAAGAGGGAGCTCCTCTTTCTACTCCCTTGAGCGCTGGCAAAGACCAGGCTGGCCACCTCGCTGGCAGCCCGCCACGGGCAGGGCACAGTGAGCTGGCCTTGGAGCAGCCCGGCGGAGCCTGGGATCTCTGGGGCTCTGATCCCAAAGGGCCCCAAGGCTCGTGGTCCAGCAGGGCGGGACAGAAGGTTCCCAAGAGATGTGTGCAGCCCTGCAGGGACGCCAACTGCAGCGCTGGGGATCCCGGGTAGTGCTGCTGGGTGATGCTGGACCATGCCTGCCCTGCAGCATGGTCAGCTGCCAGGTCAGCTAGCCCTGCCCAACATACCATGGGTTCATGCTGTGGGCTTTTCATTAAACATCTCTCTGTCCAGAAACCAGCCCCACTGGGACGGCGAGCGCCTTGAGCCCTGCGAGGGCCAGCGAGCTGAGCGGTTACCGCTGCCCGCTGCTGTCCCGCACGGTCTGCGTCAGCCTCCAGCAAACTGTGCTGCCAGCCTGATGGGGAAGGTGCCGCTTCCCCGACAAGGTGGAAGGTAAATGAGCCGTCAGCAAGCTCCAGCCTCGCTGCCTCCGCAGCCTCTTCTCTCCTTCCAGCCCTCCTCCTCTTGGCTGCTTTTCCAGGGCTGATGGTGTCCTGCCCCTACCTTGCAGTGCCCTGATGGAGAGCTGGCACCTGGATGGAAGTGGCTTATCCTTAGTGTCTTCTCCCTTCCAGCCCTTAATGGGGATGAGTTTTTTATGACGGGGTTGTAGGGCCGTTGGATTACATCTGTTTTTTCCACCGTGCCCTTCCCCAGGTGTTCCCCCACCGCAGCATGTCCAAATGTGATCCTCTGTCCTCGCGGCCTCTCTCGCCTGTGACCCCTCAAGCCCTTTTAGGGAGGCTTGGATTTTGGTGGTGGTGCAAGCGGCTGCTGTGGGTGGCAGGCAATATCTTTAGCTATTAGTCACTCAAGATGTCTGTGTGTGCCCAGGTGCAGCACTAGGGTTTTTGCGCTGCTGTGGGTTATTTGGTTTTCTTTGCGTGAGGTTCATCTGCTCAGTGTACGACTATGGGAGTAGAAACACAAACTTGGAACAAAGCAGAGGGACTTGATGTGGCACATTGGTGTCTCTGGTCTGCACCCGTGCCAAAGGTCCCTCTCCCCACCCTGTGTCCCACAGGGGCTGGCAGGAGGATTTCCCAAGCCAGATGCAGGATCATGATATTAATATGCCTTGATGGGTCTCTCTTCCAAGATTCTGCTCCATCTCCCAGTGCCATCACAGGCACCTGCAACCTCCTGTGGCAGGAGTCCACAGCATCACTGGGTGTTGTGCCAGGAGCCCCCTTCTTTGGGTGTATCTCAGCCTGTCTCAGTTATGATAACTGCGTGCCTGACCTAGGGAATCCAGGACTGAGCCTCTGCAGCAAGTCCAGGTGACCCTGGCCCGGCCTTTGCTAGCCTTGAGGTGGGAAGGGACTTACTGGGCAAGACAGTATGTGTGCAGCAAACAGCTTTTTTCTTCTTTTTAAAATTCCTAAATGAAGACTGACCTTTCCGCAGCCGTTCAGCACTGAGCATCTCCCCAAACCCCTCCTTTTGTCAGGAAAAGGCTGCTTTACGGCTGTCAAACTTGAGCCCAGGGTAGAACATCCAGGTGCCTGGAGACATCTGCTAATATTCCAGAATGTGACTGGGATCACTCAGGGTTGTTTGTCCTCTCCATGAGAGGATAGTCTTGAGCGACGATGGATGCTGTAGGATATGTTATCTCCTGGGGAGGATGCCCCATTTTGCTGTTGGACAGTAAGGCCTGATCCAGCATCTCTGTGCATCCCTCCATGTGCGTGTCCAGAGGGGCTGACCATGCTGGAGGGGCTGTTCACCACTCGATGCAGGCAGGAGATGGGGCTCAGGAGCAAGGTGGGGGGAGGCCAAGCCATCTGACCATCCTTTGCTGCACCCAGGGGACATGCTGCGCCTACGCACGGTGCTGGAGGCCATCCAGAAGAACATCCACTCCTCCTCCTTGATCTTCAAGCTGGCCCAAGATGCGTTCAAGATTGCCACACCGGCTGACAGCAACTCGGACACAACACTGCTCAACGTGGCGCTGGAGCTGGGGCTCCAGGTACAAGATGGCATGGGGGGATGCTGGTGGCCCTTCTGTCCCACATGCTGCAGCATGACAGTCTTCCACCAAGCAGATGGTCTCCCGTGGAAGGAGTGAATTCATCCCTGCATGGCCCTGAGCAGGGAAGCTCAGCCCCAGGAGGCCCCTGTGCCTGCCGAGGTTTGGGTGGAGGCGAGGCAGCACCGGAGAGCCTCGCAGGGAACTGGTAGCCAGCTGGACCAGGCAGATTTTTGGGGAGCACCATGGTGTTGGGTGGCCTTGGTAGAGCCCCATGGGGCGGCTGGTCACCCCGGGTTTGCCTCGCAGGTGATGCGCATGACCCTGTCCACCCTCAACTGGCGGCGGCGGGAGATGGTGAGGTGGCTGGTGACGTGTGCTACTGAAGTGGGTGAGTGCCTTGCTGCGCTGGGCGGATCCAGCCCGCGTCCGTTGGGAGCAGGGTGGGCACGGACATCCCGGGGTCATTCATATCCCTGGACGTCTGAGCTCTCCTGAGTCCCCCATTTCTTCCTGGATGCACCCCCAGAGTGCCAGCTGGCAGGGCTGGGGCCACAATGGTGGCCGGGTTCAGAACTGGGACAGGTCCCCTGTACCCACGGACCAGGCCAGCAGTGTTCGCTGTGCCCTGCAGCATGGCCAAGCAGGGTAGCCTCTGCCTGTCCCACTCTGCCCTGTCCCTGTTGGAGCCGAGGCAGCGGCTCAGCACTGCTGCGGGTTGGCTTTGCCCCGGCTCCGGGCACCCAGGGACTCGGAGGAGCCCTGTGATCTGAGCCGTGTTTCAGGGCTGTGCCATGACCCCAGTGTTTTCTTGCAGGGGTGAGGGCCCTGGTGAGCATCCTGCAGAGCTGGTACTCGCTGTTCACCCCCACGGAAGCCACCAGCATCGTGGCAGCTACGGTGATGTCCCACAACACTATCCTGCGCCTGAGCCTGGACTACCCACAGCGGGAAGAGCTGGCTAGCTGCGCCCGCACCCTGGCCCTGCAGTGCGCCATGAAGGACCCGCAGAATTGCGCCCTGTCTGCCCTGACCCTCTGCGAGAAAGACCACATCGCCTTCGAGACCGCCTACCAGATTGTCATCGACGCTGCCTCCACTGGCATGACCTACACCCAGCTCTTCACCATTGCCCGCTACATGGAGCACCGGGGCTACCCACTCCGGGCGTTTAAACTGGCCTCATTGGCCATGACACATCTCAACCTGGCCTACAACCAGGACACGCACCCAGCCATCAACGACGTGCTCTGGGCCTGCGCCTTGAGCCACTCTCTGGGCAAAAATGAGCTGGCGGCCATCATCCCACTGGTGGTGAAGAGTGTGCACTGTGCCACGGTGCTCTCGGACATCCTTCGCCGCTGCACCATGACAGCCCCAGGGCTGGCCGGCATCCCCGGCCGCAGGAACTCGGGGAAGCTGATGTCCACCGACAAAGCCCCCCTGCGACAGCTGCTGGACGCGACGATAAGCGCCTACATCAACACCACCCACTCCCGGCTCACCCACATCAGCCCACGGCACTACGGGGAGTTCATCGAGTTCCTCAGCAAGGCCCGGGAGACCTTCCTCCTGGCACAGGACGGGCACATACAGTTCGCCCAGTTCATTGACAATCTCAAACAAATCTACAAAGGCAAGAAAAAACTGATGCTGCTGGTGCGGGAACGGTTTGGGTGAGCCCCAGCCCCCACCATGCTCACTGGCAGGGTCCGGCCACAGCACGGGGACTTGGGAGAGAAGAAGGAAAGCAAGCGGAGATCACCTTCCCCCCATCGGCAGAGGCTGCTCTGTTCTGGTCTTCTGTTTCCTTTTTTTGTTTTCTTTCTTTTTTTTTTTTTCTTTCTTTCTTTCTGGGATTTAACCATTTCACATGCTGAGAGGATCCAGAGATTCCTTGGGCACAAACCAAAAGGCAACCACGGGGAAAAAGGATGGTTCGCTCAGCCCCCCTGCCCTCCCTTGCCAATACCAAAAGCTAACCTGGAAATCTAATACCTCTTTCCTGAAGGAAGCGGCTGCTGGAGGGATCCGAAGGTTGCAAAGTGCAAAAATCTTTAAAATTACGTGGGGAATTAAAAAAAAAAAAAAAAAAAAGAAAAAAAAAAAGGAAGAGCAAGCAAAGAAACCCACAACACTAGAACCTCATGCGTCACCAAAAGCGATGGCTTTGCAGAGCGCTTCTCCCACCCGCCCGAGACATGCAAACTCCTCTATTTGTGAAGATACTTCAATAAAAACAAGTTAAAGTAACTGTTCTCAGGGATTGCTTACTAAAAGTAACACAAAAAAAAAAAAAGCATTTATGATACTGTAAATACTATAGTATATGTGTCAATTATTAAATTGTAAAGTTATAATTATTTATAATTCTGTCTTTTATTTGGGGGATACTTGAAATTGTCATGGGCTGGGGCGATTATTTTTATTATTGCTATTATTATTATTATTATTATAACTGTTATTTAAAAAAAACACACAAAACCACAGACAAAAAGAGGAGGAGGCACGCGAACATTTCTCAGGTTCCCACGGCATCGTCAGCAGCGAGAAGGGTGTGGGGGGAGGCGAACGTCCGCTCAACTCGCAGCCCTGGGACGGACAGATGGACGGACGGACAGAAGGAGGAGCGGCAGCCCAGCGCTTGAGGACAGCAAAGGAAGGGACTCGGGGCAATGCTCGCTCAGACACACGTGGATGCTGGCGATGGAGGACACGAGCCCGTCGCCTCGTACACAGCCGTCTCCCGGCAGGCGCAGGGGTGCGAGGTGCCTGGGCGGGCGGGTAGGCGGGCACCAGGGCTGCCCGGCTCCTGGGGAGGGAGAGCGGGGCAGGCGCAGCCGCACCACTTCCCCGCACTGTTCTGCTTCCCAGCTCCGTGGTGTGACCAACACTCAGCCCTTCCTGGCTTCACCCTGCACTGGGGGCAGACTCTCCAGCCCTGGGCCAGCGGCTCTTCAGTTTTGGTTATTTCTTTGCCAGCGGGTCGGGAGGGCTCGGGGGGGCCAGGGCCAGTCTGGACGGTGACTTGTAGTTAGAGAACGTGGGCTAGTTATCTGCTGTCTGGTTTAACTTTTAATTTTTTGGCAAGTGACTTGTGGCCATGCTCTGGCCAGGAAACCAATTGTACTCGGTCTCTGTCACCACCAAAATAGCGGTCTTCAACCAGTCTGTTTCTCTTTTTCCCCCCCCTTTTTTTTTTTGCGTGCGTGCGTGTATGTGCGTGTGTGACCTCTTCATCTGATGTTTAATAATAAAAGGGATGAACGTTACCACCTGTATCTCCACTGCCTTTCTCTGAAGTCGGAGGGGTCACCACGCTTGCCGGGCAACCTGGTGTTGTGGGTGATGCAAGCAGGGCAGAACCCCAGGGAGGAGGCGGCGTCGCAGCACTCTATGGTACCCAGGTTCTGCGCCCCAAGGAGGGGGATGGAGCAGTGGCAAGGCACCCTAGCTGCTTCACGGTGCAATTCCCTGCCCCGCTCAGCATCAGCAGGACCCTGCCCACCCTGGGGCACTGCCCTGTCCATGCAGGCTGGAGCAGTGTTGGTGCCCATGTCTTGATCCATCTTACAGCCAGCCTGGACCACAGTGAGTGCACTGCAGTGTGGGATGGGGTGGCACGGAGTCAGGACCCAGGGCTCCTGGGTGCTGCTGACACCCTGGGCTGCTTTCTGCAGGGTTTGCTGAGCCCCAGGCAGACTTGCCCCCGAGGATCAGAGGATTTGGGGAGGTGTGCAATGGGGAAGAGATCTCTAGGACCAGTGGGATGGTCCCAAAGAGGCTCTAGGAACTGGGGGAGGGTGATGGTGGTGCTAGGGCCATGGTGTCCCTGCCGCCATGCCAGCCAGCATGGCAGGGTGCTGGTGGTGCTAGTGTCTGGAGAGCTCCTGCCAGGTGGCTGGCTGTCCCCCAGGTGAGTCCTTCTGGGACTCCCACCTACTCGGGGATGCCCTGAGTCAATGTCATGTTGCCTGTTCCCACCTGAGCAGGGCTGTGGCACAGCTCAGCTCACACTGAGCCTATGGCAGCAGTGGGCTGTGAGCCCCCAGCTCCCAGGCTGTGACCCTGCCAGGATCAGGCCGCCCATCTCCCCATGCAGGGCTGAGCGCATCAGGCAGCCCATCTCCCCAAGCAGGGCTGAGCACATCTGTAGTGCCAGGAGATGCTTATGGTGCTCTGGGCTTACACCCTCTCTCGCAAGCCCTTGGCACAACACTGCAGCCTGGCAGGGAGAGGCATCCCCCCACTTTGCTGGCATCCCTCTTTCCCCATTCTGACCTGCAGGACAGGGCTCAGGGGCTCCCCCAACCTCACATGCCCCACTGCCAGGCTGCCATCACTGCCCATCTTCTCCAGGGCTGTCCAGTTCCCTGTCCCCCCAGCCAGAGCCACACGGCTGCTGCGGAGAAGGTGCTGGTTTAATGCTGCAGCCCAGTCTGGAGCGAGCCCTGTGACAACACACTACTTGGGGTGACTGTGCCCAAACCGGAGTCCTGTCCCCAAGCCCCCAGGCTCAGCTGTGCTTGTTGATGTGGCGGGAATGAGCGTGCACAGCCTCCACGAAGGCACCCACATGCTCAGGGCTCATGTCAGGGTAGAGGCCATGGCCCAGGTTGGCGATGTAGCGTTGGGTCCCAAAACCTTCCAGCATCTTCTTCACCAGCTCACCAATCTTCTCCTGTAGGCATGGTAGGAAACCATGTGTCAGCCCTATCCAGCCCAGGGTACTCCATGCCCACCAGTCCCCAGCCTGCCTGGGAGGACTTCTGGGACACAAGCCACCACTGCAGGTGGGAAAAAACTGAGGCAGAAGGCCTTTAACACAGGCTTGAACTAGCCCCCATTGCTGGCAATGGCTCACCTTGGGTGCGTAGAGAGCACAGGGATCCAGGTTCCCTTGCAGGGTGACATCCTTCCCCATCTGTGCACTGCAGCAGGGAGGAAGCAGGTGAGTTGTTGTGTGTGGTGCAGAGGCTGGGGGCAGCCGGCTGCCTGCAGCCCCCACTGCAGGGCACACAGGACCCCTCAGGGCAGCCCCTGGTTGCTGTGAGTTCCATGTAGCATGGGGGCCCAACTATCCCCACTTCTGGAGCAGAAATCTCCAGGCCTGGGATGGCTCAGGGTAGAGGAAGAGGTCAGGGTAGCCAGCCTGGGGTGCTGCCCAGGCACTTAAGTGCTCTGCCAGACTCTTACCGAGCTTCCTGGGGCCGGATGGTCCAGTCGAGACCAACCACCTCGTAACCAGCATGGGCCAGGTCACGCAGCGCATAGTGAGCGTCCTTCGCAAAGATGATCTAGGGAGGGAGGAGAGGGGCAGTAACTCCGCCATGGGTCAGGCCCCTCTCCACAGGCTATAGCTGAGGGAGACAGGTACCAGGAGATGCACCCCTCTCCAGCAGCCCCCAGATGCCAGGGTCAACCCAGGCAGCTCTCACTCACCATGGGCACCAGGGGCAGCGCCTCCTCCTTCAGCTTGCTCTTGACAGCCTGGGCGATGTCTTGGATGTAAGGCAGGGCAAAGTCCTGAAACTGCTCCGGCCCCAGGTGCCCCGCATGGGACTCAAACAGCTGGAGCGCCTGCCAAGAACATGGGGCTGGGAGAGCCACACCTCAGTCCCTCCTCCTCCTCCCAGAAGCTGGACCCTCTCTGCTCCCTGTCCCCAGTCCCTGCTTTCCTGCCTGGCCCTGTCCCCATGCCCCAGGACACACCTGCGCTCCAGCAGCCACCTGCCCCACCAGGTAGTCAGTGATGACATCGGCCAGCAGCCGCAGCAGTCGGTGGCTTGCCTCGGGGTGACGGTAGAGCCAGCTCTTGGCTTTGGCCATTGTAGTGGAGCCGCCACCTTCAATCATGTAGGACATGAGCGTCCACTGCGGGAAGGAGAGGAGTGGAGTGAGGAGGGTGATGGAGATGGAAGAAGACACGAGGGGCCGGTCACAGTGCTGAAGGTAGGACCTGTGAGCACCCCAGAGCCTGGGGCACAGGTGCTCCAGCACTGCATGTCCCCCACATATGCACCCCTATGGCACCCACAGCTCTGGGGGTGTCATGGCCGGTGTCACCCCAGAAGAAAGAGCAGAAAAGTCCAGCTGGGAAGCCCACATGGAGGAGCCACATCACTTACAGGTGCCCCAGAGAAGCCAATGAGGGGCACCCTGCCCTCCAGGCTGTGTCGTGTCAGCGTGATGGCCTGGAAGACATAACCCAGCTCTGCAGTCACGTCCACCTTCTGTCGCAGTTTCAGCAGATCCTCCACCTCCTTCAGGGGCTCTGTGAATGTGGGTCCTTTGCCGGGGACCATGACAACCTCCATGCCCAGCGCCTGGGGACAGGGGAGAGTGGAAGAAGCAGCAATGGGGTGGCCCCGAACCCAGCCCCATTCCCAGCCACTGCTCCCCACCACCAGCCATGGCTCTCACCTGGGGCACCACCAGGATGTCAGAGAAGATGATGGCAGCATCCAGGGGGAATCGTCTGAGTGGCTGCGGAGAGGAAGAGGCAGCATCAGTGAGGGGCTGGGACCCCCTCCCCATGGAGGACGTGGACAAACACATGGGGCACTGGGGTCCCCAAGGGCTGCACAGCTTAATGGGGCCACCTGGGGTGGTCAGGCCCAAGGTTTCTCCCGGTCCCCATCTGGGCAGGGAGAGAGGGCACACAGACACCCTGGGGATTGCTCACCTGCAGTGTCAGCTCACAGCACAATTTGGGGCTCCGGCAAGTGGCAAAGAAATCCTGTGCCGCCCGGGTCTCCCGAAACTCTGCAAGGGACCAGCACGAGAGTTATGGGGTGCATGCTGGACCCCCCTTGCTGTCCCCCCATGCATTCCTCCCCCTGCTCACCGGGCAGGTAGCGCCCCGCCTGCCGCATGCACCACACCGGGGTGTGCTCCGTCTCCTCCCCACGTGCCGCTCGCAGGAACATGTCATTCTTCAGCTTGGGGAAGCTCTTGGGGCTGCAGATGAAGGAGCAGATATAGGTTGTCACCCACGAGGGGTCCAGATGCCCTGCCAGATCCCCGTGGCTCAAGGCAGGGGGTGCCAGGGCCAGTAGTTTGTCCCCACCCCCTGGCCAGTGACTGCAGGAAAGGGCTTGCGCCCAGCTGTGATAAACACGACAAATGCTCCCCATCATGGTCCAGGGCCTCTTCCTGCTCGGGATCAGGGGCCCTCCCCGGGGAGAGGCGATGCCTGGCCCAGGGCCCTGCGAGATTAAGTTATCAGGGCCAGCAGTTGCTCCCGCCTGGAGAGGTTTGGGGCCAGCGGGGCGCGGGGGCAGGCAGCCCTGCCACCAGTGTCCCCGGCCCCTATCTGTGCTGCGCAGCCCCCAGAGGCCCAGGCACCTGCCGAGGTGGCAACCACACATCCCCAACCTCCCCCCTGTGGTGTCACGGCCCGGGGGCTGCTGGAGCCCAGCCTGCCCCAGGGACAGGGACCCCAGACAAGCGCGGGGGACGGCCAGCACCATCCTGCTGTGACAGGTGGGGGCTACGGGGACAAAGTCCACAAAACCTCCAGTGTGGGACCAGTGACTTCACTGCCACACCAGTGACCCTGCTGATCCATCCAAGCGCAGGATCAGTATTCCCAGTGTCTCACCAGTGTGGGATCAGCTCCCCCAGCGCCTCACCAGTGACCCCAGTGCAGGACCCTGGTGACTGCACCGTATCCTCAGGGCCACACCAGGGCCACACCAGTGTCCCCAGTACAGGACCCCAGCGCCAAAGCACCATCCCCAGGGCCACACCAGTGTCCCCAGTACAGGACCCCAGTGCCAGAGCGCCGTTCCCAGGGCCACACCGGTGTCCCCCGTGCAGGCCCAAGTGCGAGCCCCCCGCCCCGCCGGAGGCCGGGGAGGGCGGAGGGGTGGAGAGGGCGCAGGCCTGCGACCCCGCCGCCCTCCCCAGTCCCGGTTACTCACAGGAGCCGCTCACCGCCCTCCATCCTCCTGGCCGCTTCCCAGCCCCTCCGTTGCCTCCCGACACGGCCCGCCCCGCCCCGCCCCCGTCCCGCCCCACCGGCGCCGCCATCTTGCCGTAGTCCCGCCTCTCCGTGAGCGGCCATCTTGCCCCGCCCCCTCCGTACGCCGCCATCTTGTCCTGCTCCTCGTTCCTCCGTACGCAGCACGGGCGCCGCCATCTTGCCCTACTCCGCCCCATCGGGCGCCGCCATCTTGCCTTGTCGGCGGGCGGGGTTTGCCGTAAGCCCGCGAGTAGCGACCCCGCCGGTGCGGGCTCGGCCGCTGTCCGCCGCGCACGGTACCCGGTACGCGATGCGTGCGGGCGGGGAGGCGCCGCACCAGGTGCTGGGCCGGCTGCGGTTCCTGCTGCAGTGCAGCGAGTGCTTCCGCCGCGCCCGGGCGCTGCCCGCCGCGCTCTGCTACGTGCCGCGGGAGGTGCAGTACAAGATCTGCAAGGACCCCGCCGCCGCCGCCGCCGCCGCCGCCGCCCGCAGCCTGCTCAGCGTCTGGGACAGCCCGGGGCCGGCGCGGGGCGGCAAGCGGGCGGCGCGGGCCACCATCGAGGTGCGGAAGGGCGGCTGCCTCCGCGCCACCGGCGAGGAGTACTGCAACGGCGCCGGGCTCTGGGTCAAGCTCAGCAAGGTAACGGCGCGGGGCTGGGAGGCCGCCGCGGCCTGCGCTGCCCGCGGAGGGGCCTGTCCGTCCCTGACGGGAGCCGCCTGTGCCCCGCAGGAGCAGCTGGAGGAGTACCGGAGCGGCTGCGAGCTGGAGGAGGGCTGGGTGCTGGTGTGCAAGCACGCCGACGGCGGGGACCGGCTGGTGCCGGTGGAGTCCACGGAGCGGATCCAGCGGCAGCAGCAGCTCTTCGGGGTGGACTACAAACCCGTCATCAGGTGCGGGGCCGCCGCTCTCTCCCTCTAGGTCGCCGTCCCTGGGTTCCCTGGTCCCCCTTGCACGGCAGAGAGCAGGGGGGCTCTCGCCCCCCACTCACCCAGGCCCAACTGCGTGGGGTTTCGGTGTGCTGCCCCTCAGCCCTTCCTGCCCTGGGCTGAGGAGCCCCAGCCCGCTTGGCCACTTCTTCCATGGATGAGAGGCAATAGGGATGCCAGATGTGGAGTTAACTGGGTTTGGCTCAGTCGCTGTGCTTGTCACCTGCCTGGCAGGGCGTGGGCTGGAAGAAGTCGAGATGGTTGGAAAGGAAAGGGCGGCGGATGAGGCTGGAGGTGGTGGAGGATGGAGTGTCGTGGGGCTTTAAACCCAGATCTTCCCCTTCCAGCTACTCCTCGACCACCAGCTCCTTCTTTCCGCTGGGATTTTCTCACTCCCCACTTCTCTGGGTTGTTTCAGATGGGAGCAGGTGGTGGATCTGACATACTCCCTGCGCCTCGGAGCGAAGCCCAAGCCCATGGAGCAGGATGAGGCCGCAGTAGAGAAGCTCCGGTATGAGCTGTTTCCCAGCTTCCGCTGTGGCTGGGTGCAAGCCACTGTCTCTCCTTGGTTGCTCAGGCTGCCATCTCCTGCAGACCAGGAGGGAGAGGGGGGAAGACAAGCAGCGGGGAACAGCCTTGCTTGGCACAGTCTTGTCCTAGATAAGCTTGTACGAAGCAGAAAACGGGGCAAGACCAAGGCAAGCAGGACATGAACCTGCCTTCCCTGACCCACTAGCCTGGCTGCCCCTGGCTCTCCAGACCCATTAATCCCTTTTCCCTGGTAGGTTTGTGCCCCCAACATGGACTTACGAATGTGATGAAGATCTAGTGCATTTCCTGTATGATAACATTGGGAAGGAGGATGAGAATTTGGGCAGCGTCAAGCAGTATGTGGACAGCATCGATGTCTCATCCTACACGGTGGGTTAAAGGGACAAGGCTGCATCAGCCACACTGTGCCGTGGGGCTAGGGAGCGTGGATGGTGCTTGGTGTGCTGCTCTAGGCTGGGCTGTATTTGAGGATGTGGGGGAGAAGCCTGGGGAGCATCATGCAGCATATTGTGTAATGTGGCCCCTGGAGGGGCTGTGGTTTGAGAAGCAAATGCTAATATTAGCTGCTAAGCTCATTTTAGGGAGGGTTTGATATTCTGTGCTGTGTACATGACCCTAGAGCACCTTGAAGGGTCAGCCCCAGCGTCCTGTGCGCTCTGTACTCCCTGTGTCTACCCACAGGCCAGTTTGACGCCCTCTGGCTCTAAGATTCATGATGAGAGTAACCACTAAGGGGAAGTTAATCCTACCCCCATCTGATCTTCCTTTCATTCACTGCCCAATTCTAGGAGGACTTCAATGTGTCATGCTTGACTGACAGCCACGCCGACACGTACTGGGAGAGTGATGGGTCCCAGGGCCAGCACTGGGTGCGGCTCAACATGAAGAAAGGCACCATTGTCAAGTGAGGCACCTCTCCCCTGCGTGCTGGCTCGCGGCTGGGGCGAGCCATGCAGCCCCTGCTCTCTGCATGAGTCCGTCATGGCCCAAATTTGCCCTGCGCTCCCTGCCTCTCAGCCCTTGCTCTGGCTTTGGGCTTGAAGGTGTCTTAGCATTGCCACAGGTACCGAGGGATCCCAGCACCAACTGCGTGTGCTTGGTAACAAGTGTGACCAGGCAATGAGGGGGAGCAGCAATGGGTGTTCAGATGCAGTTACCTTCTCCTCATTTCATGCTTCCCTTTACAGGAAGCTCCTGCTGACAGTGGATACCACCGATGAGAACTTCATGCCCAAGCGGGTCGCCGTGTATGGTGGGGAGGGGGACAATCTGAAGAAACTGAACGACGTTGGCATTGATGAGTGAGTGGACGAAGGTGTAGAGGGTAGCGTGGCCCTTGCAGGGGCTAGAGGTGCTGGACACCCCAACCCTAAGCAGTCATGCCAGCACTAGCCTGGCTTAAGAGGCCTAGGGCCTTGGGACAGGCATTTTCCGTCTCTGAGCTGCGGGTTCACTCTGCCTACAATAGCAGATGGCACAGTCGTCAGGGTTCTCATGATCTGATTGTGGGACCCATCGCGATTGTGTTGCCTGGACCTGAGGCACCAGCAGGTTCAGGCATTCATCATAGGCCATGTTGTAGGCAAGTGGGTCTGGGCTCCTGCCACAGTCTCCCGTTTCGCAAACCCTCTTCCCTTACCAGTGGCTGAATGGATTTTGGCAGGATGGGCGAGGGAACAGCTGTGCAGCCCTCATCTGTGCTGTGTTTGTAGGAGCTACATTGGGGATGTGTGCGTCCTTGAAGACATGACAACACACTTGCCTGTCATCGAGATCCGGATTGTGGAGTGCAGAGGTATGGCTGGGTGTTATGGCCCCATCCATAACGCACCTGTAAGATAATGTACATTAAGAGTTTGTTCCTGTGGCTTGTACTTCTTGGCCCTGTGGGCTGTTTCAGACGACATATAGAAGAACCATGGGAAACTCCAGAGGGACCTGGAGGTTTGCAAGCTCTCAGCTTCCATCCTATCTTTTTCTGCCTTCAATTATTTTTTTTTTTCTTCTGTAAATGCCTCACTTCTTCTTCACAGAGGTATTGCAGGCTGTCAGTGCCCAGCCCCAGAGCTGGTGTTGCTGGTCGCATTCCTTGTGCTTTTACTTATAGACCTCCCACACTGGAAGGTTGGCTTTCTCATGGTCTTAGTGTATCATCCATGGTCCTCCTTGGCAGATGATGGGATTGATGTTCGCCTCCGAGGCATCAAAATCAAATCCTCCCGACAGAGGGACTTGGGGCTCAGTGCTGACATGTTCCAGCTGCCCAATTTAGTGCGCTACCCTCGCCTAGAAGGGACAGACCCTGACCTGCTGTACCGACGGGCCGTGCTCATTCAAAGGTACTGTATGGAGGGCGGTAGACAAGTGGAGTGGTGTTGCCGGCAGGAATTGGTGCCATCTCCAGCACGAGTATGACTGGAAGCTGTAAAGCTGCGTGACTCCCCTTGGGACAGGCATCCTCGACCCTGGAGAAAATAGCAGAGTCATTTGGGAACAAAGTGGGCTCTCTGGGGTAGCTCCCTTAGACTTTCAGAGGAATTTTGCAGCTCAAGTTTGCACTGCCTTGTGTGTTGCAAGCTCAGTACATATGTGCGGTGTGTGGGGCAGCTGCATGCAGAGTCCCTTGCAAGGGGTGCAAGGTCCCTGCAGTGCCCAGGGAGTGGGAGTTTAGTACCACAGGCTCTGTCATGTGAAAGACCATGCTGGGTTGTGTTTGGATCAGTTGTTACTTTTCTGCTTATGTCCAGGAGTGGCTGCTGTGGAATAGGCTTGTGCAGATCCCTGTCCCTCCTGTGTCGCAATACCTTCTTCTTTGGGATTTAGGTTTATCAAGCTCCTGGACAGTGTCCTGCACCACTTGGTGCCAGCCTGGGACCACACTGTTGGCACATTCAGCAAACTCAAGGTGAGCGATTCTCTCTGTGTCTTGTGGGGTCTCAGTCTGGCAGGGTGATTGCGTTTGGGCTGTGGCAAGGGAGGCAGTCAGTGCTTGTTGCCTTTAAAGCAGCTCAAGGGAAATACCTGGCTGAGCTCAGTTCATTAAAGCTGTGAAAGGTGTTATTATTTAGAGGCTAGTTTCCTGCTAAAATGCTGATGTGGAAACATGTAGTTATGGTGTAATAAGTAGAATCAAATCAGAGCACTTCACCCTCAAAAGGACTTGCACCATAGCAGCACTGGGCATGTGAGCTGGACACACATCCCCTCTGAGATCTCAGCCCAGGACACTCTGTTCCTGCACTTGCTGCCAGCAGCTTTGAGCTGGCTGTGTCCAAACAGCAAGGCTTTTACCAGTAACTTCTTTCTGGCTTTAATAAGCTTTTGAGTGAGTTTGTTCCTCCAGTTGTCTGTTTTTCTTACATCCTCTCCCAGAATACATGTGCCGGACATTGCTGGGGTAGCCCCATTCTGTGTGTTTCCAGGCCTGGTGTCAGAAAGCACTGTAATTCCTGTGCTGGCTCAACATAGGACCCCAAGCACTTGAGGATTCCTGTTTGTTTAGAGGAGCTTGCTTTGATTACAAATAGGAGGGATAGTAAGACCAATGTTCTGGTGAGAGTGAGGGTGAAGGAGAGTCCAAGCAACACGGGAGTGTGAGCATCAGATGACAACTGATGGACAGAGGACTAGGCTTGGTAACTCCCTTAAGCCAGAAAGCAAAATCTTTCAGAGGCATAGGTGGAGCAAATATTGTCAAGGCGAACATGTCTGTGTGTGGAAGGCAGTGGCCCTGGGAAGGGGAGAGACTTGGTGGTGCAGTGGCTTCAGTAGGAAGTAGGTGACATGTTCTGGACGCTGGGCATTTCTGACATTTTGAACATACCTGTTGGCAGCATATCAAGCAGTTCTTGCTGCTGTCCAAGAGGCGCACAGCTCTCATTACCCAGTGTCTGAAGGACTCGGAGACCAGCAAGCCCAATTTCATGCCGCGGCTCTATATTAACCGACGTCTGGCTATGGAGCACCGAGACAACCCTGCCCTGGACCCCAGCTGCAAGAACGCTGTCTTCACCCAGGTACTGTCCTTCCTGGAAGGGTCCCCACTGCTCTGGGGAGGGTGGGGCATCCCAAAACTAAAATGAACCACATAGAGGTGGGTGGAAGGGACAACTTGGAGCTGGAGATACCTGGCGTCCTCAAGGCCTCTTCACATGATTCATAGGCTCTACAATTACATGTGCTGATGATCCTGTATCCAGGAATAACATCTAGGAGGGAGCTGGGATCTCTGAGTTGAAGTCTCTACTCTATCCTGGGTGCTCTCTGTGGCATGTTGCTAATGCAGAGTATAACAATCTCATTACACTAAAAGGGCAGCAAAGAATTCTTGTGTGACAACAATAATGCAGCTGCATACAGTCCTGTATCGTGGTTTTACAGCAATGCTGATCTTCCTACTGTCATTCTCCCCCCACCTCCAAAAGATCTATTGCTCTATATGTGCACAAACAGCCCAGATGCTGTGAGGTTTAATGTGTGTTTGATGTACCTCCAAGGCCAGAAAGCTCCATATAGGGGTTAGCACTGTATTTTATGTTCCCTTTCCAAAAATGAAGGGCTCCTAGACCATTTAGAGATCAGCTTCAGTCAGTATTTAAAGGTTTGGGGAAAACCAGATTTCTTCCAATTTCCTGCCTTCACCTGTCACCGGTTCCCCTGGAGAGGGGATACAAGCCTTGATCTTTTCTGCTTGTTGCAGGTCTATGAAGGCCTGAAACCCTCAGACAAGTTTGAAAAGCCTCTAGATTATAGGTAAGCGGTGTCTGGGGGAGGAAGGGGGTCATGCAGTGCTGGGAGTTATGTCCTCTGTCACAGGTGTTTAGGAAGTCTGCATGTGTCCTGTGCTCTGGAGAGGATTTGCTAGGGCAGGAGCCAGCTCAGCCGTGGGCTCAGGGCCTGTTCCCCAAGGTGTCACCTCTCTACTGAGGATGCAGCTATCTCTGGAGATTGAGATCTTGTCCTGTCCTAAGCCCAGGCTGGTCTACCCTGGTGTCCCTGCTGTGCCTGCTGCCTGCCCAGCATCTCTGTGGTTTCGAGCAGCACCTCAGGTGATACCTGGTTCTCTGCAGGTGGCCGTTGCGTTATGACCAGTGGTGGGAGTGCAAATTCATCGCAGAGGGCATCATCGACCAAGGTAGGGGCTGTGTGAGGCAAGGGCTCCTTTGGAGCAGAGCTGGGCATTGATGGGGTGACTCTGTTGCTGTCGGGGCTCTCGTTTGCTCCCCGCATTACTGCCCATGGAGAAGAGAGGGAAGGCAGGTTGCCTTGTCCTGCCACCCCCGGCCATGTCCCAGATAAGGAGTGCTGCTTGCTGGGATGAGGACCAGGCCTCCATTTGTCACTAACAGCAGCTTTGACAGTGCCAATGCTCCCTCTGGCTGTCCTCCACAGGCCAGGCAGGGATGTTATTTCTCCTGTCTTATTTCCTCTGGTGCCATAAGGCTCTGATAGGAGCCTTCTGCTCAGCCCCAGGCCAGGTCGGACCAGAATTCCTCATCTTTGCTCCATAACTCTGAGGGTCAGCACATGGGGATTTCACATCACTAAACATGCTCTTCTTTTGGGGTTGCAGGTGGAGGTTTTCGGGACAGCCTGGCGGACATGTCAGAGGAGCTGTGTCCCAGCTCGGCAGACACCCCCGTGCCTCTGCCCTTCTTTGTGCGCACATCCAACCAGGTGCTGTGGGTCGGGGTATTTGAGGCACATCTTTCTGTGCCTGGCAATGCAGTGCTGTCCCTGTCCCCCTGCATGCCAGGGATGTACCTACTTCCACTGGTCCGAAGATTTTCCTTGTGAAGGGTTGGGTAGATTGCTTTGTGGCATCTCGTTTTAGGATATGCTGACAGTGCCTGGATACTTGTCTCTCATCAGGAATATTGCCAAGGACGATAGGGGGTTTAGCCCACTTCTGTTGGGAGGAGTGCCCAGAGGCACTGCAGGAACTGAGTTTGTGGCACTTCATGCTGCGCTGAGATCATGACGTGGAGTTTTGCCTCTCACTGCTGTAGGGTAACGGCACTGGAGAAGCCAGGGACATGTACGTCCCCAACCCCTCCTGTAAAGACTTCCCAAAGTACGAGTGGATTGGGCAGATCATGGGAGCAGCTCTGAGGGGCAAGGAGTTTCTGGTAAGCTTTCAACCCCATCCCCGTGTGGAGGTTTGCCGCAAAGGGAGTCGTTAACTTCCTTCTGCAGCCTGTCCAACAGGAGCATGCGAGGGCTCTGTGATCACACGCTGGGACAAAAGGAGTTTGGCAGGATTTGGCGCTGAGGGGGTAGGAGATCTCACAGCCTGAGTTTTGGGAGATACTACTACTGCTTGGGAGAGGGTGTCTGGTCTCTGCTAGGTTATGATGAGCTCTGCATGTGGACAGGGGGAGCAGGGAAGCTCCTTTGTGTCTGCACTGTTGAGCCCTATCTCTGTCTTTGGGGATGTCTGCTTTCACACAGACTCATCAAAATCCCTGTTCTCCTTCAGGTCCTGGCTCTTCCTGGCTTCGTATGGAAACAATTAACAGGGGAGGAAGTCAGCTGGAGCAAAGACTTCCCTGCCGTGGACTCCGTGCTGGTGAGAGGGACTGGGAGGCTATGTCTATCCTATTCCTTGTGGCACTCAACAAGGTGGTAATTTGTGTCCCTGTTCTGACGTTGTACTTGCTTCCTCCTGTGATGTGTCAAAGAAACATGCACAAAAAGGGCACTCAGCATTTAATGCATCCTATAGCTAATACAGAGATGTCACCATGCTGACTACTGCTTCAAGCATGCAATGCCCCAGGGTCTCCTAAACAGCTCTAGGGCAGCATATCCCATGCTGTGCTGCTGTCGCAGTCACTCCAGTCCTTACAGAATCATTGAATCATGTAGGTTGGAAAAGACCTTAAAGATCATCAAGTCCAACCATTAACCTAACGCTAAGTCCACCACTAAACCATGTCCCTAAGCACCTCATCCACACGAATGTCTGGGAAGGGAGGAGGTTGGGACTCGGGCACACCACTGCCCACTGGGCATCTCTCTAACAAGCACTCATCTGGGGCCTGGGCAGGTGAAGCTCCTGGAGGTGATGGAAGTCATGGACAAAGACACCTTTGAGTTCAAATTTGGGAATGAGCTGACCTACACAACAGTGCTGAGTGACCAGCGCATGGTGGAGCTGATCCCCAATGGCAGCAGCACCGTGGTGCGCTATGAGGACCGCAAGGAGTTCATCCGCCTGGTGCAGAAGGCTCGACTGGAGGAGAGCAAGGAACAGGTAACACTGTCCTATAACATCAGCGGTCATTGAGTTCCCAGAGACATACTCCTCTGGTCTATTTCTGGTAAAATGCATCGCGGTTAGTGTCCCTGTGCTCATTAGCGCAATAGTAGGCAGTCCTTTTTGGTGAGGTCCTGGAGCCCATGGAGTTGTTGAGAAGCAGAGTGGCTTGTAGCAGCATGGGAGACATGGGATTTTATTCCCAGCTCTGACACAGGCTTTCTGAATGAACTGGGATGCATCTCTGTGGGAATCTGTTCCCTTCTTCAGGTTCCTTGAGCATTTGCTGAGCAGTCTCATGGCTTGCATCCAGTTGAGTCCCTAGGCTCAACCACGAGCCAGGGAAATGGGCAAGACATGCTGCTTACCTGCCCTGTCTCCTTTTCAGATCATGGCCATGCAGGCTGGGCTGCTGAAGGTGGTGCCTCAAGCTGTTCTTGACCTCCTCACCTGGCAGGAGCTGGAAAAAAAAGTCTGTGGAGACCCTGAAGTCACAGTTGATGCCCTGAAGAAGCTTAGTGAGTCAAGGGCTCTGCTGAAAACTCTTTCCCTCTGTCATCTTTCCATGCTGGGATAAGGAGAGGTGTGGGAGGCTGATATTAGCCTTTATTACAGTGAGAATGTGGGCCTGTATACTTCTTGCCTTTAGCTGGATGCCGATGGGGGCAGGCATGTCCCTTGTCTCCATGCTGGGCCTCAGAGTAGAGGCTGGGGCATCCCTAGGCTGCCAGTATCTGAGCATCTGTGGAGCTGAGATTTGGATCTGGATGTGCTTTCTGGGAGGGGCCTGACTGAATGTGTCCCTCACACCTTGGGTCTACATGCTCACATCCTGCAGGCACCTAGAGGTTTCTTCCTGCGCTGGCAGAGGACCTCTGGGTGACCAGGGGAGGCCCTGCTCTAATTTATCTAGGAGGAGCTTGGATCTTTATTAAACTCCTTTTCTGTATCCTTTCTGCCAGCCCGGTTTGAGGACTTTGAGCCATTGGACACCCGTGTTCAGTACTTCTGGGAAGCGCTCAACAATTTCACCAATGGTGAGTGATTCGCTCTGTCACTGCACATCTTGTGCCATGACAGCCCCTGCGTGCTGGCTGGGAAAAGGGAGGGTGAGACCACCCTCATTGCTGCCTGGGGAACAGATGGGAGCCAAGGAGAGCAAGCAGCTGGGCTAAAGGAACTGCTTGCTAGTGCTGGGAATACCTGGAAGTGGCTGTACTTCATCTCGCATCCCTTTAGGGTCTGCTGATGTCTTTGCTTTTCCTTCACAGAGGATCGCAGCCGCTTCCTCAGATTTGTCACTGGCAGAAGCCGCCTTCCAGCACGGATCTACATCTATCCAGACAAGATGGGGTGAGTCCATTCTTCTGTAGACTGCAAGGCTGACAAGATCCCACACCAAAGGGATGTGTGGTCTGGTCTCCTCTGCCTCTCTGGCCTGCTGGTTCTGACCAGTTTGTCACCTTCTCCCCAAGCTCTGAGACGACAGATGCTTTGCCTGAGTCATCCACCTGCTCCAGCACCCTCTTCTTGCCCAACTATGCCACGTAAGTTTTGGTGCTTCCCTACATCTAGGGAACTGCGTGTCTGGGCTCTCTTCTTAACTTTGGTGCTGACCCATAGGGCCCCATTGCTTTGCCACACTTAACATCCACCTGTCTGTACCATGTAGCTGCTGTGATTCCCTCTGTGAGCAGCTGGTGAAGCACAGCCTCCATCTCAGAAAGCTTCTTATGCTCTCGGCTGGCAAATGCAGCAATGGCAACTTTTCCTTGTCTTTTTTTCCCCCCCTCGCCCCCGTTCCTGCCATCCCTAGAGCCAAGGTCTGTGAAGAGAAGTTGCGCTATGCTGCCTATAACTGCGTGGCCATTGACACAGATATGAGTCCGTGGGAAGAGTGATGTTGCAGCCTGACCGAACAGCATGGACAACCATTCGACAAAATCATGCAGTGGGAAGAGCTCCCTTGTCTCCCCCAGGATGTGTATATATAATAAAAATATAGGTGTGAAGCCTGGCTCCCACCAGTGGTAACCAGCACCTCTGTGGACATGGAGGTTTGGGTCTTCAGCAGGGTGGGAGCTAGCTTGGAGCGTAAATGTGATTGCAGTAATGAAACCCTGGCCCAGCCCTCATACATCAGAAAAGTCTCTTAGGCTTTTGTAATGAGTTTCTTCCCCATGTCTCCCTGTTGCAGCTCCACAATTCTTGCTCCTCCCAGTTTGCGCTCTGCTCCAAACAGAAGTGGGGTAGGGCCAAAAAGCTGCATGGCAGGTTGCAGCACAGGACAGAGAACTGTGAGCTGCTGCTGAGTCCACGGGGATGCTCAGAGATGCTTAGTGTGTCCTAGCCTGAGTGTCCTGACCACATTCCCTTGCCTTGTTCCTGCTCTCACCTGAGGTGATGGAAATGAGATCATTCATCTAGGTTTAAGAAGAAATGGGGCAGGCTGGTGGAGGGTGCTGCAGGGGTGCCTCTGGCCACCAGGTGTCATGACAGACCTGCAGAGCAGGACTGTGGGTGCTGTCAGGAAAGGACTCCCATGTTTTTACATCGCACAAAATCCCAGTTCCTGTGAGCACCCGTGGTTCCCTGCACCCCTTGCACGGCAGCAACTGCTGGGGGAGCCGCTCCCCTACAGGAGGTGGGAACTGTCTGCTTCCCTCCTGCTCTATAACCTTCAGTTCTGCATCCGGCATGCAGGTGGCCTAGCAGCTGTTCTCCCAGGCTCCTTGAGCCTTGGTTTTCCCCTAAAAGCCAGTATTGCAACTGATCTGTTCTAGTTCTCATGGAGATGTGCAGGCAGGGCCAAGCTCTTCTCCCAGACAGCAGGGGTTAGAGCAGTAGCAGGCATGGCAGTGCTGGGCTCTGCTCCCCTCTGCCATGGAGAGGTAGGTGGAGGTTTCAGGTGGACAGGGAGTCCCTTTGCCCCAGGGGAGTGGAGAGACTGTGGGTACCAAGGGTTGGAGCTCCTTGAGCAGATGGACACACAGTGTGTGAGCAAGGAGCGGGCAATGAAAGCTTTACAACTTAGACCATTGGATACGTTCCTTGATCTTCCCAGCCCTGGGCAGGGCTAGTCATTGCCTAGCACTGTGAGCTACCAGATGTTGGTCCGCTTTTATACCCTCAGCTCAATCTTCAGCCTGTGTGGTCTGTTGGACCACCACTGCTAAGGGCCACTGAGTCACTGGGGCTTCACTGGAGTGGGGCTAATGCTGTAGGCTAGGAATTTATCCTGTCTTAACGCTTCGTGCCTTTTTCTCCTTTGTTGAAACAGTCTGTCATCCAGAAATCACTTCCACTTGTAAATGAAGTCCTTCCCTTCACCAATTTCCTTTGAAACTGCTGTATTTCCAGACCTGCTGAGGAGGTTTGTACTAAAAGGGTTGTAGGACCAGGAGAGGGCATGTGCTGCCATCTCCCATCGTGCTGAGTGGAAGGAGTATAGGGTGAGCGGGGAAGCCATTTCTGGCAGCCCTTGCCTGCAGCAGCCTTCCACGCTCAGCTGGGTGGGTGTGAAGTCCCGTCTGCTGGAGGAGGTTTTTTGTAAATCTTAGAGTTTTCTCAGAATTGAGCACTGTGGCTTTGTGGCTGATTTCAACAACCAGCATGGACAGGAGCAGAGCCAGTGTGATACCTTTCCGTGCCTAGTGGCTGGATCACTTCCTAGGGTGTCTGTTTTAAACGGGCATGAGCGAGCTGGTGAAAGGACTTTGATCTGTTGGTTTGGCCTTGATCAGGAGTGTTGGTGAAGGAGTCTTCAGCGTTGAGCTGGGATTTGAAATGAGCCATCCTAGATCCTTTCTGTCCACTGACATTTGGGTGGAATCGATCCTGCTTTTTCCAACCTTGCCTACTTGTCTCTAAGGGAGATTCAGCAGGAGGTCACATTATTTACTGAGCAGAACTAGAAGTAGCAAGAAAAATTGACTTCTCTGTTGTGCTTTATTGCTGGGCAGAGGACAGTTGGTTGATGAGTGGCTTAGGGTGGGATGGATAAAATGGCCCTAGTCTTTGGTGGAGGGTGAGCTGATGTCACCTGTGGGAATGGGCAGGCTAAGAGCCAGCTGGGTCTGTTTGGGGTGACCAGCTGCAGGGGAATGGGCATCTCTGAGTGAGACATCTCCAACAGGTGACTACTGGCTCTCTTGGCCTTGGTAAAAGCAACTGCAGCTGACAGAGGGCCCCCAGCTGAGATCATTTAGTGCATGGTCAGAGGCTGCTGAGCGAGTACACTAAGATAACCCACAGATAATGCTGTTGAGTTTGCTGTGCAAAGGTGAGCTGGGAAGGGGGAGCTGGAAACCCACCTGGATCTCCTCTGCGTGGTCCTCTGTCTTGTCTGTGGTGTTTTAAAGCCAATCGCAAACTGAATTTCTGCTGTGTCAGCCCAGCGACTTGTGGAAAAGGTCAGCCTGGCTGAGCTCTGGCCAATCTCGGGGGCCCAAAGTAGGTGTTATTTCAGTGCTGGGTCACGTCCCTTCTCCTCTGATCTCTAAAGTTGCGGGTAAGAGCTCTCTCCTACCATGTTTGCAAGGCACAAGGCAAGTGCCCCTGCCCTGGACTCCTGTTGCATGTGGCCTGGGGTGAGGGAGTCCTCCTGGGCACCAGGAACCAGAGGCTGCACGTCCCCACCCCATCACCCACTCTCAAGTCAGTTGAGATCAGTTTTCAAGCCAGTGCCATCCTCAGGAAGGTGCTGGTGCCCCTCTGCTGCTGAGAAGACGAAGCATTGGTGTGTGCCAGAGCTGCATCTTTACAGGGTGGGTAGGGATGAGCTGGGGGACTGATGCTGTGATGGCTCCATGTAACCACTCGCTCTCTCTTCAGCTTGCTGAATTGTCATAGAATAGCTTCAGGTGATTAATAACGCACGTGTAGTCTAGCTGGTCTTGTTATTCCACTATTACCCTGGAGTATGACAAGCTGTAAAAAGTTTGACAGGATCTGTCTGTCCCTACCTCATGTAGGATCTAAAATAAACTGAACAAACTAACTATTCCTGGCCTTCCTGATGATTTTTCTGGTTTGGCTGGGGCTCCTGTGTCCTTCTGTTGGGTTAAACAGTGATGGAGACTGGTGTCATAAGAGGCAACTGGAGGTAAAGCAGAAATTGGCGCTGTGATACCCTTTGCACACAAAGCGTTGTCATGGAGGGGGCTCAGAGTATTAACTGGTTCAATCCTTTGCAGCAGCTCTGCAACCAGTTTTATAGGGTGACGTGGCTGCGGAGGGAAGACACGGGACCTTCCTGGGTGCAATGGCTGCAGTCACGAGCAAGGCAGAAGTCTGCATTTCTCCCACACCGTGGTTCAGGGCACTTTGCTCCTGGTGAGGCCAGTGCCCATCACTGCGGTGAGGCACAGTCACGCCTGTTCAACAGATAACGCTGCAGGGGTGACAGCTGTCGGACGTCTCTTTGCACCGTGCCTTTGCAGGCAGGGATGGAGCTGGACTCTGATCTGTCAGGAGAGCAGCTGCCAGAGGGGCCCAGGGACCTTTGAGCTCTGCCAGCCTGGTTGTTTCCTGATCCTTAAATGCAAGTCTTCGTGCCCCGCCTGGAGAAACTCAGGTAGCACGGGGTGGAGCTGAGTTGCTTTCTGCCACCGCCTTGCTGTGGTATGCAACAGGCACACATGATGTGGGGTGACACGCTGCCAGCGTTCTGGGGTGGTTGGGGGCTGCTGGGGGTCACAGTCTCACTCCTGCTGCCAGGATGCCGCTGCCGGCTGGGATAAAGCTGCTCCTGGGCAGGGAAGACTGTCATTCTCCCCAGCAGGCGTCCAGAGCCTCCCCACCCCCTGCAAGCCTGCCTGGGGCAGGAATATGTTCCCCCAGCCAGCCACGAGGCACCTCTCCCCGTAGCAGCATGCCCGCTCACCTCTTTTCCCTATCTATGCCAGAGATGTAGCCCTGTGCCCTGACCCCACAGGGACCCCCTCTCTGCTTGCAGGGATGCAGGCAGCGACAGGGACGTTGGGGGCCGGGAGGGAGCAGAGTCCTAAGCCGCGGGCCAAAGGCATGCAGGTGACCCGGGTCAGCCTCTGCCGGGGACCGAGCGACCGGGGGGGTCGCGTCTTAGCAAAGCGGGGATGACGGCGGCCCCACACCCGGCGGCCCCACACCCAGCACCCCGCTGGGGAGCGGGGGGACTGTGGCCCGGGAGGGGTGAAGAAGGGCTGGGGAGTGCCGGAGCGGCGCCGGCCCGGGGAGGAGGCGGTAGCCCAGGAGCTGGGGCTGCCCGCAGCGGGGCGGCCCCGGAGGGCCGGGCCGGGCGCGGCCGGAGGCGGGCACGGCGGCACCGCCGGAGGCGAACCGGCACCGCGGGCACACCGGGACGGGCACCGCCGGGGGCACAGCGCCGGGGCCGGCTCGGGGCGGGCACCGCCGGGGCGGCGCGGTGGACGGAGCCGGTACCCGGTACGCGATGCGTGCGGGCGGGGAGGCGCCGCACCAGGTGCTGGGCCGGCTGCGGTTCCTGCTGCAGTGCAGCGAGTGCTTCCGCCGCGCCCGGGCGCTGCCCGCCGCGCTCTGCTACGTGCCGCGGGAGGTGCAGTACAAGATCTGCAAGGACCCCGCCGCCGCCGCCGCCGCCGCCGCCCGCAGCCTGCTCAGCGTCTGGGACAGCCCGGGGCCGGCGCGGGGCGGCAAGCGGGCGGCGCGGGCCACCATCGAGGTGCGGAAGGGCGGCTGCCTCCGCGCCACCGGCGAGGAGTACTGCAACGGCGCCGGGCTCTGGGTCAAGCTCAGCAAGGTAACGGCGGGACGTGCCCCGCCGTGCAGTTGGGAGCCGCCCGTCGGGTCCCGGCGGTGGTGACAAGCCGGGATGTGCTTTCAGGAGCAGCTGGAGGAGTACACGAGCAGCCATGAGCTGGCTGAGGGCTGGCTCCTGGCGCAGAGGTTTGGAGAAGGAGGAGATAAGTTGGTGCCGGTTGAGTCCGTAGAGAAGATCCAGTGGCAGCACCAAACACTCGGGGTTGATTATAAACCCGCGGTCAGGTATGGTCCCAGCCTGCTGCACCCCAGACAGGGACCGGGCTGTGGGAGCTGGAGGCGCGTGTGGCTGGTACCCACAGAGCACATGCGACTCAACCATCCCAAATCCCCTGGGCACGTGCAGCACAGCCCCCCTCACTCCCTCCAGCGCAGGTGGGACACTTCCCTGCGGAGCCACCTGCAGGCAGGAGGGTGCCCCCTCTAATCCAGGCTAATCCTGTTTGCTTGTGGCAGCACCTGCACAGGATAAAAAACATGCCAGGGGGTTTCTGAGGCACTTGGGTTTGGGCTGAGCGATGTTACAGAGGTAATGCAGTGATGAGAGAGCTCATAGTTTATTTTCATGACAGAAGGCCATGTGCAGGGCTGGATTCCCCTGCTCTGTCCCAGCCTGCACCCGGCTGCAGGGATGCTCTCATCCTGCTCACAGCGGTTCCTGCAGCCCCTGGGTGCCATCACCTCTGCTGCCTCCCACTCCCAGCTAAGGCAGTAACACTTGGGCATGCTGAGTACTGACCCATCTTTTCCCTTGTGTGACTTCTCTGCTGGTGCTGCTTCAGCTGGGAACAAGTGGTGGACCTGACGTACTCCGTGCGCCTCGGAGAGAAGCCCAGATTCATAGAGCAAGATGAGGCTGCGGTGCAGAAGTTTCGGTACAAGTGCATCTCCTAGAGTGTATTGCAGCACCCCAAGGGGTGGCCAGCCAGGACCTGGATATGCCTGTGGGGTCAGGACTGGCTTCAGGGTTGGGAGTGAGGAGGATGGGTGCCATGAGATGCCTTTTACGTTGATGCCATTTGACACTGCTCAAGCGAAGATGGCCTTTGCTCCACAGAGCATCAGAGTGACCGTGTGGTGCTGTTCCCACTGGGGTGGGGTGGCCATAAACACCTGTCGTGGTGGTGGTGAGATACGGCTGTGCCATCTGCCTGCAGCGGGGACAGCTGCCTGGCACCATCCCAATGCGGTGACCATGAGATGCTGCAGCCGGTCTGAGCTGGGGCACCTGAATAGTGCTGGTGGGCATGTTTGGGGCGCAGCCTGGTCTCCCTGTCCTGTTAACACGGAGTCCCCCCGCAGGTCCGTGCCCCCGGGCTGGAGCTACGAGCACGACATGGAGCTGGGGCGCTTCCTGTACAATCACAGCGAGAGGGAGCTGCAGCGCAGGGACTGCACCAAGGAGCACCTCAGCAGTGTCGAGGTCTCCTCGCAGGCGGTGCGTCGCAGGGCTCCTCCACGGCTTAAAATTGGTGTGAAACACACGAGCATCACCGCAGCTGCGGGGAGGAGCAGCTGGCAGTGGCTGTCCCCTCTGAGAGGGGCAGGGGATGGTGGTGAGGTTTTGCTGCTCTAGCGAGGCTGCGAGGAGTTGGGCATCTGGAGCAAAACTCCATTTTGTCTCTAGGGTGCTGTAAGGGGTCCATGGCCATGCCCAGCTTGCTCTGTGCGGGAACCACCATCCACCTGCAGCCCAGCGAACCGAGGGGTTGGCCTGGCCCTGACATCCTCTGGCCCAGGGGTGGCCATGGTGTGACCAAGGATGCTCAGCTCCCTCCCTCCACTCGCTGTACTCTTGCAGGAGGACTGCAGCGCGGCTCATCTGACCGACAACCAGACATACACCTTCTGGGAGAGCAACGGGCCTCCAGGGCAGCACTGGGTGCGGCTTAACATGAAGAAAGGCACCATTGTCAAGTGAGACCTCAGGGTGCCCCCCCTCACTGGCAGCTGTGCCAGGGACAGGCAGGGTGTGGGGCAAAACACCATCTTCCTCTTGAAAGCAGCTTTCCCCGGGCTGCAGCTGGGGGCTCTGGGTTGAGGTGGGGGACAGCTGCTCCCAGATGCACCCCAGGAGGACATAGCCTTGCCCTCAGCCCTGGAACATGTCCAAGGGCATCTCCATGCCCAGGCAGCTCAGGAGGGGAGGACAACGCTGTCCATTGCTCTTCTCATCCCCAGGAAGCTGTGGCTGATGCTGGACGGTCAGGACAGCTCCTACATCCCCAGGCGGGTGGCCGTGTATGGCGGGGCTCCGAACAGGCTGCAGCACCTGAGAACAGTCCTTATTAAGGAGTGAGTAATGAGCAAGGAGCAGCCTGGGTCCAGCTTGAACCAAACACCCAGGCTGTCTCTGCATCCCGAGCAGATGCTATGGAAAGGGCTGGGGTCAGTCCTGAGTGACCCGCCAGTGACGGTGGCTCTCTGCGGGTCCCTGGATGCAGGTTACATCTGTCCCCGCAAGCGTGGTGGCCCCCCGCCTCCATGTGTCAGCTGAGCGCCTTCGTCTCCGCTCCTGCTCCTCATTCGTGCTGCGGCAGCTAGACTGCAGCATGCTTCCTCCTGCTTAGTGACTTTGGGGGTCTTTCCTCCTCCTCCTCCTTGCCTCTGGGGACACGTGCCGCTACCGTCTCCTTTCTGAGCACCTCTGCCGTGCTGTAGCCGAGAAGTCCTGTAGTGCTTCACCTCTCCCTCTTCCCTCTGGCTCTGCAGCACCCTTCTCGAGGCAGGCGGGGGTTTACACAGGGGTGCGAAGATCTCCTCCTCCTTCCCCAGAACTTGCCTGTTTGCCTTTTTTTGGCTGAGTAGTGAGATTTGTCTTTGAAGAAGCATCCATGAGACCGCCGAGGTCTCTTCCCTGGTGTTAGGAGCCAACTCCTCGCTGCATCTGGGCAGTGGCAGTAGTTTTTCCCCACACGCCTATATGTCTTTGACAGGACTTTGCCAAAGGCTTTGGAAATACAAGTGAATCACTTACCACATCACTCATCTCCACAAATCCCTGTTCCCTTCAAAACACATCATCCTTGTGTGACCAGCTCGGCTTGAAGGATGGTTGTGCCAATGCAAGATGCACCAGGACCCCCCGGGAACTGCATCATGCTCTCGGCCATCTCGCCTTTCTGTTCTGCTTTGAATTTATGCTCTTTTCTGGCTCTTTGCATGTGGCTTCCACCTTCTTCAGGATGTCTCTGTGCCTCTGACAGCCTCTTCTTTTCGCTTGGTCCCCTCCTGCCGCAGCCCCAGTGAGGCGGAGGAACTTTAGCCACGGGTAGCAGCGCATCCTTGGCTGGGCAGTCAGAGTGGCCCGTGCCTTGCTGGCCGCCTTGCAGCTCTGCTATCTCCCTCCGTGCTGTGTGCAGGAACAGCTTCCAGGACATCTGCATCCTCCGTGACATGAAGACCCACCTGCCGGTGCTGGAGATCCGCATCCTGGAGTGCCGGGGTGAGCCTGCGCTGCTGGGACTGGGGCTGCCAGCCCAGCCCGGCCCTAAACCTGCAGCTGGTCCCAGCACCTGTGGCTCTTCCTGCTGCACTGGTTGCTTTTTGGGGTCTGTTGGAGGAAAAGCTGGGGAATGAGCTTCATTTGGGATGCTGTAGGCACTGGGGACTTCTTGCCCCCAGTTGCAGCATCTGAGCCATGCCGGTTACACAGCTGTAGCTGCACATACAGCATCGCTGTCCTTTCTTGGCAGACCAAGGGTACAATGTCCGCCTGCGAGGGATTAAGATCAAGTCCTTCTGGGAGTGGGACCTGATCCTCAATGCCGACATGTTCCAGCCAGCCCGGCTTGTGCGCTACCCTCTCCTGGAAGGGGTGGATGCTGACGTGCTGTACCGGCGGGCCACGCTCATTCAGAGGTATGGCACTGGGATGGCACTGTCTCTGCAGCAAGGCAGGGCCCCAAGGACTGTGCCCTGGCCTCTAGCAGGGGGTTGCACATGTCTCGCTTAAAGTCTGCCACCTCCTTTCCCATGTGCAGCAGGGACTTTGGCTTGCTGCTCCCCATCCGAACATGGCTGCTTCCAGTGCCTGGGGAGCACGGTGCCAGCACAGGGCAAGGGAAACCTGCAATGTGGAGTCTCCCACCCCACTGCCTGCAGGGCAGCCCCAGGTTGGGGTCGGCACTGGCCCCATGAAGAGACCCTCTGCAGCGAGTCAGCTGCAGTGCTGCAGCGTGGGCTGGGCTGCCCTCCTTTGCAGATTTTTCTTGGGGAGTACAGAATAAAGCACGTGGCTAGAGGGTGCCCATTGGGTGCTCCCCTTGGTGTGCCAGGGTCCCTCCATGGCCTGGAGGAGACCCACGTGCAGGGAGCGTGGCGCCCGGGCTTGGTGCATGCCTGGGGCTGTCCGCAGTGAGACGCCACGGGTGTATCAGGCTCCACACGTCCGCCAACCCCCTTGCATCCTCATGCTGCTCCTCTCCGGTCTCCAGGTTCGTCCAGCTCCTCGACAGTGTCCTGCATTACCTGATCCCCCTCTCCGAGGACAGCATTGGCACCTTCAATGCACTCAGGGTGAGCATTTGCCAGGCTCCCCTGGGATGGTTCTGGTAGGAGCATCTCGTCACGGGCTCTGCTGTTTTCCCCACAGGCTATGGCGTGTTCCCCTTGATCCGATGGGGACAGACCAGCCCAGGGCTCATACTGAGAGCTGCTGTGCTGGGCATTGCCGGAGGGATGGGGGAGCTGAGCATCCCCTGTGACACTGGGGGGGGGCTGTGCTCGGGGAGGGGGAAAGAGGGCACATGGCAGCAGGATCAAGCCTCTAAGCATCCCTGCTCATCCCCTGATAGAGCATGAAGCCGTTCCTGCTGCTGTCCAAGCAGAGCGCAGCCCTCATCACCCACTGTCTCCAGTCCTCGGAGACCACCCCCCCTCACACCCTGCCAAAGCTGTACATCAACCGGCATCTGGCCCGGGAGCACCGTGTCAACCCCGCGCTGGATCCCAGCTGCAGGAACACCGTCTTCACGCAGGTACGGCAATGCCATGCCCCATGCTGGGTACCTGCCAACGCAGCATCACTTGCCCCCACTGTGTCTCATCCCCTTTCCGTTCTGCTCCTCTCCAGCTGTACAAAGGCCTCAGATCTTCCAAGAACAATCAGCCCCTAGACTACAGGTAGGTCTTCACGTCACATTTGTGCGGTGTCACCTCCCCGGAGCAGGGTGTGGGGGGGATGCCAGGTGCTGATGGCTCTCTTGGAGGAGGGGGGTGCATGGGGCTGTTTCTTCCCCACAGGTGGCCCCTGAGCTACAGCCAGTGGTGGGAGTGCGAGTTCATCATGGAGGGCATCGTCGACAATGGTGAGAGCTCTCCCCTCCCACCTGGGGCTCTCCCGTGGGCTTTCTCATGCTGGGGGGCAGCTCGGTGGGTCGCCCACTGAGGCAGGGTGCCCACGCTGTCCCCGTTGCTCTGTGGGAGGCAGCCCCGCTCTGCACACATGGGGTGGTCCCTGCATCTCCCCTACGCCTCCAGCGCTGCCCCTGCCCCATGGAGTGGGGGTGGCTTGGCCAGATCCTGCAGCTCAGTGTCTGGCCCCAGTGTGTCAGGCACTAATCAGCCTCCACCCCCATTGCAGGTGGTGGTTTTCGGGACAGCCTGTCAGACGTGTCAGAGGAGCTGTGTCCCAGCTCGGGCGATGTCCCTGTGCCCCTGCCCTTCTTCGTGCGCACCTCCAACCAGGTTTGGCACCCTGCTGTCCGCCTGTCCTGGCCCCAGGGGGAAATCCAGAAGAGCCTAGGGGCTTGTCCCTCAGTTGCAATATTTTGGGGTGTTAGTCCTGTCTTAATGCTTGCAGGGTTATTGGTCGTGGGGGCTGTGCTTGTTCCCGGGTGGTTGAGATCTCCTGGAAGGTTCTAAAGGGCAGGAGAGGCAGGCGGAGAGGTGATGGAGAGGGAGGCTGCAGGCTGGGCTGGTCGCATCTGTGTCCGCGGGTCCTAAGCCTCTCTCCCACAGGGTAACAGCAGCAGCGACAGCAGGGACATGTACGTCCCCAACCCCTCCTGCAAGGACTTCCCCAAGTACGAGTGGATTGGGCAGCTGATGGGAGCAGCCCTGCGGAGCAAAGAGTTTCTGGTGAGCACAGCAGAGCCTCCCCGGCTGGCGAGGGGTGAAGGAGGGACATGGGAAGGACGTACATTTCTGCTCCCTCTGGCAGATTCTGGCTCTGCCAGCACTGGTGTGGAAGCAGCTGGTAGGGGAGGAGGTCAGCTGGAGCAAAGACTTTGCCGCCGTGGACTCGGAGCTGGTGAGTGGGGCTGGGGACTGGCAGGGCAGTGCCATATGCTTCTGTGGCTGCTCCGGCTCTGCCTTGATGGCTTTTGCCTGTTGGGATTGCAGGTGAAGCTGCTGCAGGTGCTGGAGGGGGTGGACAGGGAAGACTTCGAGTTCATGTTCGGCAGAGAGCTGACCTACACAATGGTGCGGAGTGACCAGCGTGTGGTGGAGCTGATCCCCAATGGCAGCAGCACTGTGGTGCGCTATGAGGACCGCAAGGAGTTCATCCGCCGGGTGCAGAAGGCTCGGCTGGAGGAGAGCAAGGAGCAGGTAACTGGAGTGGCTCCAAGGGCACCCTGCCCCTGTGGCAAGCCCTCCTGTACCTGTGGGGTTGGTGGCTACGAAAACGTGTCCCCAAAACCAGCTCCAGCTGGGCGGTTCCTCCATGCATCCCATACCCAGGATGCCCATGAGACCCCAGGACCAACTCTGGGGTCCTGTGGTCCCTGCCCCCAGTGCCCTGGCTGGCTGCCCTGGGCTCAGACCTGTCACAGTGACATGGAACCCCCCCTGTCCCCCCTGAAGATCGCAGCCATGCGTGCTGGGCTGCTCCGTGTGGTGCCCCAGCCTGTGCTGGACCTGCTCACCTGGCAGCAGCTGGAGAGGAAGGTCTGCGGGGACCCCGAGATCACAGTGGCCGAACTGCAGAGGTTCAGTAAGTGCCAGGGCCATCCCACAGGTGCTCCCAGCCCCCTGCGTGGGCAGGGGCTCCCTTCAACAATGCTCATCCTGCGCATGCATCCTGCCCCATGCTGAGTCCCTGGTTGTGGGGTGTCAGGGAGCCTCGGGGAGGATGAGCCAGAGGGATCCTGGATAGGGCTGGGATGCTTCAGGTTTAGCTGCCAACCCTACCAGTCCCCACTCTGGTCCCTCTGGACCTTGGCAACTGTGAGCAGAGGTGAACGGCCACCCTGCAGACTGGGACCCACAGTTCTCTGCCTGCCTTTGTGCAGGGTTCCAGCCCCGCTTGGGGTGCTGGGGGCTCACTGAGAGCAGAGGGTCTCCTCCTCTCCTGCCTCTGCTCTGGGCTCTCACAGAAGGGCAGGATGGACATGTTGCGTGTTAATTTGCTTTGCTGGGAGTTTCAAACGAAGCTGTTGCATGTTCCTTGTCGCAGTCACATTTGAGGACTTTCCCTCTGGCGACATCCGTATCCAGAACTTCTTGGAAGCACTCAACAACTTCACCAGTGGTGAGTGACCCCAAGCCTTCCCCCGCTCTTCACATGCAGTGGGGTGGGCCAGGGGACGGGGCACCCATTGCCCTGGGAGTCGGTTGGAGTCATCCCGCCTGGCCCTTACTGGGATGCTGAGAGCAACCCTTAGCTTTGCCCTGTGCTCCTGGGATACTTCTGCAAGGGCAGACCCTGCCACGACAGCAGTGACTGGGATGGTCCTGTCCTTGTCCCTGAGACCTGAGCCCTGTCCTTCCCCTCAGAGGATCTCAGCCGCTTCCTTAAGTTTGTCACTGGCCGGAGCCGCCTCCCAGTTCAGATCGCTGTCTACCCAGAAAGGGAAAAGTGAGTCGGTCCTGCCTGGGCTGGGGTCCCTGCGCTGGGCTGGGGTCCCTGTGCTGTGCCCGGGCCTGACTCTCTCTCCTTTCTCCCAAGCTTGAACGCACTGGACCTGATGCCACAGGCCTCCACGTGCTCCTGCAGCTTCTTCTTGCCCAACTATTCCTCGTGAGTCAAGCTGGGGACAGGGGATGGGGACATTCCCCGCTCCCTGGGACTGGCATTGGGGTCCTCTCCCAGGCTCCCCAGGTCCTGCCCCAGGGGACATCCGGGCAGGTGTGGGGAGGGAAGTGTGGGGCTCTCGGTGCTCGTCATGGCTGTGACCCAGTGTTCCTCCCCACCCAGGGCCAAGGCCTGTGAGGAGCTGCTGCGGTACGCTGTGTACAACTGCATGTCCATCGACACTGACAAGAACCCCTGGGATGAGTGAGGCCCCCCAGGCGCCCCATGCCATGGGAGCTGCCCACCCCAGGGACACTGGATGCAATAAAACTGCAGGGCCGGATCCTGCCCCAGGTCCTGTTTGTGTCCGTGCTTCTCGAGGGCTGGGACTGGAGCATGTTTGGCCAGTGCTGCAACTGGGGGACCAGCATGGCACTGCCTGCTGGGTGCTGCACCGGCACGGGGTGCTGCGGGGCGGAGAGCATGGTGTGCACCTGGGGGCTGCGGGTCCTGTCCCCTCTCCGCACACGGTGTGCGTGGGGAGCGCGGCCACAAAGTGCCGCCCCCCGAGAACCGCCCCGCTGCCACGCGCACCCTGCAGGCTGCCCGCCCCCCCCGCACCCTGCCTGCAGCTCCTCCGCACTCCCTGCCTGCAGCCCCACCTCCGGCCGCCTGGGGGCGCTGTGCCGCCGAGCCCCTCCCGCGGCCCAGCAGGCATCCATGACTCGGTGCTCTGCAGCCTGGGATCCTTCCTTCCGTGTTCTTCTCGCTGACCTGGCTGGGAGGAGCCGACCGCAGCAAGGCGAGGATGGGGATCGAGCCTATCGGCGCTCTACTGCCCCGTCCGTGATTGACCCGCTCGGCTCTCTGCGCGCACGCGCATTGTGCGCCGGCGCCGCCATTCCTGTCCTGTCAGTGAGGAGCTGGGAGCCGGCGGCCGGCAGAGCGGAGGTAACGGCGAGGCGAGGGGAGGCTCGGCGCCTCCGCACGGGCTGGAAGGGGCGCGGGGGAGGCGAAGAGCCGACGCACTCCTCTGAGAAGCGCTGGCGGCTAAAGTTGGGTCAGCCTGAACCGAACCGGTCTTTGCCTGGCTCGGCCTGGCGCGGCCCGGGCCTGCCCGGTTCTGCCGTAGTTGAGTGAGGCCTTGACCCTGTGCTCTCTCTGCAGCATGGAGTTCCAGGCTGTGGTGATGGCGGCGGGGGGAGGTTCCCGTATGACGGACCTGACATCCAGCATCCCGAAGCCGCTGCTCCCCGTGGGCAACCGACCCCTGCTCTGGTACCCGCTGAACCTCCTCGAGCGCGCTGGCTTCGAAGGTGAGGCGTGACGGTGGCTTGAGGTGGGGGCGGAGACGACGTGCTTACCCTGGCCTCTTCAGGCTTCCCGGGGCCACCTTTGCCACTCCTGTTTGTCGTCCCCTGTCCCGTTGTTCTAATGTTGTTCTAACTCGTGTCACAGATGCTCTGTTGATTGGGATAGTTGCTTTAGCAGGAGGTGTCTTTGCACTGGAGCTGTGCTATTGGCCCACGTCACACCCTTTCCTAAAGTGCAGGTTGCACCTCCTGTGCCTGCGCCCCCTTCCCCCTCTTCTGCCCTCGCCAAGGCTTTTCCCATCTATATGCTTTTCCCAACGTTGGTGGTGTTCCCAGTGTTGTTAACCAGGAGTCTGTCACTCGTTTCTTTGAATTATTAATGAGAGTAGCGTGAGAAGCGTGTCAGCTCTCTTGGGATATCGTTTGGCTTGTTGTTTCGGCCTGACCTGAAGTTCAGGGTTACTTGTTCTGTTTGAGGTATTTAGTCCTTATTGCTGCAGCATGGAGTCAAGTGCTAGTTTTTGGACAGAACAGGGCAGGGGAAAGTGGTAGACTTGTAATGCTCACCCATGGGCCTTGTTTCATGGGAGGGCTAAAATGGTATTTAGTGAGGTTCTTTAGTGTTCTCTGGGTTTAGGTTTTTGTTTACCTTTTGAGTGGTGGACCAAATCTTTCTGTGGTGTTCTCCCGCTACTTATAAAACTTCTTCCTGATACCTTTCATGGCTCTGTTTTTTCATGTGTGTATTTGTCCTTTGCCTTTCTGCTTTTCTGTTTTTCCTTCTTCTGCATGACTGTGTGATTATTCTATACTTCATCTGAAGAATGTGGCGTTTTTTCCTGGCTGCTTCTTTTCTCTGTGAAGATGTAGAGATCAGCTCATGGTTATCCATGTCAGCCTCTTACACTTTCAGTGTGAAGGAACAAAAGAAAGAGCAAACTTAAGACGTTGCCTTTATTTTGTTTCATTAAGGAATCCTTAAGAACTTTTTTCCCTTGGAATTGCTTTTTGCCTGTTGTTTGTTGAGTCTGCTTTCCGAATGTCCACTTTCTTTGACTACTCTCTTGTCTCTTTTTTTGTTAAGATTATACTTTTATCCCGTGATATGGATATATGGGTAGTTCAGAGCTTCTCTGTAACCAGTCTTGTGCTTTGTGTGGCTCTTTATAACTGTTCAGAAATAACCGTTTCCGCTTGGTGCTCTTGACTACTAGTAGGTGGTGTTATGGTCAGATCTTTCCCCTTTCTCACACATAGCTCTGCGGCTTATCTATCCCCTGCGAAATGGACGTGCAGGGTTGTATGTGCAGCTTCAGCAAGCAAGCTGCCACCTTCCTGCTCCTCTCTTGCTTCTGTCTCCTGACCAATCTGTATGTTTCTGTGTTAATATTCCACTAGCATGAATTCTCTCTCTGGATCATAATTCTTAGTATTACAGGAGGCTTTAGTTCCCCATACTTGCTTATATTAGTAAGTAGGTGTTCCACGGTCTAATTCACTGTGTCCCTTCTGTCCAAGCTACAAGTGCTTCATCTCTCCTAAAACATATTAGGGGACCTTTGTCCAGCTCACCAGATTTATGCTGAACTGTGGGCTTATAACTTCCACCTGACACCAATTTGTCGTCCATTCGTTACTTCTTTCCCCAATTCAAGGTGTGCTTTCAATCCCTTTCTCTAGGTTCTTCAGCCTGTTTTGAGTCCAAGTTGGCATCCAGTACGGGAGTGGGAGGGGAGCCCTCCCGTATCTCTGGTACCAAACTGCCACATGGTTTTCATGTTTACAGTTCCTTCCTCTTTTCTGTTAACAGATTCAGAATGAGTTCAGTTTTGAATGATACAGATTTATTCTTTGTGTGTTTTCATCTTGCCACAGGAACTTCCTAGGCTGAGGGCTCTATTATTTCCTATAAATCTCTATTAAAATTCCATGTGGAATATGATGTTGGGGCTTTTTTGGGGGCTGGGACATTTTTATTTGAGGCTTTGACTCTTGCTTTTCCTTCCAGTTCTTGAGGCCAGGGGAAAAGGTTTCTTGCTGTTTTGTTTTCTCAGTCTTTTCTTTGCAGAGCTTCCGTTCTCACATTCTTAATTTTGAAAAATATGCTTTCATGCCACTGTTGATATCCTTCAAATATGTATTTACCTTTTTTTTTATAGATAGAATGAGTTTGTTGCTCACGTATTACTTCACTCTCCTGCCAAGCTGGTGCTGGGAAATAGTTTAACGATTGTATTGTAATGTTGTGGTTGGTGGTGTTGTCTGCAGAGGATTTTACAGGATCAGGGAGGGCAAAAGACAAAGCTCTAAAGTGTCGGTGACATTAATGCAGGGTCTCATTGGTCTGTTTGAGGACATGCGGTTTGAGGTCACTCACTAACAACAGAAGACGTTTCTGTTCTACCTTGCTATACTTATGCTACTCACATGCATGTATTCCTTTCAGTAACAATCCTCTACCCACACAAAGCAGGAGAGATTGTTTTCATATTCATTAGGAGTTTAATTCTCTTCTTCAAAAGTTACTATTGCCAAAAGAGCTTGGTTCATCGGAGAACCCAATTATGCTACTCAAGCCATTTGACAGTTCCATCGTGCTTCTTAAATAAAAAGTGAGTGTATCCTATTTGTGATGAATTTTTTTTTTGCTTGATCTCATCCCACTTTCCTCTCTCCTAGAGGTCATTGTGATTACAAGGAAGGAAATCCAAAAGATGTTAAACTTGGACACAAAAATGAAGCTGGATTTTGTGTGCATCAGTGACAATGTGGACATGGGTACAGCAGATTCACTGAGGCATATTCACCAGAAAATTAAGGTATTACTGTCTTTTATTGAACTTGCCTGGAAGACATTTGTTTATAATAATATTTTTTTTCATTGTGCTTTAAGAGCTGTCTCATGTAATAATATTGCTTGTAACTGAATTTCCTGATCTTCAGAAGAGCTGAATTTTGTGAAGGTCACCTCATGGGGGAACTCAAACAAAGACTCTAAATGACTAGAATTGACAGCTAGGAAGGCTGGAGCAGATCCAGGCTGGACACTGGCTGATTCTTAGTCATGTTAGCTTTCTGGCAGGTTAATTAAAAGGTTGTATTTGTTCATACAATTTTTGATATGATGTGTGATAGCTGTTGTCCACATAGTGCCTAGGGAAGTAGTCTGCACAAATGTTCATTGTCCTCTTAGCTTAAGCAATACGCTGCTATGTAAGGAAGCTTCTCTTCAGTTCTTGGCCCTGCCATAGGCTTGTCTGCACCGTTAGGCAAGTGACTTGCTCTGTGCTTCAGTTTTCTGCTTTTGCTGTGCTTTTGCTGGCTTGGTCATATGGTAAGCTCTTCAATAAACAGTGCCCAAATGTGATAAAGGGCTGCTGTTCTAAGAAAAATGCCAGTTTATAGAATTTTAATTTCCAGCTGCACAATTAAAACACTCCCATGTAAGGCAGAAATGCTGCTCCGAGCTCTTACCGTGATCTGGGATGGAGTTTTGTTTTTGTCGTTGTCATACTCTTAATCTGATTTGTTCGCTGTCTGTTTAGGCCATCTTAGCCAAATTGGCTGTTTAAATAAAGGCTTCAAAAGAACATCAATGAACCGTTTAAGTCCTGAGGTGCCTTTTTGTCTTTAGGCTCTTTTTGAAGGTAATAAACTGTAGTATAACAGGCTGTGTGCTCCCAAGAGAGAGATTCCAGTTGAGACAAGATGTAACTTTCTAGGCAAATATGGGTGTCTGCGTGGCACAAGAAGAGAGATTCTGCAAGGGATTAGTGCACAGACTAGAATAATTTAGAGGGCGAAGAGAAGATATAAAAAGGAAAAGCAAAATCAACAAAATCAGTTTAACTTAACTGTACGTTTCCATCGTGGAGAATCACACTCTGTCATAACTCAGTTTGGCAGTATTTTTTAAATATGTGCATGCAGTAAGGAAATACCTCTGCACTGCAAATTGTGACCCTTGCCTTACAGTTTTATTGCCTGATCAGAGCGATCAGTCTGGCTGTCTGTGTGTCCCTCTTTTTGATAATCCAGGCGAGTTTGCTTAGGGGGAGGCCTGGGAGACAATGGTAAACTGCGTGGGGGTAAGAAAATAGACTGTGTCCTCAGAAGCACAGTGTTGATCTTCTGTTTATTTTTCAGAAAAAAGGCTTAGAGAAAATGTGAGGTAGTATTGAAAAACACACAGCTTTTCTTCAGTCAGCTGCCTGTGTATGAATGGCAGCAACTGCTTCTGCCCTCTTTATTCCATGTCTTGCTTGTCTGGCCAGAGAGGACAAAGTGGTCTCTTATTTGAAATAAGCCTATACTAAGTTCTTGAGCAGATTGCTGCACTGTATATTTTGGAGTCATTCCTCTAGTAAATGCATACCACCAGTACACCTCTTACAGGGTATACCGTCTCCTGTGTGATACAGGTGAGAGAAAGAACTACATAGTAGAGGTAGCTGAAAAGCTGCAGTATGTTGGGTATGTCTACAGTATAGCAGGAGAAGGATCTCACTGAAGAATGCCCTGGTGAAAACAACTGCTGCTTGTGGCCATAGTTTGCTGGCAGGCTTTTTGCAACTCATGCCAAAAGTCTGATGAGGAGTTTAAACTGGTTGCTGAAACTTTTATTTGTTGCAAATTGAGTTAATTGCCCACAGACAGAAGAGCAAGTATGCTCAATAAAAATGAGGTAACATGGCATGGTATAGACAACTTGCCTGTGTGCAATGCAAGTGACATGGAGTAAAGCCAAGATTATAAATGCACCATAAGAAATGTGTCTAAAGCTAGCTGAACTGCTGATCACAAATCCTGAGATGTGCATGAATGTTGAACCGCTCCAAAACATAAAAATCTCATGACTTTCTGCCTTGTCTGTCATTTGACTGAGGGAGTTACACCAGCGCAGGATTGCTGCTTGCTGTGCCTGCAGTTGCAGGCCTTTTTGCTGTGTTGTACCTTGGTTAATGAAGCTTGATACTTTAAAGATTAGATGTCAAGATTAGTTTTACAGAATTGCGTTCGGTAGTAGCATGAAAATACATACGTGCAAAGCCTGTAAGGGCTGAGGGAAGGTAGTTTGCATTGTTGTTTTATCACTTTCTGGTGCTGGCATTTTTGGGTGCAGGTAAGCCTGACTGTCTTGGTTCACAGTAACAAGCAGCTGACTCCTGTCTCTTTCCTGGTGGGTCAGATATTCATGGGAGCAAAGGAAGCCTGTTCAAGTTTTTGTTTGCTGTTTGCCCACTCCACACACAGAGGATTTTTTTGACATCTTTACTTCAAGAGTTGATATAGTAGATGCATGCTCTTTGCTCTACTGGAACTCTTTGTGTTATTTTTGGCTGTCTCAGCCTACACCTGATTGACAAGGTAGCAGCTTCATTAGGCTTTTTTATATTCATTACAAGTCTGAATGTATCCTGTTCTTGGATCCTTCACACAATAAAGATATCATGCTAAACTTGATTCCTAAAGGCACCTGCTTGAGAAGTAATGAACAACAGAGAACTTGGTCCCATAAGTTCCACTTTTTGGGTTTGTACGCTTGGGTGTCAGTCTGGCTTGTTCTTTACCAGTAGTTCTTTAATTGACTTATGTGGTGGGGTGTTTTTGTTTGTTTTTATTTAAATGTTCAATTCTGATGTCTGAATAGCTAACACCATTGACCAGTTTGTCTTCACAACTGTGTGGCTGAGAACTGAAGTTTAAAGAGATGCAGTAATTTACATTAAAGAAATTCGCAACAATCCTGGAAACTGGACATCTGTCCCAAGTCTCTCATGGTTTTGTGCACAAGATCATCTTTCTATACTGTGTGCGTATTGCATACTCTGTTTCCCCACCTTGAAAAAGCCAGCAGGACAGGAGATTAAACACAAGTTGAAACTATTTTAAATGGAAACTACAGAAATAGAAACTTCAGTAGAGCTGCAGTCCAATTTCTGAATTGTGAGTGTTGAGCTTTTTTTCAGTGTGCGCTAGATTATAACTTTAAAAAGGTTCTCAATTTGGGAATGCATCGGTCCAGATGTAAGTAACTGAAAAATCATTTTGCAGCATATGAAGTAGAAACTGAGAGGGATTTTTTTGTCTGTATGTATTTTATTTTTTTCATTAGGTAATATTACACTTATTGATGTTTTACTCTAATTTATTAATGTCCAGCACTTAAAATTATGTTGTCAAAAAGTGCATATAGGAGTTACTCATTGATTTCTTAAATGTTTTGTTTCATACAGGGATATGGAAACAATTTGTTTAAGGACTTTGTTACAACTATTGATGAGATCCCTTAATTGCTTTCCTGTGGACAATCCCAGAATTTCACTAGAATGCTGTTGGTTTCAGGATCCTGCTATAGTCTGTGTACTTTATGGCAGTTTCCATGGCTATCATTTTAATGTCCAGTCTTTGGGTTTTTTATGTACTTTCAATATTACTGTCAGTTTTATTCTTTTGGCCCTTTAAGTTCCTAGTTTTCTTCTCATCTTTTGCGGGACTGATAATGTGTGGCTTTTAAAAATATGAAAATTAAGCTGCAAGGTCTTAATTCTTTTCTCATTTATATATAGGATTGAAAATGGTAGAACATAGACTATGTAGACTGATGGTTGATGGAATTGTAGTAATGCTCTTGTTGAAACTGCAGCTTTACCACCGTGGGGGTGTTTACAGGTCTCTGTCACTTCGTGATCTAGCCTAAACAGAGAAACAAGCCGGCCTTCCATGCCTGTAGGTTTGGATTGATGACCTTTCCTGGTCATGAAGAGTGAAGAGAGCTCCCCTATTCCAGATGGGACCTTGGCAAGAAGATGGTATATATAGGAATTTAATGTATTTTGGAAGTTGAAGATCTGCTTCTGTAGCTGAGTAAATTTGTTACAGGAACATCAATTTTATTTATTTATTTTAAATGCCTTCTGACTTCCATTTTCTTTCAGTTGTTCACATACACAATTATACTAGAGTAATTCTGAAGTGATTTACTCTTTGAGTTATTGCCTTACCCGCAGCATGGAAATGAGACAGGTCCAGCAAGACTTACAGGACACAAAAAGAGGCACTACCATGGATTTCTTCAGCTGTGTGCCTGTCAGCTTTTGAAAAGCTGTGCAAAGTAGTGGAAAAAACCTTTCACTAAATCTTTTGAAGACAATGAAGAGCTATGATAAAGCAAGCAACTTTGATGGATTGTAACAAGCAATGAATCAAGCAGTTATATCCTTAGGTTCCAAATCTGTTAAAGCAGTGCTCTCATGCAATTTGCTCAATCCGGTATCTTTATGTTGAACTTGTAAAATATTGCTGTAATTTCATGTCTGTTTTCAAGAATCATTGTCAATAATTACTTTGAAACTTCAGAAAATTATTTTTATAGATTAAATAACAAAATCAGCTCTCTCTAAGTCTGTAATATGTAAATACCCCCTCATACAATGTACATTAGTAAAAGCAGACTATGAGCTCGTTAGGGCAGAATCTATGCTTTCCTTTGTTTCTGAAGGACATATGTTTTAGTCTCCTCCTTTGGTTTGAGCCATGTTGCTATTGTCTTAATCTATTATTTGCCTTAAAGAATATTCTTGACCTGTCAGGGAGTGCTTGAAATAAAAAAGTTAGTTAGCATACGTTTAAAAAACTGTTTTTGTATGAAATGTAAATCAAACTCCCTCCTTCATTAAATCTTATTTTGCCCATCCATTTTTTTTCCTGTCACTTTCTGATTCTGCTCTCTTAAGATATCTTTCCTACTTCATCAATCACTTAAGCTGTTACTTGTCACTGTTTCATCCATTACAGGCATGGGAGGCACATAGCCTTTGCATGCTTTGCTAAGGAGCCTGTAGAATTTGTAAGGGGGAAGAAATAATTTGCTTTCTTAAGAGTCAGAGTGTCTAAAGGGTAAACTTTCATTAGGGACAAATGAGCGAACAGTTTTGATGTAAGGATGGCTTAATCTAGCCCTAAGCATGAACAACTGAATACCTCTTCCATAGATGATAAGACACTAAACTTGCTCTGGATTTGTCTTTCATTTTCCTCACACATGGTATTTCAAGATTAAGGGGTTTTTAAATGAGATCAATGTTTGGCATTTTTAGTAAAACAGTATGTTCAGCATGCTGCTGTAAACTAATGATGATGTTACAGGTGTGACAGAGCAGGTGCTGTGGTGTAATTTGATAATTTCCATGTTCCTGCTTTTATTTATTTTTATTTAGCATCCAAAGATTTCTAACTGCCAGAAGCAGTGTGGAAGGGGGTTTCTGCAAGAGGTGTGGGTTTTCTTTTCTAAAAATCTTATATAATTGCTTTGTCCTCAATAACTATCTCCAGTCTCTGTTTCTCGTTTTCATTGGTAAGCAGCACCGGCTGGAGCATTCAGATGCGTTCAATCTGAATAATAGGGAAATTATTAAGAGTCCTGACAGTTTCAGTGGTGATATCTGATACACTTTCTAGCAAGAGAAGAGATGCGAGTGCTGTCTGCTGCATGTTGTGGTAGGAGATGATGCAGTTTTGTTTTGTAGGCAACTTGTCTTTCAGTGGTGATTTTTTTTTCATAATTGTGGGCAATACACTGCCTTTTTAAAAGTTAACTTCCTTTGATGTCTCTTGAAATTTTATGTAATGAAATCCCTTGGCTCACTTAGGGAGGCTTTTCTTCTGTAGCTAGTGTTAGCGGACACACTTTTTTCAAGTCATAATGTAAAGTCTTCTGGAATGTCCATCGGGGCTTTTTAGTGGGTCGTTCCCTCCAGTATGTTGCTCTGTGACTTCTTCAGTCCAGATTTATGTCTTAATTTATTTAACTTCTACTACCATTCTAAGAATGGTAGTAGGTCTTCTCTTGCAGTTTAGTAGACCTCCTTTGGATGATTTACAGGACCAGTGTGCAAAATATATGTGCCATGACCTGCCATGTTATAGTACAGTAATAGTGTCAAGACTCTGGTAACACGGAACTCATGATTTTGGGGATTAGTAACAAGAGATTGTAATAGGAGCTAGGAGCCCAATAGTAAATTGCAACATCTCAGAATGGACTAGTTGAAGTAGGGTGATGGTGAGCAGCCACTCTGATGGAGAAAGGAAAGGTAAACGCAAGACTAGAATGTATCAGGTAAAGCATTTTCTATGGTGGAGATGAGAAATTAATACAATTGCTTAAGGCAACGGGAAGATTTTTTTGCCTGGAATACTGCAGAGGTGTGGAATTCAAATGCATCAAATGCGGAACAAACACTAGAAAAGGAGATAAGATACTCAGAGTGGAATATAATTGGGTTTCAATTTGCTATGAGGAAACATGGGCTGAAAATTACAGAAAGGTTTTAATCAGAGCAGAATAGGATTGTGAAACAGTCTTCCAGAAGGAGTAATCAAGACAAAACCCCCCTAACTTTATACTGGAGTGAGAAGCTGGTTTTTTGTTGTGGGTTTTTGTTTGTTTGTTCTTTGTGGTTTGGGTTTTTTTGTTTTTTTTTTTTTTTTAAATAAACTAAGTAATGTGATACCTGGAATGGCAGGAGGCTAAACTCTGACTCAGGAAACTTCTTTGAGACTGTGTTTCTGTGACCTTCTGCTTGTACCATTCATCAAAGTGCTGCAGACCTTTTTGTGGGTTGTAGATTATTGTTGATGAAAAAAAAAAAAAGGTGGAGGTTGTCATTGTAGTTTACAAATGAGTTCCTCTGAAATTTAGGCATCTCTAATATTTGACCATTTTGTTTCTTGTGCCAAATTTTACCAGACCCACACAGCTGCTGTCTGGCGCCACCTCCCAGGCTGGTGCCTCCCCAGGCAGCAGGTTGAGAAACCTGGTTAAATCATGAATCTGTGTTTCAGGCTGAAGCAGGAGGTGGATTGGGTGTGCCTGGATCAAGCATTTGTCTTCACTGAGTCTATTATTTTCGTCTTCTGTTAAGCATTTCTCTCCCTTGTGTCACTCAACTATACTCCAGCCAGTGATTAAAATGTGGCGTTCCAGCAGAGTAACAGCAATGGAACAATTTCACATTTTCCTTCCTTGATGAACCCTTAGTTGTGTTAATGGAAGCCCTGACTAATATGGTGTGAATTAATCAGCATGTCTTCTGCTGCTATCACTGGTGAGTGCTTGCATACGAAATGCTTTGTCTCAGGTGGTCCACCTGGCTTTCTCAGTTTCAAAAAGTAAGATTTGAAAGTAATACAGCTCTTAAAAAGCAAAGCAAAACAAACCCTGAAAAGCTACCAAAAAGAAGAAGAAAAACCAACTTTCTCTGAACAAATAAACAAAGATTGAAACTCCAGATTCTCTTGGTATGTGCATCTTTGGGAGCCGTGTTGTGGAAAGTGTGATGTCACGGTGGTGGTCTGTATGCTGCTGAGGGTCACTGATCCGTGGAGTCTTGGACGGCATGGCTAAGCGCTTCGCTTCCTCTGTTGAAAAATCTCCTTTCCAAACACATGATGTAAGTAAGCTTGCTGTAACGGCTGGAAGGTGGAATCTGAATCCTTTTGGTACAGCTGAGCAGAGTTTGGTGAGCATGGAAAGAAAAACTTCAGTCCCTGTAATGTATAGTTACGTATTTTTTTGTACTGTCAGTGGAAATAAAAAAACAAATGAAATTCGTTTGTGAGAGACAAGATCTCTCTCTCTCTGAGCAAGACTTAACTAAATACTCTGTTCATCTATTCTGAAATAGTAAGAAGAATTTAATCAGTTTTTTCCAGCAGACCTGGCAGAAAATGTTTACTTGACTCTAAAATGCAAATAAAAGCTGCTGTCTTGCAGGTTTTTTTTATTCTGCCTTTCACAATGTTGTTAGCGCGGCATGGGAGAAGCAGATGTATCAGATGGCAGCTCACAGGGTATGTAGCATCTTGTTTCCTTCTCTACCTCTGACTGAAAGCTGCCACCATTGAGGTATTAGGCAAAATTAATTGCGGATTGCATGCCTGAGTCCCATTCCCAAAGCACAGCTGATTGTCTTAGTAAAAAGCAGCTATACTGGCAGGTGCTCAGGCTGGCAGTGTTGCTGGGGGGAATGATATAGCACTGCCTGACTGTGTGCTTGATGAATGTGTTCAGGACTTTGCTCTGATCTTTATTTTTCCTGGCAGGGTAAGAGTTAGAGAATTCAACAGTTGTTGGTTGTTGGGGTTTTTTTTGGTTGTGTTTTTTTTTTTTTTAAAGTTACTCAGCTTTAGAAGAATGTAGCTAATTAAATTAATTATTTTGCTGCCAGGGTTTACTATGGATCAGGGTTAAAACACCAGAAGTTTGAATGAGGCAATTAGCTCTGAAGGTTAGGATCAGGAGTGGTTATTAGGGCATTCACTATTCCGCACATTGTCAGCTAAAGAGGATGTCTTCCATTATACACGCAGGCAAAAAAATATGTGAAGACCTTAGGTGTTTTGCAAGAAGAGTCATTGACAGACCTGAGATGACTGTCAGTTTTAATTGTTGCATCTCCCACTGTGTGTCCTTACTCTTTTCACATTCCTGGCAACTCGAGGCCTGTGCTCATTATGTTAACCAGTACCTCTTGTTTCCATGTAGAAGTTAATTGTCAGCATTTCTCCTGTATTACAGTATATGTTTTCATTTAGACCCTATGTGGTTTCTGATGAATTACACAAACTCAACCTATTCTAGTTGTGGACATAGTAAGCTCTTTGCACATGTATATAACTGAAATAATTTGTTTAGAAGCGTCCTGGTAAAAATATTTTCCTGTTTTTATGAGCCACTACTAGTTTTCATTTTTTGTAAGTAAACAGAAATCAGTGTTCGTTTTTTGTAAATCATCCTTCATTCTCCCTACTTAAAAGTATGTGCAGTCATCTTGTGTAAATAAGTTGCTGTGCTATGTGTTGAGGGAAAATTACAGCTTTAGTAAATGTAGTCTCAAAAAACATTTTGCACTTTTTGTCTTTAACAACACTTTCATGGACACATCAAGGCAAAGAAGTTAAACGTCATTTATTATCATCTTATTTTATCAGGCATAGGAAGCCTTTTACATTAATAAGTCAAACTCAAGTTTATAGTTTTCAAAAGTCATTCTATGATGAATGTTCAAAGAATTGAAAAGTGTGTGTGAAATGAATTTGTGCATCTTATTTTATTTCCAAAGAGAGTGAAATATTAAGAGTGTGGGGGAAAAAAAGTCAGTGTCCTCCAGCTGCCACCTTTTGCTGGTGCTGTCAGTGGAGAGGCCAAAGCCCTGTGCTGTGTATGAGCCTTGAGAACATAACTGTCCCCATGCCTGGAAGAGGGCATGAAGGGCGACGTGAAGACATCACTGATGTCAGTGTCACCCTGAATTCCACGGAGCAGGAGTTGTGTAGGGGTCTCTTTGGTGTTCCTTAATAATGTCCTTGTTTTGAATGTTAAGTCAGCATCTAGTCTGGTGTTTTAATAATTTTTGGCTTGTAACTTGCAATGTCCTTGGCCTTTCCCCATAAGACTCAAGGCTTTCCTGGCTTCAGGTAGGGTGATACTTGCAAGGAGGCATTCACTGATTATTTGGACATTTCTCTGGAATAACATTCCTTCTCTGCTGTCTGAAGCCTTTTTGCTTTGTTTCTAGCCTGCATGATTTCGACTTCCGTATTTTCCCCCTGTCTGGATCTTAATAGCCCTTCCCGCATTGGAGGTTGGGGCATTTCATGGCAATTGTGGGCTGTACAGCTGTCACAGTTACCCTGTCACAGGTGACAGCCCTTAGTGAGTATTCACCCTTCGAAACAGAAAATGGAATTGTTTAGATCAAACCCAATTGTGTGTGTTAACCTAAGCACATAGTTCCAGTTATTGGGGAATGTGGGAGGGAGCAGATGCCTAATGCCAGTCCGTGGAGTTACTGTGCTAGAGAGGGTTTGTCCCTGTGTCTGTTTTTGCAGCCTGGTACAGTAGTGTAATATTGATAATAGGAAGGTGGTGCTGTGAACAGCACAGGCTATCCCAGAGGCTGTCACTTTGCTCAGCACTGTTTTTCTGTCACTGTTTAATTTGGTGAAAGCCATGGTGAAGATCAGTGGACTTCTAGGGTGCCTGGAATTTAATTTTGCATTTTGTTATGTTAACTGAGAAAAACTACATAACCTAGGTGGGTTTTCTTTTCCTCTGTTCTGTGCTGAAAAGGGAAAAACAGTTGTGTATTCAGATTTTCTTGGAGCAAATTTAGGCATTCTTCTGTAGTATAAATTCTGCTAGTTCCTTTGGGAAGATGGTGAAAAATCTGGATGTAGACTAATAGTGCTGGAAAAAGCAGTGGAGGTCTTGAAGTTTTCATAACGTGTTTCTCACAATACCACTTGCTGCAGACCAAGTATCACTGGAAAAATTGGAGAGGTGCTAGAGGAGAAAGTAGTATTGCATGGGGGGTAGTATAGGAATTTACGGTTCAAAACAGTACTTCTGTGTAACATAGCATGATTTATTTTTACAGGAAAAAAAATGCTTGAAGAAAGCTAGTCAGGTTTCATGCATGTGGACACTCAGTTCAGCGCAGGCTAGTATGAAGTGGCAATGCCATTGAGCTGTGTTTCACAGTGACTGGTTCTGTTCAGCCTGTGCTTTGTGGAGCAGATTAGCATTTGGGTTTTCTGTTGGAGCAGAGTTGAAACTGGATTTTGTGTAATTACTTGGTTTGACCTTGGAAAGAGTTTCACACTTTTTTTTTTAAATTATTTTAAGATCATGCTGATACTAGCTGCGGGATGGTGGAATAATTCCTGAAGACACATGCTATATATGTCTTGGTTTTCATTTATAGTCTGGTTTGAGACTGCAAGTAACCATTATGATCCTCTAGGCTGTAAGGGAATTTGCACACAGTAGTTAGGGCTGTTAGCCCCAAAATTTATGGATGACCTAGTGAATGTGTTTCTGAAAGATAGCAAGTCTTTATTCATACATTCTAGTAGATGAAGAGTCTATTATATTCTTGGTATTTTATTCCAGATGATATTTATTCTCCCTCTTAAAACACTTTGCCTTTTATTTCTACGTTGAACACTGATTTCTAGCCACTAAATCCAGTCATGCTTTTTGTTGTGCTGCTGAGAGATCTTCTGCTGTTTAGGTAATTGCGGGCTGTGGGCAAAGGCCTTCTTTCTCTTCAATAAGTTGAGCTGGTTGAGCTCCATTAGGCCTACTTTTTATTATTATTGTTTGTATGACTACAGCACCTGACTGCCTAAGGCTCTGCTTACATGAAGTGTTAAGCCTGGGCTTGAGCTCTGGGCTTTGGCAGCAAGCCTGCTGCGTCGCTGCTGTTGAGATTGGAGCCCAACTGCGGCACTCTCCTTTCTGTTCATGTGAGGCAGAGTCCAAGATCAGCTGCGCAGCAGGTCTGGTAGTGCTGCCGTCCAGGTAGTCCTGGAAACCTGCCTTCCAGGAATAGGAGTGACGGAGGAGAGCGCCATTTGTTTCTGGAGTTCTCCTGCCTGTGAAGAAGGGATCTGTTTGTGGAGTGTGTTGAGCCAGGGGAGAATGCAGCTTGCTAGGCTGACCTTCTGTGAACTGGTTAATTCAGGGCCTGGGTTATGGGGTGCTCCTCTGAGCTTTAGCATGCATGGATCTCATGAGTGACGGTACATACTTTCTGGATGCCTTTAGATGGGAGAAAAACAGTCTCCTCTGTGGGATGCTTAGGATCTGGACATAAACCCAGGAGATGACTCCTGACCTCAGACAAATGAGAGAGCCTAACAAGACAGGATAAGATGTGTCAGTGTATCAGTCTGGTGCCCCAGCATACTGATAGCCTGATAATTGTCAGTTTTCTGTAAGTGTAAGGGTAGCAGACTTCTTCTATTAAAAAAAAAAAAGACAGACAGTAGAGCCTAAACCCATGTCCTTTAGAAGATACAAGTAGGTAATAGAGTTGGCATCCTTTATTGATGTAAGGCAGAAGTAGACTTGGTAAGTGAATGGTGAGTGGAAAGGATAGGCTAGTAAAAGAGGGGTAAACAACTTGTGCTTGATGTGACAGAAAATGGAACCAGTGAAGAAGGGTGATGTGGTTGAAGGAGGAAGCTGGGAAAATGATTTTTGGAGTACCGTGTAGGACAAAATTGCATTAGTCAGAACCAGAGGAAAATGTGGATTGCAAAGCTTATGTTTCAGACGAGAAGGTTTACTCTTCAGTGTCATAATATCAAGGTCCTGCTTTGAAAACATTCTTAGTAAGCTTATAAACCTGTGATCATCTCTAAATTTCTGCTTTTGGTTGCTGATAACTGTAAATTACCCTTTTCCACCCCATGTGTCAGTTTGAGCAATAGGTAACAAGACTTCCTCCTGGGAGGAGACAGGATGCCTTCCAGGCTTGAATATCTTTCCTGTTCCTAGCTTATATGTATGTAAATTAAAAAATATTGATTTTGGATGGTAGCTCTTTAAGATACAAAGATAACCTAAAATGGTGTTTTCATTGTATGATCCCATCTGATACAACGCATAGGATGAGCCATGTGATGGGACCAGGGTTAAGTCTCCTCCCCAGCTTCCGGCATCTTTCTTCCAGCTTTCTCTGAGAAGATAAACAGTGATGCTGACAGGTTACGTATGTGAAGGCATTCACATTGCCTTAAGGTATCCTCACCTGATGAATTCAGGGCCATCCAAGAAATTAAAAGAGACTCCCTTGGCTCCTGCATTAGACTCTTCTATTTTCTTTTTTTAAAAAAAAAGAAAAAAGAAGCCTCTTCCATGTTACACGCAGTCTTTTAAAAAAAAAGTTTCTTCCATCTTTTTAATGAGGAGAGGTTGCTGCTGGATTTCAGATTGAGGGACATCCTGTGCCTCCACTGCCCTCTATCCTTAGAAGAGTTACGAAGGTGCTGGTCTACAGCAAACTTGCTGCTGCAGGGTGAGTGCACAGTAGATAAATGCTTCATGTCTGCTAAAAATGTACTAAATCATTATTTTCTTCTGAATGTTGCTATCAAGGACATTACAAAAGCAGAGTGGGAATTCCCAGCCAAAGGCAGCCATTTCAGTTGGTAGCTAACAAGATCCTACAGACAAAAAATAAATGAGGTTCCCTGCTCCAGTTACAGCAACAGCCATAGAGCTTCAAAGAGGTCACAGGTGTGGAAATTGGAGGACTCTTAATGGATACTGAGATAAAAAGGGATTCTCTAAAAGCCTTGGATGTAAGTTTCTGATCTGAAGAGTGGTGAGTAATGCAATTGCTAGGAGGTATCTTTGGCTTTGCCTGGGGCATGCTAACAAGCAATCAAAATGCTTGCCCACAGCCAAACTGTTCTTTCCCTTTCCACTCTTTAGAATAATAAAAGCATTACACACAAACCCCACTGTTAATGCAACATGTGGGTGAAGTTCCAGGCTATTGTGTATAAAACTCAGTCTTAATTCCAGCAGTAATTATAGCTTGCTCCTCTCTCCCCTGTTGTATGGTGACACTGCAGGAAGTGATGCAATGTTCTCTGTGCGTGTATTGACTTAGACTCTTCCTACACTCAGCCTATCTAATGTCTTGATTTTTTTCTTTTCCTGTCAAAAGTCTCAGTTGTAATACTGTGTGATTGGAAACTTTTAGTGTTTAACTTCAGTGTTTTGTCTGTCTTCAGTTCTGTTAGGAGCTGGTTCTACTGCTCATGGATATTTTGCTGCTTTTCTGTTTATAATGCAATCTGATATTTGTTTTCCTCTTTCTCTTGAGGCTGATTTTGTTCAAATTAGAGATTTCCTTGCAACATATGTTTTCTCATTTTCTAGTCTGCAGTTTTTGAGGCCCTCAGCAGTTTAGGCTACGAGGTCCTGCCCTTGTCTATACTTGATAGAAAAAGCATAGTGAAATGAAATAGTGAAATGATGAAAAATTCATCATTTGCTGCCAGCTATCTGTGGTAACCTTTATATCTCCTGCTTGAACAGAAGGGATTCAGCAGTTATTGCTTAATATAAAAAAGTTTTTAGCGTTGCCTTTGTATGCAGGGTGTGAGAAAGTCCAAGGCTTTTTATTTATGCTGGTATATTACACCATATAATTGCATCCATCTTTTGATCTGTGGTATGAATTAGTTCCATTGAAAACATGTTTTCTATTTTTAAATCAGTTGTCTTGAACTGAGTTCTTGAAACATTCTGCTTTTTGGTCTTGTTTTTGTGTAGATTTTCCATATTGTGCTGGGTTTAATATAATTGTTGACATGTTGGTTTTGAGGTTTTATTCTTTACTGGTTTTTTTCCTCTATTTTGTATAAATGTCTTGATGTTTTATGTTACAGTGTTTGTATTTATCCAGATTGAGTATGTAAGTTACCTCATAATATCTGAGCATTTCACAGTTTGGAAACGTTTGATGGTGAAGTGCTGTTAGCCAGTGTTAGAAAGGGAGAGCCGAGATTTGGAGGCCTTAAGTGCCGTGTTTCCATACTTGGCTTGACTGAACACTCTGTGTTCAGTGAGGGCTAGACTGGAAGGCCAGGGCTTCATCCATGGTCAGTAGGGACAGAGAAACATCTCCTTGAAACTTGGATCATAGGTGGGATGATCTCTGCAGGACCTGATTTTTCTGCACTGATCAGCAGCTGAGTCTAAGTTCTGAACCTGAGTGCATAAATTGCAAATCTGAGGTTAGATGGGATTACTGAGGCCCAAGTGACTCTTCCAAGGAGCGTTATATTCTCCTTGTCTTTTCTGTGGCTCTTGTGATACTCACAAAAAACGTGAGCTGTGCTGGGCTGTTAGGGCTGCTGTCCCTATACCTGAGTCGCACTGCAGTGTTTCCTTGTGTTCCCAACCCAAAGTCATTTGCTGTTCTCTTTTATTATGCTTGATGGTATTTTCACCTGGTCTGTACAGCAGGTTCTGTGGTAGAACCCTAGTCTGTGACGAGGACTCCTCTGTGCCATAAAAGTAGTAAATAAAATGGCACATATCAAGTTTGGCAGAGCAGGAAAATACCAGAAATTCCAAGCATTTGTTTCGTGCTCCATCTATTAGATGGTCCTTCTTGAGCTGAGACCCTTGCCTTGTCCTTCCTGTGGTTGTAATGGGTGTTGAGAGTGCATTTGTCTGTGCATTTTTCTCCCTTTGCAGTGGTTCTGCTTGGGGTGTGTGCTTGCTGGGGTTTTTTAATCAGTTCATGTTGATTCTTATCGTGTGTTTGTATAATAGTTTGGGGTTGATGTAATCATTGTTACATGTATTTCATTAAGAGATGTATGTGTGCGTGTACTTAGGTGTTTGCATAATTCATGAAGTCAAGTATGTTCACATACCCCTTGTTAGCACATGAGTGCATGTAGTAAGTACTAAGTACGTACTTCTCTTCTTTGTATCGGTGGCTCAATGGGAAAGGTGCACTGTATTTATTTGGCATGTATATATGTAAAAAACCCACAAGCTCTACAATTTATTTTCTTTCTTCTACACCCACCCTAAAAACGTAAAGAAAAACACACACTTCTGCTAGGGTTCTAGGATAGTTTATTTTTTCATTCAGCCATTAGTTTGTTCATTCAGGAGTTGTACACTGGAAAAAAAGTGCATCCATTAGACAGTGAGGGCTTTATTTATGAGGGGGGTGGTGTTTCAAAGGGGAGGCTGTCAAGTCCCAAAAGAGCCTTTCATGGTGTATTCTCAGCGTGCTTCTGAGGCCACTGCTCTGCTCATCAGGAGGAGAGGCAGAAATGTGGGCTTTACAGAGCAACTGTGTGTTTCACTGGTCCCTGTGCTCACTGACGTTTATTTACATATTGGGAGAGTAAATGGGTAGAACAGATGGCAACCAGACATTTGGTGGTTCTGTTCCCGTATGCTCCTCAGGGGTCTTGCATTCAGTTTTTGCAAAAAGCTTGTCCTATAGTGAGGAGAAAAAACCCAGGAGCCCGTTCACAACTATGAAATGCTTGTTGGGTTTTTGCTATAGTGACAGATTAAAGCATTTGGTAAAATGTGAAATAATTACAAGGTTTGTTTTACAAGTCCAGATACTTGTTCCTTAGGATAAGTCCATTGGTATGTCTGTCTCTCTCTTTTTATTGTTTCTTATTTTCACTACTGGCGTGAATGCGTTTAGATTTGAACCCGGCGATCTCTTCCTTCTACAAACTGAGTTTGAAAAGTACAGGTCTATTTATATGGGTCTTGGATACCTTTTGGCCTTTTCTGAAAATATTTTAACTCCTTTGTGCTCTTGTAAAAATGGAATATCTGAAAATTTTGCAGGATTTTCCAATATATTAAATATGTGTTTCTTCACTATTTACAGTTATGAAGTGGGAGATTTACTTCCTTACTAAGTTGAATTTTTTTCTTACTTTTTTGTACACACTGGAATGTTGGAGCAGGGCAGCTCCAGAATGCTAGGCAGCTAGCTTTAGTGGTTTGGGTTGGGTTTTGTGTGGTGTTTCCCCCCCCCCAATGTGTGTGTATGTTGTTTGTTTTCAAGAAGTGGTAATTAAAGCACTTCTCCTGGGTAAAACTGTAATATAAAATACACATTCTGAAAATATGTTAAAAGGGGATATGCAAGTCAGGTTTTGAATGTGTAAAATTCTCAACCTGCACATTGTTCCTTCCTGTAAAGCAGCCAGGTGTTTCTCAGTAAAGTGGGGAGAAATCAAATGAAAATTGAAGAGCTTGACCTTTTGCACAGCATGCCAAATCAGCAGCCCTAACAGTTTGTGACATGATGAATTCCAATGACGTATTGGTAAACAGATGAAACTGCCTAGTATTTGTAGAAGAACCTGTCAAATAATGTAAATACCAAACCTCGGTTAGTCTCACCTACAATGTGGAATCTCCTAGTATTAGATAAAGTCTGTAAAGCAAACCTTTCTATAATAAACCTTTCTGTAATAAAAGGTCAATGCTGAAGTAGTTCGCTTTGAACCAAGATAGTTTTCAAAAGTAAAAGTAGAATTACTGATCCTCCATGAGTTAATTGAGTCAGACTTTACTAAGTATTTTCTGGTGCCCTTCTTACTATTTCATCTCTTTTAAAAAGACAAAACTAGGAAGCCATGCCACGCTCTGCAGGGAGGCTTACCATAGTAAGTGGTAGCACAGAAAGTGAAAATGGTAAATGTCAAGAAAGAAACACTATCTTCTTGAGACACGTTTAGAAGGTTGATCATTAACAAAAAGTAAAGTGGAAACTTACTACTTTTCTGTAGGCCATGCTGCACAAATATTATGTTAGGATTAGTTTAAATGAAGATAATTGCTGAACTAGTAGATTTTTGGCAGTATGTTCCACAACCAATGTGAAACACAAAAAGTTGTTTGTAAGAAAGACTTTTTAGCCAGAGTATATTGATAGTGTGCATGGTTAACGAAGCTGGTACGTCTCACTCAATATGTGACAATGTTTCTGTGATACATGCAGCAGTTCTCTTAAATACTTTGTAAGGCACTTTGGAATCCTTTGAGATCAAAATTAAATACAAGTCTGTTATTAAATAGGACCTAACTTCCTCTTTTTTTTTTATGTGGGGTATTGCTGGTTTTAGGAAATGTATTTCTAAACTAAGCCCACCATCGCAGTGCAATTACTGAGTAAATCACATCCTAGATAGTCTTTGCTTTTTTTTCCCCGATAAAATAACATAGTTTAAATATCTTTTCCAGTGGTTTATAGCCAGATGCAAAGTCAGCTAAAAAAGATTTCTTCAGAAAGATTTCTTTTCTACATCATTATGTAACTAAAAGTAGCTGTTGTAAATACAGCAGAATTTTATGGCAGTCTTGAAAGCCATGGCTTCTGTGTCCCGGTTCCTTCCCTTAGAGGCAGATGATGGCAGTTTAGATGCTCACATATTCTTTATGGTCCAGAGCTGGATAAGCATTAACCAAATAACTAATTCAGTAGCAGCAGGACTCACGAAAAGTGAACTGGTAAAAAACAGTAACTATTTCTGGCAGAGTATGGCAGACCCTGTGTTTTTTAAATTAAAAAAGAACTTATGGCTGTATTTGTTGTTGAGTCCTCAAACGCTAATCCATATGTGCTCATTTGTATCTCTGAAGGGTTTGGGTTTTTTTTCTTCTTTGGCAGACTGACGTCTTGGTGTTGAGTTGCGATCTGATCACAGATGTTGATTTATATAAAGTTGTGGATCTCTTTCGGACACATGATGCTACTCTCTCCATGTTGATGAAGAAAACTCATGAACCCACTGAAGTGGTACCAGGACAGAAAGGGAAAAAAAAGCCAGGTATGTAGATAGGAATACATATATTTAATAATAAATGATAGAGAAACCACTGGTATGTATGATATGTTTAGTTATCAGTCCCAGGGTGAAAGAAATAAAAAAGGTACAGATACCCTATTTTTCCTCAGATTCCCTGGTGGGGGTGTGACTTGGTTTTTTCCAGCTCAGAATTAAATATTAGACTCGTGTAATCTTGCAGGCTCTGATCCAAAGCTCACAAGAGTTAAGGGAAAAGCTCCAGGTGACTTCAGTGAGTTTTGGATCAAACCCTAAATTTTTGTTACATATGAACATTAAAACCGTTAGTTTTTTCAATAGCACTAAGCATCAGCCAGATTATAGCTGGGAATTTTACCATTGACTGTAGGGACCAATGTTAGATGGGTAGCAAATACTTCTAGAAATTCTCCTCTCTCATGGTATGTACTGAATTACTCTTCTGAGATCATATCCAGGAGCCTTTTGCTAGGCAAAACTCCCACTGATTTCAAGGACTTGGTTAGATGCTTATCTTGTCCCTCTTACCATAATATCTTAGTTAGTGCCTTGTAATCTTTAATGTATCTATTCTCACAACACTGCTGTAAGGCAGGGCAGGGCTATTATCCCCATTTTACTTATATGCTAAAAGTACTAAATACTATACAGTTGTTCCCATACCATACCTCTCATTTTCTTTTTATGATATGTGTTAAATTGCTGAGGCTTGATTATTGCCAGCTTAGTGGGTCCTGGTCCATGATTAAAGTTCAGAGGCACTACAGTAATACGAATAAGAAAGCGTAGCTTCAAACTGAGGGAGGAGTGAAATGCAAGCCAACAGTTGGACTACGTGTGTGTCTGAAAGTGAAGGAGATAAGTTTTTAAAAGAAAGCTGCTTAGACTCTGCATGAAAAGATTTTCTGGAGCGAAGTGTAAGGATAGTAGGGCTGAAAGCATTTAGGACTTAGACTCTCAAACAGCTCTAAAGCCCCCTGTTTTTGAAAGGGCAATCTAAGTGATAATGGCACATAAAACATTGTCAAAAGCACTACTACAGCCACAGAGTTGAGCATTCAGGAGTTGCAAACTAATGGGTCTATAGTTAAACGGCATAGAGCTGCCCAGTATGTGAGCTCTGAGCACACCGGGCAGGGGCGAGGAGGTCTACGAGGATAAACAAGATCATCTGAAGACTCTTCGCAAATGTAAACACATCAGGTTGCACATGCATTCTTAATTTGCTTGTTTTTTAATGTCTGTGTGCTTGACTTTGTAGCATTACTCTTCCTATGTGACTTGTTAAAATTTGTGTATGATTTCTCAGATCTGTAAAGGACCAAACTTGAAAACATTAAAATTCCATCATGTGGAAGTGTTTTGACACCCAGAGTGTTTTTTCTGTGGGGCTGGATGCTAAGGTCTCCCACTCAAAGCTACTCGAGTTGTCATGGATAGCTCTAGAAAGTTGTTTTCTATGAACTGCCTTGGATGAGACATGTACCCTACCAGACTTTTTTTAGTCATTTGCTAAAAGCAAGGGAGTGCCAAGACTGAGGAATTTTGGGTTCTTCTCCAGGTTCTGGAGAGGGACAGTACATTTTAGGGAGCACTGGACCCTCCTATCTTTCACTCCTGCTTGACTGAATGCACCCTGTTGCTGTCAACACAGTCCTAGCTCATCCCTCTCTCTTTTTCCCATGCTGGCTTCTTGCCACCACCAGCCTCCATTCTTGTTCTCTTTGCGTAGTCTCCTCCTTCAAGGATCCTTGTCAAAAGTCCAGCTCCTCTTTCTTATATATTGATCTTTTCTTTCACTACCAGTCTCACCCCCTGTTCTGCTTCTGACTTCTCATCTCAACCTACCCCATTTATCTGCCCATAGTCACCTTTTTTATTCTCTTCTGATTCCTGTCTCTGTGGTCCAGTGTACTTTCACGGACAGTCCCAATTTCCACTAGTTTTCAGGGACTACTTTCTTGCCCTTCCAGCCTGTCTTGCAGAGTCCTCGTTTGTATGCTTTTCTTTCCCCTCACCCTTGTGAGCTTATAAGTTTTATTTCCTTATAAAAAACAGGTTTCAAAAACACAACAGATCAAGCTCTTTCCCCTGGAGCAGTCATCACAGCGTGGCTGTGGAGCCTCGTGACTTATGTGCTTTACTTTTACTACCTGATGGTACAGAAGACCTTAGATGGCACCTGCTATTTGATCAGTTCTAGGAGCTGAGGAATTGAAACAACCTTTCCTTAAAATAAAATAGGCAGAAATTTTTGAAGCAAAAATAGAAGTCTTGAAAGAGCACAGGAAGCTGCAGTTTTTCAAAGATTTATAGTGGAGTCAGATGGCAAAAAGTACACTCCTCATACACAGGTCAGCAGTGCTTACTGAATGTCATGGTTCTTCTCTGAAGAACTGGAATACCAGAGCTTTTCAAGGGAAGGGCCACCTAACTGTTTAAGCTTAGGCAAAACACTTTTTTTTTCTTTAGCCTTAGAAGCAGCTGAACTGTTTTTCCTGAAGTTTTCCAAATGTTCCTCTTAAGGCAGGCACCTGGCATTGGAAATTGCATCCCAAACAGTTAAAATTGGATGAAACTTATACGCAACTGAAGACAAGATATTAACATGGAATATGTCAGGCAGTTTTTCATAGTATGTGGCACTACTGGCTCCTTCTCTAAATTGTGACACACATATGTACTTGCACTGTACTGTTCAAGTGTTAGTATTAGGAAATGGATCCTTAGTCCTGATGAGCCACTAGATATATTTGCAGCTTTATTTATTGCTTCACTGTTCCTGCAAATTAATTCATTTTTTTTGAGAAGCAGCAACAAGACTTTTATTTGGTATATGTCATGGAATCAAATACAAAGTCGTTGCTTTCGGGATATTATTGAATATTCAAGAACTGTGATATAAGGAACAGAGTGGCACAGAGTCTAGTTGGAGGTCTGTAACAAGTGGTGTTCCCCAGGGGTCAGTACTGGGTCCAGTCCTGTTGAATATATTCATCAATGACCTGGATGAAGGGATAGAGTGTGCCCTCAGCAAGTTTACTGATGACACAAAACTGGGAGGAGTGCTGACACACCGGAAGGCTGCGCTGCCATTCAGCATGACCTGGACAGGCTGGAGAGTTGAGCAAAGAGAAACCTTATGAAATTCAACAAAGGCAAGTGTAGGGCACTGCACCTGGGGCAGAATAACTCCATGCATTGGTACAGGTTAGGGGCTGACCTCCTGGTGAGCAGCTCTATGGAAAGGGACCTGGGAGTCCTGGTGGACAACAGGATGACCATGAGCCAGCAATGTGCCCTTGTGGCCAAGAAGGCCAATGGCATCCTGGGGTGCATCAAAGAGTGTCTAGCAGGTCAAGGGAAGTTACCATCCCCCTCTACTCTGCCCTGGTGAGGCTGCATCTGGAGTACTGTGTCCAGTTCTGGGCTCCCCGCTTCAAGAAGGACAGGGAGCTACTGGAGAGGGTACAGCAAAGGGCTATGAAGATGATTAGGGGACTGGAACATCTTTCTTATGAGGAAAGGCTGAGAGACTTGGATTTTTTTGGTCTGGAGAAGAGAAGACTGAGGGGGGATCTTATTAATGCTTATAAATACTGAAGGGGTGGGTGCCAGGAGGATGGGGCCAGTCTTTTTTCAGTGGTGCTCAGTGACAGGACAAGAGGTGATGGGCACAAATTTGGTCATAGGAAGTTCCATCTAAACATGAGGAGGAACTTCTTTACTTTGAGGGTGGTAGAGCACTGGAACAAGTTGCTCAGAGAGGTTGTGGAGTCTCCTTCTCTGGAGATATTTAAAACCTCACCTGGATGCATTCCTGTGCAATCTGCTCTAGGTAAACCTGCTCTGGTGGGGGTTTGGACTAGATGATGTCTAGAGGTCCCTTCCAACCCCTATCATTCTGTGATTCTGTGAACAGATTTTAAATTAGTGTGAATTGCAGTGTTAAGCAGCTATAAATTCATACTGACAGTTTCCTGAAATGCTTGACATAACTCAGCTGCAAGTTACAGGGTGAAGTTCATTGGCTTTTATATTTAGGGGTTCATATATTGACAATAATCATCTCATTGGCTTTAATTGATCAGCAAGAGGTACGGCAATAAAAAAAAAAAGAGTGCTAGTGAATGGTAGTAACCCAAATAAACAGAGAGTGTCAGGAATTCAGACACCCAGAATGGAGCCATGTGCTTAAAGATGACCTGCAAGGAATTGAGTGGAAAAGAGTGTCTGAACCTTTCTGTGTATAAAGAAAGGCAGAAAAGATGGGGATGGTGACTCTTTCCTGCTTGTTTTTCTTGTCTTGAAAGCAGCAGGCATGTCATCACTGGTATTCCCTGTGTTTGCCAGAAGACCTCTTGGTGGTCTTGCAGGCTGCATCGTGTGAATTCTCTCCCTTTAATTGAAAGGGTGGGGATACTGAATCTTTAACAAAGGTGTCTTTTTCCCAAGTGTCAATTAATTATGTTTGATTAAAAAGCATTTTAAAAAATCTGACTGAATATTATTTCTTCTCATCACTGAATTGCTCAACTTCCATTCTCTTGTGATGTCATGATTTCTTTAGGTCATTAAAGCCCTCAAAATTGATGGGGATCGAATCTCTAAGATAACTAATAAATTGCAATAGCTGTGTTAAATCCTTATTTATCTATCATGAGGAGGCAAAACACATCCTGCATTCCGTTTTTATACTTTAAATAATTTTTTTAGTTACCATCACTGCGGCTTTAACATTTTTCTCATGCTTTCCTTGCAGGGTTTTCATAAACTAGTTATGTATTCATTCTTCCATGTATTTTTTCCTCGCTAAGTAATGCCAGTGTGATTTGAAACAACACTCTTGTATCTCTGGATAATTGATTTTAGTAATAACTTCAGTCTTTTCTAAATTACAAAAGTAATGCTATTTATTGCCAGTGTACAGGGAAAAACCTAATCTGACCTGGCATCTGCTACTGAAAAAAAAATAGTGCTCTCACATGGTTTCACTGTCTGTTTCTTACCTATGACACAAGCAAGAGAAACCGGTTTGGTGGCAGTCATGTACCTGGTCCTGTTTTCATCAAGTTTTCTTTCTTCCTTTTTCCTGTTGCATAGAGCTTTGCTATAGGAGTGTAATATGCTGCTGTAGGGATGGTCAGGAGATGGGCAGCCATGACCTGAACTTTGAAAGAAGTGTTGGTACCTTGATGGAGGAAAAATCTGTCACTGTTGTGACACTGTCAGGAGACCCCGGTTAGGTGGCAGTGGCGATGACTGGTTAGCCTCTACTCTCAAACTTCATCGCCCTCCTTAGCAGGAGAATTGGCACTGCTTTCAAGACTTATTTCTGAGTTTTTAGAGCAAGTGAGCTTTATCCTAATTGTACTTAATTTGTAATAGTGTTACATGTTCAGGCCTATTTTTATACTTTGTTGCTGTATGATTAATTTCTCAGAGGGGATGGGGGGATTTCTGAAGAGGGTATGCTTGATCATTTGGATCAAAGGCTGCGAGTAGGAGAACTTTCAACAGCTGCATAGATTTGACTGTATTTTGATAGTGATTATTGCTATGGTAACTCTGAAGGAACAGGTAAAAGGAAAATAAGGGACAGGGCTGAACTGGGGAAAATAGGGTTAAAAATCATTTGGCTGAGAAAAGATCTTAAGAGAATTAACTACTTATAGAGCATGCTGTTACTCCAATGTGGTTAAAGGCTTAGAACTTAAGAGATTGAATATTTGCCAGTTTGGCCCAAAATAATAGTATTTAGTGGGAGAAAAGAGGTTTTTGCTAGAACTGTACCATGGTATTCTTGTACAGCCCGTGTTCCTGTAAAGATCAGTGTATGGTTGCCACCAGAGTGATGAAACATACTACAAAGTGCAAGTTAGAGTAAGCTGCCACCACTGTTTTCAGATGTTGTGGAAAACTGTTAAAAAATAAATGCTTTACATTTCAGTAGACCAAAGTCACTGTTGATGCCATCAGGAGATGGGAATTGCCACAATAATATATGTGACTATTAGGTATTCTCTTGCTTGGCAGTTTTATAAATAGAAATTTATACCAAGTTAACCCACCCAGAAACATCAGGGGTAGGAGTCTTAGAATCTATACTTTTATGTGTGTTTGTGTATGTGATTTAGGTTTTCTATTGCTATCAGTATTTATCTGAAATAGGAGATCAGTTGCAAAGTAGTTACATCTTAACTGAAAACATAATCCTCTCCAGACCACCAAATTCTAATGTGGAGTGATTTATGATGAGGAAGAAGTAGTTGGATTTTGAAGAACTCTCTGCTTGCCTTGGATTTGTTGTGTAAATTCAGGTAGCAGGGGTTTTTTTATTTAAAAAAAAAAAAGAGAGAGAGAGAAGGAAAGCACAGCTCAAGATGGAGTGTTGCATGTCAGGACCTGTAGTTGGCATCTTCATAAAAAGGATGCAAAAAGCTTGCAGGGCCGGTGTTTTGAATGTCATGATATATACCAGCCACCCTGACTGAAAAGAAGTTAATAAATATTGTGGATAACTTTTGCAAATTCATTGATTTGCTGGGTTAGTCTGAAACCTAGTATTTCATATTTTGGGGGTGATTGCTGGTTCCATTTGTCTTTCCAGCCTGCATTAAGACAGGGTTATATAATGATTGTGTTTGATTTTCTACTTCAGTGGAGCAGCGCGACTTCATTGGAGTGGATGACACAGGAAAAAGATTGCTCTTCATGGCTAATGAAGCTGACTTGGATGAAGAACTTGTCATTAAAAGATCCGTCCTTCAGAAGTAAGCTTATGAGTCCTTGTAATAGAAACTGAACGTGGGACAGGGGAAAATAACTGTAGACTAGGAATGATGGTTAAAGACAAAGTAGGATGAGAAGGGAAGAGGAAAAGCAGCTTTTGCAAGATTCAGGGAGCAGTATTTTATTATTCATTACATCATTACAACAAGTTGATAGGCTTGTCTGATACCTTTGTTGTGAAAAATTCCAGGGAAAGAAAAGGAATGGTGAAAAAGTAACTCTCCTTGAAATGAAGCCAGTATCACTATAGTTCAGATACAGATTAGATTCAGAGATTCAGAAGTGGTAGACCTATGTCCATAAATGAAATGCTAGTCTCATTGGCTGAGTCCCAGGTGGATTTACAGAGTATCTGAGAAGGGCTCTCAGGATTTCATGACACTTTTGTGCGTATAAGGCACAAAACCTCAGCTGTGTTTCCAGGCTCAAAAAGATTCATTAGAGAATCTGTGTTATATCCACCATTAAACTGCACTGGGGACTTGGATGAATTTATTAAATACGCCAGACTAGCTGAGCTTCCTGTGCAGAGTAATTCATATCCATTAATAGAAGAATGAAAGATGGCTTGTTGCTCTTTATGCTCTTCTGTACAGTGATTTTTAGTTTTCTCGGACATACATTGTCTGACTTTTTCTGTGGAAAGCTCTGGTGGCTCCTTCAGACCCAGCCTTTGTAGTCTGTCCCAGGCTGACAGTCTGACTTTCACCTCTGTGAGATTAGACACCTGTGGGGCAGCCATCTGAGAGCTGGGAAATTCATCCATGTGGACCTTGTAAGTCAAGGATGCGGACATCTGGGGTCTGCTCCCAGATAGTCTCTTCTGTGAAAATGCCTCTGGTGTGTGCTGTAGGCCACAGATAGGTGTAATCTTTCCTTGAACATCCCGCTACTGGATGCAAGGGAGGTGCTGTGTGCCCATGGAAGGATGACTCCTCTTCTGACTGAGTTTAAGCATTACCCTAGAAGGAAGGTGGTCAAGAGCGAGCCATGTGTTAACTGCTGTGATGGAAAGAGCCTGTCCCAGCATGTTCCCAGCATGGCTCTTTCCTGGGTTCTTCTTGGACGTGGCAGGGACCAAGCTGCAGGCAAGCCTTCTCTACATATACAGCAGCTGATCTGCATAGTGTAGGAAATTCAGCACTGTTGCATTCTGTGTGTTTGAGCAAACAAAGACTAATAGATCTATTTTGGGCTAGGGAGGAATATTTTATCTACTGTTAGTGACAGGTTTGTCTTTATGGCTTTTTCCTAGCACTAGCGGGTGGCTGTGATAGAATGACTTAAAAATTGCAGTAACATGTGTGATCTTAGTTGACCTCTGATTTTACAGGTTCATCTAACCAGAGGATTCTCATTCCTGTTACCCTGTAGCTAAATTAATCAGGCTTTATCCTGCAGGCAAAACTTTGCCTTCAGGAACACCTGTTCAGATACATTGTCTTCAGCAGATCTTTTGAGCGTAACTGTTTGGGATTTGGTAAATGTAGTGTTCGTGATACACAGATGCAATAAAAATCTGTATGTCTCCCTGTCTTTCTTACATTTCCATATGCATAGCTATCAAAGCTAGTGTAAAGTGCTAATCACCCTCCAAGTAAAGCCCACGGATGATGGAATCATCTAGAAGCACAAAGAGAGAAGATCTGCTAAGTGTTAAAAAGAAGAAAAAAAAAATTAAGAAAAAGATGCTCTCAAGCATCAGGCAGAAGCATTGGGCCAGTATCCACCTGGGTGAGCCTCTGACGTCTAAAACTGCCTGCTGTGGATGCTCATGAGCTCTTTGTTTTATAGCTGCCATCTTGGAGCAGCTCTGAGGGAAGCAAAATAGTATATGGAAATTGTCAAATATTTTCAAATGAGGCAATTCCAGGATAGCAACAACTGTGGGAGCTCTAGGAAGACAAAGTGTTGGCAGGTAATGATGTTTTAACCACTGTGTTGTCTAGACCTGCTCAATCCCTGACTTTCTCGTGTGAGAAACAAAAGCGATGCTTAAAACTATCTTTGAAGTCTTTTTTTAATACATCATAGTAAAGCAAGGAGAGGGGAAAAAAAAAATAAGAGCAAGCCCAATCTCGTTTTTCTTCATGGATCACTTGAAGTGACTGACTTTCAGCTACCATGTTGGCTGTTTCTTGATCTCTGGACTTTGTTTTGATGAAATAACAGACTTTGTGGCAAGACGGGAGAATTTCCAGTACACTCATTTGTTCCTCTGTAAAATACAATAGACATCTTGAGGGTGTTGCTTTTGTTTGTTTTGCTTTTAATGGTCCCTTTGAAGGGCTATGGTGGTCTTGTTACATGAACTCTAGAACTCCTTCAGTGCTTGTTTTGCTCTTCAGATCCTTTTCTTTTCCTCTTTTCTTTTTTCTCCTCCTTTTTAAGGAGGGGAGTGGAAGGAGGAACAGGGAGGGAGTGGTGAAAGGAATGGGAAGAGAGAAGATGAACTTTTCTTTAAAGCTAGGAATCTTGTTACTGGTAAAAATCTAGATCCCATACAGAAATGGTTCAAAGGACCTTTGGCTTCCCCCTCACAGGAGGGAAGTTGTGTTGACAAAACATCCAAAGCTGTAGAACGCGAATTTAAATCCTTGAAGAAAAACCTTTTTCCTGACCTTTGCCTTCTTCCTATCATTGGATTTCACGCTCTTCACTTTCCTGCCATAAAAGAGCAGCTGGTGGGGAGGGACAGGGGAAAATACACATTCTCCTGAGTACCTGTTGAGTATTAAATATTTATTTGCTTTTGACTCAGGCATTTTGTAATAACAAAAGTGTTACAGAATAAAACATTTTAATAGGATTTCTATGTTAATGTGTAACCTGGTATTCTCTTCCTCAATTTGGTTAGGATTTCTTTTCCAGATTTGTTGTTTTGATTTGTTTTGGGATTTTGTGAGCTGTGGATAGCCATTTTGGTTTCGAGAATGCCTCTCCCTGTTACACCACAGAAAGGAGTCTGGATTTTGCTCCTGTGCTTGCCAGAGCGAATCTGGCAAAGCTTTCCATTCAGCTGTTAAAATTGTCCTTTTTTTTTTTTTTAATCCTGTGCTGTTAATCACCCTCGTGACAAGTACCACAGGTAGCATCCTCCTTCCAGTAAACAAGTGCAAAACAGTATCAGATACATCCATCCAGGCACATTTTGGTGTGCATCAGGATGGGCCAGGAGACAAATTTATTGATGGTGCCTAGAGAGACTAATGCTGCTGGGGAAAGCATTTTCAAGGAAATGGTTCCCTGTTTGGGTAATGAGAGCTTATAAAAAGCCATGAACAGCCTGTGCATGTCATTCACTTCGGCAAATAGCTGCAAGATGAGATACTAGAATGAAAGAAATACAGTTTGGGGAAGTTTCAGAGCCAGCTTAGGGCCCTTTGAAAAAAATAAAGTTATGTGGTCATCCCTGGAGCCTGGTTTTGCCGGTGACATCTCTCTGACTTGGGTCTTGGCAGAATGAACGAGTGAGGAAATGATGAGAATTCCATGGCTGCCGCCTTTGCTTTCGGAGGGGGCAAAGGTATTTGTTTTCAAAGCACGATTACAATGGACAGGGAGCTTTTTGCTCCACCTCTGATATTTATGGTCATGCAAAGTGAGACAGTAAAAGACACCTGTTGGAGCAGGTCTAAATTTGGAGCATTTCCTTTTAAGATCTTGTGGGCTGTGTAAGGGTGAGTTCAGCCTTCGTGGGTGTTCTGTCTGCACAGACGCAGGTGCAGGGCTTCTCCTAGAGAATATGTTAATAAATCACCATGACAATTCCAGCTACTTATTACCTCATGTGCTTCAGACAGAAAGGAATACCTCATCTATAAATATATACAGTACTAACATTAGTAACCTTGAAGTAACAATACAGATCTGTTTTTAAGATATTTTAATAAAAAGAGGGGGGTAAGATGGGGGAGGTTTTTCTTCCTGTTCCCCTTGCATCATGAGTGTAAAAATGAATGGTGTAGTATAATTTTAAAAGTCAGCGTTGCCAAGTGGGTAGGTAATGGGAGTTTAGGAATAGCTTTGATACACTTGATTTCCTTTCTGTTGCCTTGGGTTATTGCCTTTTTTTTCTGCTGATAATTTGTTTTAAATAAGTGGATCATATATAAACACACTGCAACTTCCTTAGTGTTTCTGTTCTCTGAAACTGCCCTTCTTGGGAAATTGGCATCTCTGAAATACTCTGCCACTCCTGTTGTAGTTCTTCTGGTTTTGTTGTTTTGTGGTTTTGTTTGTTTTTTTATCTGCTTTCATGAGAGAGGCTGGGAATGACACAGGTATAGGCAGATGCTTCACTGTGTAAAGCATCCTAAACTAGATCATGGGCAGATGTCCTCTTCCAGATCCAGCTGTGCTAGTGAAGGGGGCCACCACCCCTAGCTTGCTTCCAGCTGGATGTATGATGAAGTACTTCATAAGCCATGTGTGTCCAAATGAGTTGCATTACTTTTAATAGATTAAACAGCAGGACCCTGATAACTTGGTTCTTTTTACTTTGTGCATTAGGGAGTGGTCCCCACAAGCAGTGCCACTGGTAGGGAAGGGAGGGATGCAATAACCCAACTTGGGAGGAAAATCTTGAAGAGCAGCTTGGGGCAGACCAGGGAGCAAAAACTCTTTGGTGGACTCAGCTGTCTACAGCATGAATATACATGTACTAGCTTTGGTGGTGGTGCCATGTTGGAGAAATCGGTACTTTTCACTATTAGCAAACTTGTTACTAAGTTTACTTTGCAGTCAAGCAATATTTTGAGGAATGCTGTGGAAAGATGTTGGATATTTCTTTTTTCTCTAAAATGTGACTTTTAGAGTGTGATGCGTAGATCTTCATGTCTTTCCTGTTAGTCTAGATCTGCTCTTGCAGTTATTCCAGATCTGCTCCTTTCATAAATAAAAATAAAATTTTCTGACTAACATCCAGAAAATAAGTCAGGCTCTTTTTGGCTCCTCCATCACAAAAATAGAAATTCTATGTGTTGATTTAGGTAATAATCCTTTTGCAGATGCACAAGCCAGAAAAGAATCTGGTACCCCTTCCCAGAACTGAATTGGTTTCACAGTACTAGTAGGAATTTAGAAAGTTGTAAAAAGTTATTTTAGCCAGTAAAGCAAGCGGATCTGACTCTGAATCAAAACAGAGGAACTAGGTCTATTGAATAAGAGGGTGTGATTTTTACACACTAACTTCTCAGACTATAACCACACTTTAAAAATGTAGGTGTAGCTTTAATCATATTTCTTTACAAAAGAGGATTTTGCTGAACATTTCAGAAAAAGATATTGGCTTGTGAGTTGTTGTTTAGGCCATGAGTTGGAAGTAGATGTTCTCAAGATGCCCTTGTAAACAGGCTGCAAGACCTCCAAGTTTCGCAGTTCACTGAGAGTAGCTGCAGTAGCTAAAAGGCATTAATTTTCTCAGAAAGTTTGTCCCTTTTATTATGCATTTAAGCTTTGCTCGAAATGCTCTGCTTTTTCTGTAAATATATTGGGGATGAGTGTAGCCTTCAACTTCAGAAATGGAGTATTTTTAAAATGCTTTATTGTTTCTAAAATGGATGTAGCCAATATAAGGCAAACATTTTAATTTGGTGCTTTTATGTGTTATGCTTGTACAGTAAACGTGAACATACTATCAAAGCAGTTTGTGAGACACTGACTTTTAAAGAACATACTGCTATTTCTGATTTTAATACTGTTGCTTCCACAGGATTTTATTGTGTTTTGCTGCTGCTGTGTTATTTTATTCATTCAGTGGGGGGGTTGAAAGGAATGTACAGCATATCCAGGTCCTATTTGTAAAAGAAAGGTCATGCCATGTCTTGACAGCTTGTACAGGTAAGAGGTTATGACTCTTAGAATCTGGAATATTAGCAAGGATTTCTAGTGAATGTAGCTATAGAAAGACTTACTGGCAACGGATTCAATTTTACTGCAAGACTTTTGCCAGCATTACAGTATGCGTAAGACTAAAGGCAGAGAGCATGAGGCTCAGCATTTGGTTTCTAATCGTCGGCAAATGTATGTTGCACAGGTTGTCATTAGTCATTTGTCTGTCTGCTGTGGTCTCAGACCAGCACTTAGCCCATGATTCAGTTTTACTTTTCGGAGGTTTCAGAGGAGGAAGAGCTGGCTGTATTGCTTGGACACCCTTGAGTCCATGTGACTTGGTAAATGCAATGCTCTGGATGAGTCATCAGGTTGGACAATACTGAAGTTGAATCTCATTGTTACTCTAAGCCAGGCCTGGGTCTTGAAAAGATGACAAATGGTCTTTAGAAAGATGTCTTAATATTTAAATACAGTTGCCACTATGTAGTTTTTAGCAATGCTGTGAGTGAATTTACTTCAAACGGAGATGGGAAATGCAGCCATCACCAGTTGTTTTTGTGACATACTTACCCCAATTAATCCAGATTTAACCTGTGTGATCAAAAAGTTCCTCTGAATGGACTGGTTAGGGGATAGATGCAGAATGATCAATTACTTGCTTTTAATGTATGTTTTCAGCCATAGCGTATATTCAGTATATCTGCCTGTTGAAATCTTAGGGTTTCAGCTTGTGTCCAGAGATCCCGGAATGACCAGTGTGCGACAGAGGGGCACAGACTCCTTATTGTGCGGTTGGGATGGGACAGAGAAAAAAAAGCCAAAGGTCAGAGGAGTTATCCCTGCTTGTGCGAGCGCTGTCAGGCTCTCCCCTACCACATGTCCGCCATGTGTTCCTCATCAGCGGGATGTGGAACTCCATGACGCAGAGCAGACTGGAATGCGGAGTTAGTTAACACCCGCCGTTGGGGAATTTATCAGCCAATGTGGAATATGGGGGGGAGGAAACAGCCTAGTTTAAAGCAAAGCAAGGGTGAAATGAGGCATGTGACTGTTCCTCTTCAGTTAAAAGGTCTGATTCTGCTTAGGGCTGAGGTCCTGGCTCCCAAGCCCAGCCAAAGCTTGTGGTTCCCTTACTGTGCTGCGTTACTGCCTTTTTTTTTTTTTTTTTTTTAATCCTCTAAATTGTCATGCTTAGCAGAGGATTTTTGCAGTGCGCTGGAAATACCCTTGGGATTTTTGCAAAGAACCATTCATCTAGTTTATTCTAAGAGACCTGGACTTTGAAGAGCTTTTCCTTCATCCTAGTCATTGAGATCCCAAATCACTAACTTGCAGAGGGATACATAAAAGGGATAGCCTCTCCATTAAAATTAGCTACACTTGGTATCAATTGAACTGTAGTTGCATAATATTTTTAGTGCTGATTTATTACACTTACTTCATGGCTACTGTGAACTCTAACCTGGATGATTTACTGTGATGTTTAGCACTGCTAAGAATATTGTGAAAATTGTAATGAGTCAGAATATAGGATTAGCTGCTTGAAGGTATAAGTGTGCCCATGATCCTTACTGGGTTTGCGTTCTACTTTACTCGCAGCAAATATATATCTTTCAAAATGTTTCCATTCATTCAGAATACAATGCTGAATTCCCTCTTGAATAGCCGTTGTGTGGTTCTCCCCAAACAGCATTGTGCTGGCAGTTTCTGGAATTACACAGGAAATGAAGAGCATAGCAAGCTTTCCTTTCTCTTGCTAAGACATGCTCCCCGGGAGTTCTTCCAGTAGATCAAGTAAATAGCAGAGATCTATTCCTGAGGGCAGCATGTCCTCTGTTTCTGCTTTGAAAAATCCTAATTTTCACTGGCTTTAAATCCTTCCTTTCTTCATCAAATTTTTTGCACCATTTCCCCAGCTAGAGAAGATTAGATAGAGATTCCTTTTACACACAGTAAAACTTCTTATCCACTTGTGTTAGAGATTTCTTATAGGACTCTCTCCTTCCCCAGTCACCAAATATGAAATACTCTGGTAGGAATTAAGAGGAGATGGCTATTAGACCTTGATATATGAACGGGCAATGCGGAATGCTATATCTTGCACAATTACTCATTCTAAGTATAACTTACATATACCTGCCTATTGGCCGGCAATAACTGTTGATATTACTTGGGTCGATCATCTTGAAATCCTTTAACCTTTTATAAAAACATGTGGGGGTGGTATTCATAATTCAGGTTAGTGGAAGCTCAAGATTTTGAAAAATCTGGGTCAGTCAATAAAGAGAGATTTTAAAAGGGAATAATTTAGGGCCCTCAGACAGAAAAAATTTGGCTGATGGACTTTAATTAAACTCCAAGGGTTGGAAGCAAACCAGTAAGAAAGCAAGGGAAATTCAAGTTAAAGCTCAACTTCTAGTTTTTCTGCATATAAATCCTCCAGCAGCTGGTGGTATTTGCAAGAGCACAAGAGACTGTCTTTCAGTATTCCCTTTGATTTTATTTTTTTCCCTCTCCTTTATTATTCCCAAGGTGTAGCATTAAATATAATTTCAGAGGCCATGTATGTCCCTAACTTCTCTGTCCCATCTCTATGGTACATGTGTTCATACATGTATGCATATATGTGTAATATATAGCTTTGTTCACTAATGTATGAGTACAGCATTTCTTGAACTAGGTATTTATTTTTTTGTTGTTTTTTTCCCCCAAAATGAGCTACAGCATTTCTGAAAATACCTCTGAGATTCCCACTTCTGTGACTTTGAGCCTTAGCCAGGTAGAATAGTAATAACAGAATCACGGCCAGTGGTGCCATAAATTTCAACTAAAGTATCGGGCAAGAAGGCTGATTTCTGTTTGTACTGTTGTTAGAGATATTTATGCAGGGCAGGTCTTTCAGCAAGTGTGATTATTTTCAGAGAGGCCCTCTCTCCATTCTTGCATTAGAATGTGCTGGGGATGTGCGCAGGGAACTGCACCTGACGAACAGCAGCCAGACACAAGGAATAAAATCCCTTGGGCATGAGACTTCTCTTTATGGCCATTTTTCACTTCTAAGGCCACTTGAAAAATACTGTTCTTCAGGTAGATCTCCTTCCTAGATCCGTGGGTTAACATTTGGGTGCCTGCCATTTTTGCAGGCCAAGGAGCTACCGAAGACTTAAGCTTTTCAAGTAGGAAAGTATGCAAGCACATGTTTTGCAGCACCAGATGCTATTGAAAGAATAACGGACCCTTCCCACATTCAACTCCATTCTTCTTACACTCGCTCCCAGACCTCTGGAGCCACTGTGCTAGCAAATGATTACATTCTGCTTCTCTTCCATAACTCTTCCTAAACAAAATGTTAATTGAGACGTTGATTTATACAATTTAGATTCCTTTGTTAAGTCAGTGTAGTTAAAAGTAGCCTCTGGCTATTGAGGGGATAGATCAGTGAGACAAATTAGTGCTTCCTGGTATGTTTTTCTGTATCTTACCCCTTGAGAAAATAGTATATATTTCAGATTTAAGGAATATGTCTCTTGCATGTGTTTGTTTTAGATGTACCCCATGATAGTGTAGCTCTAGAACGCAGGATTCTGGGCATTCTCTGATTTACATTACTGTATGAAGGAAGCAACCTGAAAAAAAGCAGACTTCAGCATTTTTTTGCTATGCCCTTGATGTTTGTCAACTGAAAAGAAGGGGTTATGATACTAGGGATGTTACCTAGATTCCAGGCTTTCATATGTGACAGGGATAACCTCATGCTTGGGGTAAAAAATTACTTCTCATGTCCTGGACAACTATTGACTTAAAGGGTTTGCAGAAAAGTTGTCTGACCTTACTTCTCGGTAATCTGTTCTTGTCTTTGGAAAAAAATAGAATGTTAATCTGTTTGATTGTTGTACAGAACCATTAAGATAAGCAAACTGTGTTTAAGAGGAAGACTTCTCTTGTTCTACAGGTGATCTGGCGCTGGAAAGGGTAAAAGTTAACATGTGAATCGATGTGCTATCACCTGTTTGCATTAAGAATGTCTTGTAATTAATATACAAAGAGATCTCACTTCTCTGCTTGGCTTTGTAGCCTTGAAGTCCGCTTAATGGTTGTCTTTCATACTTTCTTAGCTTTTTTAAATTAATGCAGTATTACCTTTCTGTCTCATAGGGGCATCACTCATGAATGTTTATGTCAGTACTGTAAATGTAAAATGCTGCTCTGAGTACAGGGTATTAGCTGTTGGCTTTCCTACATTTAGAATCAGAATAGTACTTGTTAAAGCGACCTGCAGGAAGCAGCTGATGTAACACCGCATACAGCATGAGCTACGGATCATGTTTAAACCTAGATTTTTCGGTTTCAGCACTTGCATTTCTGCATGTCAGTAGTATTTAAATGTATTATTGTATTGCTTATTGTGTGTTAGGTTGTTATGCGCTGCTATTCTTATCACTCCACTGTCTCTAATTTCCTTTCAATGTACTCATTCTCCAGTTTTTCACACAAAAGCACTGGACGTACAGTGAAAAATTAAATATGTCGTCTTTTGCATTAACAAGCCACTACTCCTGAGCATACACAATCAAGTTTGTAGATAGGTGATTCCCTGCGTGCACGTGAACTGGTTTTACAAATGCTGCCTTGAGTCTGGCACAGCTTGTACAGTGCACCTGAGCTAACCCACGAGTGGCTGTGCTGCTGCCAGGGCCAGGCTGGGCTGGCAGCGGCGTAGCTGGGTGGGCAGAGCAGCTCCTGAGGTAGTGAGTCCTGGGGGGGGCTCAGGGCACACCGTGGAAGTACCGGAAGGACTCGGTAGGAGCCAGTTCTGGTGCAAAACCAGTACTATCATCTGGGCTTTCCTGAGTCCGTACTACTCTGCATAAAGGAGAAAAAGCAATGTTTGTTTCTTAATCCTTGCATTTGTTTGCTGCTCTCCATTTTGTTTGGCCATCTGATGGCACTTTTAAATGCTGAGATAAAAACTGTGGGTTTGTTACCCATATGTAGAGCTTCTGTCAGCACTTTCAGGTTCCACCAAAATACAAATATCAAACAAGAGTTAATCTTTTATAGTTCTTCAAATAGCATACTTTTCACAGTAGAAAACTGATTCCCTTTAGAAGATGATCATTCCAAAGACTAACTGTTTTCATTTCTCCTAAACATTTTAAAAGCATGACAACAATTTCCTGTGAGTGATCTGCTTTAAAAGATCTGAGTTTATCTGGGCTGCTGTGTGATCTGCTTCTTCACTTTTTTATTAAAATTTTATGCATGAAGAGAAAGAGTTAATGTTTTCTGAATGACAAGTTCTGGTAATAAAACAAGGTGATACTGCCCTGCTAAATAAAAGGCCTAATAAAGATCATGTGCATAAATGAGGATATAATGAACGTGTAAGTTAGGAATGCCACGAACAACAGAAATGCCAAACACCAGAGCTGAAGCACAGCTGAGTAACCTGCTGCAAAGAAATCTGTCACTTTAGCTGTTCCATCATTTCTGTATTTTGAAGTCATGACTGATTGATTCACCATCTTGAAGGCAGGCAATGCAAAGGTATGAACTTGTGCATCTCTGAAAAAAGTGTTTAGTCCTGAGCACAAGTCTTCAAGTGACAGAAGGCTCATAGCAGACCGCAGCACAATAATGTAAAGGCTAGTTTTGCTTGACACTCTTTTTGTCTATTGACTTCCTAATTTTCCTAAAGGAGAGCATGTTAAGTCCCCTGTGGAGGTGACTCACAGGCTCTATTGAGGACTTCTGGAAGCCTTCAATCTTTTACGTGCCATGTACCTGCATCACTACTGCTGATTTCAGCTCCTCCTACAATGATGATAAAACACCTGGCTGTGTTAATTCAGGTCTCAATGGAAGTATCTTAGATATCTTAGGATACTGCTGTTTCCTAAGGTTTCTAGATATGCTGACATGCAGCTGATGAGTGTTTTTCATCACTGGTTAGTGCCCGAGAAGTTACTGTGTGGTGAAGAGGTGAAAGCTGACCAAAGCTGTTCAGCGTCAAAATGGTGTAAATGAATGGGGATTATGGGAAGGTGTGCTGCACTGTAGTGGTTTCGGGCCGCAACCAAATGTGCATGTGGGGCGGGAGTCAAGGACTACTGCAGTGCATGCAAGTGAAAGATGTTGGGGTTGTATCTTTGTAAAGGCTGATCTGATTTCTAAATATAAGTCTATTGCTCTAAATTGTTGATCCCTGCTTGCCGCAGGCTGGGTAAAGCCATGGATATGGAGGATTAGGTGAAGTTATAGGGAGGAGAGAAATTGCGGAGCTTGGAAGTATTCCTTGCAGATAGGTACTGTCTTGAACTTGTGTGTTATCTCCGGAAGTGGGTAATACCTTCTTATTTACACTCAGAGTTAAATATTTGTTCCCCAAATTCTGGGATGTTTTGCTTTTAAATCTAACATGAAGAACAACAACCAGAGATAGTCTGTACTTATGTGGATCAAAATTCAGTGAAAAAAGTGTATGAGAACCCATTCTTAGTAGTCCTGTTTGTTACCTTAAGCAAAAATGTCACCCTCACTGCCACTGTTTGTGTCCTGAAGAGAATCCCATGCTCACATCTCTGAGGAACTAATTTTGTCAGCTGGTTGAATAGTAAGACCCAAAATTGAGGTTAACAGTTATCAAAAAGTAAGCAGCAAGCTCTCTGCTTTTACTTGATCATTTTGTGCTTACTTGCTTAGCTGAGATTTTCAACAGTTCCCTTTTTTTAATGATTTCTGAGTATTGTTCGTTAATACAGTTATTTCACTGCTGAATGACAACATATTTTTACACACTACTGTCACTTCTAGCTTCGTTTCAAAAGGAGAGGTGATTCTCCTTGCCAGAAGTAGAACTGTTGTGCTCTATAGTTTGTACTTCCAGAAATTCCTTCAGGGCTTCAGTTTGTATTTGATTTTTGGCTGGTTTGCAAGAATCTACGATCCAATCGATCCAGTCACGGTTTTAATTGAAAACATACATAGTTTGTATACATTAAAAAAAGATCATTTGCATGTATGGAAGAGCCCATGAAAGTGTGTTTGAGAATTCTTACCTGCAGCTGGGCATAGAAGTTTAGCAAATTATTTTGTATGTTTCCATTGTATATTTGTGCCTTTCTTATCAATGTACGTCAGAGGTCTGAATACAAATAAAGCATGCTATGCAGGCTAATTAAATCAATGCCTCTGTGGAAGAACTTAATTTCTGGAATTGCTCTTGTAAATCTGAGATGTAAACAAAAACCTAGTTATTTTTATATCGTTTCCCTTTGCCTCACGTACATGATTCTGGAAGTTGGAGAGTTCTATGTTTATGCCTCTTTTTATAGCAGAATATTTGCGTGGCTGAACTTTTATTGAAGCATAATTCCCGGTTTCCTTAAAGCTGAGCAAGGCTACTGTACAGGGGGAATACACATTAATTCGAGTTGCTGTGAAAGGCTGTTCATTTTAAAGCTGCCAAGGCAGCAAATTGTCCTCAAGTTTTTCTTCATTAAGAGTTGTTTGCCGCTTTTGTAGAAACAGCTAATTCAGCCATGGAAAGTAAATTGGGAGCTTTTCCTGAAAGAAGGATGTGCAAAGAACAGCATTTAGGCCATGGGGTCTTACTGTCTCTCCTCCTCTGCCCATACCTACCTGGGGCTGATGCAGGCGCCACTGCATTTTATTCTGTTTCATTTGAGCTGCGTGCCGAGATGAGCAGTCTCCAGACGCTGCTCCATTTATCTGAGGTTGGCTTTAATTTGTTCTTTCTTGCTTGGTTTATAGCTTCTTCATAGACTATGAGCTCATTGTGCTGGTTCCTTTAAAATGTAGAATGCAAAGATAGTACCTGTCTTGAGAGTTTAGAGTCTAAATGGACTGTACGATTATGGATATGGCCCTTGCGCCCATTAAATGTGAAATTTTAGCTCTTCAGAATAAACCTATTTTCTAGTGAATTCCAATATAATAATAAAATCTACTATTTGTGAGGAATGCAGCTTCTGTGGTGTGAATAATCAGACACACTTCTGTTGAAGTGCAAAAACTCTCTTTTATTTTTAATAGCAAATTATTTTGAGAGCAGAGCCCAGAAGCATGGGATTTTAGAAGTAAACTAGTCTTTTAAGGCTTCCTGTTCATTTTGGTTGTGCTTATTGCTTCTTACCTCTTTCTGGTTTTTTTTAACTGTTCTCTGCAAAAGCAACCATTGTAGACTTGGCCCTTTTTTATGTTACTAATATAGTCTAGAGGGTTAGCACAGGTCTTTATAGTTACAGATTGTTTCTAATACATTTTTTCTTTATAAACTGAGGGCAGGACTGTACATGAAATCTCTGTATTTGTGCTTTGTACTCATGTACTTGTTGACTGTTTTACAAGCCAGTAACGTAGTAGCCACAGGCTAGGAAGCTTGCCCAGAAATCTGGCATATTTAATTAGTGCTAGTAAACAAGCAGAGTTTCAAATTTAATTTTTCCTTCTTTAATTCCTATAAACCTCAAGCCATTTAAAACTTAATTTTGACACTAGTTTCGTTTATGCAGTTGGATAATACTGAAACAGTCCACAACCACAGATGGAATAGTCCCAGTCTCTTCCAAGCAAGAAGGGAATAGAAGTTGTTTTGTTTTAATAGTATTTGAGGTTGCTGTAAAACTGTAAATGATAATCTTCAGGTCATCCACTATCCATTTTCTCCTTCTTTCTGTTAGGCTAAGTGTCTCAAGATGAGGAAATTGTCCTACCATGGGTTTAGCCTTGTAAAGCAAAAGGATTGGATTTGTTGCCATTCTGGTCTGTACAGAAAGCAAATTATTGAGGCATCTGAACTCTGTTACTTGCCATAGCCACTTTATTGCTTCTAGGCTGTGAGGTTTAACTCGTTACCCCAGGTAGTATAAGCAACAGAGGCTTCAGTTGCTGTCTTCTCTCTTGCTTTTCAATACCAGCTTGTGATCAGTGGTGAAAATGGTTCTGTACTACTGCTTTTGCTAGCAGGTACCGCTGAAGTCTAGATCAATGACATTCCTCCTATCTGTTTCATTCCTGGAGCCACACTGTCTCCAGACAAGTAGTGTGCTCATGTCTCCTTATCACAGCAATAAAATACTTGCCAATTTTGGCCAAAAACTGGACTTTGTAGCTGCAGCTAAAACAAATTAAAATTAAAAAAATAGTATTTAAATTGTGAAAATACACAGATGAGCAGTGTCTTATTAGTTGTCCAGATAGGTCTTCCTTCAAGAATGTGGGAGTTTTGGTTTTGGGGTTTTTTTTAAATGAACGGTGACTGTCTTCTACTTATTATAAAGGCAGCTCCCACCTACTGTATTAAGTGAGTTAGCATATGCTGAGCTGTGCGGAACAGCACTCTTGTTTGCATGAAGTTTCTCAGTCAGCAGTAACCATCCCAGGGAAGGAAGACAACCTACTGCTCAAAGTACCATCTCACTGCATTGAATTTGCCAGGATTTTCTTCTGTCCTCTGCAATATCCTAATTGCCATATTATCACTGTTCAAAAGGAGTGAAATTCCTCCAGCCCAACATTAACTGTTATTCAGGTCCTAGTAATGGGTGAAAGACGAGAAAGGTTTTTGGAAATCCAGCTCTGTCCTGAGTGCTGTGTACGTTTTTGTTCAGTTGGGCTTAATGCTGTAGTGCTCCAATCTTAGCATTCTCCTGAAAGCATTTTAGGTGTAAGCTCAGTTTCTTACAGTAATATGAAGCAGCAACTTCTGTTATAGCTATTAACAAATCTGGAAATTTTAAATCATGAGAATCTGGTCTAACCAGAAACTAATCTGGTGTGGTTGTAACCACTGTAATTACTTGATTAAAAAATGCAAATTTGAACTTTGGGTGGATGTTAAGCTCTTCTTGTGGTAACGATAGATTTTTCTGTGTCTTGTCTTTTTTCCTTTTTTTTTCTGATACTTACGTTCATCATCCCATGGTATTTCTAATGGTGTTTTGTAAAATGCCAGTTAGCTATTAAAAGAATTAATCATAAACTTCTTTGGGGTTGAAAAGCTGAGAGATGTCTGGAAGTGGCTTCAGTCTGACTTCAGTTCTCCTTTGGTTTTTAATTCTGCTGTCACTCTGCAAAAAGAATGCTACATTTTCTGATTTTAAGGCTTTGTTTTAATGACATTCTTATTTGATACTGTCAAAATATTAGCTGATTAAATAGTATAGATTCTTTTAAATGAGAAATGAATGCAGGTATCTCTGTATTTCTTGTATGATGTTCCTATTACTTGCGGTATTTCTTCACTGCAGAATTGGGCTGTACTCAGCTGATGTTACCCTGAGCCCTGACAGCTCTGCGTGTCCTGAAATCTCGTGACTCAAGGCTGATGTTGCCCTAAATCTAGGCTAGCATATGTCTGAGGATGTATCTGAATACACGGGCTGAGTCATGACTTCAGTGTAGCCAAGTTGGGAAACCCCTCTGTTTTTCTGTAGGGAGGCAGGATTCATCAAGTCTGACTGCTAACACCTTAGTGTAGTTTCCCCTAAAATGTACATTTCTTCTATGTATCCATTCAGCATTGCTGAGATGTGGAGCAGCCTGTGTCCTGGCAGTCACAGCCAGGCTCCCTCTGCAATGGTGGCAGAGCCAAGCTGTGTGCCCACCTGAATTTCTGCCTGAGATAAAGCTGTTTTCATTAATTGATTAAATATTTGGCACTTAGAATTGTTAGGGTTTTGTCAGGATGAAGTGTGGTTACTGTGTTACCAAATACTGAAGTGTCCAGGTTTCAGTGGAGCTGAGATGTGAATAGGTGCAACTGTAAAACCTTACCGTGAATCAAAACTGAGGCAGAAGCAGTAGGTTCCATGGGGAAATCAAAAGGAAACACAGGTCAAAGCACCAGCTGAGGAAGCTACAGACCCTCGAGGAGCAGGAGCTAAGTATAATTCACATAAAGTAGATGAAGGAAATGAGCATTGCCAGATTTACTGCAGAGGACATCTTACATGGGCTGGATTTGGGTAGGTTTTGGTAATTTAAACCATAACACTTGAATTTTTCCCTTCTTTGGATTCAAAGCTTGTGTCTTCTTGCTTTCTAGACTGTAAGTGTTGGGGGGAGCCAGGCGCTGCTTTGTCTAACACACAACATGTATTGCTCTTTTCTTTCTTCTCTGCCTCTGTTCTAACACTAATGACCTGCTATCGGACCCTTGTCAGGCTTTTTTCCAGTCCCAGGAAATTTAACTGTTTTGAATGCAAATATCTGCTAGAAAAAGACTCATAAACACACCTTCTGTTGTAAGAGCCCATTTGCTTGTCAAGCAAAGATCCTAGCAAAGGGAGGTTAGTGATCGGGTATGGCCTATGCACAGTAACAGGTTTAAAGAAGGATTTTAATTTTAATAAACTGATGGCGTAGAAGTAGGTTGTTTTCATGAGGTACCTGGAAGGCTGCTCACGATGCGAAATCCAAAGGTACGTGTGACAGCTTCAATTTATCCTGCTTCTGGGCCCTGTGAAATAAGAAATGCTTATAATGCTTATTTCCACTTTATTTTTTCCACTTCTGCTTTTACTCATCATTTAAGGTCAGGAGAGGGGGATTTCTTTTTGCCCGTGTGCTTTAGTAGTCCGAAGGTATGCGATTACCTTAAATCTATGATTTTGCAGAGCATAGATTTTAAGTTCTAGCCGCTAGTAAAACCCACCTCACCTGAGAGGCACAGAAGGTCTTTGGAGCCTTATCGAGTAAGGCTGTGACCAGCCAGTCATGCTGCCGAGTACCATTTTGTTTCCCTTTGAGTCTAGGCCAGTGACGTAAAGAAATTGTGGCAGCCTTGCTGTGTTTAAGCTATATATTGGAGCGACCTACAGCTTTGACCTAGTATTTAGTTTCACTGTTTCCCATGCATTTACTGTAATTATTTGATTTAAGAAAATATATCATATGTCTGCTGCTTAGCCCTTTGGGAACTGGTGTAGGAGGGATCAGCAGGAGCTGCTGTTCTTCAGTAGCCTCTGTACAATCCTTCAGCTTCAGTTGTTTGCTTAGAACTTGTTCCTCTTACGTGTTGTCATCCTTTCAACCCTGGTGATTTTAGGGAACAGCTACTTACTAAGGTGAATTTCCATGAAGCAGGAAGCAAAATGAGCTGAAAATTGGAAATTATTGGGGTTGCCAGGTGCAGACTTCTAGTTCTTTCTCCTTCCTTAGCAAAGAAAGCATTTCCCAAAGCTTGATTAAATCTCTTAAATCACAGTTTAGCCCAGCATAAGAAAAAGAAGCTCAAATACCAGATCTGAACCAAGAGACTAAACCATGTCCTGTTGTGTTGGAATTGAATTGGTTATAGTGCACAATAATCTACTTTATTGTCATCCTGGCCTTAACTGTAGCATAAGATGATTACATTGAATGTGTGTAATAATAAGGCTTACACTTTGTATATACTGCTTTAAATATTTTGGCACACCATAGAAAGAACCTTTACGTGCAAGGCTTGATTAATCCTTTTCCTCTGTGTATAGAACAAGTAGCTGCCAGAGCTCAAGGGTAAAACCTATTAATAATGTCTCTTGTCAGTCCCCACCCTCCTTCGCAGTGTATTCTCTTCTGTTCACACCAAACTCTGGACTTATTATCATTTTGGTCTCTCTCTTTTTGCTTTCCCAGTTTCTACATAGCAATTGAGGTATTCTAGCAGATTGAATCTACTATAAAAGCGTCTAGTATAAAATACTTGCATTTTCTCTGTATTTTCAGTGGAGGACAGGGAAAGAGAGAAAGGGGCAGGGGGGTTGTGGGGAGCCCAGCCCCTGCTTTACTTCCTACAGCTGTTAGCACTCACTATGGCAGAGAAGACCCTTAAAATCAAGTTTAGGGAAATGCTTTCCCCAGCAGCTGTGTCTGGCGTGCTCCGGGGGGGATGCACGTGCATCCAGTGATGTGGCTGTGCTCCCCCCAGGGAGTGCACCGCGGACTTGGGGTGGGTGAGGAATTACTGTTCTCATTTTCATATGGGGAAGCTGAAGCAGGGCGAAAAAAACCATTTTACATAAGGTCATGGGATGAGTTGGCTGCGCAGCCATCAGCACCCTCACTGTTCAGTGTCGAAGTCAAGAGAGATGTTAACGTTAAAGCATGGTGTTGGTGCCAAGATAACGACTCTTGTCTATGGGAGGTCACACTGGCTTATTGTAAACCGTTACTAACCTCGAACCAAATATTAATCCTGAGTTCTGACTGCTAACCTACACTCTTTATACTAGAGAAAATGATTTAATCTTTGGCTTTCAATGAAAGTTGGTTCCTTTACCAAGAAGTTTTCAGCATGTTTTTGTCAGAAGTAGGTTCATAGTTTGTATTAGAGTCTCATGGGTGTATTAATAATATAACACAACAAAGAAAAATGGCCCGTGGTGAAGGTTTTAAATGAAAAATATTTATTATTCGGAAGGCTTTCAAGCGACTTAGGTCATTAGATCAATAAAACATTTTCATTTGGAAAGTACTTCCCATTCCTGATGCAGTGTCTCTGTAGAAGCAGCGACTGTGAGGATGGATCGGTGGGTAGTTACTGGCGGCACGGGCAGCTGGTGTCAAGCTGGGAAAGCGTGTGTCCTCCCTTGCCAGGTCCTCGAGGGACCAAAGTGCGTCTTACCCTCCTGTCTTTGTAAATAAGGTTGTGACAAAACTGGAGGAAGGGAAACAGTGAGGGGGTGCCTCTGAGCTGGGAAACGGAGGCCAGGGTCACCTGGAGCCCATGGCACATTTTATACGACGCCTCATAGTAGCCTATGCCTCTTGAAATCTTGGGCGATCGCTTTTCTCTGTGCCCCTTCCCTCTCCACGCCAGCTCTCTCACGTCACCGAGGTATTCCTCATAGCCACAACTGAACCAAATTTTCCGCCCGAGAAGCAGCATGCTCTGATTAAACTCTGCTCCCCCAGCTCTGAAGCCCGGTGGAAGAGGGGCGCTGGGCAGAGCGGAGCGGGAGGCCCGGCAGGCGGGGGGGGTGAGGGGGGTCCCGGCCTGCGCCGCTACAGCTGCTGCGGTTCAGCCCAGAGGTGGCAGCATTTCACTGGTGGGCAAAGGAGGCCTGGGATGCAGTGGGGACATTTCCTTTGGCTAAGTGCTTTGGGATCTTTTTGGCCAAAAGCACTGTGTGGAGGGGGAAGAAAAAAAAAAAAAATAAGGTCATAAGGTGTCTGGGATTTTTGGAGAGCCAACGTAACAGTGGTCTTTTATTATTAGTGAGTTTACAGCCAAGAGCTGTCCCGTAAATGAGCAATGTGATTTAGGGATTTTTTTTTTTTTTTTTTTCCTTTGAAAGTAGGAATGCTTGAGACATTAAAGGTGGTCTGGCAGCTTTTGCTGTGAGACTTCTCTTCGTGTTGATCTGTACACTGGCTTTGTATCAACATGAGAGCATCACCTCCATGCAGACAATCGTGGGTCAGCATTGTGTGTTTGAACTGGACGGCTCACTTCTTCACACAAGAATACAGTACGTAGTGTGGGGGATAGAAGAATGGAGTAGACTGTTTGGCTACATGGACTATGTGAGCTATATGTGATTAATTAGGAAATAAATTAGTGTGGAATGCATAGTTTGCACTTAGCGTGCTGTTATTTATTCACTTATTTTGGAGGGATGGGGAGGAAGATGAACTAATATGCCATAAGCCCACAGTGGATGTAATTCAGGTATCAGTTCAGGAGCCAGGTTAATAGTAGGTATGATTGGATTTTTATTGTGTCATTGCTCGGATTAGCGTTAAGAGTACAGACAGCCTCGGGTCCTTGAGCTTATTTAAAAGACCTTCATATTTTCCATCTACAGCTGTATGAAGTTAAAGTGAAAGAGGCCATGGGATTTCTCTTTCTCAGCTAGCTTATTTGTGAGGTGGTGAGGTTAATGTGGCAATATCCCATGCTTAGTAGAGAGGCTTTTTGCCTTTAAGCATTGTGTGTGCTTCCTTCAGATTTATGATTTTGACCTCAGCCTGGCATTATCACACACTCAGCTGGGAGTGCAGGGCTGGATTGAACCTCCAGCTCTTGGTGGTAATCTCTCTTAATTGGTTTACAGTTGAAACAATTGTCCGTCTTTTTGCCCTTAAACAAGGGAAGTTTGCTCTATCAGTGGTTGATTTCCCTGAGGGAGGAAATCCTGAGAGAGGTTATCAGGGAGGAGAAAAGCTCCGGGCTCCACTTTCAAAGCAATGCCACGTACGAAGCATGCATCAATCCTGTTAGTACTGCTTATTATTTCACAATGGCGTGTCAGGAATTACGGGCACAGACCTTTCTAAGGACTCTTGCAGACCTTTATGCACTCTCAACCCAAGTCAGGATTTTGTGGAATTATGTGCTAATAAAAGCTAATTTTACACATTAAATTGCAGTCTTTGAAATTGCTCTTTTAATTGCTGATCTTTCCCTGACTTCTCCACAGATCTCTCTGAGCCTCCTTATTGTCGACTTTCTGCCAGGGAGCCCTCCATGCCTCATCATTAGGGCTAAAATCTGCCATCACTTAACATAACACACAGAGTTTACAACTGGGAGCAGCCCCCTCCCTTGCATGGGAGCACAGACAATAATAGGCACTATGGTGGCAGCGCCAATGGGACTTTTACCATGTATTTTAATGACTTGTTCTTGATTACATTTGCTAGATTGAACCAAAGTTCATTTAGTAATTGGTATGATTCTTAAAGGGTTCACATTTGACATTCCTCGCTCATTAAAGAGCTCCAACAATGGCTGTTACAACTTTCGTCTGAATGGAGACCCTCTCAGATACAGATATAGAGATATATGTATATAGTCTTTTTCTTTTGATAAACCACCCAACCCGGCATTCATTAACACTTAACCATCTGCAGCCAGCCCCTCCTAGTACCTTCTCCCTTGCTTTGATGATATAATTAAAAGCCTTCTGTATTATCTCCTTCAGAGCGATAAGTCTAGGTGCATCAGCTCTCTGCACATGCATTGTTTGTTATTCGATTCTCTCTGTATCAGCTGTTCCTCACCACAGGCTCATTTTTCATATGTTGTAAAGATTAGCTGTTGGAGTGGGAGATCAGAGGCATGAGAAGGGAGGGTGGCTTTCAATATTAGTAACCAGACGCTCATTTGAAATGGTGATGGAGTTTGCTGTTATCTGTTAGATTGACTCCTTTGCTTTTACCTGAAGATAAATTGGTTTAAGCACTAGTCAATGAAAATTAGCATCATCTTTAGTGACTTGTTATGATAGTGTTCTTATCAGTCTGCTTTAGTGTGGCTATTATTTCCTTGAGCCTGGTTTACAGAAATTGCAGCTTTGTTTATGCATGTGCCCAAACTTGCCTGTTTGACCTTTGAAGCTGTGATTATAATATTAATCTATGGGACTATTCTGTTGAAAATCACTTAGGTGGTCTGTATTTCAGAGGATTTTTCATTGTGGGACCTCCCTCTTGTCCAGCGTGATGTTCCGTTATTGTTAGTATATTCTACATTGAAAGCTAACTCAGAGTGGCATTTCAGTACATCTTCTTGTCTGGCTGGTTTTTGTAGGGTTTTTTTGTGTGTGCGATGGAGCTGCAGTTAGGATAGCACTGTGCTACTACTGTCTGTCCACTTGCACTGATTTTGTATAACTTTATAACAAAGTTGCTTAGCTACAGAAAAACTTGGTACAATACTTGCATGCCGATACAAACTTCAGCCCGCAAATCCTCAGTGTCCTGCAGTGTAGCTAAATAGCGTTATTCCAGTTTGCAGGTGGGGAGACTGGATGTGTGAAAGCCGCGCAGACACTGGCAACAGAACCAGCATTTATTGAGGAGTTCCTGTCTCACACTCTTCTGCTTCATGTCTAGCTCTTGCAGCCTTCCCCTGCCTGGTGTTTAAGGGCGGTTGTGATAGATCTTGAATAGGGAGAGAAGAACCTGGCATTCTGGCACTAAAGAAACTGTGTCCTGTTTGTCATCTTCAAGTTAAGAATTGGGTTTTTTCCTCCTATTTTTCCCTCTCCTTCCCATGTTGCATCCATTTCTGTTTTTTTTTTTTTACATGTTTCTTGCCTTGTTCCATTGTTTGGCTCATTTTCCCAGCTTTCCTCCCTGCTCCATTTGTTTCCATTTGTCTCTTTCACCCATTTCAATAAACTATTATATTCATTATATAAATACAAGAGAGCCCTTTTTCTCAGAGAAGATATGAAAATTCTCCCTCTCATAAATACACAAAATGCGGAAACCATCCTCAGGATGCAGAGCAGGAGGGAGTCTGCTGACTTCCAACTGCAAGACCTCATTAAAATTAGTGGATTCCCTATCCTCTTTGCATAAGGAACATTGCTATTTGGGCTGACTTCCACTGCAACATCTGGGCCACTGATAACATCAGTACTGGAGCATTGCTAGGTGAGCTCATGTTTTGTTAATGAAGTAATCTCCTGAAAGTGCATATATCATTTTTTAGTACCACATACTTTACTGCAAAGTGTCGTACTACTATTATAGGAGCTTTCCTTTGCAAGTGGGACTTAAAGAATTTTGTTATAGTTAATAATATGATTAGCTTGAATTGAATGGCATGCTTGAGAAATGCCACCTAAATTTTAAAATTTTAAGACAAACGCTTTGGTAGTTCAATGCATTAATTGAGAAATACACTGAAAAATGGCTTACTAGAACACCTGATATTCTTGGTAGCTTTGGTGTTACTAAATATTTGGTGTGCTAGTATTGTTTTTTTAATATATATATATGCATGCCCAAGCTGTGAGTGATTCCTCTGCTGAGCTAACTAAATAATAAAGGCGATCATGATCACGCACATCTGACTTCAGCGTGTTCTGGAATAAGCAAACAAAGGTTGGATGGAATATACTGGTAAGATATGTTCATTCAAACTTCATTATGAAATTCGGGTGTCAATGGAGGAAAAGTGAAAACAGAGACAATTTCAGGTGTGGGTTGAAATTTCTCTCCTTAATAGCCTCTGGACTAGTGCACTTACAGATCTCTTGAACAGCCCAGTGTAGTCCCTGACTGTTGTTGTGTTTTGTCTTTTTTAATTTGCAAGCTAAATATTCTTGTGGCTTTTCTGTCCTGAGGACTAGTGGTGAGTGTTCAGACAGCCAGAACACTCTTAAATGAGGCTACAGGTGTGTGGAAGGGAAAATAATATTGGCATAAAATACCTAGCTGCTTTGAGACAGGTTCCAAAAAGGGTTTCCACTAAGAGCAGAGAATGCATAAAGAGAATTAATAGAAGTAATCGATGAGTCTTTCTGACTTAAAACTTTATTCTTAAAATAGTGAAGCTATTGGAGATTTCTGAGTTTCTGAAATACTAACCTGCCACTGGTCTGAAAGCAAAGACTTCCCTGTTTGCCATTGTTTGGCTAATGATGAGAGGGAGTTTTACTGATCTTTTCCATCTTACTGGGCTGGATAGGCAACCACTTTGTAATTGAGCTGTGGCAGTCATTTGTAATGTGTCGTGTAGGAAAGGTGAGCAGACCCCATCTCCTTCTCTTATTCCCCTCCAGGAAGGGTTGGAAAAATACAGTAGTGTTGTTGTGTTTGCTAGCAGAACATGCACGGCCTTGCATATTAAGGCAGGCACGTAGCCAGAAGCTTTGAATTATTGTACCCTGACATTACCCACTGTAACTTTTAGCACTCTGGGCCCATTACTTTGGCTTCGTGCCCGGTAATGTGCAATTTCCAAGAAGATGTAGCAGGAGTAATGACTCCTTGGAGGAGGTGTTTTCTTTTGCAGCAAATCAGCCCAGGGCCAGCAGGTGTAAGTTTATAGACACAGTCCAATAATGGCAGCTTGCACTGTTCTCCTCTGTTAATCCAGCAGTAGATGGAAAGGAACAGATCTGCCTTTGCAAACTTTTTCACTATCCATTGACTTAATTGCAAAGTCAAGCTGCTGTAAATGGCCATGCAAAACTCTGATTTTCCTTTTTTTTTTTTTTCCTTTTCCAGGCACCCCAGAATGCACATCAGAACAGGGCTGATGGATGCCCATCTCTACTGTCTGAAGAAATACGTGGTAGACTTCCTTGTAGAAAACAGGTAAGAAACCAAGCAAAACACAAGGTGTTTGCATTGACATATGGTTCATATCAGAGCTTTTCAAGGAAGATTTGTTTCATTAAATGGGCTAGCATAAAATGGAAATGTAAAAGAAATGAGTTTTTCAAAATGCTTTAACTACACTAAAAAGAACGCCACACATTAAGTCCGAGTTTCTTATTCAGACCTTTTTTTTAAAAAAAAAAAAACTAGTAACTGCGTAAGTGAAAGCTAAAATTTTTGCCTCTTATCTGCATCCCTTGTTTTCCTATGTATCTGTGCTTTTTGGCTGTTCATTTCACCAGGGCTCCCCCATTGTTAGGGCTGTGAATACATTTCTGACCTTTGATTTCCCCCACCACAGTCTGTTTTGGCCTTTGCAATCACCTTTTCTCTCCCCTTTCACATCCACCACCACTGCAGGTGGGCTATCTCTGTAGCATCCTATGTTTTTAGCTTGTGATGTTCCTCTGTCAAAACTCTGAGACCACCCACTGAGACTAAGAAAAACAACCATTTATGGAAGTGGAGAAGGATCTTAGCTATAATATTTCATGAAACAGACCAAAAAAAAACCCTGTTTATCTTTAAAAAACAAACAAATGAACAACCCCCCTCACAGTATGTAGTTAAGTTTTGGAATTACGTCCTTTTCCTAGACTTTCTGTAGCGCTCTCATGGCCATTACGTATATTGAATGCTCACTGAGTTCTCAAGAGTTTTTCTCCCCTTTTAAGTAAGATGAAAGATAAAGGGCCTGACTAAGTGTTGGGTTCATAGTCCTTTTCCTTAGCACATAAACTGACATGTGAAAAAACTTGGTGGGGGCGGATCTGTGGTAGTCTTGACCATATACAAATCTGGTGATGCAGTTGGATATATTGAAGAAGCTCTTCCAAAACAAGGTTCTGTTAGTGAGTTAAAGTGGAAAATCTGTGTTAACCCCCAGGGCAATTTCTTGCCATGCATAAGAATAAAGCTTATCGGATGCTGTGACTGGCACGTGGGGGCATTGTTCAGGTCATTTTAGTTCCCATTTGTGTATGGGAACGTGTCTGAAAGGTGAGAAAACTTCAGGAACAGCAGATTATTTAAATCTGGAATAAGCCATTTATTCAGTGTATCTTAGAAAGTTGATGACAGTTCGAACTTCCTGTATTTCCTGTGGTAGCATGAAGCAGTGTTTACGCCTTTCTTTTGTCATAATACAACATGTAGAACTCATTTCTTTAAGTACTAGCCATCCAGTTTTGCTGGGATTAGACATTTCTGGAATATTAAGATATTTCACACGTGCAGTTCTTTTTTGCTGGTATTTCATGCTGTTTTGAATTTAGATCATTAGGTCTGTGCGACAAGGACAATCTTTGTCAGACATGCCACAGTGCGTGACACAATGAGGCCTCTAAGCATAAATAGAGGTAACTTCAGATTTCAAGGCTTTATGCTATTTCCATTGAAACTGGTGAGATCTTTGGCTTTGTCAGTGACAGCGTTTTACCTTGTATTAACCAAAGCCAGCAGAGTGAAATTCTGCTCTGAACTCCTCCAGTTGCCCCCAGGTCTCCCTAGAACAAGTCTACTGTCTTTTTTGCAAGTATGACCAGTTGGTATTTGTTTTGTATAGACAGGACATTCTCTGTCTCACTATTTTACGGAGCTGTGCTGCTTCTTTTCTATGACACTTCCATGACAAACACATAATTACAGCAGCTAGACAGCATTTCTAAGACCTGGTGGCAACAGCTGGCTTACTAATGGCAGGTAGCTGCTTCATTCTCTTTATTACACACATGCTGCTTATTCAGTCAATTGAGAGAGAGTGTGTCAATTGCAAGTAATGTGCTTAACTGGCAAATCTGGGGAATGGACTTCTGCCATGAGGAATAACTTGGGCTTTCAGGCTCCTGGCATTGGTGGGCATTTGCAGCTTGTTTTTCTTCTCTGAGGCAGGGGAGGACAGTGCATACCCAAAGATCTTTCCATGTTTGGCAGCAATATGCCAGGACTTTTTAAAGACCCTGTGGTATATTTTTGCCTCAAAAGTACTGACATCTACATAATTGTTTGGGTTTAAGGATTCTTTTTAATACTTTGGGTTTTAGTCTAGAGAGAACCTACAGTAAGATTTTTGTGTCTCTGCAATTCCGCGCCAGGACTGGAGAAGCTCAGATGCCTTGTTTAAGTTGTGCATGTTTAAAACTAACAGCAGGGACTGAAGTGAACAGTGAAGCTCTTGTACAGTGCCAGGAAGTACTGACACAGTGTACTTCCTCAATATTACAATATTTACATTGTGTTAATATTTTAACAGCGGGGTTTGATGGCAGGCAGAACACCTTTTTTCATTGTTTGTAGCTCAGCAAAGCATTTACATTTTTTTTCACATTTTATTTTGACATACAAGAGGAGAAAAGATGTTGCCCAGCAGTAGATATTTCAGATCCTACAACTGGCTATAGCTCACCCTTTTGCAGAGGAAAATTATGATTACTTCCAGGTCAAAGAATTACATGAAAACTAATGTGATTATGTATGTGGGATCTGTTGCTCCAAATGGGATAAAAGCCCAGTGTAGTCCCAGCTTAGCTGTAAAGATGTAGCAAGAACAAGCTCTCCCCAAGTGAATGTAGTTTGTATATAGCTGCACCTGTAAGGATAAATTGCATTCCTCCACTTCAATCAGATTAATATATGTCGTATGTAATCACTAGCAACTAATATGAAAACAGGGAAAAAAAGAATGTGAAATGGCTAAACCTTTGTTTTCTTCAAGTATATGAATTTTGCTTTAGGATTTGGGACAACTTTGTTATATGACACCTCCGGAAAAAGGCTGAATTTATTGTTCAGCTCCAAAATGGAGTCCTGATACCAAGGTTTTGTTATCAGCTCAGCAACTGTCTTGCTTTGTGGTACTGGACAGATCCCTTATATTTTTCTGTGCACTTGTTTCCTCTTCTGGGTGGGACTGTTTGGAGAATAATCAGTATTTGGCAGCAGTGAGATTCTACTACAGAGGATGTTAGGAGAGGTCAAAATACCTCTCCTGCCAAAATGTTTGGTAGTCTGTAACTTGGTTCGTAGTCCTTTAATACATTTTTATGAACTATTTTAAAAGGACTGAATACTAGATTCTCCTGCCTGAAGTTTTATTGCGCTATAGCAAACCAGACAAATTCCTGAGTTTTAAAAAGCAGAGATCGCTAGTGCCTTTGAATAAAAGTCAGAGGAAATGGTCTGTTTATTAGAACCCCCTCAAATATGTATGTCCAGACAAAAATAAAAAATATCACGCCCCAATGTTGTTTAAACCTGGGGAATTTATTTTTCAGGGAATTTATTTTTTAGGGAATCAAACTGCTTTCTCTTTCCTAGGAGGAAAAAATGCATTTTGGCAGTCAAAATCCCCATCTCCATCTATCTCTCATCCACTAGTTCAGCACTGGATCCTAGTGAAATTGAATCTTCAAGGGTATGACAGTCCTACCCTGTCCAAATCTACCAAGGTCAAATGCTCGTTGTTCCACAGTGGCTTGGGGAACAGCTGAAGAAATTCTTGCCCCTAGCAGTTTGTTATTCCCTGCAGCTGGAATTTATTCCTTCCCTTCTCTCCACACTCCTGCATCACCGAGGCAGGTTGATTATCTGAGTGCTCCTTAATCAGCTCCAGTGCACTGACCGCCTCTGCCCAGGCGTGCTGATAGGAGCACTCAGAGCTCTGCCCTGGGGTAGACATCTTCATCCCTGCATCTGCAGTGGCTACCCGGCGCTGATGACTTCTGGGTCTGTTAGCACTAGATGCACAAGGCGTCACGGACCATACCCTGCTACCACCCGGATTCATCCCGTCTGAACAGGGACCGTGACCTCAACGTGAACAAGCAGCAGCTTGTTTGGGCTGAATTTTCTGCTGATTTTAACTGTCCCTGGGTGAGTTTTTTTTCTGCAGAGACCTTTGGTTCTTCCCCAGGTTCCTTTCTGCATCAATGATGTTAGAGTTGCTGAGGTTGGTCTTGGTTTGGCAGATGTACAGAGTCTGCCAAATTGTATCACATCTTTGCATGGGAGGGAGGTCAGTTAAAAATCTGAACTCCCTGTATTCAGGCGAGAGCTTTTCTTTCCTAAACATTTCCTTTTTCAGAATAAAGCTAACCTGAGGGTCTTATAGGTGCTGTGCTTTGTGGTGTGGGGAAGGCAGGTGAGCGCCGGCCGTGTGTGTTGCAGGAACTGCTGTGCCAGCACAGGGCAAGGATAGTTGAAGGTGAACACCTGCACCGCGTGATGAACTGCACAATATTGCTTTTCTTAAAACGATCATTACATGAGCTGAGCCAGCAGGCTAGACAGAAGCAGAGGCTGTAGCTGGCTGGGGGCACAGCTCCACCCCACAGCTGGCGGGCCTCACACCCCTGGGGCCCTGGGGTGGCAGCCAGCACAGTAGCCAGTCCCTTTTTTGGCACTCTCCTGAGTGCTAGGTTGGAATCCTGCCTCGCTGCTGCATTCAGGGCAGATGGAAGAAGAGAGTCCTTATTCCCTTTCCTCTGTGAACTTCATCTGTAGCGGAGGGCAGGATCTAGGCCTGTGCTTTGTGAGCCTGGCGTGTTGCACAGGCGTGCACTGATATTTCTTTACTGTGTGCTGACAGTTTGCTTACTAACAATCCCAGCAAAGCTGCCAGCAGAAGAAACGTGATCAAAGTGAAATTGCATGGTAGTTTGTGTTCTGTTTTTCCCCAAATATTTCTAAAGCTCTAGCCTGGTGAAATAAGATACCTGATTTGGGGGAGGGTGAGGGGGGACAGAGATACAAAGCAACCCCTTCCTCTGGAGAGTTTTAACATGGAAAATTCAAACTTGCTTTGGAAATTTAAGTGTTGAAGATGTGTGTCTCTCTATATATCCTGTGTATATGCTTAAAAGTGTATGAAATACGCATTTATAATATATGTATGCATGAATGGCATTGTGCCCACAGTCAGTTGTGCAGGTACAGATGACAACATTTGTTATATGTGTAAGGATGTCATCCTGCTCACAGCTGAAACTTGGAGACATGTGGAGGCTGCCATTTTCACCTCTCATTGAGGTAGACCAGAAAATCTGAAACCAGATCAAGGCTGCCTAAAACAAAGCAGTATGTGGTCCTACTTATTAAGTTACCTCCCCAAAATAACTTTTGACAAATTTAATCAGTGCAGAGCTTGTAATGAATATGCTAATCAAACCTTAGTTACAGGTTGGGCACACGAAAAGCTACATTTAAGAATACCAACTTTGCAAAGTTAAGCGCTTGTCAGTTAGGAAGTGCCGCAGCTGAGGCTCCCTGTGCAACCTTTTCCTTTTGTATGTGCCACATATTATGGTACAGTCTCCAGTTACATGACTACGTTTTTTTTTCCTCTGTGACCATTGCTTCAGTCGTTGCCTGAGATGCTCACTGTAAGAGATACTGTTCAATATTGTATGTAACTTTTGTAGTTCAGGTGAACGCCACTAGCCTTACTTACTGCTTGCTGTTTAAACCCTGTTTTGAAGATAAGGTAAATACTTTCCTTTTGGATTCTTGGTGCTCATCACTGATACTATAATGCTCTGCACACACTTCATTAACTGTCTTTCCACCACCTCGATTAGTGAAGTGTAACGGTCTTTCCCCATTCTGAAAGGGGGAAACTAAGGCACACAACAGCTGAAGTTTGAAACATCTTTGTCTTAAGTGTCCCGTTATAAGCTGCCCAGGGAAGTGGTGGAGTCACCCTCACTGGAGGTGTTCAAGGAACATGTGGACGAGGCATTGTGGGACATGGTTTAGTGGGCATGGTGGTGTTAGTTGCTGGTTGGACTTGATGATCTTACAGGTCTTTTCCAACCTTAGTGATTCTGTGATTTTTCAGTCCTTAATGTTACACAGAAAGCTCTTAATGTTGAAAGAATCTTTTCCATTGATGACAGCTGTCACAGGGTGACACTGATCAAATCAAAAGCACGCAATCAGTGGCAACCTGCAGAAATTAGATTTACATTCTGCATTCAGCAGCATCTGTAGACTCCTGACAGAAGGGAATTTAAAAAAAGAAATTAAAAATCAGGTGTTCAGGCATCATTCATTTGCCTTAAATATTAGCAGTTCTTTTCTCCTCTTGCAGCCCTCTGCCTTGTACATTTAATACACATGTTCTGACAAATGAGGCAGGCATTCTTCTGCCTCATTACACAACCTTGATTCATCCCCAGGGCATAGTCCATCTTTACATTGGGTGAAGAAGAGATCGAGATTGGGGAGAGAGGAAAAGTAGATGAGTGTGTTTTTAAGGATTGTGTCATAATGTGTACACACGAGGTCTTAATTAAGGTTGTATAAGCAACATAGTTCTAGCTTTTCTTAATTTAGGTGCCTAAACTGTTACCCTGATGTTCTTTTAAGTGTGTGTGTATATATTTATATATGTGACACTTGTAGAATTAATCAGTGAGGCTACTGTGACTCTTGCTAATGGAGTATCTGTTACCAACATAGATTTATCACCTTTCAGGTCAGTCACCAGAAGGAGATGAGATGCTCTAAACTTCAAAGAATATGCAGCTCAGCCTTTGTAACCTTGGCCTGGAGTGTACTCTGTTAGTGGAGTAGTGCATGAGCAGTCCAGTTACCTTGTAGAAACAGAGAATGGAGCATGCCCAACGTAAAAGGACTCAAAAAATTTAGCTGCAGAACAGGTCTCTTTCAAGCATGTGCAAACAGTGGGTTTTCAGACTTAGCTTGATGTAGTATGGGCACTTTTTATGTTTACAAATGTAATGCCCTGATGAAAAGACAACCTTGTGCCAAATTGCAAGCATGGAAGTGCAAGAGCTTTTCAGTGGAGCAGTTGAAATATTTTTAACATGGACAAAACAAAGTATTTGTCCGTAATTTTGTTCTTGGAAATAGCTGAGACATTTTTGATGAAGCTATCCAAAAAAAAATCAGCTTGAGGGAAACACCTGGCATGGGTAATTTCAGCCAAAACAGTTAAACTTTGGCAAAGTTTACAAACAGATGAAGACAGAAACTTACAATAGGAAATGCTGGGCAATTTATCTATAAGCGCCCCAGTTGCACCACCTCTGAAAGGCAGTCATCTCAGTTTTCCTGAAGGCAGATGCCACTGTGTGTTTGCTCAGATGTTATGGCTTCTCTGTTATGCAGCCGAGTGGCAATCGGATTTTCTAACATAAGGAGATCTTTGGACTTAATTTCAAAACACTATGTCCGTATATGTAAAACAAAGTTGGTAGCACATGTCTTCCTCTCTTATATGTTAAAACATTTCACATACTTTGTGGTGTCCTTCCCCCTTTTTTTCCCTGCCCTCTTCCTCCTAAAAGTAAGGTAAAATTTTTATTGTGTTTAGTAATGTGTTTTGCAAATGACCATTTTGTCCTGAATCTAGTACTTATAAATTGTTGGGTATAGAAAAAGCCACTATTTCCCTTGTACAGTCACCTGGGAGCTGGGCAGCTCTGTTTGTGGCCAGGAGGAATGATGTGTGGTACTGGAAAGGCAAGAATGATAAACAGCAGCACTGCGGTCGCTTCAAAAGGTCTGAGTAAGCATTTGCAGTGCCTTGTCCTGAGAACGCTGAGTGCTAACGTCTTCCTTGCCACCAGGGAAATCCACTTTCCCTGGGGAGCCCTCCTCTCCGGGTGCACCCTGCGAGAGCCTGAGCTGGAGCTAAGGAAACAAATCGTCTCTTCTACAGTTCTTCCAGTGCTGGCTGGAGAGCTGCCTGCCAGAATTTGCCAGTAGAGAAACTCTTCTCTGAACTGAGCAAGTTTGCAGTAAGCTTTATAGCCAAAGTCAGTATGATTTGTTTGCAAAGTTAAACACTGGGGGTTTTTTTGAACTGCTGAAATAAATAAGAGCAAATCGTGTGAGGTCATAGCGCTCTGCCTTTCCAAACTGCTTCAGCTGCAATCCCAGAGCAAGCTTCTCGTCTCGGTTCCCCTCTGCTCTGTCCAGAAAGCCTCTGCTGGGCCAGCACTAGGAGGGGAGAGGAAGGCTTGCTGTCTTAGTGCTCTGTATTCTGAGATCTGTGGCTGTGAGAAGAGCTGCAGTGGAGCCACCCTTCTCCTCCCTGATAAAAGACAGGGATAGTACGAGATCTTTGAAAACTGGAGGTGTGAGTGACTGGCTCTGAAGCTCCTGCTTGGATGGCTGTGTGCTATGCTGTACACAAAGGCCCCGGCAGGTTTATATTAAGGTGCTGCCCAGACTAAACCAGTGCATTTTTTCTTTTTCCCCTCTAAATGCCTTTTTATCATTCAGGCTGTCACCTGTGTTTCCTGGCAAGGGCTGCTGGCTGGGGGAGGTCTGGCAGAGCTGAACACCCAGCTTTGGTGGTCTTTGTGTGGCTGCCTGAAAGATGGCTTAAAACAGAACCTGCTCTGTGAATACCTGCGAGTTAACATGTGTCAGCCGTGTGGCTGGAAGGTTTCTCCTTTGCTGTAAAGAGAGATTTTATAATGAATACTTTCCTTGTGATTAAAATGGGTAAATAAACAAATAGCTCCTACAGGAAGTATACTGTGTGAAGACGGGGCTAAAAGATTGTAGCTTTCCAAACAAGGAAAAGAAAAAGGGGGGAAAAAAATCAACCAACCCAAGCTCCTCCTTAGTGCATTTAATCTATTAGAATGTGAAATGGCAATTAATCTTTCCCATTTCCTTTCCTTGTCAAACATATCCAGCTGTTGGAGCTTTCTCCGCTCCTTACAAGAAATGCCAAGACTTGAAATTTGTTGGTGTCCTCCTCCTCCAGAGTATCATTACTGTTTTCATCTTTCCATGGTACCAGTCAAGCTCACTTCTGAAAACCTCAGAAGAAAAAACCCTAATGATCCAAACTAGATTTAAACAAATTATGATTTTCAGCAACTCAATTATGTAATAAATAAAATTCCTCTTCCTGTTAGCGGACTACCTGGGAGCAGACATATCTCTGGATGTGCTGAATTGGAGCTGATTAACTCCATGAATAACTGCAAATCTTTCTTTATGAGACCACAATATGCCATAGTGGCCATGTGCCTGAGATACTCAAAGCACGCTTGCTCACAGCATAGTATTCTGTGCATGCAAGCTGCTCCTAATGCAAATTTTTGTAAAGTAAATGTTAAAATTTGTTAATTTTGTCCTCCCACTGTGATTTACAGCATCAGATAATGACCCTTTGGATTCCCTGTGAAAAGTGAATGTAGGGAGAACATGAAAAAGGTCATTCAAATATCAATGCAAATATTATAGAATCATAGAAAAATATAGGTTGGGCAGGGACCTCTAGTTCCAACCTCCTGCTCAAAGTAGGGCTAACTTTTGTGTTGCTCAGGGGTTTTTTGCAGTTGAGTTTTGAAAATCTCCAAGGATGGAGACTGGGCCTTGTCCCAGGACTGTACCACTCACTAAAAAGTTTTCTTTGTGTCCCAACTGGAATTTCCCTTGTTGCAGCTTGCGTCCGTTGCCTCTTGCCCTTTTACTGTGCATCTTGTGGAAAAGTCTGGCTGTGTTCTATGTCGCTTCACTTCTGGTAGTGGAAAACTGTAATCAGATCCCCCTGCAGCCTTCTCTTCCCCAGGCTGAACAAACCCAGCTCCCCCAGCTTCTCCTGCGTCATGTGCTCCTGGTGCGTCTTGGTGGCCTCAGCTGGGCTTGCTCTGATCTGATAATAAACATCAAAAATTCTTAACTATTTTTTCCACTGTTTCATGCAGTTGCAGTTTCCTTGGGTAGCCTTCAGTTAAATTGACTTTGTTTTCATGGGAGATCTGGATTTTGAACCAAGGAGGAATTATAATTATTTTATCCATCTATGTGCCCTTTTTTCTTCTTTTTTTTTTTTTCCTTAAATTATTACCACTTGGACAGTATCATCCTAAGCATTCTTTAATCAGTGCAGTACATTTTCTTCCACATAGCACTACTCACATGTAAGATAATACTTGGGGTGAAATAATTATCTTACCTTGCTGAAGATTTCCCTGTGAGGATACAATCCTTATAGGTGATATCATGGCATATTTCTCTTGCAGTAGAAAACATAATTCTCCTATATTTTCTGTTCTGTTCAGATGATCTGAATTTCTCCCCAAGATTGTGAAACTTTCAGGAATATTCAAGATAATGTTTTCCTTTCTTTCCCTCTCTGGTTTGCTTCTAAATATCTTTTCCATACCACTTCAGACACTGACTGATCCTTCTGAAATGCTGAAAGTCCCCTTTTACTCACAACTTGAATTTTTGAGAAACAGGGAAAATAGTGATTGTTTCCCTACTATTCCACTTCTCATATTTTTTGTACTCTAGGTGTTAGTTCAGTGTCAAATTTCATTGTGCCTTAGCCAGTCAAATGAAACATGAACAATAATAAAGATGTCTATAGCACTGTTGCTGACTTTATTGTTGCATTGAATTACTGTGATGGGAGACTTTTAACTTCCTGCATATAGAAGGGAGAATAAGTGTTACTAATGATGATAGGGCACACATGTCTCAATAGAGTAGCTAATTAAGTCAGTGAATCATCAATAGATAACATTTTAAGTTCCATTTTCAGTAGCTAAAGTATGAGGTAAGGGCTGATCTTAGAATACAGTCTTGAGTCAAGGTGAAGCAACTACAACTTGCTTCACTTAAAGTGAAAAAATACAAAAGGGAGTATAACATTTTAAACAGCCGCAGGACAGTCTATGAGAAATGCTGAGTGCTGTCTAGTTAAGTTACCGGTTTTGAAGACGTGGAGGAGGAGTGACATTTCCCTACATCAAAGACAGAGATGAACTGTAGCACACACAGCATTTTACACCAAACCTTTCTGGATGAATACCACCTGGAAAGAATGAATAAAAATGGAAATTATGAATAAAAGTAGGCTCCTGAAGAGAGATGGGATTCATTGGCCAAAAAGCTTCATCTTAAAGTTCTTCAAGAAAGGGTAAAGTCACAAGAGAAGAAGCTTAGTCTTATTACAGGACAGCAGAACATGTTGAAAATGCCACAGTAAAGAGAACAGAAGAGTTGTCCTACAGGGAGGGGTGGAGCAAGGATTAGTAATCAATAGTGAGGACAGGAATTTATTAAGGTAGAATGATTGCTGGGGAGAAGGATGTAGAAATGGGACTTATACAGGTGGAAGCAGGACTGAATTACACACCAGAGCTTCCAGTTTATCTCCCAGACTGCTGAAAGAATGGGCATGTTGTTAAGTCAAACTGAAAGCCTCAGTGGAGCAGGGTGAAAGAGCTTACCCATGAGAAGCTACAGCCATGTCTACATTTTTTGACATGTTTTATACAGACAAGCCTGAAGTATTTAAATCTATCTAAACATATACTTGTGCACCCAAAATTTACATAGTTCATCAGTTTTATGGATACACATCAACTTTATCAAATGCATCATATGCATATTTGTTTAGGCATGTTATCAGAATGCCTCTGTTCGATGCACTTTTCTGAAAAGGAGCCTAATTTCAAAGGCATTTAGAAAAGAGTTGGTAACTCAGACACAGATGGCTGCAAAGGCGGAGGTGGGAGAGAATGGGGAAGGATGAGTTCTGGCATGGAATCACATTTGGTGCAGGTGCGCTTGTTTTAGAAGAATGGGATGCTGTCTGGAAATGAATGAGATCCATTCCTGAGCAGCGTGTACAACCTGCCAAACACCCTGGGTGGCCTCTGACAGCCTCAGAAACTTTTGGTCAGAGAGAAGTTCTAAAAATGTCTAAACTTGCTGGCATTCATGTGTAAAAGCTGTCGGGAGCTGTGGGGTGTTCCTGGCTGTTTGGCAAGTGGGCAGAGTTAAGGTTACTTAGATGACCTGAGCTGAGTGTGCACATGCTTTCAAAGGATTTGAGTATGTAATTGAGGAGTTTTAATTTCTGTGGTCAATTTTTCAGAAAGCTTCCTTGTTTCCCAAAGGGTTTTTTGGCAGAAGTGGAAGTTAGATTCCTGCTCCTTTAAGTGCATCCAGACTTGGTGGAACTTGAGAACAGCTTTTTATGTGGTTTGCATCCATACCATCCCTTCCATACTTTGATCTGGGTCCTTTCTGCATTGTGGTGTCTATGACTGTCACTTGTGTGTTGTCTTCTGCTTTCCCTCCATCATTCAGAATGCAGGGATTTTGATCGTGATTCTGCAGTTTTGGAAAGTCATTCATAAACTTGAGCCTGCAAAGCAAAGCTGTGCAGTTATATCGGTTTGCTCTGCAGTGGCTTTTGAAATATTGTCATGCACGCTCTTACGAATGTTGGGAGTAGGTTGCTGTCAGACTTGAAGGTTTTGGTTAAAAAATAGTATGGAAAGATAAATGAAGCACAAATGCAGTTATGTGGAATTACCTTTTGGTAGAACATTTCTTAAAGTTTCCTTGCCTTCTCTGTAGGCTTTTAGCTCCAAAAATAGTAAGAGACACTGCCAAATAAGTAATTAATATTAAATTGGGGGGGATGAGAAATATATTTACTCTTTTTGTGATAGAAATTTTGAGAGCAGAACAGGACAAATAGAAATAACATCTGTTTGATGCTATGATTGGTGTTGCAGGTTATTGAATTAGACACAAGTAATTGCCTGGTAGTTTATTGGCTTGCCTGATTACTTTGGAGTTTTCCTCTGTTATAATCGGTCTTGGGTACACCAAACAAAGGCAAAAAGATTATTGCAAGATATAAGGGCAGAATTAGCCTTCTGCAGGGATGTGGCACACCCTATAAATTTATAATTTTAATTTTTTTCCTTTTGTACATAGTCCTTGTCTGCTTCTCCACATATTTAGCATGTCTCAGAAATTCCAGCATTTTTAGCAGTGAATCCGTGAGAAGAAGGGGATAAGGCCTGTAATAGCTTTTTCCATTGTGCTTGTTAAAACTGCATTGTGGGAAATGGACCCAAACACTGTCTTTTAAGTGGTGTTGAGGCTGAGGCAGGTGGTATTAACTCAGGACTGCATTAACTCTTTTCAAATCTTTTTCCTGTTTCCTTGAGGAAACATGCCTGGTGTATATATGTGGCAAGGGCTGTTTGCCTGCCTCTTGCATTGACATTTTAATTTGGTCCATGATATAAATATCATTTCCCTAATCCCCCTTGCCCTGACCCTGTTTTGTCTTTTCTTCAAAGTGAGTTGACTTTTTTTTTCTTTAAGGAGGGGGGAGGAGATGGGAATGGTGGCTGGCTGTTCTAGTTTGGAGCATTAAATGCCCGGGGAAAAAAGTCTCAGAGTAACTGTTGTTTCTTTCTTTGTATTCACATGGAAATTTTTAATCTCCATCAAAGGATCAGGAGAAAATAACGTTGAAATTCAACAAGAGAGCTCCCAGCTTACATGGAATTTTTAAATGTTATTTGGCTTTATCCTTTAAGCGATGAGAACCATGAACTATGTACCTACAGGGTTCAGAATTAACTTTTCTCTTTCTTCCAAAACACACTTTTTTTTTCTTTCTCCCTCCCTTTTTTTACATCTTTATTGTTCTGCATAAGCATGCAACTTCTTTTTGGCCAAAACTGTAAGTGCCTTAGGATTTGTTTAGTTGTATTTATGTATACATTTCTAACATTAATTATGAGCACCAGTCTGAAATACAGCCTCATGTTCTCCTTTTGATGTGATCTTAAGAATCTTTGTTGAAGGCCATGGAGCTAAGATCAGAACCCAACCCACTGTATGCTTGCATAGTCATACAAGAGCTAACATTAGCCTGTTAAAAAAAAAAAAAAGGAAAAAGGCAAACATAGGTATAAAAGGGTTAATAATCTGCTTGTTTATAGTGGAGAGTCATGAATACTATCTGCACCTGTAGATGTAGCTGATTGTGCAAATAATGATAGCAAGGGAGACCCCCTGCCACTAGTCCATGGAGAGTAACAGCAGATTTCACAGGTGGGTGCTAACAGCAATGGTAGATTTCATGCTTCAGCACAGATTAATAAAACAGGGATGATATTAAAATGCTAATACTTTTTTACTACTGTTTTATGTTGTTTAACATGAAACATGTAAAATGAAAATGAATGACAGCCGGTAAATGGAACTGACAGTTGTGTTCAGGGTGTCTGAAGCTAGTGAGAATTAGCTGCAGGAAATAAAAGCTGTGGATGCTCCCATTCCTGCTGTGGGTCAAGCCAAACAGCACCGTCTGGTACCTAGACTTTTGCAAGATCACCTAAACTTAGACTTAAAAAGACTCTTCTATTGTTATAAAATATTTGATGACATTTTTTCTTTACCAGCATTGGTCAGAAACATTCTTTTCTGTGTCATATGAAAGAGAGTCTCCGGCAATATGTATGTCTAAGAGCAGAAATCACAACCCATCAAAGCTTAATTGTGAAATATATATATATTTTTTTTAAGTTTAGGTGGTCAACATTTGTTTTTTTCCCCAAAAATCTTCTTGTGTTTCAATTGACTCCATTGTTCTTCATTTCTTACTAAAGTTTCAATAAGCTTATGTTCAATAAGCTTCATTACAGCTTTGTGGGCTGTAATGTATGTAATGTAGTATAATACAATATAATATAAGATAATATACATAGATACAAACTTAATTCTGCCATATCACAGACTGTTCTAATTTCATTTGCGGTTAAAACTCACTGAAAACTTCTGTATAACTGTGTTTAAATATGAAACTTAAAGATCTAGGGTATTTTCACCTAATGTTCTTCACAAGTAAAAATTTTTAATTTAGCACGCACCTTATCTGTGCCCTTGCTGTCATGCGAAAATCCCGGGAACACTGGGAAGATGTTGCAGTGCACAGGGTCCGAGAATAAAGGGATTCTAAAGGCACGGTACTGATTTCTCTCTGATGGTGATAGTATCACACAGAATCATTAAGGTTGGAAAAGACCTGTAAGATCATCAAACAGGGAGTTGGACTTGGTGATCCTTATGGGTCCCTTCCAACTCGAGAGGTTCTATGATTCTGAGTCCAACCATCAACGCAACACCACCATGCCCACTAAACCATGTCCAAGAGTGCTATGTCTACACGTTTTTTGAACACCTCTAGTGATGGTGACTCCACCACCTCCCTGGGCAGCCTCTTCCAATGCTTGACCACTCTCTCAGTGAAGAAATTTTTCCTAATATCCAATCTAAACCTCCCCTGGCGCAACTTGAGGCCATTTCCTCTCGTTCTGTCACTAGTTACATTGGAGAAGAGGCCAACACCCACCTCTCTGCAACCTCCTTTCAGGTAGTTGTAGAGAGCGATGAGGTCTCCCCTCAGCCTCCTCTTCTCCAGACTGAACAACCCCAGTTCCCTCAGCCGCTCCTCATAAGACTTGTGCTCCAGACCCCTCACCAGCTTCGTTGCCCTTCTTTGGACATGCTCCAGCAGTCTTTCCAAAAGTACTTGGTAAAGTTACAGTTGTTTGACCAAGTATCCATTTCTGTACCTTAACATTTTAGGTTTTAAATAAAATTAACCTTGACTATCCTAGGTTTTCAATGCCTAGGTCTAAGTCTACAGTATGCAGAGCTGACTGCAAATGACTGAGGTGTGCTCTGAGCTATTAGGTACATTTAATACAGATTTTTCCAGGGGGTTCCTTTGTTTTTTAAAAAATTATCTTCCCTTGAATTCCCAGCTGTTTCTTGTACGTGCACCATGAATTTCAACTGCCCTGTTGTCTTCATTTCCCCCACATATGCACTGTCTCTTGCCAACATCCCCCTTTGTTGTGACCTGCTATGTGAATGGAGGATTCCATTCCAGATACAATTCTGATTTTTATATACTTAAAATGTGATTAGAATTGACCCCTTTCAAAATACCTGCCATCTCCCATTGTTCTCACAGGACCGAAGCCACATAAGGTGCTCCAGGGATTTGTCCTCCCCTCCTTTACAAGCAGCAATTTAACAGCACTCTCAATCTTTGAGTGTTTAATTGAAAACCTACTACTTTCTGTCGAGGTGAAAACAGACAGATATCACTTCAAAAATCAAATTTTGGGGAATGAAACATCACGAAAAAGGCTCGTCACGTGAGCTGGAATTTATGAAAGCATGTTTGTTTTGGCAAATGTTTCTCAAAAGCAGGTTAATTTTTATCCTCTCTACCTTCTGGATTTTCCTGTGAGGTGTCAGAGCATGGTTACTCTGATTGGGCTTAGAACTGGATTTCTGCCAAAATTCTGTGTCCCTTCCTCTCCTTCTGCCCACCTTCCCACTTTCTTTCTCCTGGTCATAGTAGATTTTTTTCTTATGTTGATCTCAGTGGGTATTTCATTCTTACTTCTTGGTGCTAAATAAAATAACAAGCTTAGAAACCATGGTGATGCCAAGTTTTAAACCTGAAGAGAATAAAAAAAGACTGCTTTCTTCAGCATTATACAGTCTTACACTTATTTTTTCTTTATATAGGCACGTGTAGTTCAGGATTTGATTGTAAGAATTTTTAACACACTAGACCAGAAACCTTTTTGGTTTGTCTTCTCCTGTATCTAGGTTACAGACTAGTTGGTTCTTCCAAACTCCTGCTGTTTTTTTTCTCTCTTGATGAAGGGTCTTCAGTCCCATCCCTCCTTCGATTTAAATTCCTTTCCTAGTCCCAGCCAGATGTTTAGTTTCCCCTGCTGTTGACAGTCAGATAATACTCTCACGCTGTCACTTCGTATATCCACATTTGCAAGATCTGTCACAAAAAATTCCCGAATTGTTGTCACTGAGTGCCTTACTGCTTATTTTTTAATACTTCCCAAAGGCAAATTCCTTTAATGTCGCATATAATTTCTGCTTAGTCAACAAGCAAAGGCAAACCTTCCTGGTTTTCCTTTTCCAGTAAGAAGGGTGTGTTTCTGAGCCACATCTTTCGGACGACCCAGAGGTTTACTCCACCTTTGCTGAAGGAATGTGGCTAGCAGTTCAGAGAATTGCAGGAAAGCTTCAGGAGTTTGGCCAAGAAAGAGTAAACCATCGAAAACCAGGCAAAACTTTGTCTTTACCCCTTTCCACTGCTTTCATTTCCTACCGTGTTGTGTTGTCCTCTGCATCAGACTATTTAAGACTGCCAAATACTTGGATATTTTATAGGTAATATATCTTATAAATGCCATGGCCAGCCTCTGAGGGAAACACAGGATTGTCGGTTTTGGATGGAGTATAAAACCCAAGCAGGAAATCATTGCTGAATGGCACAGCTGCAGGCAAACATTGTAAGCTAGTAAACTGCCCATCTGCACAGCCACACGTGTGTCGGAGCGCGGGGCCAGGACGGCCGTGGCAGAGCACGCCTGTAAGAGTTTAGCAGGGAGAGATTTGGTGATTAAAGAATGAAGTGTTTTGCTTCGTTAGTTTCTGAAATACAGCTATCTGAAGGTGATTATAATCTTATTTTCAAGAAGGAGGAGAGACTGAAGACTAGAGCTTTTCCTTGTCTGTCATAAAAAATAAAAGCAGAATTTCAGAGCTGGGGTGGGTTAGATCATCCCACTGCAGGATGGAGGATGTGGCACAAACTACAGTTGAGGACTGAAGGAAAAGCTTGTCAAGAAAAAGGAAAACACTGTATTTGTTCATAGGGCTGAACTGGTGATCACATCTGAATCTTCCCATCAAAGTTAGAGATAGGAAAGACTGTTTTGGTCCTTTTTCTGTTTCACTGTCATTGACCTGAACAGGAGCCTGGGCAGGTTATGAGCTGTGTGTTTCTTAAAGTTTGAACTGTTTAAGATCCACCTTTGCTAGAGATTTTGCCAACCAAAATCTCTTTCAGGAGACTCATTCTAGTACTTTCCTTTTTTAATTTAACCTATAGTTAGTTCCTAGTTTTGCTGTCTTCCATTCTAAATAAGTTCTCTTTCTTTGCGGGTTATCATTTGTTGAGTTCCTCTAGCCAAGCTCTCTGTGTTAGTTCTCCCAATCCTTCCTCTGAAGTTCAGCACTTCCTCGTATATGTGCCAAGTTTGAGTTCATTTTCCGCATGATTTTCCCAAGCACTATTTTAAATAAGCCACAATTCAGTAACTAAATGCAGATTGTTAAAATAATGAAACAACAACAGTAAAGCTCTTTTAAGACTGCATCTTATGCACTCCAACTTTAAAAACTATTGATTTGGGTGTGTTTTCCAAATACTTTATTGTAATATAAAATTACCTTCTAATAGTCAAAACTAAATTACCAGGGTTATAATCCCATTGTACAGTAGACTTTCTACATTGATATTTGTCTTTTGGGGAGGGGTTTTTCTTGATTCATTGTAATGCATAAATCAATGCAAGAGGAAAGATAATCTAGTGATCAGGGTCCTTGTTTAAGGCATAGGTGGCTTGGGGTCAAGTCCCTGCTTTATCACAAACCCCTCATGTGATTTTGCTGCCTCCTGCTATTGGGGTGCCTACCTCTATTGGGGTGTTAAAATTAATATAATAGAAGTTGAAATCTACACACAGGGAAAATGGGTGTATTGACAGCTGAATCCTTTGGAAACTTTCTGTTGACGGATGTATTTTGAGTTGGGGCACCTAAAGAGCATCAAACTCTTGGGACCTAAACTTGTTAAAATGTATTGATTTCTCTTGGTTAAAGAACTGAGTCTTTAAATAATGTTCTTGATGTTTCATGTGAGCAGGAGGACATTATTAATGTCTGTGTCATAAATATTTTCATTTAAGGATCAGGTATTTCAGATATCCTTGAGCATTTCCATTTTTTTTGTCACAAAGAAAAGGAGCTGCTTTGGTTTTTCCTCTACAGGCACTTTGTTCTCTCTTTTCAGATCAATTGATGCCTTTTTATAAGCCACATAAAGTGGATTTCAGTTGTTGTCATTAGCGTGTTGGTACTGTTCTGCATTCTAACTGCACACAAGCATGAATTGCAGGGTGATGCCATATTAAATTATAGGTATCTCTCTTAAAATATAGGGGAATTAGTTCTGAAGATTAACCTTTTTCCTTATTTTGAATCTTCCTTCTATTGTAATGCATTAAGGAAACATGTGACTAACGGACATTTTTGTAGTGCCAGATATCTTGGAGCACCTGGCATTTTGATTCGTTCTCATGAAAAATGTTCAAAATGTCTTATAATATTATGCAAAGAAAATGAAGACGTAAGTTTTAGCGTTCACGGACTTCACATGTGCTTCTCCTTCCCCAGGACAATCACATCTCTCCGGAGTGAACTGATTCCACATCTGGTTAGGAAACAGTTCTCTTCTCCTACAGAGAAGCAGCAAGGAATAGACAACAAAGAAGAGGACCGAAAGAAAAAAGAACAGGCATCCCTAGGTCAGTACAAGTATCAAAGATTTGATGAACGTTTTAAAGCCCATATGCTACAGCTGAATTATTTGGTAAAGTACAGAATTAGCCTGAAACACTAGTTTGGGGATTTTTTTTTTTTCTCTTATACTTCATGATAGCAAAGATTATAGTAGATTTCTTTTTCAAACACTATTGTGCATTATATAAATATTTTTGACCTCCCTTATTTTGATGTAAATCAAGAGCAAATCAGCTAGGTGCTCTATATTTTTTTCTTCTGGAATACAGTATGGGTAAATGCACTTTTGAAAATGTAATTTTAGGAGGGAGTTCCTAAAATTGCGTATGGCAACACACTAAGCCTTAACTTCCCTGCACTGGGAACTGGACAGGATCTGAGATCTTGGAAATTATTTTTAGCATTTCTGCTGTCTCCTTGTGTGACCTTGGGCAAAACATTGCATCTGTCCTGATCCCTTGGTTCCCACCTGCAGAATAAAAATAAGTACTTACTCACTATATGTGATAAAATCTATTAATGATTGCTAAGTATCTAGCCATTCAGATGATGTGAGGTAAAAACTTTCCTTCACCAACAGTATTTTAATAGTGTTCCTCTTCAGAAAGTATTTCATTAAATCCTGTCTAACTTCTTCATGCATGTGTGTGTTCTCCAGACATTTATAGCTTCATAAAGGAAGATAATAGCTTGCTGAAACCTGCTCCAGATAACTCTTGTTGGAATGATCATAGAGGAGATATGAATGAAACTCTCCATGAAGGAAAAGTACGCTGCTACGTCCATATAATGAAAGAGGGACTGTGCTACCGAGTGAATACTCTTGGGTTGTATATTGAAGCTAACCGACAGGTGAGAAAAATACAGAGCTTCCACGTGGGAATACAGCAGTAGTTTATGGGACATTTTAGTCTCCAGGAGTGGCTCCCAGCGATACAGCTGAGGAGTGCGTGGGAATTGAATGAGTGCCATGTGATCTAGGCACATCACCCTACTGGTTGCTGGATAGGGACATGAGGCCAGGAAACAGTGCTGTCACTAATTTACTCCATAGCTTTGATTTAGCTAAGAAAACCCCCCACCCCACACACTCTTCTGGTTTTTGGGGGTGGCAAGACCTGCAGCCAAAGAGCCAAGAAGTGTGGAAAATGAGGCTGGAAGTAGCTTTGATAGAGCATCTAATCAATATCCTCCATGTCCTAAAAGCACGATCAGTTCTGACTGGACTCTTCCTAACAGATGTTTATCTAAGTGATAATGACAAAGGTTATTAAAGATTTGCAGGAAGACTTAAACTACCCATACATTCAAATTGCCTAATGCTTTCCATTATGAAAGAATTACTTTATGAACAGGTTTTACTACAGTGGCACTCCAGGTAAAAACAGAGTTGAAATGTTGATCTGTTGTAGCTTTCACTTTCATACTACTGAGAATTCATAAAATAAAAGATCACAGGGGAGGATTAGAGAAATCCTGTACTAGCTAATGAGCTGATGATTAAAACCTTTTAATATGTTTGGGGGGGTTTCTTGGGTTTTTTTGGTTTTTTTTTTTACTACACTGGCTGATGCAATGTACAAGTTCTCACTTCACTCTGCTATTGATGAACTTTGTTGCTATCAGGAGCAGACAGTTTCCTCTAGTTTTGAAAGACCGATAGGGAGTGACTAGGAAAAGACTCAAGATTTCTGGAAGTGGGGCTGGGAGACCAGTAAAGTTGTATTGGAAATCCTGGAAGTGGTCACTGCCTTGCTTTTGCTCTCAGATTGAGTTGATTTTTTTTTTACTAAAATTAATGGATGAAATTTACGCAAATTAGAATTGCAGCATGGCAGAGTGAGTTCACGCACTGGAGCTCTTTCTCCTTGGTGCCTGTACAGGAGCACAGAAATAAAGTGATTTGTTTTGCAGTTAGGGACATGAGGAATAGAGAAGGAAGGCAGCACTGCTGTCAGAAAGGGAAAACTTTCCCCAAGAATATCAGGAACAAGTGAGCCCAAAGGGTTAAGGGAGAACACCGCTTGCTAGGGGAAGTGTGCGTGTACATTTGGCAGCAGCCACTTCAGTAAAAAGTTATTGAGTTGAGCCAGTCAGACTCCATGTGGGTTTTTTTTGTGTTGGGGTTTTGTTTTTTTTTTTAACCTAAATATTCTACATTTTGGTCAGTTCAGGAAACGTGTTTGCTCCTGGGTGGTACATAGAATTAGTGTTTTGAAATCACATTGGGGCCTTCAATGTTGGAAAGGATTTTCTTTGAATTTTTAACTTTTCCAGAATGGTAAAATTTCTAAGGAAACTATGTGGAGGTAAAACATAAAATGGAGCTTAATGAGGGGTTGCGAGAAAGGAGTTCCTTTTTTCAGTACCACTGCATTTTGTTTTTCTTGCTAATCCTCATAAAAGATACACATTTAATTTTACCGGCTTTTTGTTACCTGTTTTGCTGGTCTTTAAGGAAGACTTCTGGTGTGTTGTTTGCTCTTATCTTGGTCTTCACAGACCAGATTCTGATTCCCTGGCTGCAAAGCTGGGACCTACAACTTTGCTGTCCAAGAGGACAGACTCATGGAGCAGTAGCAGTCCATTCCAGTAGCCATGGGAAGGAATGGCATCCTAACCCATTGCCCTTCTGGTGAGGAAACACTTTACTCACATCATTTCACTTCCAGCTGGGTTTCTGGATGCCTGCAGCCTGTGTGTGGGCAGGTGGGTTCAGGAGGGAGTTATCTTCAATAGCAGGAAATAGTTTCTTTGTAAGATGAATTAAATCCAAACACATCTTAAACCTTCCCTTGACCCAGGCACTCCCTCTGACTCCTGCCCCCTATCTAACCTTCCTTTTCAGAACAAAATGCTTGAGCTGGTAGCTTTCTTGGGTCACCCCTCAGGCTGCACTACCACTGACTGATTCTAATAAGGGCTTTACTCTGGCCAGTAAAATCCTGTATTTATTTCACCACACCACCTTTCCACTGAGGAGGGCAAGAGCCTTTCCTTGTTTCTTTCCCTTCACACAGAGCAACACTGGATAGTAGGAATCTTTCCAACCTACGCTGTAGGTATGCTTTGGTGTGTGTTCCTCTCTTGGATCTATGTGTTGTGGCTGCTCAGCTATGTGTCAGGTAAGGACAATGTCCCTTCACCAAGCCAGCATCATCCAGGTGGATTGGCCTAGTTTGTGGTGTTTTGGTAAGCTGGTGTTTTTCTGTAGTGTCTGCACCTTGGACTGAAGGATCTGACCTGCTCTTGTTTTTTAAAAAAAAAGAAAACACAAGTCTAGTGGGAAGGACCATCTTCAAGATGTAAAGAGATGCAGATGTGGAAATGCCTGCTGGGGACAACAGGCAGCCTGAAATCATAGCTCAGAGATGTGAGCTCATCTGAACTCATCTCACTCATCTGAATGAAGCATCACCTGTGAAAATTCTTATCATATGAAAAACAGCACTATTTATCTATCCTTGCATGTGGGAAGGGAAATGGGCTGGTCATATTATGAGTATCCAAACAATTTCCTGCAAGTATCGTCTCATTTGAGATCTTGAGATACTTTTTTCTGATCTGATCCTAATTTCTTCAGATCTGTGGGATCTGCTTCTTGACGTTCACTCCCTAGCCATCAGCTCTTGTTATCCCAGCTTTCTAAGGAAGTCGTTTTACACAATTGAACTGTACAGCAGCTCCTTTATAGCAGCTTTGGAAATTACTGGCAACTCTCAGACAAATATAACAGAGCAATAGTGTTCTCAAACAAAAACTTCTATCCTACGATTTTGGTAAAAATAGGTGCCGGGGTAGAGAAGAGGGAGACTTAATGAGTGCTGCTTCCTCCCCTCACGCAAACCCAGTTACACAGTCACTGTGCTGAGACTCCAGTTGACCTCCCAGATGGACAGTCAGTGCGTACATCCTGGCTGGCCAAACAGCATGTGTGGAGCTCCACACCAGCCCCGTCACATGCTGCCTCACGCTCAGGCACATGATTTGCCATGACGCAGACCTCTTAGCATCGCTTTGCTGCCTTCTGTATCTCCCGTGTTTCTTTGACTGCCATCTCTGTCCTAGCAAGATGCATCGTACATTGCATCACCGCTGCAAGTAACTCTGTACAGCACTGTGTCTGTGCATTGCTGCGAGACTCCCACCTCCCCTGAAATCCCCACCCGCGCTGTCATCGCCTCTTCTGTGGTGTGTGACCTTGGCCCCAGCCTGACGCCAGGAGATGCAGAATGCCTCAGGCTGCTCTTTCAGCCGGAAAAGGAGGAATGATGGAGTGACATCCCATCCTTCTACAACACTGGCTCCCCTTTCTTTTCAGGAGCCAGTTCAGAATTGCTCTCCACGGATTTGTTATTGGCTACCTCATGGGCCGTGTCTCTCTCTATTACCATCGCTGCTTTGTCTGCTTATCTAACACCTGCCTTCTCTCTGTCAAGAGCCTTTTCTTCTGCAGCTTTCTACCATTGGGAATAGCCACTTGATCAACTTTAGTTTCTTTCTCCTTAAACATCCGAAATACTTTTTTGTTGCCTGTACTTCAGCATGCTACTTTATTGAGTGGGCTGAACATAGTCATGTTTTTATGCCAGTTTACTGGTTTATATTTGATATTACTTGCTTCCCTCTCTTGCATTACTGAATGGTGTAAAACACATTGAGCTACATTTGAAATGGCAGATGCTGGACGTTGGAGTAATGTACAGGATGTCACTGTGTTCAGCTGGAGCCAGCCTGCTTGCTGATGCTGATCCGCTGCTTCCCCACAGGTGGGAACCTGAGTCGAGAGGAGACACGCAGTACACTGCAGTGGAAGTGTACCTGTCTCCTTTACAACAGGGGAAGATGATAAATCACACATATCTGGTTGCAGATGCAGGAACCTACATTTTCCTTTAAGTTAAAATGTTTATGGTAGATGCACTAGTGCAATGGAAACCAAAGCCATCTTTGAGCTGCTTATGTAACATGCGCGTACAGCACTGTCATATTAACTTGTGATGTGGGTTTTTGCATTCAGGTTCCCAAGCTATTGCTTAATCTGGGTCTGGAAGAGCCACTGGTTCATGGGTCTGCACAGATCACTGACAGAGGCATGGTAAGTGTTCCCTTTCCCCACCTCTGCTCTTTCAATACTCTGCATGCCCTTTGCTTCAAGAACTGCTTCCTAAAATTCATTGCCACTGTTGGAAGCGAAGCTGAGTTCTGAAGTGTGGAATTGCAATGTGGGTGATACAGCCCAGAGTCTCCTCGTAGGCTCACCCATGGGTTCCTGCCTTTCAGCCTCTGTCTTTAAAAATGTTTGATAAAAATTCTATCTTACTCTCAAGTCAGACACTGCAGTCGCTTGTTCCCTAATGGCAGTTCATGGTAGTTGAGCAGTTTGCCTCCCAAAGGACGCCTGACTCAGAAGGGGGTCAGTATTTTAGCTCTGCTTCTTGCTAAAGCATTTTGGTTGAATACCAGCTTCAAGCCTCCTTTTCACAGGTCTCACGGGCAAACCTTAGTGAAACCAGTGAGTACCAGCCGGACTATTCTTACCATGCTTACCTTATGACATGAGGCCTACAGAGCCGGACCAGCTAATGGAGTTTTACCAAGCTAATGGACCTTGGGAAGACTGTCCAACTGTCTGCCTATGGGATGGGCGCCAAATTTCTAGGTCTTTCCTCTGCCAAGGATCTCCAAGGGTAGAGCAGGGTACACTTTGTTAATGAGTGCTTGAGACATGCTGTTTGGAAGAGGTGTATGGAGAACACGTATCGGAAAGCTCCAGGTACTTTTGCCATTTTCCGTTCCTTTCTTCCCTAGGTTGGATCAGACAGCATCATTGGGTCATGCACACAAGTGGGGGAGAAGACATCCATTAAACACTCCATCATCGGCAGCATGTGTACCATAAAAGACAAAGTTAAGATAACAAACTGCATCATCATGAATTCTGTTACAATTGAGGAAGGGTATGTCACCTCTTTGTATCTCGGTCCCTTAAATTTGCAGTTTCTTTTTCTAGCTAGATTCTGAGTCCGTAATTTTTGTCCTGTAAGCGATCCTCAGCCAGAACAGTTGAACCCTGGGGGTGTGTTTCTAAAGACCGAGTCAGAAACAAGTGTCTGTGAACAGGCTACAAATGCGCAAGTGAAATGAATTAACAAGAGGGCTGCAGTCTTGGAACATAAATTTCTTCCTTTTAGAGGAGGTTATGTCATCTTCAGAATGTGTAAGTAAGTTAAGTGGATGTATGAGTCTGTATGAGCTTGTGTCATCCTTCCAAGCTTTATTTTAGTGGCTGGGTCTATGAGTATACCTAAAACATTTGAGGCAGGAAACATTTTGAAGTGGTACACTTACCAACTAGACATGTTCTTATCACCTTTGAACATTACAGCTTACCTAAAACGTCATTTTCTTTTTTGTCATCTTGCAGCTTTACTTTAGCATTGCAAATGCTGAGTAATAGAATAAATGAATAAACTTTTCAAAGAGAAAATCTGCCAGCTAGTAGAGGTTTCCCGTGCATTAAAGGCACTAACTAAATAGGTAGCCTTGAGCTGTTCATTTCCAAATGTGGGAAAAGTGGCCTATCTGTAATTGTTGATGTCTGCATGCCCCCATCTTTCCATACATGCTGGCTTCCTGTGAATGTCAGTGGAAAGGAAACTGCTGATTGAGTCTGTGCAGGCCTGTATAAATTCCCTGCTCCTTCATGGCTTGAGGTTTGCTTAGGGCCTCAGGAAAAAGGCCAAACTCTTAAAAAATGCCAAGTTGGCTCTGAAAGTTGCATATCTGAAAAACAAAAAACCCCAAAGGATGTGGGGTCTATGGAGGATACTACTGTTACATAACTAAATTACAGGTAAGTATGGTACCTTACTGCCAAGTGTTTGTCTTTAATAGAAATCCACAGTAATTTCAAGCACATCATAAATCAGAATTCCGTTGAGTATAGAAAATAGCTGGTTTCCAGTTCAATCGCAAATGGATCCAGTATGGCTGGATCACAAGCACTGCTGTCATAAGAAGTACCAGAACCTCTCTCGTTTGGTCTTGAGACCTTCTCTCATTTTGATGAATGAATTGATGCCACAGTCGTAATGGTATGGTTTTGCATATGAGGTGAGCAGCTCTACCATTAAAACACAGAGGCGGCTAAGTGTATAAATAGTGCTATTTTTATGAAGAGTCCCAAATCAGCTTGTGTTTGTCTGCACTGGTATATAGTAATATTCTTTTCTAAATCCTAAATAGAGCTCAGAGTCATTATCTTAAGCATTCCACAAAATTCCATAAGCATCATAAAGATGGTGATATTTTTTTAAGAGGGAAAAACTAACTTTTGAGGTAACATTTTTGTGAATTTCTGGAAAACAATGTCATCCCTGGTCATTCTCAGTGAAAACAATGTAGCCACCATTGAGTGAAAAACCTTATAGTCCCAGGGGTTTACCCCCTTAGCTGCTCTATGGTTACTGCACGCTGATGCAGTGGAGTAAAATTTCTAATTATTCCTCTCCAGCCAGAATTAAGATTATAGACCATGGAGCTTTATTTCAAAGCATATTGTAATTCATATTGTGTAAATCTGCACAGATACTGAGCTGATATAGTATTTCTTATTGCATCGTGGTAAGTCTTAAGATTAGAGGGGTATGAAGTCATGCATAAACAGGTAGCGAGATACAGAAATATTCTTGCTGCTGAGTTTCATTGAAAGAAGTCTTGCTTGTAACTTAGTGAAGATTTGTATTTTGACCCTCTTTCATGACTTCGATTAAATCTGATAGATTTTTGTTAAAATGCTCACGATTCTTACATGCATTGATGGATCCATTTGCAACAGGTGGATAAATTATATGTGTTTTTTCTTTAAACTGCCCACAATGGACAACTTCTCTTTGTAAACATCTCTTCTCCCAAGTGTCTCTGAAATAACTCAGGCTTTATCTAATCACCAACTTCAGAAAATGTCTTGGACTTTAATTGGAAAGTCCGTATATGTTGACTAATATGGCATAATAAAGTTGGCAAAATGAGCATAATGAAGTGACTTGACAGATCTAATTCATTTTTTGTTGCATAGTAAATGTCCAACAAGTAAGCCCATTTTGACACTGCCTAAGGTATTGTATATTAGAAACTTCTGGAATTGCACTGAGAAGTGGATAAAACCTGTGTCATTTAAAGAATATACATTTTAATGCTGACATGAGCAGCTTCACCAAACTAATGGACTACTATATTAATGCCCTAGTCAAATGTGAGTCGTAACTGAAGGCTAGTCTCAACAGTGTTCATTGCAATAATACCAGCCTGAAGCAGTAGGCTGAGAAGACTGCAGTAGGGCACATATTATGGAAAAGACGAAGCTGTTTAGATAACCCAGAGAAGAAAGAAAGATCAGGTAAATAATTTCTGAAAGTCGGGAGACTGGGAGCAACCAAATGCAAAAATGCTAAGTTCATTCTAAGTTCATTTATCAAGAGCTATGATTATACATGGCCCTGCCTTGGTAATTCCCTTACCACTTACATCACCTCTAGCTTCTCTGGGTTGAATCTTACCTTTCCTTTTCCCCCCCCCCCCCCCCCATCTTAGCTGCAAAAGTGATCAGCAGCTTCAGTTCACTATGTCAATATAGGAAAAAAAAAAACCAAAAACCAAAACAACAACAAAAAACAGATTAAAAAGTTTTATCTCTTGATGGTTTTCCTGTAATGTGATTTAAGGATCCTGTGCCATAGTTCCTGTGGCATCAAGATCCACAAATTACATCTCCAAACCAGAATAAGGTTTTGAATAGCCTCACCACATTTGATACCAGGTTCTGAAATGGATAAATAGATTCTGGGCAGATGGGAACACCACAAGGTGCTTAGAACAAAACTAGATTCCTATTGTTAGGCTGTGGTTGGCTCATTATTGGAGAAACAGAGGTTATGACCTAGATGATGATGACCTTCCCAACTGAATGGATCAAGGAACCAGGGTTAGCTTGGACAGTGCCATTGCATACTGTTTGCAATTACGATCCATTCTCCAGCGATGGCTGATGTGTTCAATACTCTGGAGAATGAGTAGCAGGGTTTTTGTTTTCCCTGTTGTGTAGGGCTTCTGTTACGTTATATATGTCTCCTGTGAAGTGATTTGAGTAGATATGAATCCCCCTTAGAAGAGATTACAGGGGATTACAGAAGTTAGTAACACGGGCAAAATAATTGGTAGTCCTTTCTTAATGTATTTCCCACTGTGCAGCTAATTCTTCCATCAATGAGACAATAAAATAGCGAAGATTACATATGTGCTGAATGATGGACATACTTGACCAAGCTGGGAGGGATGTAATTTATACAACAGCGCAAGTGCTGAGAGATGCTGACTGCCCAGGTGACAGGCTGCAGCGGGGAAACTGTTCTTGTTTCCCTCTGGACGGCTCCCCGGAGCTCAGTGACAAATGACTGCACTGAGTTACATAGTTGGAGAAAATCTGCTAATTGAGCTGAAATTATAGGTCGCTTGAAAACTTTGTATATCTGAATGCTCCTGCAGTAGCTGTATATGTCCTCAGTCTCTACAGTATCTCGGGGCAATGCCTCCTGTTTGTTCTGTTTGCATTAGAGGTGGTGCAGTACAACAGGGTCCCTGGATTCCTGTGTCTTTGGTGCAGGAGTCCCCTCATTATAGCTTGCCTGCAAAGGAGCAGTCTGTAACACTGGCAGACTGACTGAAGCTGATTCTGTAGGGAGATTGTGCCATTTGCAAACGAAAAGTGATGTCTTTGATTCATTAAATCCACCCTGAATCTTCACAGAACAGAAATTACTGCTGTTGGGGCTTGAAGACAGTCTTGCAACCAATTATGCTGACCTGAGCGTGATAACTGTGTTTCATTTGGTATACTCGGGCACACTTGGCTTCCTTGAAATGAGACCTAGATACGGATGGATGAATTCAGCTTCAGGTTCCTGTTTTGGCTTTTGTTTCGGCAGTTGGTGGATGGCTTGTTGGGTTTGGTTTTTTTCAAACACTGATTTTATTTTTACCAGCCTTGAAGTTTTACTTAGTTTGTTAGCTTCTGGCAGGAGGAATTTTCTAATTGCTGTGGTCATACAGGACCTTGGGCTGAAGTGCTCTGAGCATTACAAATACTAACAGGAAAAGCATGTTGAATCCTTTATTCCATCCCTGCAGATAAAGATTTCAAAATCTCTTGTTTGTTAGTAAAACTGTCTCAGTGTATACACTTACTGAAAGGAGCTTGGCCATTTTGTCATGTGTGCAGTATATCCTTCTTCCTTGGTCGTGGAAAATGAACGTCTCCCTGGGAAAGATTCAAGAGCTGGGACTGTAGTAGGGAAAAACAACCCCGATCTTTGGACTACTTGAGGTTAATTGAGGAGGCAAACATGAAAAGCTCAGATAAATATCAAGTCCACAGTAAGCCATGCTTTGAAATGGTCTTGTTCATATGCTAGTAGTCAGTACCATAGGGGCTCTGTGGCAGATTTAGTCTCTGTAATGAAGTATTTTGCCGCTTTTCTTTTTTCAAGGAAATATAGGAAAGCAGTATGCTTCAAATGATGTTTTTATGGAAATCATAAATAGACTGCTGTGATTATTCAAGGGGGTGACAGCAAGATGCAAACGGCTCAAGATTTGCATCAAGATTTCACCTCCATAGCCAGGAAGTACCAGATCTGCACAGACTAACCAAGGAGGCTCAACCTGTCTCACCTATAATTTTGTCATAAAAACTGCTCATTGGGGATGATCATTTTTGGACAATGGAAAAGATAAATGAAATGTCTGGTCATCTGCCTGACACAAGCCAGAGAATTTTAGGCAGTACCTGCTGAGTTGAACTCAGCAGCTGTTGAATTTAAAAGATGGCGATCTTCTTTGAAAATCATGAACAATTTGAGGTCTATCGACCACACTGGAAAGCTGTTCCAATGTTCATTTTGGTCTCCCTAATTATATGCATTTTTAATGTATAGACACACACCTCCGATCCTGAGTGTTTTACAGTCTGTGGTCAAAAATGCTTCATGTGGTACAGGGGCTTGCCAGTGCAGGTGTGATTTGTGGGATCTAGAATCGCAAGCACTGAAGGGCAGGTACTGCCTTCTTTGGTATTGGCACTGCTGACATTTAACAGTTATCTGGGTGGAACTCTGCAAGGTTCCCTTTGATTGTACAACAGTGTCTTTATCCTGGTGTCAGTCATGTGGCTATACTTTGATGTGATGTCTCAAAAGATTCCTCACCGTTAAACTCCTCAAGCTGTATCCCAAACTATGAATAGCAGTGGGAGAAGGAGAGGGTTCCTTCCAGAAAGGAGTTTGCAGCAGATAGTTCCCGGATAGTCTGATGCAGTGGGCAGTCTCATTTCAGGACCTGTAAGACTGGGATTGCAGATGGGATTTAGCTTATGGTGTGGGTGTGCAGGAGCAGGAACTATTGAACAGTAATCTCGTCTCCTTGTTGTGTTTGTAAAGCTTACAGCATGTTGTTGGAACTATGTAAAAAACATACTACCAAAAGAGAACTGGGGAAATTCCCCATATGACACACTACTAAGGTTACCTTTTGGAAAGGGAAGGGGTTAAAAAGACAAGCAGATATGTTTTGGGTCAGGCTGCACATGATGGCACCAAACTGCAGAGCATTGCAGCATCAGGGAACTTGGAATGCAAGTGAGGTGACACTGAGCACTGTGGGTGACGAAAACTGCGGGGAGGTGACGTGAATATTGAGAACAGAGGGAAAGTTAGACGAGTCCCATGGGGAGATGTGTTAAACCTTAGGGAGTTCTGAATCCCTGGGCAGAAAGAATAGGCTGGATTAAAAATTTTTATAAAGGACTAAAGTACCCAGATTTGTGGAAAAAGGACTGGCACCAAAAATGTTATGTCAGCCAAAATAAGCATCTCCTTATCCAGTCATATGAAGACAGTAAGTTATGTGTTGGATTTTGTTAAAGGTGTTCTGGCTACCTGTGTGAAAGTAGATGGCACAGATGCTGTAATGTTACTCAGTGATGGAACTGGAGAGAGAGCACATGTGACTGGTTAAAGGCTACTCTAGTTTACCACATGTCTCCAATTTATTGCTACTTTCTATGAGAAAATGTACAAAGGAAGAAAACAACAAGCAAGCCGAGCTGGATTGACTACTAACTGCAGATTGATTGTGAAGTTTATTGGTTGTTTCCTCAATAGTGCCAAATCAGCACCTGATGTAGAAACAGCGGTTTGAAGAAAGTTCTAATTAAAACCAGGATGGAATTGAGCATTTATATGGGTTCAGCGCGTAAGTAGTCTTTTTCCCCTTCGATAATGGCAGTACAAAGGAATGATCCTATTGCCAAGGCAATATTTGTTGAAATTGTAAAATATATTTTACAGCACATTCCCTCATGAGAAGGAATGAGGAGATAAAGTTGTTTCCAGCACCATAGCTTGCAAAGCTGGAAATAAAGATTTGCTTATGTGGGGATTCCCAAACATTGTGTATCTTGAACCATTTTTTAAGATGGTTGTTGTCTTCTGGACACTTTGTCTCACACCAGTTGCCCCCCTGCCCTATGCTAGCCCTAGAAAGAAGAATGAGTTTATAATAGATATCGCAGAAAGCATGTGAAAAGTGAGAACTTGATTCAGAAGAAGCACATGCTTAGCTTAAATATATGGATAAAGTGTATATATGGATAAAGTATATCATGGATATGGATAAACATGAATGTATGAAGAAAGCTAGGTATAGTTCTTGCCTGTAAAAAGGGCTCTTATTTCTCTTGATTATGTAGCAATTATGTTCTGTCCTTTCTGTCACACCTCTTGGTTTTAAACTGTAAACATTTTTGTCAGGAACCATAATTTTCATTCTACTATTTAATTCAATGCACATGCTGTATAAGATACTGAATAGAGACAACCTCTGGCCAGCAGAATTTCCTTTCGGGAAGATAAATTGAAGAAGAGAGGACAAACTAAGAAAGCAGCGAACAGGAAGCCGTTGAGCTACTTGTAGGGCTAGTTTTCAGTTACTTTCAACTGAAGTAAAATTCTACTGTACCTAATGTATTTAGGATATTTCTCATATAGTACCTGTTATCTTGTGAATGTCTGAATCATTATTACTAGCAGCTCCTCAAAAAAAAGTTTTCTTCTGGCTAGCTTCCTGGTACATCAGTCTGTCTTAAATAAATCACCTGTTCTTTAATCTCAGATGCAGATGTTTCCCTGACAGTCCAGGGAGCTCTTCCCAATTTTTGAAACATCTTGTACATCAAATGTTGAACTTAAAGCACAGATCAGCTCTGAAAAGTGGCATTTTAAAACATCTCCTCTCATTCTGCTGATCTGCTTCTTCAGGTGGTCAGAGTTATGTCTGACTTCAGAGCTATAAATAAGCTTCTGCCTCCTGCTAGCCACATGGGTCTAATCGAAGAGGGTTATGGAGATTTTCACGAGCAACTGATTGCTGTTGGGTTTTCATGGGAATCTGGGTGTCAGTGCTTCTGGTGCTCTTGAAAATCTTCCCCAACCTGGGTATGGAAAAGGAAGAAATTACCACATAGTGCCAGAATCATGCCTGTAAGTTCCTTAGGGGACCATGGGGTTGAACACGTTCAGCTTAGCTCTAAGAAGCCAGGCTCAGTTTGTAAGGGTGACATATAGAAAAATCTTCTTCCTTGTCAACCTAGCCCATGTGATAGGGAAGCTGATTTAACCAGCAACGTCCTACGGAGGGCTACAGCTCTCAACCCAGAATTGCCCTTGAAAAACCCCAGAGAAAGTGTCTTTCTACTGTGTGTGCTAGTTACTGTGCCAGCTAGTGAGCAAGTAAAGCAAACCCAGAGGTGGGAGTGAACATACAATTTTTACCTTCACATAGACATCGATAGCTTTTCCCAGGCATCAGCTGAGTGTCTGCAAAATCATGCAGAACACGGCCCTCCCACTCTGCAATAGAGAATCTGGAGGGAGGTCAGTTTTCCTGCATGTGGGGTTTTCTGGTGTAGAACTCCTTGCAGCGTACTTTCGCTGAAGTGTGCAAAACCAGGCTTGCAGCTACATAAAAGGCCACCAATTTGTTTGTTCCAAGATCAGCTGGATTTAACTGAAGTTTCAGAGGTGAGGCACATCCTTCCAGGCGACCTCCCCTGGCAGCCTAAGTTTCACTTAATAAAACACATTAACGTAGGTTTGAGGCAATCCTTTAAGGTCAGTTGAACTTTCACTGGAAAATACGAGTGCTGGCAAGTATATGCAATATGTAATGCAAAATGTTTAGGGTGTGGGGAAGAAGCGTAAAGGAGCCATACCACAGTGATGAGCTTGGCTAGAAAAGAGACATGAAACAAGTTCCTTAGCGAAAACACCCTCAGAGACGGGTGAAGAATTTGGGGGGTTGGTAGAATGTTTTTGTTACCCCCAAGGGGAAAAACAGGAGATCAAAGCCCAAATTCACTTCAGAATGCTTGCTTTGAAATGTATCTATAAATTATAGCACGTACTGCTGGCATCTATTGTAGTCTGTGGTATTTACTTGAGTGTGTAACGTGAGATTCAGAGTGCCCTGTGTTCACTTGTTAGTGTGTAAAAGTGTGTTGGTGTAAAAATGTGTTAGTGTGTAAAGCATGTTGGTGAAGGAAACATTGCAGATTTTCAAGTTTCCTAGTAGTGTTTTTGCCTCTTCCCTGTTTTCCCATGGTCTGTGTGCCTCATCCCTGTGATCGTGTGTCCCAGCCACTGACTCACTGGCTAACGGGGGACTCCTTGAGGGGTTGCTGGTAGGTTTTAGAGCTCTACCTGCCTCCTTGCCACCTCTCAGCATTATTAAGGTGCCTGTTGTGGCTGTTATCTTCTTGGTCAGGGCAGAATGGGATGTTGCTCCCAGGGGAATCCACAGCTGTTACCCCTCAGTCAGCAAAGTAGCTGCCGAGGCATGTCACCCTTTGCTTTTAACTCCTGAATCAGTCTCTCCATTTTGTAGCTCATCTGGAGGAGCAAGAGACCTGACTTCTTGGCATGGCGGAGCATTACCAACAGGCTGTCCTAAGCTTTGTGCTCCAGGCTCTTTCTTCCTCGTGAGTGTATAGTTTTAAGCGTTGCATCTTAGACACTTCATTTGCTTTGCTGCCCAACAGAGATTATGTCGGGTTTTTGGCACAATTGGATTAAACTAGCAGACCTGGATAACTTCCATTGGCATTTCAGGAGATTTGCTGTAAGGCAAACCTGTGACATTCATACCTTCCTAAGCTTGCACAACTAGGGCGAGAGCTGCAGTTGAGGTCTTGACCTCAGTTACTTAAGCCCCTTTCTCCCAGGAGCGTTCATCACTTTAATCACAGAGTCCTAAATAATCAGTGGGTAGCCTGTAATTAGGGGGTTGTGTCTTGGACTCCTGCAGCCTGCTCCCGGTGTGCTGAGCACTGCGTATTTTGATTTCCCATTCCCCCAAAGGATGTTTGATCTCAGATTTACACTTTAGAAAATTAAGAAGGGTACAGCACCTCAGTCCCCTGGCAGTCTTCCTGCTTTCAGTGGTAGGTGCCTTGCCTTTCCTAAGTATCGCAGTGCTGCAGCAATTGACACACTTGATTTAAGAGTTTGATTTATAGACTGATACTCAGGCTGAAAGTCAGCAGTTACAGGGCTGCGTAAATCAGCCTGTCTCTGGGACTAATACTTCCTTATTTATAATTTCGACAGGAGATGGAATTCTTTCTCGATTCTTTACATTTCTTTCAGATGTAATCGACCACCCTGTCCTTTGGTTTAAAGCTATGTGACTTTGCCACAAATAGAGGGAGGGGAAAGTAAGCGGAGTCCAGGAATTGCTGTGCTATAAAAGCTCCATATTGTATGCTCTTGGACTTTGCTTTCTCCCAGCTTCCTTCAAGCCCACACAAGAGATGGACTTGAGGTTTTTTGGCTTTCTTCCCCTCCCCCCCTCCCTCCATACATACGCTGACCTTTTAGAAAAATAAATAAAAGATAAAGAAGGACCTGGAATGTTGCAGAATGTGTGTACATTTTGCTCTCTGTTGTTTTCTGCTGGGATTAGTTGTTTACAATGGGGGAGAGAGGGAGGGCAGAGGAAGGGAGGTCTGTGGCCTTAACTGAAATTAGTGGCATTTCAGAGTGATCTTGTTAGGTGGTCTGCAGTTTAAAGACCTAAATCCTTGTAATCCCCCCATGCCTCCTTGGCCACTACTCCTTTTGCTCTTGTTCTCTCACTTTCAAAAAAAAAACCCACCCCAAAGTCAGCCTCTCTGTCTCTCAGATACAGGCACATAACATACACGCATGCACGCGTGCACAGACACAGACGTACACGCACACTCTCTCTCATATGCTTCCATTCGCACGTTGTACCTGTATAACAAATTAATGTCTTAGCTACATCTGTTCCCACTACAGGACTGGGCTTGTAAAATGCTCTCTCTAGAATGCAGACGCACACTGAGTATTTTTATTTATTTTCTGAAAAACACCCAGCTGCCAGACTTTCAGTTTGTGATTACACTTAAAACAAATTCAAATTGAAATTTCAGCCATAAATCAAATGCCCCAAATTAGTTCCTCTTGTGGGTTTGAACATGCTCTTTGGATTTTAAGGTCAGAAGAGATCCATTTTCACCGTACTGAAAAGTTTAAAAATATACTACATTTTTGAAAAAAAAAAATATGGTTTGCATTATAAAGCAGTACATCAAATGTGCGCATATGCACACACACAACAGTGTCGATGAAGCTGGATGCTGTTGGAGCACCTTTGAAGACTAACAGCAACTAATTGTTAAGCAAGGTAGGAACCGCAGTGGCTGCTCAGCGAAGGAGAATAAAGCAGAGAGCCCTGAGATGTGATATTTACCCTGTAAGAGAATAAAAGTGTATTCCTTACTCTTCAACTTAAAAAAATAGTAAAAATTAAATAAACACACAAAATACTTCTCTTGGCAGGCTTTATAACATACTTTTTTTTTTAAAAAAAGGCATTTACAAGTGGTTTCAAAATGGCTGTGTTACATCTGTCAGCGGGTGAAGGGAACACCCACAAATTGTGTTTTTATCTCTTGAAGTTTTGTTCCACTTGAGCAATAAAAGCCGGATTCGCTGCTGGTTTGTGTGATTGGGGTAATCTGAGCGCTGAGTATGGTTTTAAAACTTCTGCAGTTGGTTGGGTTTTTAAGTTTTAAGAAACTCCTGGGGTGGTGGAGTTCCTGGGTTTTGTTTTACCCTGGCACTGGGGAAGGGTTGGTTTGCAAGCACCTGGCACAGACAAGTTCATCTTGGTTCCCTGGCCTGTCCCTCCCAACAAATGGTTTGGCAGGAACCCCCCTTATCTTTGATGTTAATGTCATCAGCGGTTTCTTGGTTACAATGCTATTCTTTCTCTGGGAGTTGAAAAACTATCCCCAAGTAGGCTCTGAACACACATCCAGTATTCTCCAGCCTGAACTCCAGACCGACAGCTTAAATCTCCTCTCTGTTGGGGAATATCCTCCTCCGTGAGGATAATGCCGAGAGGTGTTAGTGTACTCACGGCTGCTCTGGTGCTTAGAAGAAGTGATAGATGGTGGGAACCTAAAAGTTTGCAGGGGAAAGCTCTCATCTGACTGGCTCAAAGCGATGAAGGAGGAGGTATTTTGGAGTGTGCATTTTGGATGGGAGCCATTTCAGTGGGAAATGAGCAACCTCTCCCATTGCCTTCGCTAGTCCTATTGAAAGCCAAGTCAGGATGGCAGCAGTGGGCAGTCCTCCCTCCACTGATTCATTCCTTAGCCTGGCTGCAAACGCTGAGTGCTCTTGCTCTCAGTGACTGCCGTTGCGCAAGATGACGGCCTGAGCCGCTGCGCGGGCACACGAAGCTATTGGAAAGGAAGCAGATCGTGACAGTGTGAGAGCAAAGGCAGGCGGGGGTCTGCTGTGTATCTTTGCCGCTTTTTATCTTAACGTGTTAGTAAAAGCCTTGCCAATGCAACCTGAGCTGGTTACTTGTAGCATAATTGCTCATATTGCCTCCTTATAGGTCAGAGGAGGGGGAGTTTAAGTGAGTTAAAAGAATAATTGTTCAGAGGGGACAGTCTGTTCAAGGGGGGTCGTAACTGCTAACCACCGTGGCTGAGGTCCGGTTTTATTGCTTTTACTCCTGCAGAATTAATGCTAGTTTTGTGGGGCAGATGGCTTCTGCTCTGACTCACACAAGCAACAGAATTGCAATATCTTTAATGGCAAATTCTGTATGCTAGATAATAGTGATGTGTGAGCAGGAAAATACTAGGAATTAATTTTAGGATCAGCAGTCTGGAGTGAGGATTGATGTTTCTCTCTTCCCCTGAGGACCACAGCCAGCTAGCTCTCCATTCAATACGGAATTGAAGCTCAGGACTCTGATCTGATATCAAAACCCCTCTGTGCTGTTACTTTAGACTCCAGGGTAACAATTCTGTTCACAAGCCAGCCCGATGGTGCAGTGCAGCTGTGTTTCACTAGTGCAATGAGTAGTGGTGATGCCTGTGACCAAGGTGGGGGAATGGCTGCAGGTCATCAAACTGTGGAACTCGCTGTGCAGAAAGTCACTGAAGCCAAAAACTTCAGACTGAGATCAGCTGTTCGACTGAGGATAGCAAGAATATCTGCAACTGTTGTAATTACTATTAGCAGAAATACTGGGGAGAAGATATGAAATGCCATGGTTCACAGTAGGATTACTATGGGGGAGCAGATTACCCGCATCTCTCTGGGGTTATATATCTCGCTTATACCTTCCTCCCAATCAGCTGGTTTTGATGTGTGTTAGACTTAGCTAAGAAGTGTCTACAATACTGGGTGCCTTCAAATTTGTTGTCCTTCAATGACTTCCACCTGTCTTTGCACATGGGAAAATAAGGAAACTAACAATTTGCATCGTAGCTATTTTTTCTCTGTATTTTTGAAAGAAATTATATTTAGTACCATTTAACACTACTCATGATGCTGAGCGAACAGCATTTCAGGACACATCATGGATACTAGTAAAGATTCATAACTTCCATTTTACTGCATGGAAGGGCCCAGACCAATGCAGTAACTCACTCGCCGTCTCTCAGCACAGGAGTTACAAAGCCAGCACTTGAACTCTGAACTTCTATCCGGACAATCAGAGCAGCAGGTTTGAAAGCTGGTTATCACAGATTCAAATACATTTTGGAAGAAGGTGACTTTTGCTAAAGTTCCATTCTATGTAGCATTTCAGACTTTGTGGTGTCAAAGGCTAAGTGAGTGTGAAGATGTCCAACGCAGGTAGAGCAGGTCCAGTGTGGGTTTTGTTGGTTTAGTACTGCAGTGTAATGAGGTTTGGGTGTTTGAATGTAACATCAACAAAGCCAACCAGCTGAGGTATTGATCTGCCCCTTCTTGCTACCCTTTCTTAGTGCCTGACAAGCTGGAATGTATGAAACTTCTCACCAAAATTCGCAGGGAAGGACTGGGCTGCTGCACTTTTTAACTGGGGACCTGAGCAGAAAAGCCACCCCCGCAGTTACCCAGACTTGTCTGTGGAAAATACGAGACTTGATCCAGGTCCCAAGTCCCAGGCCAGTGTCCTGTCTATGAAATCCTCTGGCAGTATTTATTCTGTTAAGGAAATGTAAAGGAAAGCTGTTCTAACAGGAGGTAAAACTGGAAACCCTTTTTTGCAAACCCATTCTGACAGCTGGCGTTTCAGTTTTTCCAGCAACTGGGTGTGAGGATCAGGAGGACAATAGTGGAGTTTTTGAGAAAAGAGCAGAACTGAACCTACTTACAGGTCATGTCACAGGCTCATTAGATAGTCTGGTGGATACCTTTGTTTTGTACCTGTCATTTTAAATTCCTTTCTTGCTTTACTTTGTGTTTATGTTGTAGGTGCTGTCTTCAGGGCAGTGTTATTTGTCATAATGCCGTGATAGAGAAGGGTGTGGACATCAAAGACTGCTTGATTGGAAGCGATCAGAGGCTGGAAACCAAAGGTAAGTAGAGGAGCTGTATTTACAGTGCATTTGTAATAATTTTCAGAATTTCTTCCTCGAGGTTTTACTCCTGCTTCTTCATGAAGTGCCAGTGAACAGTGGCTGTTCTACAGTGTGGTGTCCTATAATATTAGGATTTGTTTTTCATGGAAAGTACAGCTTCTTGGCATAAGAATAGTTCAGGGACTTGCTCCTCTGAAGTTGGCAGAAAAGCTCTGTTGTTGTTATAAAGAAGAAGATTGGGTGCTGAGACAGTCTTTTCCCAGAGACCACAATTAGATCAGCCTGAAGTTGTCCTCAGCAGAAGGAGCCATTATTTTGACTAGTAATCTCTGTCAGTGTCAGGGGCGATGCAGTCAAATTATTGATCACACAGACATCCTTCTCTTTTTAGATTCTACCAACCCACGGTGTCAGCCTGCTCCCCTTCACCTTGCTCCAAGCAAAAGCTCCAGGTGGAATTATCATACTAGGAGCTGCTGTGCTCAATACTAAATACAAGGGCAGCTACTTTCAGATCTGCTTTACTGCTATGAAATGCTATTTTGGGGCTTCAGAGAGGTTACAACTATGTGGCACTCGCCTGGGTGAAAAGCCATCCAGTGGAAGTGTGCGTGGAGAGGGCTTGGTGGTAACCGCCTGAGTGGAACTGTTGGTTTCCTGCCCTAAGAGATAATGGGCAGGAAATGGCTGTCTCAGTGACTGCATCCCAAGCAGAGGGCTTTTTAATGAATATTTATAGTTGGGTTTTGGCAGATCCCTGCTCTAGGGTGTGGACTGAGGACAAAAGTGAGTTCCTTTGCAGGCTCCATGTGAAGTTATTTAGTCAGATCAGGATTTGTTTGCTGGCTTTGTCTCTATGAGTGGATTCCCAATTGTAAGTGTCCTGACACAGAGCAGGGTTTGCACTTAATGTAGTATAGTGTAACCTATTGTCAGCTATGCATGTGACAAATTTTCCTTTAAATTGAAACTAAAAGTAAAAAAGACTCGTGAAAGCAAAATATTGATCTTGCAGTTGCAAGTCTCAGATACTGTAGGGAACACCCAGTGAGTGTTCTGTGCACTGTGGTCTTGGTCCCTGTATACCAGAGTCTGTGCCTGCTTATGGCTTTGCCCATCACATCAGTCTGAATCAGTGGCCCTTGCAGGGTTCACTGCCCCCCTATCACTGAAGATTTGCACTATTCATGATGCTCCATCTGTGTCCTCCCCTGAGAATAGAATCATAGAATCATTTAGGTTGGAAAAGACCTTCAAGATCATCAAGTCCAACCGTAAACCTAACACTGCCAAGTCCACCACTAAACCATGTCCCTAAGTGCCACATCTACACGTCTGCATGAATCACTAGGAGAGCTGAATCAGGTTGTTAACCTGCCACGTGAACTATGAGGAGACAGGGTGTAGATTTAGCTAATATTTTAGGAAATAGGGATATGTTTGATTTCTTTAGTAGATTACATCAAACAAAAATGCCACCCTTTGACCTCGCTCACATCTGCTTCAGTAGTCTCTTCCAGGGTGCAGATCCTAGTCTGGTTGATTTTAGTATGGAAATCATTCTTCCTTGGTTGTCCTTGTCATCCTTGTCTGAATATTTTTCAGGGTCTGTAGATGTATTTGCGGGGAGAGTAATGGAGCTGTAACCCACAGTTCATTTGCCTATTCTTGTAGAGTCTACTGCTCACCTCTCCCAAAGCTTAAACCCACTTCTTAATGAGTCTGTGGGTCCTCTAGTTAAACTGTTCAGAAACGTATGATTGACATTAGCAGACACATTCAGGTAGATTATGAATACACCATTATGCTGAGCAAGAAAAAATAATAAAGCCACAGTTCATTTCCCTGCCTCAGTTTCCTAACCATTCTGGAATTTCTTCGGGCTGGGGGTCAGGTTCTCCTCGGTGGTCTGGGATCTGTCTGCGAAGTTCATGACTTACTTCCTGAACTGTGGAGTCTTTCCAGCCCAGCGTGTCTCTGCTGACCCTGGCTGGTCCCATCGTAAACTGGGCCCTCTCTTTTTCACTGTGAAAGCATGCCATGACTTCCTTTCCCCTGCCCAAGACTTCCTGTATCTTGTGCCAAGCTTTTGGTGTGGCTCTGTAAGTCTGTTTCCATATTCCCCCTTTCATCAAGACTTTGGCTGTGTTGTTCTGTTTGGTAACTTTTCCTTCTTCAAACTTGAGCCTCCATGGCCAGGTTAGAAAAAAACTAGTTCTCTTGGGTTGGAGCCACCTTTTGTTGCAAGCTGATCACACTTCAGCAGACGTAAGCGGTAGCAGCTGGCTGCTGACCCTAGTCTGGGAGTTACATGTTAGAAATCTCCTCAGCAAAGCTGCATACACCTTCCCAGAAACATTAAAAAAATAAAAATACAGCAGTCCCTTATTCCAAAGCATCAGCCAGGATTCATCAAAGGTAGAAATATCCCTGAATCATCCTACACAGCCCCACGCAAATCCCACAGTTGACTTTGCTGCAGAACTGGTTGTGTGCTCCCTGCTCTGCCGTGTGAGTCCTGGCCATGCTGCCCAGGCGGCTTGAGGTACAAGAGCTCTTTGAGCCAGTGGTGCACTGACCTCCTTTCATAAAATGAACTCCAGTCCCATGCAAGGAGGATGGCAGGAGAACAGCTACCACAAATGATAGGCAAACGTAACTCAAACCAGCTCTCATCCTTTTCCTTCTGCGGAAGAATATGGGCATATTTAGGGTGGTCTAAATGGTACAGCTGGGAGTAATGGGATTGAATTAAACACAATTTAGGTTGGCTATCTGGAACGTTTTCCTAACGATGTGGTCTGGTAGGCTGTGGGATAATCTCCCTGGGGACATGGTGGGAGACCTCATCACTTAATAATGGGCTTGGCAAAGCTCTGGACACCTAAATCAAGGGAGCACTGCAACCCTGCTTACTGGGGTAGATCAGATGCAGCCTGTTACTTTCAACCTGAAAAGAAAGTTAGACACACAGAGGGGCCCGGTAACTGTCACCAGCGACGTCCCATTCCTGCGTTGACTTCAGCCCTGTCACAGCACTGGTCAGAGGTGGTACTTTTATGTGCCTCTGTTAAAGTCAAGGTATGGAGTTTTATTAAACTTCTGGATCTGCAAGCCATGCTTCCTGAGAGCCATACTATTCTCTTCCTACTGCTTTTATTACCATGTTTAGGAAGCATCCACTTTCCTTCCTCTTTGATACGTCAATGTAAGGAATTTGCTAGCAGAGAATTAACAGATGGGCTTTGTGAAAGCTACCTCACGCAGGTAGCAGTTTGAAAAACATGTTGGTACCTAAGAAAAAGGAGGTAATTATTAAAGGGATAGGAAATGGCAGGCAGCAATTCTGAAAGAACTTAATTGCACAGAGCATTCAATCACTGTTTGGAAGACAGTTATTAGGATCATGCTCCAGCCTTTTTGATGAACCTATTTTTAAAGAGGAGCTCAAGAGCACCATGCACTCATTGAAGTAGGACTAGAGAGAGGGAGTGCTGGTGATGGGCCAGTCGAGGAGTCAGATGAGCCCTACAGTCAGTGGGTTCAGTTCCCAAAGGAGTCTCTAGGCCAGATTCAGCAGGGAGTATGTTATACATCTGGTATAGGTTAGCCAGGACGAGGCATATACAGTAAAGTGGCCTAACCTTTCTTTAAAGCAACACCAAGAACAGAGATGGTAAAGACACACACATAGGATAGAACTAGCAAAATTGACACAAAACTCACCCTTGTATCCGTCACCTTCATCTCTGTTGTCATTGAGGCAGGAATATTTTATGTGCATTGGATATTAAGGAGCCAGTGTTGTTTGGGGACAGCTTGAGTCATTGCACACCCAAAAAGTGCATTACAGCAGTGTTGTTGCCGCAAAGCATATGTTCAGAAAGGGAAAAAATACCAGCGGCCAGGATGCTGATGTAATCTTAGCTTGGTATCCTGGTAAATACTAGGTAGTAGCATTATCTCTGTGACCAGGCTGTAGGCTAGGACTTCATTGTGCTTGTTCCTGTGCAGTTTTTATGGCACCATATATTTTTATTTTCCTTGGTGCCCTGACACAGTCAACACCCAAAATGAGTAGTGCTTGCTGAATGCGGGGGTTTTCCAAATGCCTCATTTTTCTGTGTTTGTGTCTGAAACCTTAATTACTGTACGCTATGCAAGAGACAAGATCCTTCCTTTCTATGGCTTTTCTGCAACATTTGTCATCTTAATGCTTCACAACTGTTAACAACCTCATTTTTGTCTCCTCAGTATGAAAATGGTTGGTTTTTCCTCCTATTTTACAGAGACCTGAGAGACAGGGAGATTCTGATCATGTGCCCATTCATCTGGACTGGCCAGCTTAAGTGCTGAAGTTGCATGTTACTTGTGGCATTTCCTCTCTATACAGACTTGACATTTTAGCCTTAGCATTTTCTTTGTAAATGTTGTGAGGGCAGGTTCAGTCCACTGAAAAAACCCCAGTTTTATTATACAGCGTGATGTTGGGCCTTGCATGGATCATTAGCGGTGTCAGAAACTTGAACTCCATTGTACAGCTTTCTGCTGCTTCAGCTGATGGGAACTGATAGTAGTGGGTCATCTTCCTTAAAGGGAGCTGGATCTGCAATGGGACAAGAGAAACTCTTTGCCAGGAGGTTTCACAGATGCCCATGGGTGTCAGCAGCCCTGAGATCCACTCCTGGTGCTGGGAGGAGAAGGCTCTAGTTACTGTAGGCGTTACTGCTCCTGCCACCAGCATCGGCCATTGGGCCCCAACTACATCACCTGTGTCCTACCCGGTCCTGGCTCCTGCTTCACAACTCCCTGCTATGGCTTTGTCCCAGGACCAGTCTCATCCCATTGCCAGCCTTCTCTTTGTTTTTTCCTCTAGTCTTTGTCCCATGGAGGTTCTTGTTTCTCTCTCTTACTTGGTTATTCCCAGACACCCACCTGACTCCTCCTCTGCTCTGACCGTAGCTGCTATTTCCAGTCCCCTTGCCTAACAGTCCCATGCTCCATTTCCCATCTGGCACTCACCCCCTGACTGCTTTGAGTCACACTGCATCCCTTTCCGTACTGCTGTTGTGCCCAGGTAGGATCATTCTGGGCGCAGGAGGGAAGCGGTTCTGTGCTGAGTGCTGCACTGGTCCATAGAGCAGGCGTACAAGCGTGGGGGAAGCCCTGCCTTCCTCCTGTGCTTCCATCATCAAGAGTGCTCACTGCAGACAGAGTCTCTGGAGCTTTTAGCTGCCCTCCTGAGAACATGTGCAAACTGAGATTTTTTTTCCAGAGGCTTATCACGTAGCCAAAACTGTGTGGTTTCTCACAAGAACAGAAAAAGGCACATATCCAGTAAGGACTGGCTCCTGTTTCCGATCATTTTCCAAGTCCTGTTCCAAGCTTGGAGTCCTAGGACTTCTCAATGAAACAGAGTAAGATTGTTTTATTTTAATGAGGGCCAAAGAGCACATTTTTCTCTACTGTCATCCCCTGAAAGCAGGTACAGTTTATGAAACCTCCACATATGAATGGGTGATTGCTTGTAAGGATGCTTCGCCCCAGCCAAGATTTAGCAGGATAGGGACAGGAAGGAACTGAGGGACTTTCTGATGCTCTCCCTGCATTCAAGTAGGAGCGAGCATCTGCTCTTGCAAGACACTGAGTACCTCCTGGTGAAGTCTTCAGGAACCAAAAACACTTAGCAAGACACAAGGTCAGGATCAGAAAGCATGCTGCAGTGCAGATGGGAGTTACGAAAGCTCATGAAGAACAGACACAGACTAAACAGTGCCCACATGTATACTATGCACTGGGGTGCAAGATGAGCTGGAGATGATGTAGGGATGGTGTAAATTCATAGCCAAACTGAGAAGTCCGTATGATTTGTTCCCTGAAGTAGTTTAACTACTGAGTGTCCCTGACAAAGATACAGTTAAAACAGGCATCTCTTAAATAGTTGTTATTTTTGTTTCAGTGACTATGCAGTGACTACATTTCTAGCTGATCCTAATAAGCTCCTTTTCCAAGTTGTATAAAAATGGTTTATGAGTTCTGACCTCAGCAGTGGCATAAAACTTCCCTAGAATATCCATCCAGCGACGCTTTGTCCTCCCCTCTGCCACTGGGGACTGTGACACTTGTGCATACTGTCATTCCCAGCTGGGAAAGTTCAGGCTTCCTGAGTGAGCGGGTTAAACGAGCTGCCACATTCGCAGCATGTTGATTGTGAAGTCTACCCATAAGGCAGCAGTTCGTAACCTTGTGGAAATATTTTTACATGCTCCACGCAGAGAAAATAACCACTTGTGCTCTGCTAGAGCTCAGCCACATGAAAGAGCCAGGAAGAACACCCCAATGAATGCTGAGAAAGGAAAGGGACCACTACTTGCATCCGGCGCAGCAGGCAGCAGTGTCCAGGCAAATATGGCATCTCCGCCACCTTAGCAGGAAGTGTCTTTCAGAGTGACGTTTCTGAGATCCCTGCTCGTGTTTGCTGTGAGGTGGTGGTACCCCATGGGAGCACATTGATCGGTACAATCCAGTCCCTTTCTTAAACACTTTGCTAGGACTCTGCCCCAATACTAGGACTCCAAGTGTGTCCCCCTCCCCAAGGAGCTTGCTATCTTAGGCACGTCCACAGCTCTTGGTCTCCTTTTCCCTTGACTTTTCTCCTAAGACCCTGACTGATCACTTTCCCATACACCTCTCTTTCCAGTTCCTTCACTCCCCCATCCATCTACTCCAAGCCACAGTAAATTCATCCCTCTTCAGGCACTGAATTCAGTGTTGCCTTTACTTTTACACTCCCAAGACACATCTATTCCCCGGATGGCTTTGAGGGCAAATGGGTTAATACTGGTTGGACTATGAGAAAAGCCTCAGCTGAACCAGGTGAGCACCAGCACTGTGCTCAGGGTGGGTGTGAAGCAGGAGTGACATCTCGACTGCTTGCCCGTTCTGGGCTGGAGGCCCCAGCTGTGGGTCAGAGCTGACCTGCCTGAAGCTACTGCCAGCCCCATTCCCAATGCCCCTGGGGAGAGTTGCACATCCCACCCCTGGGAGCAACGGAGGCACCCAGCTCATGGGGAGCACTGCTGCTGGAGACCTGTGGGCTTGGCTGATGGCTGCACAGCGAGGCTGATGCCGCGCTTGGGAGAAATCTGGGAGACACTCCTGGCCTTTGGGGCCACAGCATGGTCACCTCTGATCTCTAGTGATCGCGTAAGTAAAGCGTGGCTGGCAAGAGAGCAGGCCTTGACTGGAAAGCCCCACTGCTCTGTAAACACAAACAAATCAGCCCCCATCACCTGCTTCCCTTCTTTATCTCTACATGTAATTTAAAACACCCTCCAGCCTCCCAAAGTCAAGCTTCAGCTGCTTCCCATCCCCTTAAGCCCCTTTAGTTCCTCTCCCCCCCAACCTGGCTGCTTTTCCAGGGCCAACCATCACTGCAGAGACAAGTTGCTCTTCTCTCCCACTCTCTGATCCTTTCTGTCCTGGGTGAATGTGGTAGGAACCACCCACAGCGTGTTTTCGTGCATTCGTTTCTGCAGCTACCCCTCCCCCCCGCCTAGTTTTTTAAGTTAAACTATCTCTTGCTTTAAAGAGAGCAAATACACAGCAGTGGCTTTCATCACTGCTGTATAATAGAGCAGTAATTCTGTGCCAGGGACTGTTTTCTATTTTATTTTAAAGGGTTTATAAAACAGTGTATGTAATTGAGTGAGTAAACTGAACGTTTTCTGGAGCCCCTGAGGGCTGGAACTTCGTGGTGGTCCTGGGCCTAGGCCCTAACCTTTTTTTTTTTCCTCTCTCTTTTTTTTTTTTCCTCCCTTTCCCCTCCTTCCCCTCCTCCTTTACAACCCAGCGTTGCCACCAGCAGCAGCAGCAGCAATCTGTCTGGGGCTAATTGAGCAAACAACAAGGAGATGCTTTCACATGGCTTTTAGAGGAATGCTCCGGCATCCCCTTTCTGTAAGCAGCTTGGCAGGAACCTGCCAGGAAGGCTGGGGAGTGCTGGGTCCCCGGCCCCCAGCCCGCTGGTGGGGTTTGTGCTGGGCTGCGCAGTCATTTCCGTCCCTCTGTTTATTTGCATTACAATTTGTTTTTAGCCAAGCACCAAAAGCTGCGCTGCTCCCCAGCTCTCTAGCTCTTCTTGTCTTGTGCGTATGTTTTTAAGGGGCTAGTGTACAGTATGTGTAAACAAATGTCTTCCAAAGCGGGAACGCATATATAATGAATGACAGGTTTTTGATTTGCACTCAGTAATATCTCCGTGGACATTCGGTTCAAGCACCCAGGCTGACTTCAGGCTGGGCTGCGTCAGCAAGTTGAAGCAAAGTGCTAATCAGGAGGTTGAATGTGTTGATCAGCTCTGGATTTGCTTAGCACCAGATGCTCCCAATCTGAGAAGATCTAGTTGAACATGATTTAAGGTTGCAGAGTCCAACTCAGACTTTCTGAAAGTCCTTTCTCTAATCCTTCTTCTTTCTCTGTGAGCTGAATGCATCTGTAACCCTGCCAGTGTCAGATAAAAGGCAGCCTGGTAAGAAATCCCTAATGGGGAGCTGGGGAAGGAGAAGGGAGCTGAACAGCTAAGCATGTGAGGTACTTCTCCCTCCTCCCCCAGAGTTTCAGGCAGAGTTTCTGCATGAACTGAGCTTGCTGGTACCAGCCAGAGCCACTGGCAACTGGCAGCCCCGGCTGATAATGAAACACTATCCACAGCTCGGTTCTTTGGCACACGCAGTGGAGTCTGAATTCTCTTCCCTCCACAAGGAGGGCTTTGGGAAGGGAAGAGGGAAGTGGGGTGAATCCTTATCTGCCTATCGCATCCCCTGGGGGTGCGGAATCAGGCTTTGTTTCTAGCAAAACCATTCCTTTATCACTTAAAAACTTTCTTGCGGATTTGAGGCAGGCACATTCATGTGTTTTCTTTTAGCCTGTACAAGGAGAAATGAGTTGGGTGATTTCATGTGAGTCTCCGAGGTAGCAGTGACATACCAGTCAGGCTGTGTGTGCCCATTTCGGGGAATACAGGCGACACGGATCAAGGAGGAGATGAAACAGGCAGATGGGAGATGAGGGAACGCATGCTCTGATTTCCTGTGTGGCTTTGGCTACTTAAACTCCCTCAACTTGCTGCTGCCTCAGTTTTCCCATCTATAAAATGGGAATGCTCCTATTTGCCCACTCTCGAAAAGCATTTGAACTCATCAGGTGTAAAATGCAAGATATCATAAGGTGACTACAAGCATGTCAGTGCAAAATACAAATAGTTGGTACCACCTCTGCAATAAAGTATGTGACAGGACCCGTCCCAGCTGTGCACGTTTAGGACAGTGCAGGATGCTGTCTGAAATGAAGCAAGAAGTTCCTTATTAAAAAGTATTGCTACAGATAACCTATATATAGAACCATAAATTGATATGGCTCTTTATAAGCCTAGATGAAGGCATGTTTAATCTGCAGAGGCATAACGTAATTACTCTCGCTGGATGGTAGCCAGGGTCTTATTCACATCACAGAAATCAACATGATAGGTAGTCTGCTTGGAGGAGGTTCAGGAATGGAGTCACAGGAGTTGCTACAGGGCCTGTTTGAGATATATTGGGAAAATTGTTGGGGGTGAGGAATGTTATAGCAAGAAGTGCTGCAGGTTGGATTTGAGGTACCTTGGCAAAGCTGTGTGGGGTCCAGGACGGGAGGAGAGAGGCGCTGAAGGCTGGACTTGGGGCTATTGGCAGAGCTGTGCTGGAGAGGTTGTGTGGTGCTACCTACATCACGCTTGCACCTGGCAGTTGCACAGACAGTCCCTCATTTTCCTGAGCACTGCATCCACCTCTGCTTGTCCTGCCCAAAGTGCTGTAGATTGGGCTCCACATTCCGACTTCGAGCTCCAAGATGTTAGCATGAGCCTCCAGGATTAATTATCAGTTGTCACTAAATACCCTGAGCAAAGAACTAAATTACTCAATCTGATGCTGAAGGTGAGAAGCAGCTCCTTGATCTCCTTATTTTTGCCTACACGAAGAGTCTCTGAAAGGCAGTCATGTGGTTAACCCAACTCTGTCCCCCAGGCTGAGGGACAGCAGCATTCATATGATTGTGGGGTTGGGGTTGTAGTGGGAAATTATCTTGCCATAGTCCAAAACGCCTTGAAGTTTACAGAGCAGTTTTTGATCAAACCTTTTCTGGAGCAATGGTTTGCATGGTGCAAAGGTAATGTCTTGAATTTTAAACCAAGAGAAGCATCGTGTTGGCCCTGCCAGTTTGGGGATTGCCAGGAATTTCTTCATTTAGCCAAAGGTGGTATGTTTGTTGTTTTGCAGCAGTCTTGCAAAATCCACTCCCCTGAGGGGAGGAGTTTTAGGTGGGTAAATAAAACACAACTCCTTATTTCCCTCATCCTTGGCTATCCATCCCCCACTGCTGTGTGAGGTGTGGGAGACAACACAGCCTCCATCAGTGCATCCCAGCATCTCACATGCCTTGATGCTTTTTCCCAGGCTCCAGACCTGATTGTTATTCCTAATGTGCAGAAGGAGAGATGGAGAGCCTAGGGGCATGGGTCAAACCACCTGAGCTCCACCTGAGTAGGTGTCCAGCTCCCAGAGAGCAATTTAGATTCACCACCTCCCCCCACGGAACCCTGAGGACACCCACTTCGAGCACACCAGCTTTGTGTCACACTCTAAGGCCACATGCTTGGGGTTTTTAGGCACTAGGCTTTCAGTTGCGCGTTTTTATTATTTTGGCTTTAGATCCCTTATTTGCAGTCCTTCCCTGACAAGCTGCTTTTGCATTTTAAAGGGAAGGCTCTTTCAGTACAGTGCATTAACAGTGCTGGGGCAGGGACTGGCACATTAATGTGTCCACTGGGGCTGTGCAGAGCTCCTGGGAACAGGCAAAGGAGCGACCTTGTAGAAATTGCACCTCCAACAAATTTGCTCCACAGGAGTCTGAGGTGTGCCATCCACCGTTACCCTCAGAGACGATTAACTGTGCTCAGAGACCTTCCTTCACACGGATACTTTTGGAAAGGCTCCATCCAGATTTTTTGAATCCAGGAGGGAGAATTCAGGTTTAAATTACAAAAAAAAAAAAGCCCTTTTTTTTTTTTTAAGCTGCCAGCATTGAGTTGGGATTCCTGAGAGGATCTCACGCTGCCTCGGTCATGGCCTCCCGACACTGAGCAGCCCCTCTCCTCCCCAGTCTCCTTGCAGTTTGAGGGCACACAGCGCACTTCAGGGCCAGGGTGGATTATTGATCTTTAATTTTATGTCATATCTCCGTGTTGGATGTCGATGGTTCTTTGCCTCGACCTAGGTGTGCACCTGTCAGCAGCAGCTGTGATTTCCGTCGGGCCTCTCTTGTTTAGTAGTGACACATACATGTGAAAACTCTCATTAGAGAAACCTCCTGATGTTTTGTCAGTTGTTTAGGCTTTTGCCATGTGTGTGGGATACTATCAGAGAGATGCTGGAGTCCAAAGAAAGGCAGCAAATCCCTGTTCGAGTTCCCCAGAATCTGCTTTTCTCATTTGTTTTAAAGTTGCAGATTTGAAAAATCCAAGGTCTGAAATGCTGCTGTAAAACTCAATTCCTCTTCTTTTCCTCCCTCTCTCTTTTCAGCCAAACATGTTAATGAAGTCATTGTGGGCACCGAACAGCTGATGGAGATATAACCCAAGTAGGTTTTAAAGATGATTTTATGGAAGCCAGCAGCAGAACCAGATGTTCAAGCATCGTAAGATCATCCGTACGGATCAGTACTGGCACAGTTTACCCTGTCATTGCTCCTTTCCTGTTCAGCTTTATATTTATGTCTTAATAAAGAAGTATTTACAGAGCGGTGTGTCCGTCAGCCCCTCCCCCCTCATTGGGATGCACGCGGGTTTGTGCCGGGTAATATCAGTTCCTGCGCGCCGGGCGAACGCACTGTACTTTTCCAGCAGAAGGGAGAGCGGGGACCACACAGACTGTGCCCACTCCAAAGAATGACTTAGCCGCCCTCCCTGCGATGTAAACCATGTCCCTGCAGTCCTGCGCCACCACGCCCGAGCCTGGGAGAAACCGCTCGCTCGGGATGCTGCTTGTGCATCTCATCAACGCAGCAGGTGGGCAGTGAAACACAGCACTAACACGGGCGGCTCTTTGCAGCCCAGCAGCTTCGCCAGCCTCCTCCTCCCCTCTCTCGCTCGCTCTCATGATGCTACCCCATAGCACAGCAGTGTTTAAGCTGTGCCACTTCTGTAATGCAGTTGAGGAGTTTGGCACCCATTTCCTTCAGGGCTGAGTTTGGTCCGTGACTTTGAAATCCTGCCCAAGAGCAAGTATGTGAGAGGGATGGAGGGATGGGGGAGTGTGGAGGGGAAGTGGGGCATGAGCAGTGAGCGGGTATTCTCTGCCTTATTCTGACGGTTCTTCCGTTTGTCGGTCCGCTGCTCCTAATCCCAGAAAAGAGATCCCTCCCCACGTCTGGATGATCTGTGGATGACTATACCTACGTCTGTCAGATGAGTCGAGCGCACTAATGTGAAACGCACAGCATTGCGGTCAGGGGTTGTGCCAGGATTGTAAAGCACCTGGACGGGATTGAAACACAAGCTGTTCTTTAACGTTTATAAATTGGACACGAGTTCCTACCTAAAAGCTGTTTATTAGAATCTACTAGGATTCAATGGGACATTTATCTGCCCTGGGCAGTTTGACGTCCAAAGGTGCTTACAGCAACTGGCTAGGATGATATTTCGTTAACTGAAGTGATAAATGTTAAATGTGTGCTTCATGGGCACCGGTGTCCCCAAGGAAAATTACCATTTCCTAGCTAATTTGACAGGAGAGAGATTATAATCCAGACATTCCCCGAGTTTCATAAACAAAATCCCTCCTCTAAAGGACCAGACTGGAGTGGAAAGTATGGGTAAGGATGAGCTTCGAGGCCTTTGACAAGGTGCAGAAAGAAGAAACGTGCTGCATTTCAGCTCCGGCTTTGTGCTGGAGGTTTTGCCTTGTGTATGTGTGCAAACATGTTCCTAAGGTACGAAGCCTTTTTCATCCAGGGATCGCAGAGGCTTTACAAAGGTTAATTAAAGGGAGTTCTTGTCTCTGTGTGCGGCAAGGGAGCGAGGCATCCATTTTGGGTGTGTAGAAACAGAAGCAGAGTGGAGCATAATTACCTGGCTTTGCATTTTACCAGAAGGCTGTGGCAAAGCTGATAGAGGTCCGCAGGGACTTTGACTCCCGGTCCTTTTGCTTAAACACAAAGCCTTCTCCCTTTCTGTTTTTAACATACATCTTAACTTCTGAAAAGTCTGCATCCCCTTACTTAACAGCTACAGCTTTACCTCCTTGTGCCTTAATTATGTGTTAAAGTCTCAGTCCTTTTGTTTAGCTAATTTAAGAGGGTGGGGGGCTCTTTACTGTGTCGGTTAGAATTTAGCATTAATTTAGTGTTCTCTGACACTTGAAAACCTGGCCGGGATTTGAGGCGTTTTCTTTTCCTTTTTGCCTTTTACGACCTGCAGGTGTTTGGTGTGAGATAAAAGTAGATCTCAAAGTGAGATTTCACAGCACAAATTATCAAAGTGAAGATTCACTCTTGATGTATTCTACGTGTGTGGCAGTAATTATGAAAAATAATTCGGGATAATAGGGCCTTCAGGAATCCCAAGGCGGGCACTGGGAGGTTAACCCTTCCTCATCTAACCTGGTCTCCATGACGCTGTCATCATCAGGTGGGCAGATGATGGGTTGAGTCAGGCGACTTTACAAACCGAGAGATAAACTTCTTCAAGAAAATCTGGGAGGCGACCGAGGAAAGGAGGTTCTGTTCCTGGGAAGTTTTGGATGTGACTGTTTGGTCCTAGGTCATACAGACCTTTGGAAAAGTGTTACTGGTACGGGCAGCTCACCAGCTTTGAGGAACAGGTCATCTCTCAGGAGCAAGTAAGTCTCCTCACTTTGCTGCTCTGTCACACCCAGGCAGCTGAGCGTTACAGCCCGTGCCCATCACGGTGCTGTTAGCACCAAGGCGGTGTTTCTCTGAAAAGATGGAGCTTCCCAGCTCTGTAGACACTGGTGCTTCCTGGACAGGCTTATCCTGAACGCTTCCTTGGCAGATGAGCACCTGGGGTTGATGTGAGAAGGTTCTTGCCGTGGCATGTCACGTGCTGCATCTGCACGCAGTAAAGCAGAGGCTTGCTGTGATGCCCAGCAAGGTCCCCAGCCGGCAGCACCTCCGGCTCCTGGGTTTCACTGAGCGGTGTCCCGCCAGCAGCTCCTAAAAGGCTTTTTCTGTGACCAGGGCAGCAGGTTGGCGTGGGTGCAGAGCCCAGGGGCAGCGTGTGTGCACACCTGGCTCATGCTTCCTCCCGTGGGTCCTTCACCCCCAGCACACTGTGACAGGGGCGCCTGAAGCTCTGCCCCCTTGCCCAGGCTCCTGGGAGAGGTGGGCACCGCCTGCAGCAGCTCTGTGGCAGCGAGGTCCTTCCCAGGATGTTTGCAGCCAAGCCCATTTGTAAGATGCAGATTTGGGAAGAGCATTGTTGGGCAGTTACAGGTACCCAGAGCTGTGGCTCTCCTCCCTCAACCGTTCGTGTTTGCTTTCGTAGGTGACTGTTGTGATCTTTCAGGAAGCAGCAGCTCATCTGATCCCTTCTGCAGTCAAACCGAAGTGGATGGTTCCCATCTTCCTGGCAGCCTTGGAGTGGAGCCAGGAGAGAGGGAGGCGAGCAGCCAGCCATTCCCGGGGACAGTGGGCTCCCACCCCAGCAGTGTTCAAAGGGACACAAAACCTTCTTTGCACCAGGCTTTGATCTTGCTTTTGGGACAGTTTTTTGGCTTGTGGACAGGAAGGGGAGAGGAGTGCCAGGCTGAGCGGTCATATGGCCTCAAGTCCGCAGGTCTGGGTCCCCCATCTCCGGTCAAGTTGACGCTGTGTGTGGAGCCCTAGCAATAGGACTCTCCTGAACCTGTTGGAGCTGGACTTCACAAGGACTCACCAGTTTTTTACTGCCTCCGGTCCCCAAGGTTTATTGTGCAGAGACGTGTTGCTCCTGCTGGCTTTCTTGCTGGTGTCTGCACCTTGTTTTCCTTCCTCTGGGTGCCTGGTAAGAGTGGTTTTCACCATGCCCTGCCCATCCTTTGGACTGTGCTGGTGGGACCTTCTTGTCCCAGGAGACCAGAATTTTCCTTATAAAACCCTGCAGTTCTGGGGAACATCATTGTTTTCAGGAGGTGCTTTGCTGCCTCCATGCCAGCCCAAGTCCGCAGCAAGGGCCAGTGGCTGCTCTGGTCCCTAGCTGTATTGCCCCTCTGTATTGCTAGGGGCAGGGTTAGATTGAGCCCCAGGTGGGGGGGCTCACAGAGGAGCCAGCTGCGATGCTGTGATGACTGCACGTTGCACAGCGCATGGTGTAACCCGCTCCCTGGGTACCCATCGGTCCCAGGACACTGCGGTGGCCGTCAGCGCTGCCCTTCTGTCACACGTGGCCATTCCTGTGGCCTTTGGTCACCTGTTTTAAAGGACTGACGGTTGCAGTGGGCAGTTGGGGTTGGGTTCGTTGGCATTACACATGGGCTGCACACCATGCCCCATCCCGGCCCCCCTGGTGCCATGGGGGGAGCACAAGGGAACGGGGACCTTCTTGCTGGGCAACCCGCAGGGTTAATCTGGGGACGTGGAAGGTGCCCTCACCAGGGTCTAGTGCCCAGCAAAGCCCCCGAGCATCCAGCCGGCCCGTGGAGGCTCACTTACTCTCAGCCGGGTGGCTGATTTCTGGATCCTGTCGGTTTTCACTCCATCTCCCAGGAGCCAAGGTCCACAGCCGCGCCTGTGCCTCCCAGACGGGCCGGCAGACGAGAACTTCCTTCCAGCCCCTATAGACAGACATTTTATATATGTTAAAATACGTGTGTATATAAATATGGAAAGCAAGAGCTTGGGAGAGCTTGAGTCTAAATAAACTTGTATGTTTAAGGCTTTTAAAATGCTAATGTTGAATTTCAGGGGAGGGGGGACACAAGGGGATTGTTGGACTGAGCACCAAGACAGCTGATGAGCTTGGATTGGTGCCTTTACAATTCAAGGAAAAATGGGATAGTTTGGGAAGGAAAAAGGGATTTTCTTGTTTTTGTTTTTAGTAGAAAATAAAAGAAGCTGCCTTCTTATTTGCCTCCCTCCCCCAGCGCCGGAGCAGCAAGCGACTGGTGTTGTATGCATAAGCTATTCCTTTGTGCAACATCTAAATGGTTAATTGTGTTTGAGGAAGATGTACGGGCGAATGGAGGGACCACCCAGCAAGAGACAGACAAGAAAGAGCGATCTCTGAAATGTTTAACCAGAGAGAGAGCAAAGTTGTTTAAAAATATTTAATTTACAACATTCCACACTGCTGATTATAAATTGGCCGTCCAAAAACACTGCTGCGTACGGGGAGGGATCCAGGCAGCATGAAACAAATTCTTGTGATTGTTTTTCCTATCTTCCTCCCTCCTTTCCTTGGGGAGTTTAACCCCGTGGCACGATGCAGGTCCCCCCAGGCAGGGAAGGTGGTGACCGACCGCTGTCCCCCGGGACTGTGGTCCCCGGTGAGAACACCTGCGCCCAGGGCTGGGGTGCAGACGCCTGCCGGTGCTGGGAAAGCTGGAAGGGACAGTGAGGAACGACCGACCAGCGATGCCGGCGGCGGTGACGGGCACGTTTGAGATGGCCAGCGGGTAACAGCCCCGCAGCCCCTTCCCTCTGACTTTCACCCCAGCACCGGGATTCCCCCAAAGCATCCAGCTGTGCTCCCGGGCAAGGAAAGCCGGGACTCCCCCGGCGATGGGTTGGGAGACTTGGGGAGCCAAACCCAGCTGGGCTGCGCCACCCATGAGAGGTCCCTCACCACCATGATGGTGCCCGCTCTTCGGGTCAGCTGCGCTCGGCCATGTCACCCAGCCACTCCCAGCGGTGCCGGGAAGGAGCCGGGACCTGGGACCTCGCGGGGTTGTTGAGCAACAGCAGCATCTCCCCCCGCTCGGGCCTTTCTGCAAAGGGGGTGGTTGGTGCTGGATGCCGGGAAAAAGGGATTTGGCCGCGCTGTGCTTGCAGCCGCCACTGATCCGCAGCTGGCTTTGACGCACCCAGCAGCCCCAGCTCTGCTCCCTCTGTGCGAGGGGCTGGGGCTGCTTTGCGAGGAGAGACAGTTCCCTCTGGGTGGTGGCCAGACCGTCTCCCCCATCACCTGGGGATGGCTCCTGCTCCCACTGCGACATCCTTTCCTGCCTTCGTAGCCCCCGTTCCCCTCGTGGCGAGGGAGGTCTGAGAGAGGAAGCTCCTGAGCTCCCTATCATGCTGCCCCCGGGAGACCGGGCAAGCAAAGGATGCACGCGGTGGAGGTCAGCCCCTTCTTCCCCAGCCAGCACCAACCCTGCCACTGTCCACCTTCACAGATGTCACGCAAGAGGTTGGAGAGCCACCATGCCCGGAGGGTGCCGGGGAAGGGGGGAGATGCACAGCCCCCCGGCTGGTGACCCCATGCTGCAGAGGGGATCTGAACCGAACTGAGGGACGGGGGGGATGCAAAGAGGAACTGGGATCTGAAAGTGGTGGCTGTTTTTGCTGCGGATCCCTCCTTGGCATCTCCTTGCAGATCCTGCTTTGGAGAGCGGCAGCCCGGGTGCTTTCACAGCCCTGCTGCCCTGGGGACCCTGGCCATGCAGCCAGACCTCCAGGAGCCCTGGGGAGCCCCAGCCAGTGGGGAGGGCAGGGGTCTCACCTGCTCCTGCTAGCTCTTCTGGCAAGAAGGGGGCACGGGGAGGGCCTCAGGGCTCTTCACCGGGGATTGCCACAAGTTTCCTAAACCCTAATCAGCCGGGAAGCCTCGCCGGCCACCTGGGTGCTTCCTCGCGTGCAGTGAAGGCCTGTGACAGCCTGAGGAGCCGGGGTGGGTTTGGCTGTTTGCCCCGGTGGCGAGCCCAGCTCTCGGTGGCTGAACCACTCCGGGCCCTGCCAGCCCCAGCCGGTGCCGGGAGCGAGAGCAGAGACAAAAGAGCTTGTGTCCGTCTGCCAGCAGCCGGCCCCGCCGAGCGGCCGCCCGCCCAATTAAACCGTGCCCGCTTCCCATGTGGCAGGGGCGCCCGGCGGGCTCGCTGGCCCCCTCCCACCACCCACCAGCCCTGGGGGACCCCCACCCTGTGGGGCCTCCCCTGCCTCCCCGCAGGCGCCGGCACTTCGGCAGCCCTTGCCGGGCACAAACATGCTCCCTCGGTCCCCCAGCGAGGATCTCCCAGCAGCTCGCTCTGGGGATGGCTTACCCCGTCCCCAAGCATCTCCTGTTCCCACCGTGTTCCTCACACCCTGGGGCTCACAGCAGCGGCCAGCGCAGGCAGTGGGGTGCTGAGCATCCCTCCCTGCTCCCGATGCCCCCAAGGACCAGGTCAGGATGAGACCTGGCGGCAGCAGCTGCTGCCACGGCGGGAGCATCCCCGCGCCCCATCCCGACCCGTGGGGCCGGTGTCACATCCACTTAGCCCGCTCTGAAAATCCCTCGCCCTGACACCTTGTTAAATACCCACCAGGGGTCACAGTTCCTGGGTTTCCTTTTCCTGCTTTTCCTTTACCCCGCTGAGACGTTTCGGTTGGCAGGAGCTCCCTCCACTATTAGGTATCTTTTGGGGAACAAGAAACCTAGATCACTTACAAATTAATTTGGAGTTAAACCTACAGAAAATGAGAAACATGCTGCTTTGCAGGAGAGAGCGCTTGGCCAGCGATCAAGAAAAATACATGCAAACCGCCCGATGCGGTACGCTCAGCAGTGGCCGGGGATGGGGGCTGCGTGCTCAAGGTAGCCGTCAGCTGCATTCGGGCGCGTTTTAATGGGGCCGCGGCCTTTCCTCCCAATTAAAACCGTAGCAAATGAACAAAAGGGAGAACCTGCTCCCCGGCGTGTGGGGGAGTGTGCGAGGGGATGTGGGGAAGGCCGGAGTGGGGAGGGAGGAGGTGTGGGGTGCAACGCTGTGGCACGGAGGGTCTGCCTGCCCCAGCACCTTTGCTGGACGGGGTGGGGACTGGCCGTGGGCATCACTTGCCCCACGTCGTACGGACACCTTTGCACCAGCGTTTCCCCATCACCGTGTCCCCAGGGCCGCAGCAGCTTGCACCAGTGCTGGTCCCCAAGGGGGAACACTGCGTCCCCTCGCCCCACAGCACCTTGTTGGCGCCAACCAGGTGTTGTGGGGTGAGGGGACACGGGGCTATGTGGCGGACCCCGAGCCCCCTGGCAGGCAGGTGGGTGGGTGGAGGCGGGTGGGAGCAGCCCCCCGTGCCGGGCACACCCGGAGGGTCGCGGGCGCAGGGCTGGCCGCCACCGCGCATTGTGTCTGCGGCGAGAGCGGCTGTGCCGGGAGGGGGCCGCGCGGGGGAGGCCGGGGCGGCGGAAGAGCAGTGATAAGATAAAAGGTCTGCTTTCCCATGCTGAGGAGCCGGGGGGGCGCGGGGCGAGCGCCGAGGCCACCCAGGTTTCAAGCGCTCGGCCTCGGCGCCTGACCCCGGCACATTCAGAGAGCACTTCCTAAATTTGTCTCCTGTGTTCCTGACTCACAAGCAATTTCCTCACCCATAAAACGGCATCGGCATGAAAGGACCGGCCGGGACACCAATTACTTGTCACTGTTTTACCACCCCACTGCTCACCGGTTCGCAGCCCCCGGCGCTGCCCTGCCAGGATCTGCCCCCTCCCTGCGGAGCCCCTCTGCCCTGCATGGCTGGTTGGACGGGGCGGTCGGAGTCCCCTGTGCCGTGCGGAAGGTACTGTGGGGCAGAGGGATCCCCAGTGCCCAGCACCTGGCAGAGCAGACCCGGGTCTCCAGTGCTCCTGGGTGTCTTGATTGCATCTCCCAGCCCAGACTACCATCAGGGAGACATTGAGCATCCCCGGGTCCCTCAGCCCCGCGCTGGTGTTGCCCCTGTGTTGGCGTTGTCCCTGTGGTGTTCATGATGCCCGTGTGTGGCTGCATGGGAGGGAACAAGGCACCATCATCACTACCATGGTGGCACGAGGCTTGTTGCTGAGCGTGACCAATGGCCCTGCCATGGGGCACACGGACCCACGCTGGCACACGGCATCGACATCCAAGTGCCTACATGCCCTGCCTCGTCCCTGCTCCCTGCCCCTCTGTGCTACCTCATCTGTCTCCCTGGTCCCCACTGCTGTCCCCAGCCCTGGCATGTCCCTAGCTGTTCCCATGTCCAGGCGATGAGGATGGGGATTGGCTGGTGCAGAGGGGCAGAGAGTTGTGGGAGTCTCAGAAGGGGCTGATTACAGCCAGGAGCCCCTGGAAGCCCCCATCTGCCTCCCGGGAGTGGGGAGATGCTGTGTGGCTGCGGCCACAGCCTGACCTTCCCCAGCACTGATTACCCACCCTCCCCGCAGCAAATTGCTCCCGGCTTCATGCCGGCAGCGGGTGAGGTTTGCCCAGGGCCCAGCGAGCGCCACGGTGGCTGCTAAATGGGTTTTATGGTGGGATTTAGGGACTTTTCTGCCGGGTAATTGATTTGCCCAGGCAGTAAAAGATCAAGGCAGGGGCTCAGACACTGGCTCCCAGCATCTGCCCACCGAGCGGGCCGGGGCGCAGGCGGCTCGGGGCATGGCCGTGGCCAGCGGTCCCGGATGCCACGGTGCACAGCGTGGGGTGCCCCGGCCCCGCAGCAATGGGGCGAGCGCTGTGGCTCTATCCAGGAGCCCCCTTGCAGCCCCCCCTCCCCGCATCCTTGCACCCCCCTCCCCAACCCCACCACAAAACAGCCCCCAAAGGAGACAAAAGGGGCTGTTTGGGGACCTGCCACCTGCTAGTCCCCATCCTACAATACCGCAGTAAAGAGGCACCAAACAAAGGCCTTAAAATCCTAAAGAGGCCCATTCATTAGGGTGACAAAGGGGGAAAGAACTACATTATCATAATTAATCCCGGTGCTGGCGGTGGGTGGCAGGGCCCTCTGTCTTCCAAGGTGGTGTGGGGACGGCCGGTGTCACCACGTCCACATGCTATTGTGCACCGTGGCCTTGTGGGGCTTAGGCAGTTTTTAAGCTCTGTAAACACCGCGGGACCCCCCCACGGCTGCCGGGGATGCCGTCCTCCCCACCGGCCCCTCCCCAGCCCTGTCTGTTTGTCTGCTTGCTGCAGGCCCCCCCAAAATCCCAGGGCTGGGATGGGTCCGTCTGTGCCCCCTCAGTGCACCTGCCCCCAGGACCGCCAGGGGCTGGGGAAGAGCCTGGACCCCTGGGTCCTGCTGGCCACGTCCCCTGCGCCACGTCCCATGGAGAATTACCCCAAGTGGGATGTGGCAGGGACTCCTCTGCTCCTTCCCTGGGGCTTTCCCTGGCCTCGGAGATGGGCTTTATCCCTTCCCTGCTGACATCTTGGCCCTATTCGCAGGGACTGGGTGGACTCTGACTTGGGGACCAGGCTCTCCCCCCTCCTTCAGCTTCTTGTTGCTGGGGAGTTGCAGGGAAACTGAGGCACGTTGCATCACACAGAGGTGTGCGGGGGGTTTTAAGGGATGTTAATGCCCCATCTCTAATCCTTTCTGGTGGATGCTGCCTCCCTTCTGCATCCCTAGGGACGCAGCATCCCTTGGGATACAGCATCCCCTGGGACAGAGCATCCCCTTGGGACACAGCATCCCTCGGGACACAGCATCCCTCGGGACACACCCAGTGCCGGCTGGGTCGAGCAATGGGGCAGGGGACACCCTGACACTGCCTGTCCATTTGGGAAACCTTCTCTGCACCCCTGGCTCTCTGGCCACCCTGATGGGGGTCCCAGCACTGAGCGCTCTGCCGCCTCGGGGTCCCTGGGAGCCTGCGCCTGGCTTGGGGCCGCGGCCAGGCAGGCTGTGCCGGCGCTTGGGAGAACACCATCTGGTTTCCAACTAACAAACGCCCAGCGCTGGCTCCCGGCAGAGGAGTTGCTGCGGCGGCGGCGGCTGTTTACAGCGTGCTGAGGCTCTGGCACGTCCCCACCAAGTCCCCTCTGCTTTCCCCCCCGGGGCCACAGGGCTCTGGGGCTGCATCACAGCCGTGCAAAAGCCAGCTCCACGCCCCAGCCCCTGCCCGGCCTCCGCTTGCCTGGAGGATGCCGCTGCCCGCCGAGGCCCTTGTCCCAGGCTGCCCGTCCCCAAGGAGTGCCTGCTGCGGCGTGGCTCTTGCCCGTGGGGATTTTCCCATCCCCTTTGCTCGACGGGGTGGGATGTGCAGTACATGGACAGGGGACAGGGTGGGCTCCCCGGCCACGCCATCCTCTCTCCGGGTACTCAGTGGGTGCGGTGCCCCGCACTCCCCGGCTCCTGCTGCATCCCACTGGCTCACCCCGGCACCTCCCCACAGCAGGGGCGAGGGGCGAGGGTGGGCAGGACCCCCGGGTGGCCCTGGCACGGGGGCAAAGCCCTGGGCTCCCGCCTCGCACCCGCAACTCTCGCAGACACTGGTGCCGCAGAGACACTGCGCAGGGTGGGGGCTGCGCGGAGCCATTTGCCTTTAATTGAATTTATTTGTTACAACCCCAAACAATGTAAAGCAGGCTTCTCCCAGGCTCCAGCTGCCTGCCTGCCCATTAAAATACCATCTAGAACAGCAAATCCCCCCTCCCGCCTTGATATAAAACAGCCGGTCAGCAAGAAGCGGCAGGCAAAGTCTCCCTGTGCACGAGCCGATCCCCTGCTCCCCATCCCGCTCCCCCAAGGCCGGTGGCCTGCAGGGCTCCCAGTCCCCTCCCGGGTGGCTCCAGGGGAAATAAGGATCCTGCAGGGAGATCCAAAGCCCCGGGCTCAGAGCAGACCCACTGTCTGGGAGCCCATCGCTGCGGCGTCAGGGCAAGGGGAGGCTGAGCCCCGTCCTGCCCACAAGCATTTTCCAGTTGGGTTTTCAATCCCCACTGGCAGGGCAGGATCCGGCCCGGTCGCTGAGGTTGTCATTCCCCCCTGCAGAGCCTGGGATCCCCAAGCTGCCCTTTTGCTCAGCCCCACACCATCTCACTTGGGGCACGTGCCGCCATGCCGCGGTGGTGCCAGCTGCCGCTGGGGCCACGTGAGTTCTGTGGGGGCAGGCAGGCCCCGGGGACCATGGAGGCAGCGGGTGGGCAGCGGGACAGGGGGTGCATGGCGCAGAGCAGGCGGGGGTGCCAGGGATGCTCCTGCCACAGCCAGTCCTGCACGGTGCTCCTGCGGCACAGGAGCCCGGTGCCGGTGTGGGCGAGCCAGGATGGGGTCGGGAAAGCCGGTCCCGCATCACTGGGAGCCCAGGTCCCACGAAACCCTTGGTGGCCCGGGATAGGGCAAATCCGGCTCAGCCCCAGACCCCAGCAGACACCAAGGGGGGCTCCGTTGACCATCCCACGACTTTTCCAAGGACATTGATGCCGTTTCCCTGTCTGCAGGGTACCAGCAAGAGAGCCCCAGGTGGAAACCGATGGGTGGTGACAGATCGAAAGCGGATGGAGAACCAGGGGCACCGGTGGTGCCGGAAAGGAGGACAACTTAGTTTTTTAAAATTAAGTTTATAAAAAGCAGCAGCTGCCCAGCGGTAGTGCGGGTCCACTGAGGAAGAGGAATGGTGGAGCTGTTAATCAGGCAGCAGAAGTGCTGAATAGCCGTTTCCCTTCTGTATTTGGGGACACGCCAGATGCTACAGGCCTATCGCCGGACGAGGGAGAAACCCTTTACGCGCCGCTAACGCCCAGGAGAGCTCGGCGGCAGCAGGTCGGGCTGGCGGAGGCCGTGGCCAGGGGGGCGCGGAGGAGCTGCCTGAGGAACTCGGTTTATTTATGGGGGTTTCCCCCATTTTTGGCCAGCAAGGAGACACCAGGATGAGCATCACCATCATTGCTCCAGGGGACCCGGGTGGGCAGTGGGGATGGGGAGGCGCATGGGGCGGGTGCTGCTTCATAGGAGTTTACCGATCCCCCCCCCGGTGCCCTCAGCAACTCCTCCAGGCGCCATTCGCAGTGGGAGCAGCACCAGTCTGTCCAATAAAGGCCTGAGAAGGGTCTAAGAAGAGCAGGTTACCCCTAATTACCCCACAAATTATTGGTGGCATTTACCCCTTGCCCTTTTGCCAGCCCCCTGCCCCATGGATGGGGGGGTCTGTGCCTGCCCCCTGCCTCCAGCCCTGGTGTGTTGGGCTTGGCTCCCCATGGCAGGGGATGGGGCAGCGCTTGTGGGCACCCTCCAAGAGTGGGGTGTCTTCCTGCCCCACACCATGGTCCTGGGGGAGTTATCTGGCCCCTGGGGAGGGCAACTGGCACTGGGGTGGGGTTCGCCCTGCTCTTGCAGGGTGGTTTGTTCTGGGAAAAGGTATCGGGGGGATACCTGGTCCTTTGGGGGGGGGGACACACATGACCCTTGAAGGGGGGGATGCCCATCCTTTGGGGTGGCTATAGGGGAGGCGCACAGCCTCTGGGAGGGGGCTGCCTATCCCTTGGGGTGGCTATGGTGGGGCTGCCCAGCCCTTGGGGGTGGGCATAGAGGGATATCCAGCCTTTGGGAGGGCTGCCTATCCCTTGGGAAGTGGTTATGGGAAGATGCCTGGCCCTGGAGAGGATACCTGGCCCTTGGGGTGGCTATGGGGGGGGGCTGCCCAGCACTGGAGGGGGGCGATGGGGGGAATGCCTGGACCAAGGAGGGCTGGGGGGGGCTGCCCCTTCTTAGGGAGGTGGTTACAGGGGGATGCCCATCCCCGGGGGTGACAGCGTGGGGGTGCCACCCCTGCGGTGCGCCCGGGGGGTGTTCTGCCCATCCCTGGGGGTGTCGGCGCGGGGGGGGGCTGCCGGTCCGGGGAGCGAGGGGGGGGCGCAGCCCCGGGCGCGGGGGGTGCCGCTGCCCGCGGGCGGGGCGGGCCGGAGCGGGCCGCCCCCGGTGCCGCCGCCGCGCTCCCCCCCGCGGCGGGGCCGGGCCGGGCCGTGCGGGGCAGGGGGGCGGGCGGGGGGGTGCCGCCGTGTGTGGCCGCCGGCGGCGGGCGCGCCGTTGCCTAGCAGCGGCGATGGGCGCTGCCGCGGCGGCGGCGGCCAATGGGAGCGGCGGCGGCGGCGCGGCCCCGGCGCCCCCCGCCCCCGCCTCCCCTTTAGAGGCGCGGCGGGCGGCCGGCGGCACAGAGCCCTCCGCACCGGCATCGCGCCGCACCGCCACCGGCACCACCGGCCCCGCCGCGCGCATGGGGGCCGCCGCGCTCGGCCCCACATAACGGGGGGTGCCCAGCCCCGCCAGCCGCCCCGCCATGCCGGCCGAGCCCCCCCGCTCCGCGCCGCCGCTCCGCGCCGCCCGCCGCAAGCCGCTGCCCGAGGTAAGGGGCGAGCATCGCCCGCTCCCGCGGGGGCCTCCGGGCCGGGGGGGGGGCTCGGGCTGCGCGGAGGGAGGGTGGAGGAGCCCGGGGGGGGGGGGGGGGGTGGCGCGGAGCGGGTGCGGGTACTCCCGTGTCCTCCGGTTCGGGGACCCGCTCTCTCCCCGGCTGGGGACCCCCAGCATCGCCGGTGCCGGAGGCGTCCCGGCCCGACTGCGCAGCCCACGGAGCGCGGCCGCCGCGGGCATCCCGCCCCGCTGCGTGATCCCCCTCCCCCGGGCAGGGGCTCCCCTTACCCGCTCCCGGCCTGATCCTCGCCCTCTCCCCAGGGCAGGGCCGTGGGCCAAAGGGCCCCGCTGTGGCTGCGGGCCCGCTTTCAGGCGCTGCTCTTCGCCCTGGGCTGCCGGATCCAGCGGCACTGCGGGAAGGTGCTCTTCGTGGGGCTCCTGGTGTTCGGGGCACTGGCCGTGGGGCTGCGGGTGGCCTCCATCGAGACCGACATCGAGCACCTCTGGGTGGAAGGTAAGCGCGGCCCCACGGGCTCAGCCGCCCGTGGGAACGGTCCTGCTCCCGGCCGCGGCTTTGTCCCCCCGCGGGGCGCGGAGGTGCGGGGCCGGCCCGGAGGCAGGTGACAGCGCGGGAGCGGGGTGGGAGGAGGATGCCGCCGGGATTCCTGCGTGCGGGGCCGCGGAGGACGGGGCCGTGGATGCCCGCGAGCGGAGGTCCCGTCTGCGCGGCCGCTCGGGCTGCGTCTTGCGCGGGTGCGTGGTGCCGAGCTGCGAAGGGACCCCCACGCGTGTCCTGGCGGGGGTCCCCCGCGAAGGTGCCGTCACGTCCCCGCACGAGTGGACACGTGCGGCGGGGATGGTGTTTGGCGCTGGCTGAGCGCGGGTGTCCCCACTCGTGGGCACCCCTTTCCCGCGGTGCTGCTCTCCTGCCGCCGGGCCCCTTCCCCGCGGAAGAGCCCCCGGTGCGGTCGCAGCCCTGTACCGGGGCAGAGCCGGCGCCGCGGGGCTGCCGGTCCCAGCTTCGGACCCCTGCCCCGTGGGGACGGAGGAGCGGGCAGGGTCAGGCAGGAGCAAATCCCCGTTTCCGAGTGGAAGCGGCTGATCCCCCTCCTTTGTTATTAATATCTCCAGCGTGGATTTTCTCTCCCCTCTCACTGCAGCTCTGCTCCCCAGCGCTGGGATTCGCTTTCCCTGCGCCTCCCTCCTGCTTTAGGGGTCCCGGGGGGGCAGCACCCTGCATTGCACCCCCCATCCTTGCCAGGCCCTGGCCGGGGGGGGTCTCCCAGCCTGGGGTCCCCGGCGGGGTGCTGTGCAGGGGCAGATGTTGCTCAGCGGAGGGGTGTCAGCCATCTTTGTGCGGGAGCGCTGCCTCCTCCCCCACGCCCCGCTCCCTGTGTGGTCCTCAGCTACTCTTGGATTTGATTCAACAATAGAAGCAACTTTGCTCTCCCACCCCTTTTTTTTTATTAAAAAAAAAAAGCCCTGTGCTCCCTCGCTGCTTGCACACAGACACACGCACGCACCCCTGCCCAGGAATGCCCGGCTCTCACACCTGCTCCCCACTCCTGAGGGGTGTTTGTCCCCCCCAGGTCTCGTCTCCATCACCCCTTTCCTCTGCAACACGTAGCAAAGAAATCCAGTGATACCTCCTGGTCCGGCCAGCGCCTGAGTGGTTGCTGCTGGAGGAGGGACGCGCTCCCTCCATTCTTCCTTTGCTCCGGGTCATGGCTCTGGCTCCATTGGATTTTTACTGTGCTTTTGGAGTTGCAAGGACTCGGCATTTCTTGCAACCGTGGCTGGAGCCAGGGAAGTGGCTGTGGTTGTTCCTGTTGGGGCGGGGGGGGGAAACGGTACTTGCGGTGCACTGGGGTGGAGAGTGGGACGGGGAAGGGGCCGAGCCTGGGGACAGCTAGAAGTGCCCGGACCCCCAGCCTTTCTTGCACACACATCTGTGCCCCACTGTGCTTCCCTGCTGATGGGGGTACAGCCAGGAGGCACTGTGGCTACTGTTAGAGGATGTTCCCCTCCCCGCTGTGGTGCGCGCTGTGGTGTGGCTGTAGCACGGGTGCCAGGGGCCTCTCCGCGGAACTGGCTCTTTCTTATGGCCAGGGCACTTTCTTCGGTCTCGGGAGCTGCATTTTTTTCACCCCACAGTGAAACACCGTTGACGTGGGGTGTCCTGCCCGTTCCCAGGCGATGGGTGCACTGGGGTCTGCACACACACACGGCTCCAGATCTGCAGCGCCCGGGGTGGAGACAGCATATGATGCTGGGGTGCTGCTTGGAGCTCCCCCCCACACCTTGGCCTTCCTGGGAGGGCTATTCCCACAGGAGTGGGCACTTGGGGCAGACCCCTCTGTACCTTGCTCCTGGGTGGCATGTCCCCAGTGTGCTCGGGACCGCTGTCCTTGGGTGTTGGCAGTACCTGCAACCACCAAGGACAATATAGCCAGGGTCCTGTGGGGATCCCTGGTGGGGTTGTATGGGTCAGGATGTGGAAGGCTTGCAGCAGCTCTTTCAGTCTCATGTATGGGGCTGCCTCCCTTCCCCGTAACCATCCATGGGTCCTTGCCTCTCCACTGGCCTCTGCTTCTGTATTTTCTGGGAGATAAAAGCATCCCCTGGTGTCCTTGGGTGTACTCAGCCCTCCCTGATCTCTGGACCCCACCCTGCTGGTGTAGGGGTGTGTGTTATCGGGGGACAGGAGGGCCTGGGCTGCCTGTGGGGAGCAGGACACAGTTTCCCAGACTGTATGGTTGGATCCTGAGCACTTTAAGCTGCTTCTGGAATCTCTCAGCCGGCACTTTCTCCTGTCTTTGGCTGTATGGCAGGGTGGCTGGTGTGTGTGTCCCTCTTGCAGTGAGCCTGGTACTGCCATGCCAGGTCAAGGCAGCGCAGCCCTTGCTCCCAGGCTGGCAAAGCTGGGTGCCCCTGTCAGCCTGGCTCCAAAACCTTGGGATCCCCAGGGGACCCCAGCTCCTGCCTTCTCTGGGTATGTGTGGGGAGATGTTTGCAGGAGCACGGTCCATCCCAGCCCTGAGACAGTGCCGTGGGGTGTTGAAGGGGCAGAGTATGCATGCAGGGAGTCCTGGTCCTATCATCCTAGGCCAGTGGGTCCCAGCCGATCCCCTAGCTTAGAGGCTGGGTGGCTGAGAATCCCAGGAAGCCTCTGATGACCCCCTGAAGCTGGGCTGTACCTGCTTACCTGCCTCAGCCTCACTAGCCAGGCTGAGGGATGTGGGTTGGTGATGCTCCAACCCAAATCATCTCACCCAGGTGAGGTCCCAACCCTGCAGGCATGGAGCATGACCCTGTGCTGGGCTGTCCCCACTGCAGGCTGAGCTCAGCCCTCCAGGAGCTGGGGACCTGGTGGGTGCTGGTGGGCAGGGGAGGGAAGAGAGCTGCTTCCTGTGGGGGCACTATGCTGCTGCCCCTCTGAGGGGAATAGGGTGGGCAGCCCTCTTTTGGCCCCATGGCTGGGGTCAGCGTTGGGGCTGTGCTGATGGCAGATCCCCTGATAGGTCCCCTTGAGCCTGGGCTGTGACCTCGGCCACTGCAGGAAAGCGCAGGATCCCCTGTCCGAATTTGGGGACTGTCTTCAGCTCCGCAGGCTGGGAGCTGGCCAGGGGGTGCTAGCAGTGCCCTGGGGTTGTGTCTGACCCACATCCCTGTTTGGGAGATGGAGGGAGGCCATGTCACCCCATAAATTGGACTCGACTGTGGAAATGTTCAATTAGGCTCCTCCGAAGCAATTAGCCACTCAGAGGCTTTGAAATCCCGGCTAGCAGTGAGTGTTGAGTTACCTCTAGACACCTGGCAGCTGTTCCCAGCTCTCCCAGGGTGTCCGTAGGGCCAAGGGGCCGGGGCGGCAAGCTCCGGGCAGGCAGAGCCCTGGGTGGTGAATGGGCCTGCCTGATTTATAGTGCCGAGGGCCGGTTCAAAGGAAGGCCGGGTTAATTCCTAACCGGAACAGCCCAGCGCCCCGTGCAGCCGTCGCGCTCTCAAGGAGCTGCTGAGTCTCCCCAGAGAAGACTCCGATCCTCTCCTGGAGGGGTCAGGGACACACAGAGTGTGTTGGCGTGATGAGATGGATGTGTGGTATGGGGGCAAGGGGAATTTGCTGCCTTGTTCTCAGCTTGGGGCATGAAGCCAAGACAACCCCCAGCCCCCTTGGCAATAGTTTCTGTTCTTCCTTGACCTCTGCAACATGACTTGGCATGGGGCATCCCCTCTCTGGCACCCAGGGCAGGGCTGGGGTGCAGCCTAGGGTCTCCCCCTACAGCAGAGGCAAGCAGGAGAGGAGACCTCAGCTGGCTCTGTCTTTGCAGAGAGAGGGGCATCGGGGATGGGAAAGCCACAACGGAAAGCCAAGGATGGCAATTCAGCGCCTTCCCCATGCTGCCTTTGCCCTCGGGACATAGTCCATGCGGCCCCTCTTCCCAGCCCCTATCCCCACTGTGCGTGGTGGGACCCATGGGGGGTGTGGGGCAGCAGCTGTGGGGGAGAGTGGGGTGCTGTGGCCATTCCTGGGTGGGCATGGGGAGAGGTGGGTGGTCTTGCTGCTGGTGAGTGGGTTTTGTGGGGGGAGATGTTGGTGTGGGGGCTGAGAAAGGAGCAGGCGAAGCCAGGCTAGGCATCTTTGTGGGGCTGGCACTGGCAGCGTGGGCCATGGCAGCTCATCCATACAGTGGGAGCAGCAAGACGGCCACCGGGATCTGGCCTGAGCCAGCCTTGTGCCCGAGGGGTGGCTCCCGGGCTGCCACATGCCTGCTCTATCCCCAGATGGGTGTCCTGTGGGGGACAGGGTACCTGTTCCTCTTGGGATGTGGTAACACAGGTATTGCCCCATGGGGAGGGTAGGGGCAACCAGGGGTCTCCACCCTCTGCCTGGCCCAGCAGGATTTTTCCTTCAGCCTTCTCTGTTCACAGGGTCTGGGCGTCCTCGGGGACCCCGTGCCCCCATTCTCAGGGGCTCGGAGGAGTGAGGGGCAGCTGGGGTGGTGCTGCTGTGGGGTGCCGAGGTCCCTGTTATCCTAAAATCCTGGCTGGTGCTGCCCTTTGCTCCAAAGCACCTTCTCCCCTGCAACCCCAGCTGGCTCTGAAAGCACCTTTCTTCTTGGGGTGGGGGGCTGAGCTCATGAAGCAGCCCCCTGCCTACCCGAAGATGGGGTGCAGGCAGATTTGCCTTTATTTATCTTCAGGAGGTGAGCATGAAACCTCTTGCTCTTCCTTTTCCCTTCCTTGACAGCTCAGTTGGCTTCTTCGGGCTGGAAAATTTTGCTAATTAACCCCAAAAGACTGGGAGACTCTTCACAGATGGCTGTGGCTTACCCTATCCATTTAGCTTTACTTTTCAACTTATAGATTTTTTTTTTATTTCCTAGAAAGTGGTTTGGTTTTTTTAGACTTAGACATATCCATGGACTTAGGGAGGGGGCTCTTTTTTTGCATTTTAAATGTTATTTGGCGGCTGTGAGGGGGCAGCGCCAGGGCCCGAGAAGAGGGTTTTATTATCTGCCTCTCCCTCGGGCCTGGAAAAGTGGTCTGAGTTCAAAAAATTCATTTCTTGCCTGAATGAAGCCAGCAATGTGGAAAAATTTCACCATTCAGAGGGGGATGAATGTATGTTTCAACCACACATTAAGTGACATTAGCAAGCAGTGGAGTGCCTAATGTGGCCATTTTTCACAGCAGCCAACAGAGGGGGTGATTAGCATAATTAGTACAGGCAGCCCTATACATATGGAAATGGCAAATGCCTAAATGCCAACACCAGTGGAAATTTATGTCAATGCTGACAGGAGTCTTAGCGGTGAATAGTTCCCAACTGAATCCCCTCTCCCCCTTTTTTTTTTTCCCCCCTCTTTTTCGGGGGTCGTGCTGTCCCCTCGGTGCCGGCCGGGGCAGTGTGAGCTGCCGGCTGCCCCCCAGCCCGCGCTGGGAACCGCCGCCCCGCGATTTGGGGTAATAAAGACATTAATTTAGCTTTGCTGTTAAACAAAAGGGTTTGGCCGGGGCCGACGGCCGGGGAGCTGGCCTCAAATGGGCCCTTTCAGTCCCTCTGCTGCTGGCTTTTTGAAGGCATCCCCCTCTTCTGCTGCCCCTCTTGACTTAGCCGGGTGGTGGGAGCCCCTTTGGTGGGGCCGGCTTTGGTCGGAGGTGCCGGGGCAGCACTGAGCCCCTCTTCATCCCTCAGCGCTGCTGGGAGCACCCATCTGCCACGCACCACCCCCCCTTTCCCTGGGGCCGGCCCCACGCCATGGGGTGAATGGGGCTGGGAGGACATGTTTTGACAGGATGGGGCCATGGGGCTTTTGGCGAGGCCGGCGGTAGTGGCCGGGACAGGTAAAAATGGCTCTTTCAGCGTGCCCTGGGCGAGACTTCCTCCGGAGCAGCATGGGTCCTTTCACTGCCTCCCTAATCCAGCTAATCCGCCCCACAACACTTTGAAGGTGGCCTCCAGCTTGCACGCTGCTCGGCACGGGGAAGCGGCTGGCGGAGGGATGCTTGGGGCGGTGCCTCGGGACCCCCTCCTGCCGGGATGTGGGATGGCGAATGGGATGCGGGATGATGCCAGCATCTCTCTGTTGCCCCTGGGGGCTTTAATTGCCCAGGGGTGGGCATATCTGCCGGTGTGATGTGCTCTGTCTGTGCTGTGGGGTGGCTTAGCAGTCTGGCATTTGCCCCTGCGAATGCCCCTTGTTGCAGTGGGGGGGTGCTGCAGAGGGGGGTCCCCATAGGGATGGCTTTTCCCAGGGGATCTCAGCACGGCCTTGCCCCCATCCCAGCTGTGGACTTGAGTGTGTGTGGGGGGTGTTCTAGCTCTGGCACTGGGATATTATGCTGTGGAAAGGGTGCTGCTCCCCAGGGGACCCCTCCCGTTATGGCCCCAAGCTCTTCCCTTGCTGGGGGGCACAGCTGGAGCTAGGGTCAGGGCTGGCCTGTCTCTGGGGCTCACTGGCCCTGGGACAGAGCTTCAGCATCCCCCATGCACCAGCCCAATCTGGGCCTTGCCTCATTTGTCACCACATCCCATAGTCCTGTTACAACAGGCGGGAGGACAGGGCCTGATTTTTGGAGACCAAGTGAGGACATGAACCCAGGCATGTTCCCTCCCTGCCACCCTGTCCCATTCAGGTCACCCAAGCAGTGGTGACAGCTGCTGGTGGTGCCCAGGTCCTGTCTGCAGAGCGGTTGCACAGCCTCCACCACAGAGGGGTCCTTGCAGCAGCATGCATCTTCCCAGGGGGACACCAGTGCTTCTCCGTGGCCCCCAGCACCTCCCCTGGCCCTCCACCACCTCTGGCCCCCTTTGCCCTTGCCAGGTAGGGTGGGTTCGGTGTGGGGCTGGCAGCCTGCCCCGACCCGCTGCCCTCCCGGTGCTGCCTGGGCACGCTGTCCTGGCACGCTCATCCTGCTGCCCCCCACCTGTGGGTGTTTGGGGACAGGGCCCCCGTGGGGTTTGCCCACCTCCTGCCCTGGGTAGGCATGGCAGAACGTCCCCTTGCTGCCGTGCCAGGCCGGGTGGCTGTGTGGAGGAGAGCCCTGCGCCGGGGGGTTGTAGCTGCATTGGGAGCAGCAGGACCTGTCATGGGCTCCTCTGACCCCAAACCCTCTGAGCTGGGTCTGGGGGGTGTCTGCAGCCCTTGGGGGGGATGTGGGGTGAGCTTGGGTCTTCCTGGGCAGGGGTGCAACATGGGCACTGGGGCTCTGTCCTGGCTGGGAGCAGGAGCTGCCCCTGCCCCCAGCCTGGTGCTGCCCATGGCTGGAGGGTGCAGAGGGGCTGGCGTTGGGCGGGGGGTGCAGCGGTCCCTGCACCCATCGGGGTAGATGAGGGCACAAGCTGGTCCTGCTGGGCGAGGGTGCGCTGGCTGCAGCACCGGGGCTGCGGCCACGGGTCCTGTGCCAGGAAGGTTTGGGGAGCGGTGGCGGGGGGGTGGCTCAGGCAGGGTGGCCGGGAAGGGGGCAGGGAGGCTCCCGCCCTGCTCTGTAATTTTGCGGCGGATGCTGTAATTACGGGGAGGGCTCCCCCGGCGTGGCCCACGGGTGGGAGGCAGCCGCACACGCAGCTGCCCTCGCTGCTGGGGACCCCGTCCCCTCCCTGCTTGGGCACGGTAGAGGTCTGCTCTGCACCCTGGGTGTTCCGGGTGTGGGTAGGCATGGGGTCCCATCCACCCGCTAGTTCACGCTGCTGCATGCCTGCACCCCCTGACCCCACTCGGTGTGAAACCCCTGGACAGTGCTACCCAGAAGTAGTGCACACCCCAGGGAGGATGCCCCCAGGCCCCATTGTGAATTTTTGGGGGGCATAGCGGTCCGGGAGGGGGGGTGAAGGCAGCCCCCACTGGGGAGCAGAGTGGGCTGTTAATAAGCAGGACTGGGGTGCCTGATTGGAACCAGAGGGCCCTTTGCATGAAAAAGCTGAGGGCTCCCTTTGTTAATTGGAATTAAAAAAAAAAAAAAGAAGAATTTACATACAGTTCCTCATTAACGTGCTCATTGCTGGTTTCGGGGCGCCCCCCTGGCCCCTCCCCGGGCCGGGGGGCTGCGTGCGATGTGGGGCGTCTCACCCAGCTCCGGGCCGGCCGGCCGGCAGGCGCGCGCCCGTTTGAAGTGTCCTTGGCAGCCCTGTGTGCGCTGCCTTGTCTTTTCATGTTGCTCTTTGGTTAATTAGGGTGTTGGAATTTGAGGCTTCCTCACAGCCTTTGAAGCTTGCTGACGGCTCGCAGTGCCCTGTTCCAAATTAACACTAATTACAAAGGACGGCTTTTTATTTTCTCTTTTTTTTTTTTTCTTTAATTTTTCGGGGGGCTCCCCCCCCATGCCACACTTGCAGATGTGCGGCTCCTCCCGCAGCCGTGCTCAGCGGAGATGCCCGTATGGCACAGCAGGATGCGTCCCCCGGGAGCGGCGGCGATGCTGGGCACCCCCCCATGGCCGTGTCCCACTGCCCCCCCCGGGTTCAGCGTGGGTGGCGCGGCTGAGGTCAGAGCAGCTTGGTGCAGCTCCTGCCCGACCTCCCAGCCTACCGGGAAGGGGACGGGTCCCCCCTGCCACCCTGTGACACCCACCCTCCCTATGTCCTCGTCCCCTCGCCCTGGGCACCGCTGTCCCCTCTGACACATGCACAAAGGCTGCGGCCATGTCCCCCCCTCCCCGTCCCTGGCACAACCTCCATCCCAACTGGCATCTGATGGACACCAGCTGCTCCCTGGCCCAGCCAGGAACAATAAAGATGCTCCCCCCCCTTCCCAAAAAGCAGGGGAAAAAAACTCCAAAAAAACACCAACCCATATAATAAGTCATTAAAAGGGAAGATTCTGCTCCTTATTTGCGGTCTTGCTCTGGCCTCCTCGGCTCTGGCGGGGGGCCAGGCCCGCCAGGGCCCCCGCCTCTTGCTGAGGGAGCGTCCCAGCGTAGACGAATCCTGATCCTCCCCCCGTCCCCAGCACCCAGGGCTGGGGCAGGAGCTGGCCTCCCTCCCCACCAGCAGCACTGCCTCGGGATGCGCCCTGATGCTGGGCACCCTGATGCTGGGCACCCTGGGGCACCCTTGGTGGGTGGCACTGGGGTGGGGGCTACATGCAGCATCCCACCCCCAGGCAGCGGCTTGGAAGCAGGGTAGACGGGTGTTGTGCTTAGGGGTCTTGGGATTGGCCTCCCGCCCTCCTCCGGGCTGTGTCATCCCCCCTTCCCTGTTCCAGGAGGGATGGGAGCCCCTTGTTTGATAGGGATGGCTGTCCCTGGGACTGCGCGGCCATGCAAAAGGCCGTGCAGGGTTTGATGGCAGTCCCAGCTGCGCTGGTGGTGGTGGTGGGGGATTTCTCTTCCGCACTGAGGCGACTGCAATTAAAGTTGTTGCCTTCTCCAGTAAACCTCAGCCCCGCCGCACTTGGAGTTCTCCCACTGCCATCAGGGACAGATCCCGGAGCCTTGGCAGGAGGAGAGGGGTCCTGTGGAGCTCCCCAGCACCATGTCCCTCCCTTGTCCCCATGCCCCTCCCGGGGCAGCATGCACCTGCGGGGTCTTGGGGGTGCCCACCTTTCCCTACGCCCATACCCTGGCCGAAATACTGCCCACTTCAGGATGCCAGGGAGCAGCGGGGCAGGGATGGGGTGCGTTGTCCCCAGTTTTGCTCGCTGTGTCAGGGTCCAGTTGTGTTGTGCATCTGCAGCACCCGCTGCTGCGCACGGGTGGGAGTGGGCAGGATGCATCCCATCCGCTTTGCCAGCTGTCTGTCCGTGGGGCTTTTCCAGGGAAAGCAAAGCCAACGAGCTGCTCTGGGGCTGGAAATATCTGTGTCGGTGGGAAGGGGGATGCCTGGTCTGGCATGGGCTGGGGTGCTCTCTGCTTGGGTCCCCTCGGTGTGAGCACCCAGAGGATGCAGCAGTTGGGGAAACCTATGGCAAGAAGCCCCCCCGGGTTAATGTGGCACCATCTGATGCTGTGAGGCCTCTCTCCTGCCTGTCCCCTTCCCTGGGCATCCTGATGGGCAGGACAGGTTGGTGGGATGGGGGCTCTGCCAGCCTTGGCACTGACAGGGCACGTTGCGGTCCCCTCTGCAGCGGGCAGCCGGGTGAGCCAGGAGCTGCGCTACACCAAGGAGAAGCTGGGCGAGGAGTCTGTCTACACCTCCCAAATGTTGATCCAGACGCCGAAGCAGGATGGGGAGAACATCCTGACGCAGGAGGCCCTGCAGCTCCACCTCGAGGCGGCCCTGGCCGCCAGCAAAGTCCAAGTCTCGCTGTACGGAAAGTGAGTCCGGCTCCCGACGGGGAGGACAGGGACCCCCACTGTGTCCTGCATGTCCCCCACACCCCTTGCCATGTCCCCCGTGGGATAATACCCATCCTCAGCTCCTCCTTCTGCCTTTCCAGATCGTGGGATTTGAATAAGATCTGCTACAAGTCAGGTGTCCCCATCATTGAGAACGGCATGATTGAGAGGGTGAGTTCTGGGCATGGCGTGGCCCCCAGGGAGCCCCCCCATGGGGGATCGGTCCCCCAAGAAACAGGCAGCGGATGGGCTGTGGTGGGGATGGGACTTGCCAGCCCCAGGCACTGCAAAGTCACCGCCAGCTCTGTGCGGGAGGGTGCAGGTTTGGGCAGCCCAGCAGGGTTGGGGGGGAGCAGGGGGGCCTGATCCATCCCTGCTGACCCCTTGTATCTCCTCCTCCCACAGATGATAGAGAAGCTGTTCCCTTGTGTGATCCTGACACCGCTGGACTGCTTCTGGGAAGGCGCCAAGCTGCAGGGAGGCTCAGCCTACCTCCCGTGAGTGTGGGGGGCTGTCCTGGTGGGAGCAGGAGCTGGGGGGGGCTGCTGAGGGGCTGTGCTTGACCTCCTCTTGCAGCTTGGCCCTGCTGCCCCAAGGTCCCTCCGTGCTGCTGCTTGTCCTGCTCCGCCCCAGGATGGTCCCACCACCATTGCTCATCCTGCTGGGTCAATACCCTGGGGACGGGTCCCTGTCCTCGTCTGCCTGGCCTCAGTGACACAGGCAGGGCTGCACTGCTGGGGGGGGCTGCAACCTATGGGAAGGAGCTGCCTATCCCTGCCATGCCATGCCGTGTCACACCAGCCAGGGATGGGGATGCAGGGCCAGAGGCCGTGCCACAGGCAGGGCCCTGGGGGCTGCTTCCCACCACAGCACTTTGTGGGTGCCACGATGGCAGGGAAGCACCCACACTTCTGAGCTGTGCCCAGGGACACAGAGGGTGCGGAGTCCCCGGGGTGGGTGGCGGGTGACTCCTGGCCAGCTTCCCGCACCACGGTGGTGGGGCTGGGGACCCCGGGCTGGGCGGGGGGAGCCCCCCCCACATTCCTTCTGTTTACGCTTGTGTTTGTCCGGGAGAGCCAGGGCGGCTTGTGCATTGTCAGCAAACGCAGCCCCGCGCTTTCTCATGCTAATGCTGCTCTGAAAGCTGCCCCTTGCCAAACAGATGAAATAGTGGCCTTATTCAGACTGCTGCCGGACGGACGGGAGGAGGGGGAAGGGGCCGCAGCATCCCCAGCCAGGACTGGGGGACTGGCTTTGCCCCCTAAGACCTCAGGTTCTCCCCGTCTCAGCCTGGGGAGCAGCCAGGAGCAGGAGCGAGCGGGGCTGGGGTGGCCGTGCCGAGGAGGATGCTGGTGGCATCATCCGCCGGGGTGAGCAGCATCCTGGTGCTGGGGTACGTGGCAGGCATGGTGGCACCTGCAGCAGTGGTGGGACCCATCTCTCCTTGCAACTGGGTGAGTGGGTGCCTGGGCGGGCACCCTGGCTGAGCGCTGGACAGCCCTCGTCCCCCTTTTTAACGCTGAGGGGTGAGTGGGGCGGGAGCTGGGAGAACAAAGAGCAGCAATCTATGGAAAGACAAAAGGATTTGCCCTGGCTCAGTGAAGCAAGCGAAAGCAGATAAAAGGGGCTCTCTTTGGAAGCAGCAGCAGCTCCGGTTGGTATGTGGGAATCTCAAGCGGCCGGCTCCGGCCCAGCCAGCCTTCATGAATTATTAGGCTGCGTTTCTCCCCAGAGCCCACACTCGCTCAGGGCTTTTTCTTCCCCTCTTTGGAGTGCTGGGCTGGGTTATTGGCTTTTTTGTGTGTCCTTTCTGTCTTAAACAAGAAGCCGAGCGAGGCTGGGAGCTGGCCCCCGGCACCCTGGGCTGGGATGGAGGGAGTAGAGCGTCTGTAGGCAGTGGATAAGTGCCTTTTCTGGGGTACCCAGGTCCCATGGGGTCCTGCTGGACCTCCAAGGACCGGCCCCCAGCACCGTCCTGAGCCCTCAGACTCTCTGCTGAGCTCCAAAACCTTCAGCCTGGAGGGACATGGCAGGAAGGGCTGGAGGGGATGACGGGAGCCCTTGCCTGCCTGCTCCCCTCTATCAAGATGTTAGCCCGCGGGCAGTAATCAGCCTGACTGCTTGCACAAAGCGGGGCCAGGCGGTGGGGCTGGCTCCCCCTGCTTTGTCCCAGCCTAACAGGATCAGGCACGCTACTTGACTTGGGGCACGGCCGCTGCGCTGCGCGGGGCACGGGGGATGCTGCAGGCAGCCCTGGGAGGGGGTATGAGATGCGCTAGGGTCTGATGCTGCTCCTCTGCATCCTTGTACCCTGCCTTCGAGGGCACCCCTGGAGCCCACAGGCATGGTTCCATGCATGGGATGGGGTGGCAGTGGTGGTGGTGGTACTGCATGTGGGTTTCGGCATCCCCCATCACCCTGGTGCCTCTCTCCCCAGGGGCCGCCCAGACATCCAGTGGAGCAACCTGGACCCTCTGCAGCTGATGGAGGAGCTGGGGCAGTTCACGTCCCTGGAAGGCTTCAAAGAGCTGCTGGATAAGGCAGAGGTGGGACAGGCTTACATGGAGCGGCCCTGCCTGGACCCCTGGGACCCCCAGTGTCCCTCCAGTGCCCCCAACAAGCAAAGCCAGCAGGTGGGTCACAGCCCATGGGGACCGGGAGGGGTGCAGGGGCTTGCTACTCTCCTGCCCGCCCCACGGTCCCCCATCCCTGACACCTCCCCTCTCCCCACAGAGCCCTGACATCCCAGCTGAGCTCTCGGGGGGCTGCCACGGATTCTCCAGGAAGTTTATGCGCTGGCAGGAGGAGCTGATATTAGGCGGCACGACCAAAGACTCCCAGGGCAAGCTGCTACGGTGAGAGCCGCCATGGTGTGGGCGTCCCCAGGCACTTGCCCCTGGGATGGTTTGGGACAGGGTCTCCTCATCCACATCCAGTGCCTGCAGGAACCTGCCCTGGCTGCAAGAGGGGCTGTGGGGCTGTCTGGGAGAGCATGTGAGGCTGGCAAGTGTATGGTGCTGGCGAGCAGGGCAGTGCTTCGGAGTGAGGTGGGGGAATAGGGGGCAGGATGCCTGGGTTCTCCTCCCGGGTGTCCGTGGTGGGGCTGGGAGCTATGGGGTGGGGGATGGACCCATTCCCGCATCCTGGGACACTGCAGCCGGTCCCAGCGAGGTGCGTGCCTGTCCCCCAGCGCCGAGGCCCTGCAGACCATGTTCCTCCTCATGAGCCCCCGACAGCTCTTTGAGCACTTCAAGGATGACTACGAGATCCATGACATCAGCTGGAGCGAGGAGAAGGCGGGTGCCATCCTGGAGGCCTGGCAGAGGAAATTCGTGGAGGTGGGCACCGGGGACAGCCCCCACGTGGGGCTGGGCAGGGGTGAGCCTGTGGGTGGCATCCCCCTGCGCCCAGGTTTTCATGTGGCCACGGATCCTGGCACCTCTGTCTTGTGGTCCAGTGGGTCCCTAGGGGCCCTCAGTAGTGATGCTGACGCCCTGGGTGGCTCTGGGGGTGATGTACCAGGGAGCGGGGAGGGTCCTGACTTCTCTAATGGCGTGCACCTCCGGCAGCTGGCACAGGACTCCATCCCGTCCAATGCCACGCAGAGCGTCCATGCTTTCTCCACTACCACACTCAACGACATCATGAAGTCCTTCTCCGACGTCAGCGCCATCCGGGTGGCCGGAGGCTACCTCCTCATGGTGTGTGTGCCCCCTCTCTCTGTCCCCTGTCGTCCCTCCCTCAACCCCATGTTCCCACTAACCTGCTGCGCTCTTCCAGCTGGCCTATGCCTGCGTCACCATGCTGCGGTGGGACTGCTCCAAGTCCCAAGGGGCCGTGGGCCTGGCTGGTGTCCTGCTTGTGGCTCTCTCTGTGGCCTCTGGCCTGGGGCTTTGCTCACTGCTGGGCATCTCCTTCAATGCAGCCACCACCCAGGTATGTGCTGGGGGAAGAGCCAGGTACTGCGGGGCTGGTGGGACCTTGGGGGCTGCGGGGTGGCCAGGTCCCTTCCCAGGCAGTGGCCATGTCCCCCCACTGAGGCCACCTACTCTCCATCAGGTCCTGCCCTTCCTGGCCCTCGGCATCGGTGTAGATGACATGTTCCTCTTGGCTCATGCCTTCACTGAGACCAGCCAGCACATCCCATTCAAGGTGAGCGCCAAGTCCTGCCGGGGGCTGCCTGGTCCCCTCCTGCCTCCCTGCAGCCCTTCTCATTATCCCCTCCTTCTGTCCCCGCAGGAGCGAACGGGTGAGTGCCTGAAGCGCACAGGGACCAGCGTGGCTCTCACCTCCATCAGCAACATGATCGCTTTCTTCATGGCAGCCCTGGTGCCCATCCCTGCCCTGCGTGCCTTCTCCCTCCAGGTAGGGTCAGGGTCCCTCTCCGGGGGGGCAGGAAGGGGTGGCCAGACCCAGCTCTGACATGTCCCCCCTGCCCACAGGCTGCGGTGGTTGTGGTGTTCAACTTCGCCATGGTGCTGTTCGTCTTCCCTGCCATCCTGAGCCTGGACCTGCACCGCCGGGAGAAACGCCGTCTTGACATCCTCTGCTGCTTCTACAGGTACCAGCACTGGGCTGGCTGGGGTGGGGCTGACCCCATGGGTCCCCCCGAGAAACATGGGGTGGCTCTGCTCCTTTCCCTCAACATCTCCTCCTTCCCTCTCTTCTCCTTTCCTCTCTCCCCACAGCCCTTGCTCCTCGCGGGTCATCCAGATCCAACCCCAGGAACTCGCCGACACCAACGACAACCACGCCTGCCACCCCTCCCCTTATGGGCACCCTGGTGTGGCCACCAGCACCCAGATCACCACCACCGTGCAAGCCTTCACCCGGTGCGACCCCTTGGGCCACCACGTTGTCACCGTCCTGCCACCCACCTCCCAGGTGTGCACCTCACCCACTGTCCTCCTGCCCCCCACTGACCCCCTGGGCTCTCAGGTCTTCACCCCGTCCAGCTCCACCCGGGACCTGCTGGCCCAGCTGGACGAGGCCAAGGGTGGGCGGGAGTGCGTCCCTCTGCCCTTCTGCCGCTGGAGCCTCGCTGACTTCGCCCGGGAGAAGTATGCCCCACTCCTCCTGCGGACCCGGACCAAGGTGAGGTGGGGTCGGCCCTGGTGGTGCTGCCTGAGGCAGGTGGGTGGCATGGGACCCTGCCTGACCCCCCCCCCCCCCCCCCCACTGTCCCCGCAGGCGGTGGTGGCAGTGTTGTTCCTGGCACTTCTGGGGCTGAGCCTCTACGGCACCACCATGGTGCACGACGGGCTCTATCTGACGGACATCGTGCCACGGGACACCAAGGCACATGCCTTCATCTCGGCCCAGTTCAAGTACTTCTCCTTCTACAACATGTTCATCGTCACCAAGGGTGGCTTCCACTATCCAGGAGCCCAAGCTGCCCTGCTCAGCCTGCACCAGTCCTTCAGCACCGTCAAGTACGTGGTGCGGGAGGGCAACCGTGACCTGCCCAAGATGTGGCTCCATTACTTCCAGGACTGGCTGCGAGGTGAGGGACATCCCTCTTCTCCATGACCTCCCCTGCCCAAGGACCCTCTCCCCAGCCTGCAGCCTCCCTGCTGGCATGGGAATGCCTTCCCTGGTGTGTGACACTCTGGGGAGAGTGGTCCCGTGGTGTTCCCACAGTGCCCAGCAATGCCAAGCTGAGCCCTGGGGTTTCCGTGCACCCATCCTTCTGGCACCTCTCTTCCCGGGGCGCACGGCATGCCGTGCAGGGTGATGTCCCCCAAGGAATGCTCACCCTCCCACGCTGTGTCCCCAGGGCTCCAGGCCACCTTCGACAGGGACTGGCAAGCTGGGCGCATCACCCATGACAGCTACCGCAACGGTTCTGAGGATGGGGCGCTGGCGTACAAGCTCCTAATCCAGACCGGCAACAAGAAGGAGCCCTTCAACTTCAATCAGGTGCGTGGGGACATGGCTGGAGCGACTGGGCTGGGGATGACACTGTGTCTGCTGCCCAGCTCATACCCGCTCCTGCTCCTTCCCCGTAGCTGACGACGCGGCGGCTGGTGGACGAGAATGGCATCATCCCCCCTGACACCTTCTACATCTGCCTGACGGTGTGGGCCAGCAACGACCCCCTGGGCTTCGCTGCCTCCCAGGCCAACTTCTACCCCCCGCCGCCTGAGTGGATCCATGACAAGTATGACACCACGGGCGAGAACCTGCGAAGTGAGTGAGCGCAGTGGGCTCCCCACAGCCCCCTCCTGTCCCCCAGCATCCTTCTGCAGAGGACCCCGCTCTCTGTGTCTTTCCTGCCCTGCAAGCATCCCCCTGAAGAGAACCCCCCCCACATCCCTCATCCCGTCAGCATTCTCTGGTAGAGAAACTGCCCTGCTTCCCTGTGCCCCATGCTCGTCCCCCTGCACCCCACACCCTGAGCACCCCACTGCGCACTGCCTGTGCCCTTAGCACGCAGCAACACGCCCCTGCTCCAGCCCACGAGCATCTCATTGCAAAGAAGCCCCTCCACTCTGTTCCCCCTCTGCCCCACAAACATTCCCCTGCAGAGAAACCCCCTGCTCCCCGTGACCCCCTGCCCCACAAGCATCCTGCTGGCAGAGAAACCGCCGCCTCCTTGCCCCCAGTCTGCTCCCCACACACTCCCCATGGTATGCAGTCAGGCATCAGGCTGCCCTCAGGCTGGTGTGGCTGGGCTGCCCGCATGCTGCCTGCACTTTCATGCTGCCCATACCCCCATACTGCCCGTGCTCTCCTCCCCAGTCCCGGCAGCCCAGCCGCTGGAGTTTGCCCAGTTCCCTTTCTACCTGAGCGGGCTGCGTCACACAGCCGACTTCGTGGAGGCGATCGAGAGCGTGCGGGCCATCTGCCGGGAGGCCGCCCAGCGCCACGGAGTGCTGAGCTACCCCAGTGGCTACCCCTTCCTCTTCTGGGAGCAGTACATCGGCCTGCGCCACTGGTTCCTGCTGGCCATCAGCATCCTGCTGGCCTGCACCTTCCTCGTCTGCGCCCTGCTGCTGCTCAACCCCTGGACGGCTGGCATCATCGTGAGTACGCACCCTGATGCATGGGGATGGGGGGGTGACTGGCCATGCTGCCCTCCTGTTAGGTGGGGATGGGGACATCCAGCCCTGCTTCCATCCTGCTGGGTGGCCCTGGGTACCTGCTTCATGGGTGTGGGGTGGTGGGGTGGCCAGGGGCACCCTGGGTGGCAGGGACACCCATATGGAGGTGGCAGTGGGTGGGGGGACACCCTTTTGGAGGGATCAAGGACATTGCTTATGAAACGAACATACGGAGGGGACAGGCATCTGGGGACATCCATGCAGAAGAGGGTGAGGGGAACACCCATATGGAGGATCAGGGACACCCCTTATGAAGAGAACATGTGTAGTGGGCAGGGGTTTGGGGACATCCATGCAGAGGAGGGTGAGGGCCACCCCCAATAGGTGGGACAGAGGGAAACCCTGAATAGAGGGGAAAAGGAGCAATGGGGTGAGGCTGCCCTATATGGAGCGGTAGGATCAGGCATGCCAGGTGGAGGGGCAGAGGGGACAGCTGGTGAGAGCCACCCCTCACTGACCCCACCTTCCTCCCAGGTCTCCATCCTGGCCATGATGGCAGTGGAGCTGTTTGGCATCATGGGGCTGATGGGCATTAAGCTGAGTGCCATTCCTGTGGTCATCCTCATTGCCTCGGTGGGCATCGGTGTGGAGTTCACCGTCCACGTGGCCCTGGTGAGCACAGGCAGACCCCTGCCCAGCTGCAGGGCACCCCAGTTCCCACTCCCTGGCACCCTCACCCCCTTGGCCATGTGCCAATGGGTGGCACACGGGGATGAGCCCTGCGTGACGTCCCCACCCCATGCAGGGCTTCCTGACGGCTGTGGGGAGCAGGAACATGCGCTCAGCCGCAGCACTGGAGCACACTTTCGCCCCTGTGATGGACGGTGCTGTCTCCACCCTCCTGGGCGTTCTCATGTTGGCAGGCTCAGAGTTCGACTTCATCATGAGGTGAGTGCTGGTGGGGGGTAAACCAGCCACTTGCTGCCCCCCAAAAGCTTTGGCAACAGGGGCTGGTGAGCATGGCAGCCCCCCTGGCTGGCAATGCAGATGTGAGGCAGCTGGCGAGGATGTGTCTTGGTGCGGGCACCCACCCCATCTTGCATGGAGTCTGGGGACACATGGAGGGGCTGGGGTGTGTGGTGCGGGAAGCCGTGTTTGGGGTGGGACGGCGTTCATGGGGGCTGTGCCTGCTTACTCCCTCTGCCTGCGGCCCCTCCAGGTACTTCTTTGCGGTGCTCACCATCCTGACGCTGCTGGGGCTGCTCAACGGGCTGGTGCTGCTGCCTGTCCTGCTCTCTGTCATTGGGCCACCCCCTGAGGTACAAGACCCCCATCTTGCTTCTCCCTGTCCCTCCCCCACCCCGCACCCACCTCTCTTCATCCCCCATTGCCCCTCACCCTGTCCCCGCTTCACCCTATACCCATCCTTGTCTTGCTCACTCCCAACCTCGCCCCATACCCACCTCAGCCCATCCCTCATCCTGTACCATCCCTGCTTTACCCCATCCTTTCTCTGCCCCGTATCCAACTTGCCCCATACCTGCTTGACCACATTCCTGCCTCACCACACACTGGACTCCCCCCATCCCTCCCTGACCCATTTGACCCCATCTCTGCCTCACCCCATATCTCCCTCACCCCACACAGCCCTCGCCCCATCCTTGCGTCACCCCATACTCCTTGTCACCCCCTGCTCCTCCATCCCTGCATGTCCCCAGTCTCTCTGACACCATCCCCTCTCTCCCCAGGCATCCCCGGTGGATAATGGCCCGTGCCTGCCCACACCAGAGCCGGTGCCCCCGTGCCTGGGCCCCGGGGGGCTGTATGTCCGGCGTGCCCCAGCTTGGCCCGCCACCTTCCCTGACCCCTTGGACACGGAGCGCTATGCAGAGGGCATGGGGCCGGGCAACCCCCAGGGACCCTTCATCGTGCCCCCTGCCCCAGCACACATCCTGCTAGAGGCCGGCAAGGACCCCAGCTTCCCCCGCATCACCGTGAGTGTCTGGCCGCCGTGGCATTGCTGGCTCCCCGGCATCCCCTGGGAGAGGGTCATGGATAGAGCCAGGGGACGGGTGCTTGTGGGTCCCTGTGACCCTGGCGGGGTTGCCAGAGGGATTGTCAGTGTGGCTGGGGCCCTCACACGCTGTTTACCCCCGCCCCAGGTGCTGAAGCCCTACAAGGACAGCCCGGAGGTCCAGGGGAAGAAGGAAGCTCCCGGCCCGCAGCCTGCACCCTCCCTGCCCTTTGGGGAGCCGTGCCCAGTGCTGCCCCGAGACTACCCGCAGCCCTGCCCAGCGGGCACCTGGTCAGCCCCCCCTGCAGCCCTGCCTGCCTACAGCACCCACCTGCAGGGTCCTGTCGGTGGCTATGCCACTGTCACGGCCACCGCTTCAGTGACGGTGGCCCTGCACCCCACGCTGCCTGGCTCCTATCCCAGCTTCAGCCCGGAGGGCTTTGCCAGCAGCCAGCGGGACTGCCTGGAGGATCCCAGTGTGCCCAGTGCCAGCGGCACCACTGTGCCCGATGCCTTCGAGATGCAGAGCATGGGACGCCGTGGGGCAGGTGCCCGGCGCTAGGTGAGCCTGGGGACGTGGGCACCCTACCCTGGGACTCATGCACAGCGGCGTGGGGCACGGGGTGGCTTTGGAGGGACCCAGCCGACCCCCCTGTTCTCTCTCCCCACAGGTTGCTGACTTGTGGGCAGAGCATCTCCCCAGCGTGCGGCAGGCACAGGAGGGTGCAGATCAGGGTTGCCCGCATTGTGCTGCTAATCGCCGGAGCGGCGATGCCCCTAGTCTCGGCCGAGGAGCACCAGCCCCCTGTGACCCCCTGCAAAGGGACTCGGCAGGGCAGGCTGGCACTTCTATGCAAGCTGTGTGCAGGCCACGCTGTGCCTGTGTGTCCCCCGCCCGGGGCTGTCGATGGTGCCACATCCCCCCCACCCAGGGTTTGGGATTATCCTGCCCCGGGCTTGTTGCCCCCCCCAGAAATGGAAGCACTAACCCCCACTCTGTTTCTGGAGCTGCTGGTGAGGCGGGCTCAGTGCCCTGCCAGCTCCCCCCCTGCGGGGTCACTGCCTGCTCCCTGTCACCTCCTCCTGGGACCCCCGACCCGGGCCACAAGCTGGGGTGCCCCAACAGGGTGCCCTGATGCCCCCTGTCCCAATAAAGGGGCAGCCCCAAAGCCAGCCATGCCCTGGGGGTGCCATGGGCAAGGCCTGGGGCGGGCACTCCCCCACCTTTATTTATTGCAAAGGGAAACTATCTATAGAGAGATATATATTTTTAAGCTTATTTTAAAAGATTTATTTCTCAGCCTCACCTGGCTGCCCAGGGTGCAGGCAGGGAGGGGGCAGACCCTTTGCCAGTGCAGGGCTGCCGGCCAGAGGCAGCGGGAGCCCAGGGCAGGGTTGCAGACCCGGTTCATGCCCCTGCTCCAAAGGGTGTTGGTGGCCACGGGCAGCTCACCCCCTCTGACACGCTGCTCCATGCCTCAGTTTCCCCACCGGTGAGCATGGGAGGGCTGGAGATAGGGGATGTGCTGCAGACCCAGGGAGCCTGTTGCTCCTATCGCACAGGCAGGGTTTTGGCGGGTGGTCCTTGGGTTGGTCCTTGCTCTGCCGAGCCCCAGAGCTGTCCCATGATCACGGCCCCTCGTGCAATGCTTGTGCTCTGCCCTGGTGACAGCATGTGCTGGTGTACACCCAGGGCAGCGCATGCTCACGTGGGCACCTGTGGTGCCACCGGCCACATCTTGCTGGGAAAGCAGATTTCTCACTGTGTCCCAGTGCAACGGGCCTGTCCGTGAGGCCAGCCCCTGTCCCCATCCCCGTCCCAGGCACCGTCTGCGCCGTTACCCAGCACTTTAACTCCAGCGGTGTTTGCCGTGCCTGTGGCCCCGGCCTCCCCCAGCCCCCAGACACTGCTGCTGATCTGGGGTGGCCCTGGGGACCCTGTCCCCGTGCCAGGCGTGGGCACGGTGGGCAGCCCCCCCCCCCCAACACGCCATCTAAGTTATTTATATCAAAGAGAGCAAAGGTTTATTTTTGTAGTTTGTACAGGCGGTAGTGGGGACCGAAGGTTTATTTTTAAAGAGTAAATATATATATATTATATATAAATTACCTGCCATGTCCAGCCCTTTCTTTTGTGGGGGACACAGCTGGGGGGGGGGGATGCTTGAGACAGACCCAGCTGTGTGTGCGCATGCAATGGGACGTGCGGACAGGGGTGGTGCACGCTGTGGAGAGATGTGTAAGAGTGTGTGTGGCACATGGCGGGGGGGCTGGCGGCCTGCCCCCCCCACCCCGGGGCTATGAGGAGCTGGGGGCTGTTGGCAGGGCTTGGGGTGGGTTTTCGGGGGGGGGGAGGGGGCAGGGGGGGAGGTGTGCAGCGGTGCTGGGTGGGTGCAGAGATGCCAGGGTCTCCCCTCCCACTTGCCCCCCGCCTAAGCCCCAGGGTCCCCATCCCGCTCAGCCCGTTTCCCACCCCTGCCACGGGGAGGAGGTTGCGCCCCTGCCCAGGCCGGTGCCAGCGCTCGCTGCCTGCTGCAGCACGGCCCCACTGCCGGGGGAGGGCAGCACGGCCCTGGGGAAGGGCCCCAGCACAGGGGCCGGGAAAGAGGGAGCTCACCCTGTGACCCCATGGCCCATCTCCAACCCATCCCCCCACACACACGCCCTGCTCCCCGCACCCCTTTTTGGGGTGACCCGCGCATCCTGCCCTGACCCCGAAGCCGAGGCGTGGGGCAAAGGGCTTTATGGATGCTCTTGGCTGCGCCACTCCTCCGGCAGTGCCCAGCCCCGCAGCCTGCCCCACTGCGGAGCACCCGGCCGGGGCGGGGGCACTGCCGCTGCCCGAGGCCCCCGGTCAGGCTGCGGGGACCGCGGCGCCCGGTCCCTACTTGGCCTGCGGGTCCAGGTGGCGGTGGTGGTCGCGGGGCCGCGTGCCGCGCCGGGGCCGGCAGAGGCGGGAGGGCACCCCGCTGCCCCTCCTCAGCGCGTGGGCCCGCCAGGCTGCCGCGATGCTCTCCACCTACAGGGAGGGGGACAGGGATGGGACCGCAGCGTAGTGTGTGTGTCGTCCCCCCAACCGCAGTCCTGCAGCATCCTCCAGCCCCGGAGGCGCGCCGGGGCACCCCGCGGGGAGGCAGCAGCTCACCGGGATGAGCAGGTCCCGCTGGTTGTGGCTCTCCAGTGTCGCCAGCTCGCTGGGTGCCAGCAGCGGCAGGCGCAGCTCCCGCACAGGCAGGGCGGCCACCTCGGGCACTGGGCGCTCCAAGACGGCCTGCGGGATGTGCGGGATGGGGCCGGTGATGCCCTGGGCAGCGGGCGTGGTGGTGGGGCGGTAGTGTGTGGGAGCAGGGAAGACGGGGTTTGGCGGGGGGGTGGGCACACGACGGGACGCGACGGGGGGACGAGGGCGGGGGGGCGACACAGCCTCTGTGCCCATTACACAGCCCCCGGCTCAGGGACAGGACGCCTGCGTTCCCTGCCTGGGCTGCGGGTGTGGGCGGGGGCTGGGTGGGGAACACGGGGACGGGGGGGGGTGTGGGGGGGTGTGGGGATGTCCTGGCACCCCTGGCTGGCTCTGCCTGGGGGGGGCGGGGGGGCAGCCAGGACCACCCACTCCCGTCACCGCCATACTGCACTCACTGAGCTGACGTGTGCCCACTCCCGCACGGCCTGCACCAGGTCCAGCTCATCCACGGCCAGACGGTCGCTGCGCAGCACCCGTGCCAGCACGGCGTCAGAGAGCTCATGGAAGCCCTGTGTCTGCACCACCGCCTGCCAGCACACCACAGCACTAGGGCATTGGTACTGGGACCCCACAGCACCCCCCCACCCCCACCATGGGCCATTGGGCCCATCCTGGTGCCATCCCTGCCTGGCACCCCAGCATCCCCCACCCAGACCCCCATCCCCCGGCAACCCAGTACCCCTCAGCCAGCCTCTACCTGGCACCCAGCATCTTCTCCCGATACACCATTTGCTCCCTTTCCTCCCCTGCCCAGCCTCCATCTATGCCATTCTTAGGGGTCCGGCTCCCCTGCCTCATGCTGTGTCCTCCAGTGTTCCCCATGCCATGTGCCCCTGGTGCTCCCCATGCCCTGGGGTACCCCGTGCCATGCTCCCCCATCACCCACAGCCATACCGCAGTGCAGCCCTCGATGAAGGCCAGGCAGTGCTGCTGGAGGTCTGCCTGCCCGTAGGTCACCGCAGCCTGTGGGACAACACAGACACTTGCGAGGGACCCCCCCCCTTGCCAAAGCCCTACAGAGACACGGGCACTCTCAGGGACCTAGGTGACGTGAGCATCCCTGTGCGTGGGTGCCACGTGTGGTGGGGAAGGGGCACCAAGGTCCCCTCCTTTCCTGGCCTGCCCCATGGCAAAGGGTTTGGTGGCTCTACCGCCCACAATGGTCACTCAGCCCCGCTGTCAGCAGGAAGCACCTGATGATCCACTGCTGCTCGGGACGTGACCCAGCCCCAGGTGGGCAAGGGGCCCCAGTATTGCTTTCACAAGGCCACACTGCGGGGACATGGGGCCACCCGTCCCCAGCGCTCCTTGCGTGGGCACAGGGTCAGCTTAGAGCCACCCACATGTGCCCCATGCCCTGGTGCCAGCCCCAGCCTGCCCCATAGCTGCCATCCCCCACTGCACCAGGAATTTGGGCTGCTCTCATCCTCCCCCAGCCCTACGCAGTGATGGTCATCCCAGGGCTGGTACTGCCCATCTGGGCACCAGGAGGATACACGCTTGACCCCCATGGCAGTGGCCCCTGCGTGTGGGGTACTCTGGACCAGCACAAGCAGGGCAAGCATCGCCTCCCCCTCCACCACAGCAGGGGACCAGCATTGACGCAAGCGGAGAGGGAAGGCTAGATGTTTTCTTCAGGTTTGTTTTGTTCTGGGGTTTTGGGGTTTTCTGTTTGTTTCCTCCAGGCCAGTTTTAGCTCTGTTTATGCCGCGGTGGTCTGGCACCACATCTGGCAGGAGTTTCTGTGTTCTGAAGCCGGCATCTCACCCCGAGAGCATTGCTTCGACCCATGGGAGGTAGAACAAATCCCCCTTCTCTTGGGAGCAGCCTTGGTCCCACCAAGCAGCATGGCAGTGCCATTGGGACTCCTCCAAGGCTATTTTTAGGTGCCCAACTCTCAGCAGGGTTTTTTTGGACTGGCCCCAAAACCATGAGAGCTCCCAGAAACCCAGTGCCTCCCAGTTTCATGCAGATGATGGCAAAGCCCTGGCACTGGGGAGCTCTGGCCACCCCTGCCCAGGGCAGTGTGAGGACATTTCCCTGCCAGGCTGTGGTGGCCCCAGTGTCCCTTGCAGCCCTAGTACAATGTGCCCAGGAGCTGGCAGGGCAGCTGCTGGGCCAGGGAAGGGTTGGAAATCCTGCCCCACCATACAGCCAAGAGCAGGAAGGGCCAGCTCCTGCCCCAAAATCAGACAGGTTATTTTTAACCCCTTGTGACCCCACGGGGGGTCACACTCACCTGCAGAGCCTCGCAGACCTGCTCCACACTCAGTGTGTCCTTGATGAACTCAACGCAGATCTGGAAGGCAGATGGATACAGTGTGGGCAGAGCAGGGACTCAGCCCCGCCACCCACTCCTGTGGCTCTCAGCACCCCCTGAGCCCCCAGGACATGAGATATGGGACACGGGACATGGGGTGGAGGCACCTCCAGCTCCGCACGGTTTCATAAGGCAGCAATGGAGTACTGATTCAGCCAGGGACCAAGTTTGATGTGACCAAACCCCAGTGAACCTCATAGCTCCAGGTGGGTCACCTAACCCTGGCCACAGTCACTAGCCACGGCCTGCCACAGCGGACGGCCCTGGTGCTGGCTGCAGTGCACTGGGTGACCTCAGCTTTGCCCAGCCCTGCCTGCCAGCTGCTCTCTGCCTGTGGTCGTTGAGGGACCGGCATCTCCAGCTGCAGCACACACGCAGGCAATGTAGGTGGGATGCGGCCAGATGGGCACATCTATCAGGGAGCAGGACCTCCCTCCTGCCCATCTCAGCTGCCTCCCATGCAAAAGGGTCAGAGCCCCTGGGAAACCCAAGGGGATGTGACATTCAGGGAGGATCCATCAGCTGGAGCAGAAGGGCCCTGAGTCACTGGTGGGAGGGAGATGAAGTCACCCTGCAGCTGGGGACACAGCCACGGGTTTCCCCGGCTGCCCTTGGTCATCCCCCTTCCCCCCCCCGCCCCTCCTCTATGGCTCTCCCCACTGCAGGTCATCTCTCCGAGGATGCATTTGCTGGATGGTGGCGTGGGACTCGTGTGGCCAGGACACTGGGTCCCCCTTTTTGCAGCACCCTTTATGTCCCTTCCCTGCCCAGCCAGCTGCTTGACAGCCCTGTGCCACATCTGGGGTCGGGCTGAGCTTTCCCCCACGGGGTGATGGGGCAGGTCCCATCCCACTGCCCCGGCACAGAGCAGCCAACAGTTCCTCAGCGAGGTCCTTCCCCGGTGGGAGGGGAGGGGAAGTCCAGGCGCGAGATGGCGGGTCACGCGATCAGCCCGGCTGTAATTCAGGAATCGCTCTGATGACGTGGCCCAACCGCCCTCCCCAACGCCGAGCCGCTCCAGCTTCTTGACCACTCCTCGTCTGGCTCCCACCCCTCCTTTTTGCTCCCTGCTGCTTTCCCAAAACCTTCCCGCCCCAAGCAGCACCCCCTTGAAAGCACTGTGGCTGGGGTGCTGAGCGCTCCGCAGGACCGGGGCTTTCCCTATGGCTTCATCCTGCCAGATGACCGGAGGGCACCCGTGGGCGATGGCATAGGGGCTTTCCTGCTGCCCTTTGCCGTGCGGGAGACAAGAGGCCCCGTGCCCTTCCCCGGGATTCCCCAGCTGCTGCGGGGCTCCGGGATGGTGCTGCACCGCCTCAAGGGGGATCCCACTGGAGACCCCCTCCAGGATCGAGAAGCAGGGGCTGAGCCTGCAACGGACCCAGGTGATGCACCATGGTGCTGTCCTCAGAGCCACCTCCAGCCACCAGCCATGCAGGGACCATCTTGGGGCACTCCTCAGCATGGGCGTACTCAGGGACCACCGCCCCCAGTCTAAGCAGGGCCATACCTTGCACAGGTCCTGCAGGCCATACTCTATCGACGAGGTCAGCACCTCCAGAGCCTGCAGGCAAGAGACACCTTGTGAGCATTGGCCTGCAGGGCCATGGATGGGCATGGCAGCCCAGGGGCCAAGGGCACATGTCCTCCTGCCTCCGTGGGAGCTCCCAGGTGGGGCATGGCAGGGGGAAGGGGCTGCCGCATGGGGGCATGTGCAGGTGTACTGCTCTGGTGTCCCCATTCCCAGTATCCAGGGTGTGCACAGCCAGCTGTCCCAAGGTTGGGGCAGACACGTGTGGGACAAGGTGCCCTGGACATCCCACTGTACTGAGCTGAGACCCCACACACTTATTGCACTGTTAGCCAGCCAGAAAGCATCATGCAGAGCAGCCCCTCCACCTTCGGCACCCCAAGAGCTGCAAAACACCCCCTAGCCCTACATTCCTCCTTGTCCCTCCCATGCCCATGGCCCCCACCAGCCCCATCCCCACTCACAATCTGGCTGTTGAGGGTGACACTGTTGGTGTAGAGGAACTCGATGACAGCCAGGAAGACCTCAGGCTGCACGTTGCCCAGGACGAAGGGGCCCTGGGGTGGGATGCTGTTGGGGGGGTCCTCGCTGCCTGCCAACCCCTGGCTGAGCATCCTCCGGAAAGCCTGGCAGCGGCATGCCAGCACGCAGCGGTGCGCAAATATCTTCTGCCGCTCTCGGCCCACCACAAATGTCACGTCGCTGCGGGGGAGAGGGGACTGTGAGGGATGGGGTTCCTTGGGAAGCTGGGGCATGTGATGCCCTGGGGCTGGGACAGGGCACACAGGCAGTGACCAGCTGGGTGCCCATCCTGTCAAGGTAGCGTCCTTTAGTTTTAACCAAGGGGCTTTTCCCAAGCACGGAGGGGTCCTTGCTAGTGGCTCCTTGCAGCTGTCTGAATGCTACAGGTCGGGTGAGCAAGATGGGGCCTCTGGAAAGCACAGAGAGCCACGGGTGCCAGCACAGCCAGCCACGGGTGCTGGCACAGAGTGGGGAAGAGAAAGGCCCGGGACAGCTGGAGAAAGTGGCTTTCTCTTTTGGCACGGCAAAGTGGGGGAAAGTGCGGCTGCCACCAGGCCCAGCCTCCTTGACTCATGGGCACTGACTCACGGGCTCAGGGATGCGAAGCTTCCGTCATCACCGCCGGTGGGGTTGGCACTGGCCCTCCCTGCACCTGCGGGACAGGGCAGCCTGCACTGCACACTGGGGCATGGGGTCCCACTGCCCTGGTCCCCCACGGCCCCCCAGAACGGTTCCCCAGCCCTGCAGCCCCTGGAAGGGAAGGCAGGATCAGGGGAAAAGGAGTGGGCAAAGGCCAGAGAGTCTCCAGCCTGTGTGCGCTGTGCGGCCATGGCCCATCCATCCCCTCGTCCCCTCCTCCTCTCTTCCCCCACCCCAGCAGCGCAGTGAGCAGAAGACATGCCACCCAACCTGTAGCTGTCACAAGGCCGTGCACAAACACACCACCCAACCCTCGCAGCATCCCGCAGAGGTTGTGCCCACCAGAGGGAAGGGCATCTGGGTCATCCCACAGGTATATTGCGATACACATGGCTGGGGTGTGCTGGGCGGTGTGAGGAGAGCCTGACAGGACCTCCGTGACAAGGGGGACCAAATTAAACTGCTCTGTGGCTAGGGTCCACAGGCCAAGTGAGGGAAGCAGGGTGCAGGCTGCGGGATGAAGGCTGTGAGATATGGGATGCAGGCTGCAGTTATGGGATGCAAGGTCTGGGATGCAGGATGCAGGCTGCAGGATGGGTGCAGGATGGCTGCAGGATGCAGGATGCAGAAGGAAGGATGCAGGATGTGGGGAGCAGGTTGCAGGATGTAGAATGAAGGCTGCAGGGTGCAGGCTGCGGGATGCAGGCTGCAGAAGGAAGGATGCAGGATGAAGGTTGATGGATGCAGAGTGTAGATTTCAGGTTGCAGGATGCAGAATGAAGGCTGCAGGATGTGGGCTGCGGGATGCAGGATGAAGGGTGCGGGATGCAAGATGCAAGTAGCAGGATGTGGGCTGGGGATGGCCAGGAGCTGGCAGCCGCTTCCGCACTGCCTGGTGCTGTGGCTGGGGAGTTTTCACTGGGATTTCTCTTCTGGGTGGCCAAAATTTCAGCAGGGATGGGGATTTCCTCAGATAGCACTGGCATTTGTGCCAGGCCTCAGCATGAAGCGGGCAAAGAGGCCCACACAGCTAGCCAGCTCCCAGGCAGGACGTGCAGTGTAGGTGGGGGGTGGCCGAGGCAGTGGCTCTCCATCTCCGCGCTCTCTGCTCCGGAAGGAGGTGGCAGGGACACCAGGCGCGGCGAGGGGGGCCAGCTGGGCTGCCGCCTGCTCTCTGGGGAGGTCGGTGATGTGGAAGGAAAGCACCGGTGAAGCCCGGGTGGGAAAGGAACCAAGCACGGGTGGCTGCCCCTGGGGAGCACGGCGGCTGCAGTACCCCCACCCCTGGCAAGGGCAGGAGCCCTGGCGCGGCATTTAGCCTGGGACACTGCCTTGCCCTGCTGGCACCAATGCCCGGGGACAGAGGGGGTCTGGGCGCACCCGGGGACCTTCCCTCCTCCGGAGAGGCCGTGGCTGTCCCAGGGGGATGCACCCGCGCAGTCCTGGGCTCCTGCTCCCGTGCAGACGTGGGGGGAGCGCTGCAAAAGCCGTGCGGGATGCCCCGGGGCGTGCACAAGCCAGGCCGGCCCCGCCAGCTGCCCGGGGCTCCCCGCACTGCCCGGGGGCCCCAACCCCCCCCCCGGCCAGGCTCGGAGCCGTGGGTTAGCAGCACGGAGCGGGCACCGGGGGGCTCGGCATGTCTGGGGAGGTGGCAGCCCCCCGGCCCCTCACCTGAACTGAGGGTTGTTGACCAGCGTGCGGAGGGCGGCGGTGAAGGCAGCCGCTTCGCCCTGCAGCCGCGCCGAGCAGGCTCCGGCCATGGGCTGCCTCGGGGAGGGCGGCGGAGGAAGGCGGCGCAGGCAGCAGCGGGCGGGCGGGAGGCTGGCCGGCCTGGGAAGGCCGCGGGGAGGAGGCCGCCGCGCCGTACGACATGGCCCATTGCTAGGGAAACCTGGCAGGCAGCGCCGGGGCCAGGCAGCCGGGGAGAGAGAGGGGGGCGGCGAGCGGGGAAGCCCACCCTCGGTGCCGAGGCAGCTCCCTCCGGGCGTTTGGCGGATGGGAGCGGAGCGGGGAGGCCGGACGGCATGGCGGGCCGGGGGCATCCCCCGCCGCGGCTCATGGCACGGCCCCGGCACGGGGACCTGCCCCGCAGCCGGTGGCTTTGCTGGATGGGGCCCCGTGGATGGGGGCAGATGGGAGTGAAGGGAGGCAGGCGGCTGGGATTTTGGGAAAGGCAACACAAAGATCACCTCCACATGCACAGCCCCCATGGAAAGCCGCTGGGCGTGGCTGGGTCCCCCGCACCGGGAGCGGAGAAAACTCGAGCCCAGCGGGGAGATCTGTGCCCTGAAATGGAAAAAGTCTCCTCTCCTGCCGATGCTCCAGGCCAAAGCACTGCAGCTCTCGTGTCTGTTTAGGACACAAGCGATCAGAGGCAGAAAAAACATAACCAGCCTCGCCCAAGCCCAGACCAGCTGCTGTGCCAGGGGATGCCCCGTCCCTTTTCTCCCAAGCCTGGCTGACCCCAAGCAGCCTGCGGATGGGGAGGTGGCGAGGGTGCCCATGGAGGGACCCACCTTCGCTTGTCAGTGGCGGTGGGAGGGAGAGGGAGGAGCAGGGCCCGCAGCCTATGGCAGCACCCCAAAGGAGCGGGGGTCCAGCTGCCAGCGAGCTTGGCAGTGCTAGTCAGTGGCAGGCTATAAATACCTCTGATGAGAGATAGAAACACAAAAGCCGTCTCCGCTTTCCTCAAATAGCTCAGCAGCCGGGCCAGACAAAGGCGTATTGACAGGGCGGCCACAGAGTACCAGCTGGGCTGGGCTCTGCCTGTGGAGAGAAACGCCACTTGGGGTTGGGAACCCGCAGCAAACCTGCCCTCAGATCGAGGCATTGCGGCAGCAGGGTGCCCGGCACGCGGTAGGGCTGTGCTCAACGGGTGCCCACCCGCCCACACTCTCCCTTGGTGCAGGGGAGGGGATAAGTACCTGAAGGATGCAAACCTTTGGGTAAAATCAAGTTTTTGGAGGTCCCAGCCCCAGTGCAGGCCATAGTTGGGGTGCAAAGTGGTGATCACAGTGGCTGTTCTCCACCCACTGTTCTTCCTTTGCCCATTCAACACCAGCAAGCATTTTTCAGGGCTGGCAGGGAGCAGATGAGGTTGGAGGGCACATACCTGGGAGCAACCATGTCCCTATGCTGGCACAGCTGGAAACACAGACAGGGCAGGAGTGAAAGGGGACTGGGCTGTCCAGGGACCAGGAAACAAGGAGTTATGAGAGCCATGCCTCAGAGCAGCCCTGGAGAGCTGCCGTGTCACATAGCAACACATCACGCTCCAGGAGCACAACAGGTTTGGCCTCACTCATTGCAACTTGCAGGACCAAGACTGATCCGGGGCAGCCAGGAACACGACATTGGCTAGAGACAATTCCCCTGGGTTTACCCCAGCAGGGCAGGAGTGGCGCTAGGGGTAAGTGTGGGACCAGATGCAGGCAGGAGGGCTGGGGAGGTGGGAGGTGCTCACCCGTGCAGGGGGCAGAGGGGGGGAAAGGCTGGGGATGGGAGAGCAGAAGGCTGGATGGACTGCGTGTGGCTGCGCTGATCAGCCCCAGCTGGCCAAGGCTTCTGGGGATGGAGGTGCTGGAGAAGGGAAGGCAGCTGCCACAGTCCCCCCAGGCCCTCTGCATTCAGCCCCATGGGGACCTGCATGCCAGGGGGCAGGGAGAAGCGAAGCAGAGAGGCAGTAGGATGGAGACACTGGGGGACAACACGCCTCCCCCAAAACACTCAGAGCCATGTCTCCTTTCCAGACCACCCATATGGCTGAACAGCCCTCCCCAGAGGTGGCCCTGCCAGCCCAGGTGACAGCTGCGGACAACACTGAAGCCCCTCCACTCCGGGCCACCCGCCGCAGCTCCCAGCCCCCAGCCCCAACACAGGGCACCGAGGAATGCAAACCACCACTCCTGCCCTCCCGCCGCAGCTCAATCATCAGCACCCACCCAGCACCCCTGGCCAGCCGCCGCAGCTCGCTGGGGGCAGCCCCAGGGGGCAGGCGTTCCTCCATCGGCCCCTGGATGCTCCACAGCCGCGTGAGCTTCTCTGGGCTCCCCCTCTTCCAGCCCATCCTCAAGACCCGTCTTGAAAACACTTACAGGATGCGGCCGGATGAAGGCTGCAAGTTTGATGCGAGGCGGATGCAGCGGGTGCTGGAAGGGGCCCTGGCCAGCACCCTGGGGACCACGGTCTACAGCCCCCAGGGCAGTGCCCTGCTAGCCCAGAGCCTGGCTGAGCTGCTGCGGAGCCAGGCGAAGGAGGTGGTGCCACCCCGCTACAAGCTGGTCTGCCATGTGCTGCTGGGCCAGCAGGGCCAGCAGAGCCTGCTGGTGGCCAGCCAGGCACTGTGGGACCCTGAGAGTGACAGCTTTGCCTCTGCCACCTTCTCCAATGCCTCCCTCTTTGCTGTGGCCACAGTGCATGGGGTCTACTTTGAGTAGCTCCTGCCTCTCTCTCCACCCAGCCCTGTAGCGCTGCAGGGGGAGAGCAGCTGAAATAAAGAGGTTTGCTCCAGCTGTGGCTCATACCTGGTGGCTTTGGCCATGGTGCATGCAAGGAGCAAGACATGGATGCACCTCAGTGTCTTGATGCTCACTACAACCCCCAATCTGGGCTCACACCCACACTGTAGCTTTCACTATCTGGTTTGCAAGAAGACCCAAGCTGCAGCAAATCCAACCCAAGAGGCTGCATTACCCTGGAGGAGGCAGCTGCCCCAGGACCATGCTACAAGGAGCAGCCCAGCACAAGCAGCTCCCAGACAGATTGATTACACGAGCACTGGGGCAGGGGGTGACAGATCACCTTCAAAGCAAGCTCATGGAGCAGATTAAATCCCTCCTCTTTCCTGGCTTCATTCCCAGCTCATATCCCATCACAGGAGGCATCATAGTGCAAGGACCCAGGCAACCCACCCAGGCCCAGGCTACAGCCCCTGCCTTCTCCAGCTCAGCAGAAGCAGGAGAGCAGCTGGGTTTGGCCCAAGTGCAGAGACACTTGGGAATGAGAGTCTGGCAGCAAAAAGGAGAAGCTGAGGCAGCTCCAGGGCTCCACAAGCATCAGCAAGTGCTAACGCTACCCTTCCTGCCAGCCCTGGGAAGAGCAGTGGAGGTACACCATGATCTCCTCATTCCCATCCTGCCTCCCTCACCTTGTCCCCCAGCAACAGCCAATGTCAAGAGGGGTCTTGCCTGGCAGGCAGAAGCAGCCCTGGAGCAAGGATGAAGGCCTTTTGTGACCCCAGCTCTAAGCAAGACAGACCCAGTTTGCCCTTACACAAATAAACTTTTATTGAGGTGAGTCAGGGACAGGGGAGCTGCACATGGACAGACCAACAGGAAAATAAATAATTCCATATAAATAAGATACATAAATAGTCCCACATGGCAGAGACTGCCTTGAAACAAGAAACCTCCCCAGGTCCCAGCGAGATGAGGACTTCTCCAGGCAAGCCCTCAGATCTCATCCCCCCCACGCTTTATCAAACCTCAAGTTGTACCAGACAATTCACAATTTGGGAGCAGACAGGGCACAGCTGGGCCCAGCACAGCCCCCTCCTTAGTGTAGCAGTTGTGGAGCAGCACACACCAGCCCACACAGCCCCTGGCAGGGCAGGCAGCGCCCTTCACCCCTGTCCACCCCTGGGAAGGAGTTTTCCCTACCCCACAGCAGCCAAGCCTTGAGGTCAAGGCTGTGCCAGTCCTCTCCAGGCCATGGCGAGGGTCTGTGCAACCAGTGCATCACCTTGGGCAGGACACCCTGAGCCCCCACTGCAGGCAGCTGCCAGCCAGGGCAGGCTGGAGCACCAGGCCATTAACAAGGCACAGCCAGCCCCAAACCTGGCTGCAGAGCACTCACCCACCACCTCCCTGTGCCACCCCAGTCCACTCCACCAAGACCAGCACAACCAGAGCAGGAGCTGCCAGTGGGAAGACAGCGATTGCCCAGAGCCAGGGAGCAGCAAGGATGTCCAGACCTGCTGCTGTAACCACATCCACATGTCTTAGTCCAGAGTCCAGCTGAGCACCAGGATACAGGGTGCCCAGGCAGGCAGCCAGCACCACAACATACCTCCCATCCCATGGGAGGGCAGGGGGAGACCTCTACGTCCAGAGAGGGTCCCCCAAGGTCCCATGCTAGGCCTCAGCCCGTTCTTGGAGGAGCTTGAGGATGTATCTGAGGCGGTGGTGGAGCTCAGGAGAGCAGCCCAGCTCCTGGATGCTGCAGAGCTTGTAGGTGTAGGAGTTGCGCTCCCGGTTGATGTAGGTGACAAGGCAGGAGTGGTCAGGCTTGCTAATGATCACCTTGGTGTGGTCATTGTAGAAGTTCACCTAGGAGACAGGTTGGGCTTGGTTTAACCCACGCTTCCCGCAGCGTGTTGGGAGCCAGGATGGAGCCACACTTCCTGCCTCAACCTGTTCCTCCTCCCCGACCTGCCTGGGAGCATCCCTGCTCCATGCCCCACGGCAGGAACACACCAAGCCCAGGACAAATGGAAGCAGCCAACTGAAGTGTCATGTCCCCCATGGACTGGACAAGCTGCAACCAGCAGCTCTGGGCACTGGAGCAGCATCCTGCACCCACAGCTGTTTCCACAGCTGGATTTTGCACTCAGGCTGGGGCAGACAAGATTTAACACAGACCAGGAGTCCCCAGCTAGCACCCAGACCCCTGTGGGGAGGAGATCCCCACTGTGCCCCACACGTACCTGGAGGGTGCCACTGCTGAAGAGCATAAGCAAGGCTTGGTCAGTCTTTACCCACTGCAGGAGGAGCAGGGCTGGCTGCCCAAGGTCATCTATGCTGGGCAAGTCACCTCCCTTGGAGAGAAGGGTCTGTGTAAGCCACTAGTCCCATACACTGGAGCACTGCCACCAGCATACACACAGCTAAACCTGGACACACCCCCAGTGGGCCCACTCCCAGGACAACTGAGTGTCCACCTGGCCACAGCCTGTGAGCAGGGAGTCCCACAACCCCAGGCAGTGTGGTCAAGCCATAACCCAACATCCAGCCTACCCATGATCCAAGGCCAGCCCAGGACCCCAGCACCCACCTTCATGAGATGCTGCTCCATGTAGGACGCAAAGTAGCACAAGACACTCATCTGTCCCTGCAGCTGCTCGGGGATGGCGGCCGCAGAGAACACAAGGTGTTTGCTGTTGGTCGGGTTGTAATGCACCGTCCTGGGAGGGAGCAGACCATGAGCTTTGGGGCCACCCAGCACCAAACCCACCCCTGCAGAGCCTCCCCTCACCCCTTCCCACCCAAGGGGCTCCCCCAGAGACACCAGCCCCTTCCACACCGCTTACCTGTGGTTTGGGGAAAGTGTCATGTGCGTGCCATTGTTGAAAAGGACCCCGATGCTGTGGTTGGAGAGTTGGTAGCCAAAGCCGTACTTGTTGGAGTAATCTACCCACTTGCTCACCCAGACAAAATGCTCATGGCGGGCCAGGGAAGCCGGGTTTTTCTCCGCTGGTAAAGAGGAAAGGGGGTGAGCAGAGCAGGCAGCCAGCCCCTGTCCATCTCACCTCCCCAGAGGGGAGCAGACCCCCCCCACATTGGGCTCTGGCAGCGTTTAAGGTACACCAATAGCAGCTGTGCTTCATCCCATGGGGAAGGGGATGCACAGCTCCCTGTCCTGTCCCAGAGCAGTCCAACCAGTTTACCTGGGGGCATGGAGGAGAGGCAGGTCCGCAGAAGCCGGACAGCCGACTCGATGATGGCAGAGGCAGTGATGCAGTCTTCAAAGGCTGTGAAGAGAAGACGACAGGCTGAGTCAACAGGCCCCACTATCAGTCAGGGCAGGACAGGAAGCTCAGGGCAGGCTGGGGTGGCCTGAGCAGGTATTGCTCACCCTCGCAGCTGCTGGCCATCGTCCCCCGGACGGAAGGGGACACAGACTTGTGAGATGTCTCCTCCACCACTGTCTCCACAGGGCTAGAGCTGGTGCTGCGGCACGATAGGGGGGTGGCCTGCAGAGAGACCTGGCTTTATTACCATCCTGACCGCTCCCCCAAGAAGGGGTGTGCACAGGCTCAGGAATGTTCTCACCTCATTCCCTTCCACAGTTTTATAGCTCATCTGCCGGCAGATCGAGGTCTTCATCAGCCCAGTGACCAGCTTGGAGATGTCATCCTTGTCCTCCAAAGAGCCCTTCTTGGCTGAGAAGAGAGCAAGTGATGAGCACGCTGCTGAGCACAGTGGATGGGGACATCTGGGCCACCCCTCCCAGTAGCTCAGCTCTCCCTCATCTGCTCCCATGCCCTCAGTGGTGACAATGGTGTCAGATAGCTGCCTCCCACTTTCACTTCCCAGTTCTCATGCAACACAGGGCTTCCAGGAGGAACTGCCCTGTGGGTTGCAGCACATCATCCGCTCTCCAGGCACACACCCATGCCAGGCCACCAGCACCAGAAGGGCAGGGGCAAGCCCAGCTTGTGCTAGCCCTGGACAGGGGGCCCATAGAGACCCATCAGGAGGTCTCTCCAGGAGACGGGACTCACTTCTCCCTGGAGGAAGGACCACCCAGAGGCTCCTAGGCAAGTGCATGGACTCACCCTTGGGTTTCTTCTTCCCAAAGAGTGTCTTGGTGACTTTAGCAAACAGACTCTTTGCTGAGTTGGGGGGACTCAGCTCTGGAGCCATCACACAGCTGCTGGGAGGGAGCTTCTCAGGAGTGTAGCCCTGCAAAGAGGTCAAGACAGAGGTTTGGTTTCCATTGCCCACATGCTGCAGGCAGAGCAGCTGCCTTGGGCTGACCGCAGTCACTCACAGCCCTCCTGACAGTCAGCTTGCGTTTCCGTCAAGCCTTGGCCCCATGACTGGCTGTACAGGAAACAGCCTGTGCTACAGGGACAAGGCAGCAGGAGCGCACCAGATCCCTCGGTTCCCCTGGCTGGCATTTGGGCAGGACAGCAGCTGCTTCCTTTGAATGACTGAGACTTGGGCTCCAAGAACAGCACCCTGCACAGCCCAAAAAGCCTCATCCCACCTGGAGAAGGGTCAAGGCCAGGCCCCCACCCATTCACCTTGAAGAACTCATGGTCCAAGATCTCCTCGAGGGTGAGTCGGTCCTGGGGGCTGCGTCTGAGGATGCCGGCAATGAGGTGCTTGGCAGGCAGGGAGAGGAAAGCAGGGAGGGTGTACTCCACCTGCTTGATACACCTGTAGGTCTCCTTGAGGTCAGAGGTCTCAAAGGGAGGGTTCCCACACAGCAGGGTGTACCTGGGAGGGGACACGTGTGCCACCATCACATCCCTGCCAGGCTTATGACTCAGCAGCACTTAAAGCAAGGAAGTTATTGGCATGTGGCTGGCCACACCTGGCCAGGAGCATCACTTCCAGCCTGGGCAGCCACGCTCACATCCGGCCATGCTTCCTCCTAGCAACTGTTTAGAGCAACAGGTGAGGAGCCCTGGGGACAGCAAGAGGGCTGGCAGGCAAAGGCCACCCTCTGCCAGTGCCGCTTCTACCCCTGTGCAGCCACCGCAGTGGAAAGCAGAGCAGGAAGCTTGTGGGCAGCGGCCAGGCAAGGGGCTGGATGCGCCGAAGCAGCACAACAATCGCTCCCCATACAAACAGAGCGGCAGCTGCCGCCAGCCACAGAGATTTTCCGTTGTTTATCAGGTTCAGAGAGAGGTTGAGCCTGCTTTTAACCAGAGATGAATGGGGCACAACAGCGCCTGCCCTTTGCAGCTCCTGCTTGCACAGCCCCTGAGCAGCATCCCAGGATGGCTGGCAGCACCACTCCAAAGCAGGGCTTGGCAGGATCCAGCCACCCACTCCCCTCCCCCTGCCTTTCATCAAACACTGCAAAGCCACACGGCAAAGCACAAGAGGGCTTCCTCTTTGCAGCTGCTCCAGAGCCTGGCTCCCACTCCCCCCCAGCCCCACACAGGCAGGACTGCCCAGACCCCTCCCCACCCAGCAGCACAGACTTACATGACACAGCCCAAAGACCACACATCTGACTCCGGCCCATGGCCCTGCCTCAGCAGCACTTCTGGGGCCAGGTAGTTGGGGGTTCCACATATTGTCCTGTGGGGCAGAGTGCCAAGTTAGCACATGCTCTGCATCCCCTCACAAACAACCTCCCCCCTCCGAGCCCTGGGATTTAGCTTGCAGCCTGTCCTCCCCTCCATTTCGCTCTTTGTGGCCAAAGCCCCCCTCCATCTACAAGGACCCCCATACAGACTTCCCCCTGCCTCCAACTCCCAGGGGTCAGGAGCAGCTGCTCCTGAGGAGCTGTTGGGAAGAGCTTGTCCTAGAGCCGGGGAGGAACAGAGCCTTTGTGTCCCAGCCTGCGCAGCCAGCAGGGCAGCCAGGCAGGCACAATAAGGATAGTCAGCACATTGTTCTCCGACGGCTGTGAGCTTGTTCCTGAAGGAGCCACAAAGCCTCCAGCCCCCTTGCTTTGCCTGCAGCTGGGGCAGGAATCACCCCCCACCCACCCCAGGAAAGGTCCCTAAGGCTTCCCTTCCCTAGGCCAGGAAGGACTACTCACCCCTCCACCCTCCTGGGAAGCCACAGGAAGAAGAATGAAACCTCAGAGGGCTCTGGAATAGGGAAGCATCAGACTTACTTTTTCTTCTGGTCAGAGATATCCTGGCAAGCAGCTAGACCAAAGTCCCCCACTTTCAGCTCCATGTTTTCATTGATGAAGAAGTTGCCTGCAAGTCAAGGGCGTTGCATCACCACAAGTCCCTCTGGGGCAGCTCACTCCCCACAGTGCTCTGCCCCGACCACAGCACTCACCGAGCTTGAGGTCTCTGTGCAGGATGCCCTTGAGGTGAAGGTATTTCAAGCCTGAGATGATCTGTTTGAGGTAATAGCGTACTTCAGGCTCCAAGAGAGTATGGCGGGCCTTCCAGATGTGGGCCAGGGACTGCAGAAGGAGAGAAGGCAGCTTGTTGATGGCAGGCAGGGAGAACAGGCAGTCCTGCTGACTAGGCAAGGGGCAGGCAGGGTCAAAGCCAGTTCTTCCAGAAGCTGCACATCCACAAATAATCGTTCTTCCACAGCCATGACTTCAGCAGACTCCCCACACATGGTTGAGGTTGCTCAGCACAGCCATGGGAACCACTGGATTTAGGGTGGCCCCACCAGGAGCTAAGGGCTGCCAACATGAGCAGACAGCCCATGTAGGACAGGCAACCAGCAATGTCCCCAGTGCTGTGCAAAACCACATGGGTTATGGCTGAGCTCAGATGGTGTGACAGAGCAGGCAGCAAGGCAGCCCAGGAGAAGGAGCATGCTAACAAAGCATCTCACACGAGGCCTGCTGCAACCAGCCACAGCTCTGTTTAGGAGGTTCTTTGGCCGGGAGGCCATGCCAGCACTCACCTTCCTACTGCAGTGCTCCAAGAAGATGTAGATGCTCTCTGCATCCTCAAAGTAGTGGGAGAACTTGACGATGTGCTTGTGGTGCAAGTCCCGGTGCAGCTCGATCTCATTGGTGATCTGAAAGGGAGTAGCAGTCCCAGGTGAGCGCAGGGCACCCGCTGCACCCCACCAGCCCAGCATCCCACCAGCCCCACAGCACCCACCTTCTCCCGCTGGTGGGGTTTAGCCACCCGGCTGTGAGGAATGACCTTCACGGCATAGGTTTTGTTGCTGGAGAGGTCTGTCATTTCATAGCATCGTGCAAACCCACCCTGCAAGGGAAGAGCTGGTTACAGATGGGTGAGGGACAGCTCTTCGCCTCTGCCTACAAACCACCTCCTCCATTCCCTTGCAGTACAGCCTGGCAAGTGTCACACGCTCCCTCCTGCTGCGTCGCCCACTAAGATCTGAACTACGATGCTCTCAACCAGGGATTTTCTTCACCCAGTTCCTGTAAAACCTCCAGGGCGTTTTTCCTCCCACCATGGCCGGACTCTGCATCTTTCCACGTAAGAGATCAGCCTGGAAAGTCTTGCGCAGGGCAGGGAGCCCGGTACCAGAGGCCACCGAAAGGCAGCCCCATGGAGACAGGTTTTTCCTGCCATGATGTCAGCCTCCAATCTGCACACTCAGCCGCCGAGCCCGCCCGGGCCGGGCTGGGAACCGGCACCCACCTCCTACACACACCGCTGGCAGCGGGAGGAAAAGTTGCGTGTGGCAGAGCAGCGCGGGCCGGCACCCCTGGGAACCGGGGCACCCGCCGGCCCACGCACGCCCCGCGGGGCGCCCCGAAACCGATGCGACTCCGATAGCCGGCGAGGCATGCAGCCAGCCCGGGTGATTCACAGCTTCCAGCGCTGCTGCGGGCCCGCCGGGAGAGGCGGGGAGGGTGGGGGCGGCGTGCGGCAGCCGAGGGGCCGCATCCAGCCCCGGGCCACTCGGGGGGGGGATCGAACAAGCGCGCAGCCCCCCGCCCCGCCCCTCCCCGCGCCCGCCCCGGGCGGTGGCTCCCAGCCCCGCTCAAGCCGGCACGCCACGGCCGGTGCCCGCCGCGGCGGCTCGCCCCCCCCATTCCCCGGTACCTTTCCCAGGAGGCGGCCCTTGCAGTAGGAGCGGCCGGAGATCGGGTCGGTGATGATGCGGGTGGTCTCGGCGGCGCGGGGCGGGGGCGGCGGGGCGGGCTGTGCGGGGAGGCGGGCGGCGGGGAAGGGGGGGAAGAGGCCGGCGGGCTCCATGGCGGGCGCGGGAGAAGGAGGAGGCTCCGCGGGGCTGGGGCCGCTCCGCCAGCGCCGGGCCCCGCGCACGTGGCCCCGCCGCCGCGCACTGCTGCTGCCGCCCCGGGAATCCCGCCGGCTTTATCAATAGGCGCGTTGACGTCACCCGCGGAGTCCCGCCCCCGGGCGGCCCCGCGCTGCCCTTAAAGCGGCCGCCGCACGGTGAGGGGTGAGTGGGAGGGAGTGGCGTCGTCTAACGCGCCCACCGGCGCCCCTTGGCCGGCGGTGACCGGGGCGGGGTCCAGCTACGGCCCTGCTGCCTCCACCGCACAGCACCCCCCCGCCCGACACAGGGGCCCCCCAATAGATGCATGTCCCCCCGCCAGACACAAAGAGCCCTGTGAGACAGGCAGCCCCCCTAGACACAGGGATTGCCTATAGACACATCGAGACCCCATAAACACGCAGACACCCCTCCTCAGCTCTCTCTCCCAGGGCATGCAGAGCCCCCTCCCCATACACGACTGTAAATACACACTCCACACACACAGGATGCCTCCCCTCACAGGAGTGGGTGACCAGCTTGTGTCAGATGACCCGCTGGGAACTGGGGACCCCACACCTGACATGGAAAGGCCATGGCCAGGGTGGGATTTCAAAGCCCATGTGTTTGCTGCGGGCCCTGGCCCCCCCATGCCAAACCTGGATGCAGGCAGGGACTCCCCCTGGAGCCCCTCACTCTGTGCCAGGGGCCAGGGAGGGGGGTCACAGCCCACCCCAGGTGGGGTACTGGGGACGTAGGGGACAGTGGAAGATGCAGGTTAGCTCCCTGGACGGGCTGTCCCCTGGGTGGGTGCCCCTTGGCCACCCTTTGCCCCGGCTCCAGCCCAGCCTCATGCCCCAGCGGCCCTCAAACAGCCCCGAAAGGTCAGTGCCCTGCAACTGCCCACAGTGGCCAGTCCAGGACTGGGGACCTGCAGGATTGTCCCACTGGGGATGCCCATCTGTGCCCCTTGGCACCTGGGCACCCCATCCTGGCCTTCCTGGGGGCTCTGGTGTTGTGGGGCGGCCCGGCTGTGCTGGCCCCAGTGTGCAGTGGTGTCCGGGCAGTGTGCCATAGCGGTGCTGCTCTCTAATGGCCATGAGGAGGACACATCTCTGTGTCACCCAAAACAGGTCATGGAAGGATGCTGGGCATCTCTCCCTCCCCACAGGAGTGGGAGCTGGCAGAGGTGGCCACAAACCCACAGCCCCCCATAAGCCTGGAGCAGCAGCACTGTAAGAGCCCCTCAAAACTAGATCCCACTGCCCTTCCCCTGCTCCATACTGCACACAGTGTGACTGTGTGCATTTCCCTTGCTCTGTGCCTCAGTTTTCCCACTCTGCACTCCACCTCTGCTTCCCCAGGGCAGCTCAGGGCTGTGGTCACTGATGCTCGATCTGCTCCTGAATATGCTGAGGGTTTTGCGTGAGTACTCCCAGCCAAACAGCCCCGTGCTTCACAGCACATCCCCTGTGGGGGGAAGTAACCCCCTTTTTTTGCTCCAGGAAAGCTGAGCAAACCTGCCTGTAGGGAGAGAGGAAACAACCCAGAACTGTCTGCTTTTTTCTCAGGTTTCCAGCTTTTGCAGAGGAAGAATGTGCAACCCCCCCGCCCAGCAGCAAACACACTCCGGGAGCAGGCAGGGAGGCTGCTGCCCCTTGGGGGAACGCTGTCTGCTTCCACCAGGGCCCCAGGGCTCCCCAGGGCGCGGGTGGCGTCACGGGGCAGAGCTGGTTTTCCGACCGAGGCCCCGGCTCGGGGCTGCCAGGAGCTCCCCGGGCAGAGCTGAGTCAGCGTCTGGAGGCAGCGCCTGGGTGGAGGCACCCAGGGGTGCAGGGAGGCCCCAGGGGACCTCCCTGGGGGCGGCAGGACGACCTGCGTGGGGCTTGCCCCGGGGTCCTCCACAGAGGCACAGCGGGGACCAGCGAGGGCTGAGAGCTGCCGGCTCTGCTCCTGCTCCCCACTGGCTCCAGGCGAGCTCTTGGGCTGGGTTTGGGGGCACCGACAGACCCCATAGCCCATGTCCCGCCAGGGCTGGGGCACCTCCCCTCCAAGAGGGATGGAGCCCGGGCGCAGCCCCCCCTCCACCTGCAGCTGGGGTCTGCAGTGATGCAGAGCATTGCAGCCGGGGGTTTTCCCGTCACCGAGCTGGGGTGGTGGGAGGAAGTGTGGTTTAACATCAACAGCCTGCCCGGCCTGGGGAAGGGGAGGCTCTGGGGTGATCTCCCAGCTGCCTGCAGCTATTCGGATGCAGATACAGGAAAAGGGAGCCAGGCTCTTTGGCGAGGCGTACAGTGAAAAGGGGACAGGCACCCGATGCAAGTTGCATCAAGGGAAATTCCGTCTAGATACTAGGAAACTTTTTTCCCTGTGAGCATGGTAAAATATTACAAGAGCCCAGAGAAGCTGTGGGATCTCTGTCCTCCATGATACTCAGACTTGGCCTGGTCTCCCCCAGGGTCCCCCCACCCTCTCAGTATACAGTGATGCTCAGCAGCATCAGGAGAGGTGAAGCTGAATCCAGCTGCCAACTTGCCTCTGCGGCAGGGCTGCCTTCTTGGGGCGGCTGCACGGCGTTGCTGTGTGCTTTGCACGCAGCACCTGGGCAGCAAGAGCAACGCCAGCCAAGCACCCATGTCCCCCCAAAGCCCAGGGTGCGGGGGAGATCCCCGGGATTGGGGTGACAGCCCTGACCCCCTCGGGAGCGGGGTTTTCCCCTCCCTCAGCACTATCACCTGGTGAGCTCCAGCAAAGCATAGGGCTGCAGCCACCAAGGAGGAGGAGGGAGAGGGTGGCTGGTCCCTCTGGTCTGCAGGGGACGGAACCACCAGCACCAGCAAAGGCCAACTTGCCCCAGGGGCTGGCTGGGGATGTGTGGAGGGGAAATTGCAAATCTGGACAAAGCTGCCTGGAGGGAGAGATAAAAGGACCCAGATCTCTCCGGATTAAGGAAGCGCTTGGGCGGTATGTAAAATGCTAGGGCTGGAAGGCACCTCCTGGGAGGCAGGATCCAGCCCATGGAGGCTCAGGGAGCCCCCTGAAATCTCCTGCAATGGGCTTTTAGCTCAGCTGCTGCCCCGGAGCAGGGGGGAGCATGGGAGGCTTTACCCCAAGCAGGGTGTTAGCAGGCTCCAGCCCATGGGTGCCAGCTCCGGGCTGCATGACCATGTCTGGGGCCCATCAGGACGCAACTCTCACCCCCCCCCCGGGGCTGGTGCACAGCTGGCACCTCCCTTCCTGCAAGTGCCCAAATGGCCGTTTCCTGCGTCCCACCCCAGCAGCCAGGGCTCAGCCAGCCCCACTTTCCTCCCTGTCCCATCCTCTCCCATCTCACCCCGTCCCGTCCGTGCTGCCCAGCAGAAATCCCTGGTGCAGGGTTCATTGCTGCGGCGTTTGCCGCACAGTGCAAGGTGCTGGCACCCCAAACCTGCTGCTCATGGGGCAATGGCCGCAGCAGAACAGGGCAGGTCTCACTGCCAGAAATCCACCCCTCTGCCGGCATTTGTGGGTCTGGGAGAGAACTCAAGCAGGGTGCATGGGACGTGGGTTATGGGTCTGTGCCAAGGGAAGCTGCTGCTCTCCCATGAGGGCTGGAGTGTCCCTGAGCTGAGACATGAGAACAGCACCCGAGGTGCCAGTTTTGAGCCACCAGCGAGGAGTGAAATCAAGGAAGGAAACTCCTGAAGCCTGGTGCCTTCTCAAACTCCGCTGCTCTTGGGGTGCACCCTTGGGATAGCACGTGTGGCCCAGGGAAGCCTGAAATAACCCAACACTGTTATTACTGACGTGCTGAGCTTGCCAGGCCTCTGAGGCACCTCAGATATGCAGCACGTAGGGTGTCCCAGCACTCTGCACCCCGAGCCAGGCTGAAGAGTGGCTGCCAGAGCCCTGCCCCGCTGCGGTCACCCTGCCGGGCTCTGGCACTGCAGCACCACGCGGGCACTCGGGCCAGGTCCCGTCTCACCCATCTCCCACCACCACTGAAGCAAAGTGCCGTTGGTACCACGCCGCACACCTCAATCTATCAAGTTCACACCACGATCAGCAGACACGCATTTCAGGGTGTGGAAATACAGCTCTCCTCTTCGGTGCTGCTTTTCCTGTGGGTTGTGGAGCTTGTGTCAGACCCCAGCTCCTCCTTCCCAGCCTGGGACTTGTGTGGGATGGAAGGAAGTTGTACGGGGTCCAGTGATGGAGAGAGAAGCTAGTCCCTTTGGTCCCCATCCTGCAAGCATGCCAACCCTGCATCCTCTCCCCAGTGGGGCCTGGAGTTGTACCGTGCATGAAGGTGGGGACCAACCAGGCAGAGCTCTCTCCCCATCCCAGGTGGGAGGGGAATTCAGCAGAGCCCAGCCTGGTGCCTTTCCAGGGGCTTGGGGGGCTGATGCTGGAGTCTGAAGGGGGCTGGAGGGAGATATGGCTTGTTGGGGGGCAGAGGGTGGTGGAAACTGGGAGAGGCTGGGAATGGACATTGCTTCTGGGGGATGGAGAGGAGAGGGATGGGGGGCTGTAGGGGCCATGGTTTATTGGGGGGGGTTGCAGAGGAAGGTGACCCAGCGGGTGGATTGAATGTAGGGGGCTGGGTGCAAGCGTATTTTGGGGGGTGCTGCTGCACAGTGCGGCTGGAGGGTCCATGGCCGGTGGGTGCCCAGCGAGGGGACGCGGCACCGGGGGCTGAAGGGAGGCCATGGCCCGCGGCGGGGGGGGGGGGTGCAGCGGCCGCGGGACGAGGCGGACCCGGGCCGGGGCGGGCGGGCTGCGGCGGGGCCGCCCTGCAGCGAGGCGGAGCCGGCGGCCGCGCCCGGCGGGGAGCGCGGCGGGGCGCGGAGCGGCCCCGGAGGATGAGGCGTGCGGCGGCAGGTGAGGCCGGGCAGGGCACCCCGGGGAGGGGGCGAGCGCAGCCCCGCGGGTCGCTCGCTGCCTGCGGGCAGCCGGCCGGAGCAGCGGGACGTCGGGCGTGAGACAGCCCCGGGCTGGCGGGGGGCGGCAGCCCTGGGAGGTGGCTCCGGGGGGGCTGCGGGGACTCGGGTCCCTTACTAGGCGGGGGGAAAAGCGGGGTTCATCCCCTCGCCATGGCGGGCTGGAGCAAGGGGAGCGGGAGAGCTGGTCCTGCCGGGGGATCACCTGTCCCCCCTGCTCTCCCCGCAGGCGCTGGGCTGGGGACCGTGTCCCTCTGGGGCAGCCTCCTGCTCACTGCTGGCCTTGCCCTCGACCCCGCACTGCAAAGCTGCAACTGCACGGAGCCCATGGACTTCCAGGCTTTCCGGGAGGCTCCGCTCCCCGAGAGCTGCTGCCTCAACTTCACCAGCTCCAACATCACCCACTTGGACTGGGGCGCACTGGTAGGGGTGCGGGGGCTGCGGGAGCTCTACCTCTCGCACTGCAGCATCACGGCCATCAGCAACGCGCAGGGAGTGCCCCCTGCCTTGGAGATCTTGCATTTAAGCCACAACCTGCTGGAAAGTCTCCCTGGAAGCTTTCTGGAAGATGCCCCAAATTTGAGGGTCCTTTATCTGGACAGCAACCAGCTCCAGGAGCTGCCCCAGTCCTTCCTGAAAGCATCGACCCAGGTCCAGGAGGTCTACCTGGGCTTCAATGCCCTGACCTTCCTTCCTACCAGCCTCCTGAAGCCGTCTCTGCTCCAGCTCCAGCTCTCCAACAACAGCTGGGACTGCAGCTGCACTTTGTTCAGCAACCTGGAGGGTCGGCCCAGCCTGGTCACTGAGGTTATCTGCCACACGCCGGAGCGGTACCGTGGCGTGGACCTCCAGAGCATTCCCCGGGATGAGCTGTGCCGCTCGCACAGCCTCACTGCCCTCTTCATCTGCCTGCCCCCTCTCCTCATCCTCACCAGCATCACCTGGTGCTTCTGCAGGCAGAAGAGAAAGACCAACTACAGCCTTCAGAGCAGGTCCCAGAGCCACCTGGCCACCGCAGAGAGGGGCAATATGCCAGTGCCTGCGGAGCCCCACCACTACGTCCCCTACGAGCTGCCTGCTGCCCCCTCTGAGACTGAGAAGAAGGTGTTGCTGGGGAGCCAGGTCCTGCTCCATCCCTCCGTGGACCCACTGGAGAGCAGCAGGGACCTCTATGAGGAGGTGGAGATCCAGGTGGGATCCCCCAGCAGTTCCCAGGTGCCAGCCCACAAAGGATGGCGGGGCACAGGGCCAGGCAGGCAGCGGGACACCCCAGCACCGAGGGCAGAGGAGCTGGGGACCAGCGAGCCAGAGGGGGACACCGTCAGCGTGAGCGAAGTCCTGAAGGACTCTACTGACCGGGAGAAGGTCTATATGAGTCAGTCAACCAACTATTACAACCTGGTACCCGGAATCGAGCTGGAGGACTCGGACAACCTGGAGTATGAGAACATCGACCTGCACTGATGCAGAGACTTGCGCTGTCTCTGGGACACGCCAGAAGGATGGCAGGGGCCAGGCTGTAGCAAGAGCCAGCAGAGCAAGAGAGGCACTAGCTGTCCTGTCATGGCTTACAGTGGCTGTTGACAAAGCTGCACCCCCAAATTCCCATCCCTCCCCCTGCGCTACCATGTGCACCCCTTGCTTGCCATATGCCACAGCTGGGCAGAGGGTGTGAGGGTGCTTTGGGCACTGAGGGCTCTGCCCGAGGAAGGATGTGGAGAGGAGGTGGGGGTTGGTTTTGGGGACCAGTTAACAATACTGTGTATGCCAGACCCACCGACCGGGGCCTCCATCCTCTCTCACTGGAGCCAGATGGCATCTGGCACGGACCTGCTGCTCCCCAGCCCACAGAGAACAGGGTCTGGGGACATGAAACGGGGCTGGCTCTGCCTACATGGCCTGGAGCGGTGTCACGCGTGGACAGGGTGCCCTGGGCTTGGCCAGGGGAGCCTGGCATGGCCCTGCCTGCTGTCAAGCCCTGTAGGATCCAGCTCTCCATAAGAAATAAATCATTTTACTCCTGGCAGTGTGATTCCACCTGTGTCTGCGTGGTTTGGGGTGGTGGGGAGCTGACCAATGAGATGTGGGGGAGCGCAGGGACAGGGGGCTTTGCTCCTACCCCATCTCCCCTACCATGCCCTGGGTGATGTCCCAGCGTGGGTCTCATCTGGCAGCCCTGAAGCCGCTTTGCCAGCCCGGCGGAGCAGAGCTGGGCGCTGGCTGGGGGCAATCGGAGCCTCTGCCTTGCACTGTGATTTACAGCCCAGCCAGAGAAGGTGTCAGCCTGCTGTAAATACCACGGTTCCCGGCTGGGGCAGGAACTTGTGGGGTTCCTGGGAATGGGGCAAAGGCTGGGGGTGCTGTAAATCACTCCCCTGCACAGACACCCCCCCAATGAGTCTCACCCATGGGTGCTCCAGCCCTTCCCCAGGGATGGGAGGACACAGGTGCCCTTGAGCCCTGTCTCCCCTGCCCAGGGGGACATTTCCCAGGTTGGAAGCCTGAGCGGCCACTCCACTCCGCACTGGAGCCGTCCTGGGCCTGGGCCGGGCGCTGTGCCTGGGCAGGAAGGGAGGGAGCCAGGCAGGGCAGGACGTGGTGCTCCGGCCGGCAAAGGAAGTGGAGTTTCCTGCGGAGCACAGTGTGGCCTCCGGCAGCCCACGGCGGGACGAGCCACAGACCCCGGCAGTGCTCAGTCCCAGCCACAGCATGGGTCGGGGATGAGGATGGGATGACTTCCTTGCATGTCTGGCTGTCACTCACACGTTTTTCCCACTGTTTTATGTCCCGCTGGAATTTTTCCCTTCCCACTCCCTCCCAGACCCTGTGAAAGTGGCCCAGTGCCAGCCTTTAGTGTGCCTCCATCACCCCCTGCCAGGTATCGCAGCCCGGGCATCTGGGCATGCCCCAGCTCATGCCACCCCCAAGTCCCCCTCGGGGACACGGAGGGACCGGGAGCTGCCAGTGCCAAGGCAGGACAGGCAGGGGTCAGCCAGCCATCCCCAGGGGCTTCAGCTCAGAATCACAGAATCACAGAATCACTACGGTTGGAAAAGACCTGTAAGATCATCAGCTCGGCCCACGGCTGCAGGTCTTGCCTGCTGCTGGCAGCAAGGACTTGGGCAGTGATGGGCACGTTTTTCACCCGTGCTCCAGAAGTACACCGCAGCCCTCCCTGGATGCCGGCTCTGCCTAGGCACTCCAGGGTCCCAGTCCCAGGGCTGCCAGGAGCAATGAAACCATCCATCCTTTCCCCTCCTTCTCACAGAGCCTAAATTCAGCCGCCATGGCTGCAAAGGGGAATGATCCAAACCTCCCCACAGGGTTCTGCCCAGCCCCGGTGCCCACAGCCCCCACTGAAATCTCCCGCCGTGGCCGGTGGCAGGGAGGTGTGACTGACCCAGAGTTCCGTGTTCCCTGCTTCTGACAGCCCCAATCCATCATGGGGAGGGCTCGGCTGCCCGGGCCCATGCTGGGGTATTTAGGGGGAAGAGGCACCAGTGGGATGGGTGGGTGCAGGCAGGGAGCAGGCAACGGCTGCAGCGGGCGTGGGAAGGGCAGGGCGGCTGTGTGGGCGATCCTGCTGATGGGCCATAGTGCTTGGCGTGGGAGAGAGCACGCGTCCCCAGACCCTGCAGCCTGGACTGTGGTGGGAACCCCATTTCTCCTCAGTTTAGCTGGCAGCCAGTGAGAGAAGGATTCTTCTGCCAAGGCGCAGGGCTGAGCTGCAATGACTGTCTCCTACACGCTGAAAGTCGCCAACTCCCGTTTCGGAAGTTTCTCCAAGCTGCTCTTCCGCTGGAAAGGCAGCATCTACAAGCTGCTCTACAAGGAGTTCATCGTCTTCGTGGTGCTGTACGCCATGCTCAGCCTCGTCTACCGGTGAGCAGGGTTGGTGTGTCTCTGCCGGTTGTGATCCCTCCCTGCTGACCTACTGGGATGTGCAGAGATGCCCCATCAGTCATGGACTGGGGTGCCTGCAGGGAGGGGAGAAGCCCGGGGGACTTCCCAAGGAGGGTGGGTGTGGGCAGGGGAGGGCAGGGACCCCAGCAAGGAGAAAGGGAATCAGGCAACGGCTTTTTGTGGAGGTCCAAGGCAGTGCCCCAGCCCCGCCACTTGCCCCTGACCCCGCTACGTGTCCCTGACCCCACTGTGTGTCCATTGCAGGTGGCTGCTGACCAAGGAGCAGAAGCGCCTCTATACAAAAGTGGCTCAATACTGCAACCGCTCCACGGACCTCATCCCCATGTCGTTTGTCTTAGGTACAGGTCCCTCCCCTGAACCTGGGAGTTGGGGTCCTCTGCTCCCCCCGGTGCTGGCGGCTTGATGATGCCCCACTGCCCATCCTGACCCCATGCCAAAACATCTCTCAGACACTGCTGGATGGGCGATGGAGGGGCCTGGCGCCCCAGGGATGGCACTTGGCTCCTGAATCCGCTGAGTGCAGCTCCCTGGCCCTGGGGATGCCAGCAGGAGGCTGTGATTTCCCCTGGCTCGCTCTACACCCTCCTCCCCCTGCCCAGGAAAGGGGCACCTTATCTACAAGAGATGGCTGTCCTGCCCTGTGCCACCTGGTCCCAGGGCAGGGAAGAGCTGGGGACATCCCCATCTCCATCCCTGGGGAGGGCAGCCCAACGGGAAGCACAACACATGCTTTATCTCCCAGCCGTAGAGAAATCTGTCACCCCCGGAAATGTGGCAGCTTTTCTGGCGTGGGCTCATCCTCCCCTTGACCCACTGCCCAGCCACTCCGAGCCTCCCACACGCTGTCTCTCGGTGCAGGTTTTTACGTCACCCTGATAGTGAACCGGTGGTGGGCCCAGTACACCAGCATCCCCCTGCCTGACCAGCTCATGTGCGTCATCTCCAGCAATGTCCACGGCAAGGATGAGAGGGGCCGGATCCTGCGGCGCACCCTCATCCGCTACGCCAACCTGTCAGCTGTCCTCATCCTGCGCTCCGTCAGCACCAGGGTGCTCAAGCGCTTCCCCACCATGGACCATGTGGTGGAAGCAGGTGAGAAGCTAAGCCCTGGGGGTGATGGCTTGCAATGCGGGGTGAGAGCTGTGGGCCACGGACCTGTCCCTGTCACTGGAAGAGAATGCTGGGGGCCAGGGACCCTTGCAAGCATCCCTGCTCCAAACCGCCCCACACATAGGGTGGCATCCTTGCATAGATGTTCACCCCCAAAGAGCCCCACGTCCCCTCTGCCCAGAGCCCATCTCCAGGGGCTGTAGTTTCACCTGGAAAACCCTGCATTCCTCCTGGGGACAGTCGCCAAAATGGCTGTCCCCCACTGGCATGGGGGCTGTGGTGCTGAGCCTCTGCCCCGCCACAGGCTTCATGACACAGGATGAGCTCAAGAAGTTCGAGAGCCTCCACTCTGACTTCAACAAGTACTGGATCCCCTGCGTGTGGTTCACCAACCTGGCAGCCCAGGCCAGGCGGGACGGACGCATCCATGACGACGTGGCCCTCCGCCTGCTCATGGATGTGAGTCGGTACCAGCTGCACGGGGGGGACCAGGCGCCACGGGGGGGCTTGTGCAAAGCCCGGGTCACCCATCCTTGTCCTCTCTGCCCAGGAGCTGAACCTCTACCGGGCCAAGTGCAGCATGTTGTTCCATTACGACTGGATCAGTATCCCCCTGGTGTACACACAGGTGGGTACCCCTGCACCCCGCGGGCCCCCCAAGCCCAGATCCCAGCTCCTTCCACCCCCCAATGGCGGAGGACCCCCACAGCCTCCTCCCTGCACCCTGATGGGGAGCACTTTACCCCCCTTTCTAAAAGCACTTTAATCTCCCATTGAATCTGGTGCCAGCTCTGGCACGGCTGCTGGTTCGCAGCCCCACAGAGATGCGCAGGAGCTTGGGTGGCGGGGCAGTGGGGTTTAGCCTTAAGCCCTCAAGAGCATCAGTGACCAGCCGAGCCTCTTGCATCCTTGCTGCCCCTGTGCCGAGCGTCCCCCTTGGCTGCCACCCTCGCCACGGGCTGACCCGCACTCCCGGCAGGTAGTCACCATCGCCGTCTACTCCTTCTTCGCCTTCTGCCTCGTTGGGCGGCAGTTCCTGGAGCCGCTGGAGCCAGGGCAGGAGGGGGACCTGGACATGTATGTTCCTCTCTCCACCCTCCTCCAGTTCTTCTTCTACGCCGGCTGGCTGAAGGTGAGATGTGGCCATGCAGCCAGGCTTTGCTTTATGGGCTGGCGGTGGCCAGTGGCCCTGAGCACCCCCCTGGGCTGGGGGGTGGCTGGCCCAGGGCATGGCACCAGCCATGTCACTGCTAGCTGCCCCTGGGGACATGTCCTCTGGGCCCAGCCATCACATCAGGGCACCACAGAGCTCCAAGTCTGCATGTTTCTTGTGCCCCACGGGTAGACCGAGGGATGGAGAGCTCCATGGGAAGGTGCCCCTGTCCCTGCTCCCCTGTCTCACCTGGCCCCCTCCCTCCCCAGGTTGCAGAGCAGATCATTAACCCCTTTGGAGAAGACGACGATGACTTCGAGACCAACAAGCTGATAGATAGGAACCTGCAAGTGAGTCCTGCCCCAGACTGACCTTGTGTGGGGCTGCTGCAATTGGGGCACAGGGACATCCCTGCCCCCTGGCAGTGAGACCTGTGCCCTGCCAGCCCCCAGCCCTGCTCCTGGCCACGCAAGTCCTTGTCCAAAATAGATTCCCATGCAAGAAAGCAGGGTTGCACCTTGTCCCTCCATCCCTGTCCCTCCGTGTGTCTGCTCCCCACAGCAGCGTCAACACTCCCCCCAAAGGGACACTCAGCAGCGTGTCACTGCTGCTCAGCCCCTTGCCTTTGAAAAGCGTTCAAAAGGGGAAAACCCCGAATGCAGGCAGGAGACGAGCCCAGAGCCTCCCTGACCCCTTGCAGAGCCCAGGCCCACCCCTGCCAGGTTGGCACCGGGACCAGCATCTGCAGCTACCGGTACCGCTCATGTCCTCGCAAAGCCACCTTTGTCCCCTGCCTTTGCTATATCCAGGTGTCCCTGCTCTCCGTGGATGACATGTACCAGAACCTGCCCCCCACCGTGAAGGACAAATACTGGAACGAGTCCACGGCTCAGCCCCCCTACACCACGGCCACAGCTGCCGAGACCTTGAAGCCCTCGTTCCTGGGCTCCACCTTCGACATGCGGTGAGTGCATGGCGCAGCCCTGGGGCTGGTGAAAAAGAGGGCGAGTGCTTCATGGTAGCAATAGCACAGCCGGGCTCATCCCACTGTCGTCGTCCCCCCCCACCCCAGCCCAATTACAGAGAGCAAATCCCCCTGGGAGCACGTTGCCCAGCCCCTGTGGGGCTTGGGGGCTACGCTGGGTGACGGGAAGAGCCACTGGGGCAGGGATGTGGGCTCCTGGGGCTGCTCCCTGCTCGCAAATGCATTGGGATAGGGGTGGTGAGTGGTGCTGGGCATCCCTGTGGAGGATGGCAGCCTGTCCCTATTACCCTCCGTGCTCCCTCAGCATGTGCGAGGATGCGGAGCAGAGCCAGCTGGTGGACGCCTCGCCAAGCATGCCACGCATCCAGACGCCTCTGCTCAGCCGCTTCTTTGCTGCCACATCCCCTGCCATCAGCATCAAAAACTTCAGCCGGGGCAGCCGAGGTCACCCCCACCTGCTGTGTCCCCGGGCGGACAGTGGCTTCCCCTCCCCTTACCCCAACCGCTCCAAGGACCCTGAGTTGGTGGCCCGCATCGAGGAGGAGGAGATGGAGGATGAAGAGGGCCAGGTCAGTGAGCCCACCACGCCTGGAAGTCGCTCAGGAGGGACCCGGCCGCCGGAGTCCTCCGAAACACAGAGGAAGGAGCTGCCGCTGATCCAGGTGAAGGCACCGTCCAGCCAGAGCATCAGGGCTGACCAGCCAGAGGCCTGGGAGCCCTGAGGCTGCCCCAAAAGCACCCCTTTCCTGGGGGCAGAATAGCTGCCCCCTCCCCAAGGCACTGCCACCGCCAGCCACGAAGCTCCCTCTCCCAGGACACCCCACCTCAGACCCCCTGTCCAGAAGCAGGACATTGCCAGATCTTTCGCCACCCAGCCCCGGGCCAAGATGTGTCCCCAGGTTGATGGGAAGTTCCTAGTGGGTTTGGGCAGGCAGCCTTCAGCACTAGCTGTTAGCCCCAAAACTGCAGGATTCAGCCCATCTGTGCGATGATGCCACCGACTTGCAGCTGGCCAGGCTCACTTGGTGCTCTCAAGGCCCAACATGGGGGACAGGGGACAGCCCAGACCTCAAGCAAGGGACAGGACAAGGGCATTAGTCTTGCAGAAAACCAACATTGTGATGGAGATGTCCCCTTGATATTAATAAAGCTATTGCCAACCTCAGCTTTGAGGTTCTTCCTCGTCGGTGCAAGTCATCCCCAGCAGCGAGACAGCAGGGACATTGCATTTATCCAGAACATGGGTGAACTTGGATTTTGTCAAGGAGTGCACACATTCTCCTGGGGCAAAAAGGGCACAGCCCCATGGACTGACACCAGTGACGGTTGGGGGGTATTAGACCAAGTGATACAGACAGGAAAAAAACCAGAAAGAAAGATGCTTTCAGCCCCTGTAGAAGGATTCCTGTACTCAGACACGTTTCCCCTGAGAATACTAGCAGAGCTGTTAAAAAATCCCCTTTCCTGCAAGCCCCCCTTTCCCAAAGCCACCTTTCCTTTAAAGCTCCCATCTACCCCCAGCAAGCCAGCTCCACTCCTCTGCTACCCTCCGGGCCACTGCTGGACCTGTAAAGGTATAACCATGAGGTCATTTTCTGGGTTGGATCATGTCCCGTGAAAACACCCCAAAGTTAATACTGTGCGGAGCTGAGAGAGCTACTCAACAGCAAGGAGCAGCGCTCAGGACAAGTGACCTCACTTGGGTCACGCTGCCGGCTGCTCATCATATGAAAAGTAGCTTTTTTAAAATTTATCCCTCGCACCTATCTGCAAAAGTGGGTAAGGTCCTTAGACCAGGCTTTGGCACCTCATAAGCCTAGCCAGACCAAAGCTGTGCTTAACCCCAGCCCCTGCCCATCTCTTTCTGGCTCAGTGCACAGCAGGCTTGCCTCCTCCCTGGCAGCTAAAATCCCCGCACACATCCACGGGGCTACGCCAAGGCCAGACCCGACACCACACATCCTGCGGCCAAGCTGCACAAGGTCCCACAGCCTGTGTCATCGTGGGAGCCAGGTGCCACACGTCCCTGGCCAGCTGCCACCGCCCCATTCCCATGTCACACCTATAGCATGGCTCCAGTGGGCAATAGGTGCTGCTTTCATTCCCACGGGCCGTTGCCCTTGGCAGCTGTGTTTTTCAGAGCAATAACTTTATAAGCAGCGTGCACTGATGAATTAGCCATAATCCTGCTCATCAGGGGCCAGGTTTACAGCTCCTGCTCTGACACAAAGTTGGCACTTGCTCTGTAAGCCTCAGTTTCTCTATCTGTACAAAGTCCCCCAGAAACACCCTGAATCCTGTTTGTACTCTGCAGAGCGCGAGGTGGGAGAAGGAACACACTCAGAGGAAGCAGCCATGACGCATCCCTCCCAAGGGCCTTTTATTGCCTCCGCCCCACCTCTCTGGAAAGCTGGTGTTGCTGGAGAGCAGGGAAAGTTTACCTCAGATCACTATGGAGAAGGAATGTGCTTGTGCAAACGTTCCGCCCAGCCCAGGTCGTGCTGCCAGGACTCCAGAAGCACAGCCAGTTGCACCCAGCCGGGGATGGCTCTGTTTGCAGTGCCCACGAGTGCAGACCTGAGCTGCGAGGCAGTGCCAACACAGGACCATCGCGGCATAACCGTGCTGCTGCGGCGATCCAGGTAACAGGTACCATTTTCTGATGTGGTTGGTGTGTCTCTCAGTCTGTGGCACAGACCCATCCTCAGCTCCCTGCTACCAAGGCAGGATGAACCCACACCACCCAGGGCACCTGAGCCCGCTAGCACCTTCTGCTGCCACACACGGCAGCTGGGGCAGAGCATCACAGGACAAACTTAAAAAAAATACCAAGCACAAGCTATTTGTGGGGCAGACAGTCTGCATTTTAAGGAACTAGAGACATGGGTCTCACTCCAGCTCTGCTTGGGGCAAGATAATCATGGACCATCTCCTTCAGAGCTAAAAATTGTGAAGCTCAGGCTGTAGGTAGCATGCCTCACACCGCAGCACGCCTACGGATGAGGCTTTTGTAAAAATACGGAAGTGGGGTGAAGCGTGCAATGTGTCCACTTGACAGGCATGGGATGTGTGAGTTTGGCCTGCCCCTAGGACCAGCCCTTCAATGGGCCCCCAGCTTCACCCCAATACCTGCACAAAGCATCAGGCAACTACCTGCAGAGATCCATCGTGCTGGTTTTCTTTAAAGACAGCAGCCCCAAGGAATGACATCTCATGTCCCAAGACATCCAGAAAAGCTTTTGTTCACCACAGCTTTCCAATCCCACCACGTGACAGGGCAGAAAGCTGGAGTTTGTACCCAGCTTTCGAAAGGGACAGACCATGACAAGAGCCTGGCCCTTCTGCTAGAAGGAATTTATCTTGCACTGGAATGAGACCAAGGAGGTCAGGGAAAGACCAGCTGGTCACTGAGCAGTGCAGCCAAGTTTGGTTAAAAGATGATACCAGACCCTGAGGGCAATTGTACAACCAGGCAGGAAACACGAAGCGATGGCAAAAGGGGCTGCTGGCCCGAACCAGAGGATGTGAGCATGTGTGATCTGGGAAGTGGAGGCAGAAGGTACCAGCTGCAGAGGCTGGAGGTGTAAGAGACAAGACTTCAGCCAGACTTAGCACAAATGCAGTCTAAGAAACAGCGCTGCAGCTGCAGAGCTGCTCCCTGGACACTCCTCGCCTGAGGCAGCAGGCCCCCTTCCCCACTGACCTCACTCCAAGACCCTAAACGCAGCATGTGCTGACCTAACACACCACAGGAAAAGGGAGGACGTGTGCCCAGCCAGACCCCAGCAGCTCCCAGAAAGCCAGAACTCTTAATGCGGGTGGACATTTGCACCTTCCTCCTGCTCACAGGTTTCCAGTACTGGAAATTCTCCACTTGAGCCAAGTCTGACAACTCTTTTCCACACCCACTTGGTCCATTAAGTCACTGTCCTAGAACCCAGGGAGAGGTTTTAGTCGAGAGCATGCAGGATCAGAGCTTGCCTGAAGATGCAGAAGTGCTCAGGGATTCCAGGAGATTCTTCTTCCTTTCACACTCCACAGGCAGGAGGAGCTACACCAGCCCCCTCCACCCTGCGCACACAAATGAGCACACAACCCCTTTACTGTAGTAGACTCTTGGTTTTATTCGTTCCCTCAGCAGAATAGTTTTTATTCATTTGCCTTTTCTTGCCTTGATCTTCCTCAAGTAGAACTCTAATTCCTTGCCTTCCAACACGTAGCCATCGGCTCGGCCACACTGTCCAGGTCTGGAGGCAATGCACGCTGCAAGGAGAAGTCGTCCAGTTAAAGAAGTTTAATAATTCCCTACCCCAGTATATACACAAAGCAAAATAAACACTGCAGGCAGTTTCTCTGCAAAAGCACAGAGGAGCAAGTTATCAGTAACAGATACACCAGTTTATGTGCTGGCTTCAGTACCTCCCCCTAAGGTATCTTGCTCCTGGACCTGCGCTGCTGGCCGAGTCCCTAATGAAGTCCTCTTCAGATCTCCAAACTGTCATCGCTCAAATTCAGTAGCAGAACTGGACAAAGGTCTCATCACCAGAAGACTTCAGAACACTGAACTATTCCCCAGAACATGAAACTGGTCAAAGCTGTTACATGTTTGTAGGACATTTTTCTGACACACACTACAGCCTGTGGGCCTTTGCTCATTTTGCAAGTCTCAAGCCTGATCATTTCTCTCAAAGGCCAACCAGGAATGCTGGCAGGGACATTTGCCAATTCAAACTCCAGAAATAGATTTCTGCTTCCTGCCAGAAGTGGGGTATCTCCAGAGAAGATAAAAGAACAAGTTACATTTAAGTAGCAGAAGATACTCCTGCAGATATGGAGAACACCCCATTGCTTTCACCCTGCAGTTTGCTGCATCACAGTGAGCAGAACTTTAAACGATCCCAAGACCAAGAATAAGATCTGCTCTGGCACCCTGTTTGTGCCCTGACTCCCTTACCCCCACCCACAGTAATGCTGCCAGGGACTCACCAAGTAGCTTTCCTTGCTGGAACTGCTCCTCAAGAATACTTGCTATCTTGGCATTCTTCTTTCTCTCATCATATTTTTTCTGGATCTTCTTTGAACGCTTCTTGTTCAAGATTTCCTCCTCTTCAGGAGTCTGAAAACAACAACATAAGTGAAGACAAGGTTAAGCATATGGCCACCTTCTACTAGAGCAGGTGGTCCCCACCAACATTAAGGAGACCCTTGTATTCTCAGCACTACACTGTGTTTCCCAAGTCATACCTTCCAGAGGTACAAATACTTCAACCTCACAGAACCAGGTGCTGTTTCACTTTTGAGGCCAAAAAATGCACTGTTGCTAACTAGAGTCACTGCTGACAACAAAGCACAGTGTCCTAGGGAAGGGTGCTCTTAGACAAATGAAATTGCAAAGGTTTCCTTGATGAATTAATCCTCCTCCAAAAAAGTGAATACTCTTTCCCTCTCCAGACATAATGAGAGCACTTGGGTGTGGTGCAAGTCCCAGCAGACAGGTTGCAAGCTCTCCCTGTGCTTCTGAACTGTACGGTGCTCACCTAAAAGTGCTTTATTTTTAATGCAAGGAGACAACCTTAAGCCGAGTGCTACACATGGGGGTTCAAATACCTTCTAGCAGACTGGGGTTTGCATCTTGAACAAAATTAGAGATGACAGGCCTGGATAGTTTAAAGACACTTAAGAACACTTAAAAGTAAGCTGAAGTTTAGTCAGCAACCCACAAGCTTCTCAAAGCAATCATTCCCCGACACAAGGACCTGACCTGCAAAGTCTTCCTCAGCATCATAAAATGTCATCGCTCTCCCTTCAGTAGCAGAACTGGACAAAGGTATCGTCATTAGAAGACCAAAGAGATCGACAGGCAGGTCCTTGTGCACAAACCGGTGCAATGCCTCAGAGACAGCTCCGTGGTACTGAACACTCCACTACCAGGGCCAGACTTGTGCTGGGAGCTGAGAGGAATGCAGCTCAGATAACCAATGTTATCACTGACAGCTACTCAACTCTGTTCTGGCAGGCACTATCCACTCCTGATGGCTAACTGCCTCTAGAAGGGCAGACTCTACTCTGCAAGGAGTCAAAAAGACAACGACAACAATCCCAGACATACCAGTTTGCCAGACATACCAGTTTGGCGCCCTTCTTGCGTCCAAGGGGCAAGGCATAGTGGGCTTCATACCACTGCCGGTATGGGGTGCTGTCAATGAGAACGATGCAATTCTTCACCAGGGTCTTCGTCCGCACCAGTTCATTGTTGGAAGCGTTGTAGACGACATCGATGATTCTGGTCTTGCGAGTGCAGCCTTTCAAAAGAAGAGTATGAATTCAAACCTACAGGGATCAGACAACTGAGTATACAGTCCATAGCATCTCACACATACCCTCAAACCATCTCACACTCATTACCCCATCAAACTACCTCCAGCTTCCCTGGCATTCACTTAAATTTAACTAAAAGATGCCTCCGTTTTTCATCAGCTCAACCTTCTGTTGCTAGTAGAGAAACCTACACCTGGCTATTGATTCACCTCTGATGAATAACTGGGGTCTGTGGCCTTGCTGGAACTCATCTCAAGTAAGACTAAGCAATGCTAAAAAAATGAGTTTCTGGATTGGAAGGTACTTCAGCAGATGCCAACTAACACTGCATGCAGGGCTCAATCCCATATGTACTTCCTAGTTACTAAATTAAGCCATGTTGAACGGGACTGCTCTGCAACACGCACTAGAAACCATTTATATAGAATGAGGGCTTATGAGTAAAATTGAGGAAAGGAAGCTGGTTTTTTCACCCTTAAAGACCCACCTGAAGCATTATTAGCTACTAGATTTGACTGTTTAGCAGTTGCCCACCCTGAAGACACCGCCCTCCATGTATGCAAAGGCCAGGATCAGATCAGTTTTCTTTTCTTCATTCAAATACCTCATCTGTGTTCTGTAAGGTATGCCCAGCCCCTTCACTTCTGTAATACTGCCTATGAATGACAGCACTTATCACAGTAGGGACAGCACTGTGTGATTACTGAGCAGAAAGCATGTCCTTTTGCCCTTACACCACGCTGGCCACTGAAACACCACCTTACTAACTGCTGGCTTTACCAACATGCTGGGTAACACTGAACAGGCCTGGGCTCAAGTTACATGGTTTTCCATTTGTAACTCAGAGAAAACCCACCTTGCTCAGGGAAAATACGATGGACTCCCCTCTCACTAACACACTTCCCACTTTTGCTTAGCAAAGCAGAAGTATGAAGTAAACTGCACAAACTAATGTAACATTGTCCTATGGCCACATCTTCTCAGAAAAATCCTCACCTTTCTCTGCTGCACAGGATCCCCTAACTTTCAGTAAGTGTTCATCAATGAACAGAAGAAGTTACATTTATGAAGAACTACCCATATTCAGTTTTTTTGCCCCTCCGTAGTTCCCCCCACCCCAGTAAAAAGGTAATGCGAGCATGTCACTCAGTGTAACTATGACACTCCAATCATTGTGAACTTAACAGACATCCAAGTCTCCTAAGGTCACATAAGGTCAAAGTTATCATCACCATGCATGCAGCTTCAGACCCAGTTCTGCAAGCTCCACTATGTTCAAACCCAGCCAACAAATCCACACTTGCATCATCATCCCTCTACTCCACAGAGGTACCAGAGACCAGCACAGCTGTGAAAGACCTTTCTGTTCAAACATATCAGGTGTATGATGTACTTACATTCCGATCCCCAGGAGAAGTTGCCAACATCCAACCGAAGGGCACGGTACTTCTTATTTCCACCACGAACCCTCACTGTATGAATTCGGCGTGGGCCAATCTACGGTCAGAAACAAACACCAGGGTGTTGTTGGTGCTGGAATGCCACACAGCTCACGCAGGAGGCCAGCCAACTCCTAACCTCAAAGGCAACGTGGTCAGTGTAACTATGACAAACCCCAGCATTGGCAGATACAGTAAGTGACCAAAACAGTCTGTTGCATCTACCTAAGGTGAAAGTTTCATCACTCCAATTGCCTCTTATTGCAAAAATATATCACTGCTTTCCATAAATACAGGGGAAAACACCACCTTTTAAAGAAGCAGTGACAGTATTTAACCACTCACAAAACACAGCACGTATTTAAGCCTCTAACAGCACATGACCAGCAACCAGTTTAAAAACACAACTACTGACCACCCTCCCCAAATCACCCACCTTAGTGTTGGCAGGAGGTCGCCCCAACTCATACTTCCTCTTCTTGTGGTAGGGCTTCCTCTTGCCCCCAGTCTTGCGACGCTTATGCCAGTTGTCCCTGGAGATACCTGAACGGAGAGCAGTGTGGTCAGAGGATGGCATGGAGCCTACCTGGCCATAGCAAGGCACGGTTCTGAGTCCTCAGCTCTCCAAGGTTGGTATCCGCACAGTGCACTCAGCCTTATGCAGCAGTCAGAGAAGCTTCATCATTGATACTCAGATCCGCCTCAACCTCCTCCCTTCCAGCAGAGCTGTACAAAGCAGACAAACTCCCTCCACTGTGTCTGACGGGTGTCCCTTTGGTAAGCAGCCTCCAAACCTACCTCGTGTGCTGGGCACCCTATGGGAAGTGCCCTATCCCAAGCTGCCAGGCACACTACAGGAGACACCCTATGCTATCGGCTGGGTCTGGTAGGTCCTCTATGGGAAGGGACCCCCATCCCACCTGTACGCTGAGCCCTTATGAGAGACACCCCCACTTAACCGCGCTTCTATCCAGCCTGCTGGGTTCCCTACGGGGCCTATCTCCCCAAGCGCACCCCACCTCCCGGGTCCCCTACAAGCCCCTGCCAACCAGATAAGCCTTTCACAAGGCCACCATCCACCCCACCCCTCCTCCTGGGTCCCCTGCGAAAACCGTCCCACCTCATCCGCAGGGTTCCCTGCGGAAGACGCCAAGAGCGAGCCCAGCGCTTGGGGCCCGCAGGAAGGCAAGGCAAGGCAAGGCGAGGCGAGGCGAGGCCGTCCGCCCCTACCCCCCCATCCCGTCGCCATGTTGGGCCTGGGCACTCTCCCCCCCACCAGCAGCTCGGCACCGTCGCGGCCGCCCCCAGTGGCGGGCGGTGCGGGTTGGCAGCACCCCCCGCTACCATGCAGTAAGGAACAGGAGCGGGCAACGGCGGCGCGGCAGGCGGATGGCGGCGGATGACGGCCAGGCCCAGCAGCTATCCCACTCACCCATGGTGCGGCACTGGCGCAAAGAGGCGGCGCTGAGGCTCACGGGGCGGTTTGGCGGGGCTAGATCTCGCGAGGCCGTGACGTCACCGCGCCGCCAGCGAGGGGCGCGCGCCGTTGCCTAGCGACGCGGCGGCGCTGAGGGGAGGCGGTGGGCGATGGCGGCGGCCGGGGCCGAGTCTCAGCGTGTGTCAGCGCTGGGGCTGCTCTGCCGCGGCACCAGCGGCCCCGGGCTCCAGCCCGCGGGCCCAGCAGGGAGGGGAGCATTGCCGGGGGTTTGCCTGTCCCGGGTCCGTCCTTCCTGCCCCGCGGGTTACTTCACCAACTCCTCCGGGCAGGGCCCAGGGCCGCCATCCCGCGGCGGGCCGGGAGGGCGCAGCAGCCCCCGCGCCCCCCGGACTACGGCCGTGCTCGGCGCTGCAGGCCGCGGGCGTCTCATTAGCATACGACTTATTAGTATTTTGGCTGATTTGCATACCCAGGGTGCACCGCGGACCGGCGGCGCGGCCCCGGTAAAAATTTCCGCGGCTCCCGCGAGGCCGCTCGCGCATACCTCAGGACCGTGCCGTGCCATGCGCGCCGCCGGGGGGACGGGTCGCGGCAGGCGGGGGACCGGGCGGGGGAGGGTGGTCGCCGTGTCCTCGGGGGGAACAACCGGGGGACCGCGTGTGCGCGGGGAGGGTGCAGAGTATACTCTGGTTTCTCTTCATATCGTATAAATCTTTCGCCTTTTACTAAAGATTTCCGTGGAGAGGAACAGGCACGAGTGTCGAGGAATTTTTTGAGGCTCCATTTCGGTGGAGCTGTCTTTTCGCTGTTTAAAGACAGAACAAAATGGGGGAGTGCGAGCTGGGGGTGAAGTTTCACGTCCTGTAGCGTTTGTGCGCCGTGGTTTGGGGTTTTCGCGGAAAGCAGCATCGATGATAGAGAAATGCGGTAGCAATTGCTGAGAGCGCTTACCCCGTCCCGGCGTCACGGCCTGTTCTGCTCCTCACACCGCCCCGCCGGCGAGCGGGGCTGGGGGTGCGCAGGGAGTTGGGAGGAGGCACAGCCGGGACGGCTGACCCCAACTGACCAAAGGGACATTCCATGCCGTATGCCGTCATGCTCAGCAATAAAACTAGTGGGGAGGCTGGCGGGGGGGCGCTGCTCGGGGGCTGGCTGGGCATCGGTCGGTTGGTGGTGAGCAATTGTTTTCATTTGCATCACTTGACTTTCTTGGGCTGCATTTTCCTCTACGTGATTTTTTTTCTCTTTTCCGTACAATTTTTTTTAGCTATTATTGTTTTTAATCATTAAACTGTTTTTACCTCAACCCACGAGTTTCTCACTTTTACCCTTCTAATCCTTCCCCCATCCCACCGCGGGGGGGAGCGAGTGGGCGGCTGTGTGGGCTCCGTTGCCGGCGGGGGTTAGACCACGACGGGGAGCCACAAGCCCTATTCGGGCTGGGGGGAGCGGGGATCTGCTGCGGGACCGGCCCCCGGGCCGGCGGGGGCAGAGCTGTCCCTCTGCTCGAGTCCCCCGCGCCACCCCCTCCCGCCCGTGCTGCCGCCTCATTAGCATGCATCTCATTACCATGCGGCTGTTTTGCATACCCGGGGTGCACCGCGGCAGTACGGCGCTGCCCCGGCTCCGCTGTCCGCCGCTGTGGCCGCTCCCGGCGGCCGGTGCGAGTCGTTCGACTCTTCACGCTTGTGCGCCCCGGTGGGGCCGGGCCGGGTCGGGGGCCGCGGTGCCGGGAGTGCGTCCGTCGCCCTGACTTATGGGGCGTGGGGCAGGCGGGCGGTGTGCCGGGGGTGGAAGGGTATGTATACTCTGGTTTCTCTTCAGATCGTATAAATCTTTCGCCTTTTACTAAAGATTTCCGTGGAGAGGAACAGGCACGAGTGTCGAGGAATTTTTTGAGGCTCCATTTCGGTGGAGCTGTCCTTTGCGTGGTTAAAGACAGAACAAGTTATGTGTATAACAAATATAATTAGTGTATTAATATGCCACCATTGGCGCTCTGCAGTGGCCAACCTCGGTTGTGGCTCCGCCATACCCCCAGCCTCAGCGCAGCCGCGTGTGCGCCGCTGGCCCCGGGCTTCGCCTGGGGCCCGATGGCGGCTGGGGTCTCTTCCAGCCCGCCGCGGGACCGCCGCGCGCTCCCGCCCTGCCCCCAGGCGCTGTCACGCAGCGGGGCCGACTGCGCACGCGCGCCGCCGAGCCGCACTACACCTCCCAGCATGCCCGTCGTCCCCGGGGGCCGCCGCGGGCCTTCCCCGCCTCCTGGGCGCCGTAGTCCCGGGCCGCGGCCCGGGGCACGCCGGGAGCTGTAGGCGGCCGTGCGCGCAGAGCATGCTGGGAGGTGTAGTCCCCCCGCCGGTGTTTCCCGGTAGGCCCCGCGGCACGCCGGCGCGCGGGGTTTAAATCGGCGGCGGTTGCCTGGGCCTGGGTTTCGCTGCTGCGGAGGAGCCGCCCGCTCTCCTCGTGCCCTCGCCATGGACTCCCGCCTCTACCGCTACGTCTGCCCCGGCCGCGTCATTAACATCCAGCGGAGCAACGGTGAGGGGTGGGGTGGGGAGCGGGGCGCCTGCGGGGGTCCCGGCCACCGTCTCCCCTAGAGCCCCTCGGCAGCGGCGGGGCGGTGCCGTGGGGGTCCCGGCCCCGCGGGGCGGCTGGGCCGGGGCTCAACGCCGGCCTCTTCCAGGTTTGATCCACAAGGCGACGGTGAAAACGGTGAGCGCCGAGCGGTCCTCAGTGTCCGTGGAGTGGTCCGACGGCGACACCGTCAAGGGCAAGGAGGTGAGCGACGGCCCACCCGCGGCTCCTTCCCCGCGTTGTTCTAGTGCTCTCTCAGCCCCCAGCGAAGGGGGGTGAGTCCCCCCAGGGACAGCCAGGCTTTGGGTGCTGCCAGCTGAAGCCCTGGCCGGTCCGCGCCGCTGGAAGCCAAAGGCTCGTAACGCGTGGCCCAGCCGCAGCTCGCTGGGTGCGCTCGGCGTGAGTAACGCTTGTTCCGTGCTCTTGCAGCTGATTCAGTTCTGTGCTTGTTTTAACGTTATGCATAATTAAAATGATGAAGTAAATGTGTACAGGTACGATGTGAAAGTTGCAGCGGAGCAGTACCAAAGCAGAGCTCCTGACCGTTCAGAGTGAACAAGGAGATGTTGGGCCTCTCACCTTCTGTTGGCTGATTCTGAATGCCCTGAAGTCCCCGTTTTCCCAGCTCTGGGGGCTGTCTGTTGGCCTTTCGTGTCTTTAACAAATGGCCTTCAGGCTTTTCTTAAGACTTAATGAGCCCCTGATAAGGTGCCATGTGAAGAGGGCTGAGTTTGATTTTCAGAATCTCTATGCTGGTGTGAAATAAATACTTTGTGAGATTGGGGGGGAAGCGGTGGGAGGGGGAAGGGAGCCTGGGGCACTTCGTGTTGATGTGGCTGAAATCCTGACACTTAAAATCTCCTTTGGTAACTGAGCAAACATGCTTGTCCTGTCTGTTTCTTTGGAAACCTACACTGTAGAGTTTAGTTAAAATCTTAAAGTTGCCATTGGCTGGTTCTTTGAAATTGGTTCTTACGTTGTTTGTGTGTGTGATGCATTCAAACATGCAGATTCAGGCATAATTGTTGGCTAAATTGTGTGTATGTCTTATGATATGGCTGGATGAAGATAATTCAAAAATCAGCAAATGTTCTATTATGCTGTTAGTATATATTATATTGTCCAAGCGTGTGTGTTTCTGAGCTAATTCACTTTCTGATTAGGTACTTAAAGACTCCATATAAATAAAAATTTATAGATTACTTCTCTTATGTTAGAATGTGGTATCTCCATATTTTACAGAGGTTCACCTACTTGTTTTTGCTCTTTTTATGGACTCTTAATTTATTTAAGTAATTTAAAGGTTAATTGAGAACTCAAGAACTTCCTGGAGTGGTGCTTGTGTAGCTTTGTTAGGTGAATTCCAGTGCAAGCTGCTGTGATACCGGAGTTTTTGTGTACATGTGCTTTCAGCCTCTTCTGCAGGGTTAAGTTTGAAAAGCTGATCTGAGAGAGTGGCTGTCTCTTGTGCTTGTGCCTGCCCTTGGCTGCCTGCCCCCTGTCACTCCTCCTGCCCTTGGCTGCCTGTGCCAGGGCGCTGCAGAACGTGGTGACAGCAGGATTATGACTTCACTGGAGGGTCAGGCAGGAGGTGGTAGCTGGCCCTAGGTGAAATCACTTGCAATAGCAAGTGAAAATGCAGGTGAATTGACTTGTGGATTAGATGCTGAATCCTTCATTTCCCAAAGTCTAAGCAGCTCTTTGGAGTTTATTTCGGTAAATGCAATCACATGGTAAACACTTAATGCTCTCCTAGCACAGAAGTCACAGAGCAGCTGAGATTTACTAAGATTAGCAGTAAGAGATTAAATCAGTTGATGCCAAAGGTGCTTTGCCCTTCTCTTCAGAAGTGCTCTATGGCACCTGCAGAGCTGTGTGGTGTTTGGCAGATGAGGGTAAATGGCTTAACTAGCACATTTCTTCTAGCATATTTGGATGTACGAGAATACTCAAATGGAATATGAACGACTGTCTTGCCCTTCCAGGCAATTTTAACTTAACGTTTGGCAGGCAGTGGGTCAGGTTTGTTTGCATGTACTGAAAGTCAAGGTTAAAAAAAAAAAGTTCTAAGTGGTAGCAGCAATATTCCACTCTGTAAAATCCTGCCTGTGCTCTTGTAGATTGAGATTGATGATGTGATAACAATAAATCCTGAGTTATCAGAAGAACTACTTGCTGCAGATGTGAAAGAGAACCTTCCTTTGCAAGAGAATGTAACTGTGCAGGTAAGTGCTTTAAAGTGATTTAGTCCCTCCTAGGGTATTAAAGTGCCAACAGTATAGGTCTTGTTATAAATAATTCCCTCAGTCTTAAAAGTTTAAGGTCTCTAACTTGTCTTTTCTGTCTCATAGTTAGACTTTGGTCAGAAATTCTTGTTGTATCAATGTTGTCTTGAAGTACTGTGCTAGCTGTTTGTAGCTTACTCAGATTACTTACAGCATTTGTTGTTTTTCAGAAACAGAAGCGTAGAACAACCCTTTCAAAAATTCCTGCTCCACGGGAAGGTGAGAAAATGTTCTTTTCTCTGCTGTATCCCTGTGAAACACTGGTGATCTTTCATTGTAGCCATAAAATTCTACTTCAGTGCATCATAAAGCTGCTCATCCAGGCAATGCTAACAACGTACTTTTTCATACCAACCAACATTTTGGACTCCTGAGTGCAGAAACTTTTCTAACAGTTTGCTGTCCTGTTCCTGTGAGCTGGTGCCTGTTGACACGTTGCCCTTTTTTGCAGTATTGCTGTAGTTATTCCTTAATACCGCTTTAAATGTCACTAGGCAGTTACTGTTGCAGTGAGTTTTAAAGTTTCGTATGGAGTTTTGCAAATGCCACAAACAACAAAAGGTAAGTGGCAGTTATTAAGATTGAAAGTGTCAAAATGAGAATGGAAAGGGTGAGAAAGAAATAGGGGTGACAAATGGATGTCTCCTCTTCAGACAGTCCCCCTAGACAATAACTAGAGCTTTATCCTTGGAGACGTTTCAGACCAGGCAGCCAAAGTGCCAGCTGGTGTGCCATAGCTCAGTGATTGTATGTCAGCTCAATGCTTTGAGCAAAGCCAGAAGAGAAGATAGAAATGTCAGAGTGTGGGATTGCAAAGGAATTGTTTTTGCTGAGGTGTCAGAGTTAGAAAACTCCCATGTTTTCTACCTTCTCTTGGCTCATTAGTTGACTCTTGGCTTTTTGAATTGCTAGTGGCAGCATTACTTATTACAGGTCTATTTGTAATACACTTGTGTGATGCTGAGGTTGAATGGTTGCTAATTTAATGATTCTTTTAAAGTGTGTGGTTAGATAAAACTTGTGCTTTTCCAGGCAATTGAGCTGTAAACAAAACATCTGGGCTTGTCTGGTCTCTTTTGTGTGTGGCGCAAGATGGGGAAGCTGGTACCAGAGGACAACAGTACAAATCTCCTTGCATCAGAGAGGCAGGAGTAGTTCAAGAAGCTTAATGTGTCAAAAATTGTTCTGTACTAGAGCATCCTGATCTTCCTCAGATCCAGAGAACTCTCCATAAGTTCTGTGAACTGACAAGCAAAATGATGTGGTAAAGTTGTGACTGTCTCTAGACAGGTCAGTTAATGAAGCTGGATAGCCAGCTGGAAAAATAAAGGTGTGTTAATCCAGTCACTGATTGATGGAAAAACATCCTCACACAGGTCATGGCTTTCCTGAAGTATAGAATCTAATTGCAAATCTGAAATATCTGTTGCCTTTCCTACTGGTGCAGTCTTGTCCCTGAAGATCTGCTAGAGAGAAGAGAGAAGCAGTGTTTTCAGTATTTCTCAAATATTATCTGTACTATAACTAGCTAAACCCCATAAGTGTCAGTGAGTATCTGTCCTGTTGCAAACTCTGCACTGCACCAATTAGAAAGCTAACATAGGCTTCAGGCTTTGGTTCTTAGACTAAACAAATTAAAGAAGATCAGGAGGTGTCTGTCTCTCATTTAGCAAAGTGAGAGAAGCAGTGCTTTCAGAATGAATTAAGAAGCACATACTGCCTCAGTCCTCTGAATCAATAAGAATGTTATAAGAATAATGCTGAATAAGAACAATTATAAGAATAATGCTGAATATCCTCATGTACAAAAAGCACTTGAATCAAACACATTTAGTGGCAGCAAATCCTCCAGTTGGTATGCCTGTCCAGAAGCACTAGCATTTACAGAAAAAGTGCTGCTGAGTTTGTGATGAGATCAGGTCTGGGCATGTGCGACAAAAGCAAATGGAATAAAATGCCATCTCTGAGTATAATGAAACGGATGCTTTTTGTTCCTAAAGTTGCAGCAGTGACACCTAATGTCTCTGCACCTGAGCAGAAGATTCCAGGTAAAGAGTTAACAGATATGAGCACTGAATTTCCTGGGTATGGTTCTAAGGAATTTGATCCAGAATTGAAATTAACCCTTAGTCTGAAACAGATCTGGTGTCCTTTGAAATCATAGTGATTAATTCTGGATAAAGTCTTGTGATTGCTAGAGGTGAAGGTAGTTCTAGTTTGCATATCACACTTCTATTTTTTCATATCAGATTTGCTTTCTTTACAAATCTATTGAGGTGTATGTTCCAATCCTTTCCCTAGGAAGCTTTGCAATGGACTTCGTCTCAGTGAAAGAAATATCTTAGCATGTGACAACGGAGACTGCCTACAAAAAGATCTTTTCCAATGATTTACTGTTGTGATTATATAGCCTATTAGCTGAATTTACTGTTATCAAGCTCCCGCTCCACTGTGGACTGCGCACACTGTGCGTGGGTGCTGTGATGGTGGGCATGATGCTGCCTGTGACCAGCTGCCAGATTGCCGTATTGCATTCACCATCAAACAGTTAATTCACACAGCCCTGCGAGTGTGAAGCTTCAGAGGATTTTGCAGTTCTTTGACTTGTAACTTCCTCCTTCCTAGGTACTAAGGTTCTGGAACTGCAAATCTGGAAGGAACCGTTTGCATTTCTGTAGTGGTAGATTTCATCATCACTTTTCACTCACCTGCATTGCTTTGTCCTGCACTTTGCTAATGTATCAGAGATCTGGAAAAGGTCTTTTTACCCACACTTTGTTCCCTGCTGTTCAGCACTTTGAGCACTTGATTACTTGCAGATGTCTGAGTGTCTGAGGCATGATGGTGACCTTGAATTTGTGTTTCCAAAGCTGTGCGTGGCCGTTCCAGGATGTCTGTTATCACAGAATCTCAGTGCAGCCTCCAGGAAAATGAGATGGGGGTGGATCCCTGCACTTCTACACAAACCAGAAACAATTCATCAGCTCCTGGTGAGTGGAGAAAAGGACCCAGTGAATTCTCACTATGAAGCAAGATGCTTTGTATGCATTTAATTGGGTAAACTGCAAATCCTAGGGGGACTACCCCTTCATATATAAAACAAGAGTGACCTAGAGGTCTGCCACTATGTAAATATCCAGGGCTCCTACCTGAAGGGGTTCTCAAAGGACTTTGGAAACAATGTTGTTGAATAATGATGTGCTTTATTAGCCAGAGAGCTGTGGTTGTGCGTGTGGGTAGACGTGGTATCTGCTTAACGGTGTAAAATGGTATTCACAGGGCTAGAGTGGGAAGAGAAGTGCCTTAATACTGGTGACAACATGCTCTATAACTACACTGATAGTAGTTTTATTTATACTGGTTGAATAAAGTAAGAACTTGAGCCTACTTAAATTAGGAAACTGTAGTTATTTATCTTTACCAGACCTACCCTATGAATAGTTGAGGGCATGCCTTGTGTATTAAGTTCTGCAAAGACATCAAAATAAGAGGCTTGATACTAAAATTCTTGTTTAGTCAGTGTGGCCTTGATTTGTAGCTTTGAATAAAGGTTGGTGATCAGCAAAGGATTTAAAAAACTATTTGCACCCTACCACATGTTTTTGCTAGTTCTCTCTCCTGATCCGGAATCAGAGTTGAGGACTACCTGTGGTCTGTGAGGCTTTACAAATTACAAAATTATTCTTGATCTTTGGGATCTAATTATTGGTTTTGGTCTGGCTTCTTTCTGCAGCTGGCCGAACCAGGACTAGCAGGCTGAGCTGTGCTCCAGAAGCCTCACTGACAAATGTAAATGGAAATACAGAGGATCATCTGCCTGCTGCTAGAATGAGCTCTTCAGTGAGCCCAGGTACCAGGGAGCAGTGGGTAAGAACTGAGTCACCAGTCAGCAATGCATCACTATGCAATTGCTGCTTTGTATACTCTGAGACTAAAGCTTTGAAAAGGTGGCTTTGGCAGTAAGACTGAATATCTTGACTAATTTTCATTACAAATGTGTAATTCTGTTATAGCGGTATCACCTCAGAAATGCTGCCTTTACATTAGAGTGGTAGTGTGAATTCATAGGCAGTTTTTGTGGTAGGTAGATCTGGTTTGGGAAGGAAGTGCTGCAAAATTAATGACCATCCTTCTGAAGATGATTGTTTCCTGTACAAGTTAGTCTGTCATCAACCTGGAAAAGTTGAAACATTTGTACTATGCTTAAAACCTAGTATTAAAATTTAATCCAAGGAAATGCTTTTATTTTATCTAGTTCGGAGAAGATCGAACATTGTGAAAGAGATGGAGAAAATGAAAAACAAGAGAGAAGAAAAGAGAGCTCAAATTAGTGAAATTAGGACAAAACGTGCACAGGTGAAATACTCTACAGTACACCAGTAAGGGGAAATTTTATAGGATAGTAGTGTATCACAATAGTTGAAACTAAAACATATTTTGGACAGGCTTTGTTCTTAAGAAGCTGTACATAAGGATGGATTGATTCTAGTTTCAGCAAGTTCTGAATCTTGTGAAATATTTTTAATTGTGTACAGCTGATTGTTTTGTATGCTCTGGGGCTTTTTTGCTGTAACAGATTAATTACCTTCACATCCATGGTTTTCCTATGCAGGAATTTGACAGCAGCTGTCCCAATTGGGAGTTTGCACGGATGATCAAAGAATTCAGAGCAACTTTAGACTGCCAGCCAATATCTATAACTGACCCAGTAAGTAAATACTGAGTAAATACTGCTAACTGCAGCCTGTAGATAGACTTCTTTATTATATACTGAAGATTTTAGTATATGAGCAATTTAGTACATCACTGCACCTTGGAAATCTTCTGAGCGTATTGTGATCTTGAGGAACCTGGTGGTATACGTGAGGTCACTTACCTCCCCTATTTAGGGCTAAGCTGCCATGCATTTCTTTGCCTATGTCACAGGGACGGGCTTGCACTTTAACAATTATCATGCAATGATTTGTGTGGTAACATGAAAATTTTTCAGAGCTTGTAAATGGCAGAGCCTATTACACAGTAACTTAGCTTGTTGTAGGTATAGGTGAAAGTTAAAACAGACTCTTGCCCTATAACAGAAAGTGTTACTGTATGTAAGTCATATATTAATTAATTTTAAACTATGTCAGAAAGCAGAGGAGCAAAAGTAGAGGTCAAAAACTAGAAAAACCAGGCTCAGTTGAGATCTTCAGCAATTATGGAGGAAGCATTGTTTAATACCTGAGAACAAGTAGTCCTGGTCTAGCAAAAGCCTTGTTGTGGTCAGTGAAAAATGACAACATTTAAGTTCAAACTAGGTTAGAACACAAGGTGGTTTGTGTGCTTGCATCCTATGGGGCTGAGAACCAGCTGTTTGTGTACATATCACTGCGTGACAGAAGAAGAGTTTGTCATCTTCTGCCTTGCCCAATGGAATATGCACTTTCCCAAACGCAGCTGATGTAGCTGTGCTCCATAAATAGCTAAACTTGCTGCATCAGTAAAGAACTCCAGGTCAAAAAATACCTCTGGGGTAAATTAAAATAATAATTTGCCTGAATTTGACCATAGTTGCAGTACTGATATCACAGATTTTGCTGGAAAGCTGGCTAAGGACTGAGCTTTTTTACTAATTCTGATACAGAATATTTGGGGCACTTTCTATAGCATAGCAGCATTTCCACCTGATATGTTGGAGCATGCTACGTAAAGGTCACTTGTTTGTGGTGTTTCTTTTGCACTGAACAGACTTTAAGACTTACATTCCTGCATGACTGGGTCTGATCAGTAGCAGAGGCAACTCTGATCAGCATATAGAAAAGTAGGTGTGAGGGAGCAGCGGACATTTCCGTCTGTAATACTAAGTAGGTGTGGGTGTAATTGGGAAATAATTATTTTTCTTACTTTTTCTTCTAGATAGAAGAACATAGGATTTGTGTCTGTGTGAGGAAGCGCCCCCTCAATAAACAAGGTGAGTGTACTGACAAAGCAGCTCGGTCTTGGGGCAGTTTGACATTGCTTATTCTTGTTAAAATTGATGGTCTTTTCTGTCAACAGAACTTCTAAAAAAGGAGTGTGATGTGATCACTGTTCCGAGCAAGTGTGTCCTGCTGGTGCATGAGCCAAAGCAGAAAGTGGACCTAACAAAATACCTTGAAACCCAAGCATTTAGATTTGACTTTTCATTTGATGAATCCTCTTCTAATGAAATGGTATACAGGTAATGCTTTCTTCTCATTGGGAATGACTTTCAAGATAAAAGCATGGACCTATGGCTAGATGGCATTCTGGCTTAAAGAAACTGTTACCTGAAATAAATATTAAAATCCTTTTTGGAGGAAACCAAAGGACTGAAAAGTCAAAAGCTTATTTTTGGCATGGCCTTGCTGATTTCCTAAGGATTTGCTTTTATTTACCTTCTTTTAGGAAAACTGATGAAGCGGGGTATGAAACACTTGCCTTAACTGTCTTTTACCTTCTGAATATCCAGGTTCACTGCTAGACCTCTTGTAGAGACCATCTTTGAGGGTGGGAAGGCAACATGCTTTGCATATGGCCAGACAGGCAGTGGCAAAACCCATGTAAGTTTGTTTTTTTTTTTTCTCCAGGGTCTCAAATTTTGTAGCTTTAGATAAAGTATTTTAAAGCTCCTTGATGTTGATAATGAGTAGGATTGTAAAGGAGTTTGGATCTTGGTTTTATTGTCTTAAAGCTAATACTTTGTCAGTTGTTAATCTTTTTTCTCTGTAGTTTTATGTATTGAGGTTGTGAGGAAAATCATACTAAAATCCCCCCACAGCTGGCTTTTGCAAGACTTAGGATGTCTTGACATGTTAGTGTTAGTCATGGCTATTCCTTTCCTCAAATGGCTGTCACTGCCTAACTCCAGTCTGCAAAGTGGGGCTGTTAGCCTACATCTGAGACAAAGGCTGTTGTCTGTACTGGGTTTTGAGCTTGGAGGCATTCCAAAGACTTTAGTGATTATATAAGAGTAAGCCTCTTTGTTGCACATAAATGTTTAAGTGATTTTGTATTGTTTGTGAAGTGGGCAAATTAGTGCATTCACTTTCTAACCACTCCTTCCGGTCTACCAGCTGCAGTTTCAAGAGACCTGAAGATTGTGTTTTCTGCCTCAAAGGTGTTCTACTCTAAATCTTCAATAACTGTGTTGTCTTTTTAACTTTCTTCTTCTGGAAACCATAGGGAAAGTGGGAAACTTTCTTCCCTCGCAGCATGCTAGTGGAGTCAAATCTGCTGTCTTCTGCAAGAAGCCTTTACCTCAAACCACAGTTATCTGGACTGGGCTAGCCTGCCAGTTTGAGTAATCAGACAGTTGCAGTCATTCCAGTGTTAGAGGCACGTTTTAGGCTAGGATCTCCTATCATTAGTGCTATGTAGGGAGCTCTAGATGTCTTAAAGTAATCCAAAAGGAAATTTGGAAGTTCACAGAAGTTTGTACTTAGGCTGTCTCCATTGCACTGGAATGGGCAGACAAACCTGCTCATCTGAGCATCATTACAGGAATACAACTGTGAGGCGCTAAAATCATAGGCAATGAAGTTACTTTCCCTTCCTAATCCTAGAGTGCAGAACTAGTGCAAGGGCAATAGCTGTACATTAAAGTCTGGAAGATTGAGAATGTGTCATGGGATTGAATTGTGTTTTAAATACTTGACTCTGTTTCATATAAAAGTGGTAGAGCAAGTCACCAGGATAGCACCAACTGAAAATTTTGTTAGGATTAAAGGTTCCTTGGTCAAAGGAGTTAAAGGTATTGCCCGCTCTAAAAGTTTGATATCACATGTGAGCTTTTGCAAGTAGCAGTGAAAATGTTACTCAACCTACGTCCTAAAAAATGAGGTTTTGTTTCTTCTGACTGGAGGCTATTTGGTTGCACTGTCAAGGCCATGCATTTCCCCTTGAAGGAACAACTGCTTTGACTCTGCACTGCAGAGCCTTACAGGCATTCAGCTATTGCTTTGCATAGTCCAGATCTTCTTTCTGAACTGATAGGGAAGCAGCAAACTAATTTTATCCTGAATTGTACTGTGTTCTAATCATCTCACTGATATCTGAGCATATATATATATGGTAACTTCCTAGTATGTTCTTGGGACTAAAGTCAGGTAGCCTGACTTCTTTGTACCACACCTTACCTCTGGCCTTTTCACAGACTATGGGTGGAGACTTCTCCGGGAGAACACAGAATGCCTCAAAGGGCATATATGCTTTTGCATGTAAGTTGATTCTTCTTTAGATATGAAAATCAAATTAGTGCTTGTTTTTCTTAAATAGATAAGATCTGGTTTTGTATTGTTATTTAAATGTTTCCAGTAAAATATACATGAAGTATTTGTGTTTTCAGTAATAACTAGTGGTGTTTGTTGCAGAAGGTATGATTTTTTTTGTTTCACAAAATATTTTCCATCCAGCCTGTAAGTTTCTAGATCCACACTTAATTCATGAGAAGATATTTGGTTTTGAGGCAAAGAGATGACATTTTCTAGTTTGGCATTTGCGGGGCTGAACCATTTAATTTTGATTCTTCTGCTTTGCTTTTGTCTCAGACTAGGGATGGTGTTTGGAAATACCTGACTTGAATGTAACACAACCCCACCCATTTCTGATATAAAGCTTGTTATACAGAAAGCATATGAACGTATGTGTTATGTTTCTTCTTGTAAGCATTAGATGCAAAAAACCTAGCACATACAAAATTATTTCAGAGAACAGATGCTTAGAAGTCCCTCCTTGATATAATGCCTAGAAAGCACCATGAACCCTGTCCACCTCTACTTTCCTTTTAGAAAGGCATATTGTGAAACTAGTCTGTGTAGCAAGGCAGTTGAAACAAGAACAACTGTTTGCTAGTCTCTGAAAATTTGTTATGACTGGCCCTGAAGGGAAGTCTTTGCTTTTCAGCTCAATTTCAAAGTCTGAAACCTAATTGTGAGAAGCTGCACTGGATCCAGCCAAAGGGTCAACTAATCTGGTATATTGTCTCCAAACAGCAGCAATGCAGATGCTCAGGGATGTATGTTTTCTAGGCTTTCAGCAAGAAGTGCTTGAAACACAAATATATGACTTTCAGGCCTGTCCAAAAGAATAGCAGATCCCAGTGTTCCCCCAGATCAGTAAGGATTGCTGTCTGTGGGTGACATCAGGAGTAGAAACTTCTGTATCCTCCTTGTGTTTTCAGTCCCTGGATGAGGACGCTGCTGAAACTATTCTCTAGATGGTAGCACAGCACTAATTGTTCCACTAGCATTTGTTTAGGATGACTGTCTTTAGCTGCTAGACACTGCCCTATGGCTGCACAATATTCAAAAGTAGATCAAGTAGCAACTGGAATATGTTTTAAACTAGTTAACTAAACTCCTGCCTTTCCTCACTAGCACAAGATGTCTTCCTCCTTCTAAACCAGCCCAGGTACAGGAGTCAGGACCTGGAAGTCTATGTGACTTTCTTTGAAATATACAATGGGAAGGTAAGACTTTTTTTAAATCTTGACCTGACTTCTTTGGCTGAATGTTTCATAAGTAGCTGAGTGAAACTTACTAGTTTCTATAGCTCTATATAGTCTATTCTTGGTGTGTTTGTAACTGAATTGGAAGGCTATGTTAAAGGTGCTGTTTCTATATAGCTTTCTATGAAGACAGTGCAAAATACTTACAAGGAGACCTTGTTCAGATTTGCCTTAATCTTGTTGCCTGAATATAGGTGTTTGACCTCTTGAATAAGAAAGCAAAGCTTCGAGTCCTGGAGGATGGCAAGCAGCAGGTCCAGGTCGTCGGTCTCCAAGAGAGACAAGTCGGCTGTGCTGAGGATGTCATCAGAATGATTGAGATGGGCAGTGCCTGCAGGTTTGGTGCCTTAAAATCAATAAGAGGAGTCATGTCGTGTTGTACCTCCATGTCTACAAAAAATAAGTCTGTAGCTGGTGCTTTGAGACTTAAACAGGAGCTTGCTGTTCCCAGTAATAGGCAGGCACTGAGCAGCACCCCTGCATGAATACAAGATGGTTACAGAGTAAAGGGCTAGCAGGGATGGGTTTAGCCTGCCTTCCATAGAGAAGGTCAGAGTTCGTGGTTCGTATGTCCTCATGTAACTCCAACAAGAGAAACTATTCACATGAGGAGATGGCTGCCCTGGTGCCACAGCTAAACTGAGCAGTTTAGCTGCTTTCTAGAAGTATCAGCTAGTTTGTAGGAGCACAAGTAGCTCCCTGTGGGCTTGTAAGATCAAGGAAGAGCAGCTGGCATCAACCTACGGTTGCAAAAATGCTTTGGCTTAACTGCAGGCCAGATGAGCTATTCCAATGGCAACAAAAATGCTGCATTGTCATTTGGGATCTTGTCTAAAGAATCCTTGAGAGCAGGTGCCAAGGGACAGCTGTAGGCTTGGCTCATCATCCTGGCAGGAAGGCTGTGGTTGGGGTAACTCTACCATCGTACTGGTGTCTTTAATCAGGAGCTAAAATCTGTATTACCAAGTCTTATCTGTCTCAGTTAAGTTGTAACTGCTGTGGAAAACATTACTAGGCAAATGAAAACTCCTCGGCTTCTGTTTTACACTGCATGTGCAGATATGCACATCCTGAAAGCTCATTCAGCTCTCTGCTGTGCATGCTTTTTTGGCTGATAATGCAGCCAAAAACTGTTTAACATTTCAGACTCCTGCCTCACTTTAGGACAACTTCCCTCCCTTTCCCCCAGCAGCAGGGATGCAAGTGGGACAGTGAACCTGCCAGCCTTCTCAGGGAATAAATGATAGTGAAGGTCACAGGGAGGTTTACGGTAACTTATAAGACTCTGGTCTTTGTCTTGCAGTGATGGACCAGGTGCAGTTGCACAGCAGAAGTGCCAAGCTAGCTTGGCTGGAGAAGGGGATTTACCATGATTGTAATGTGTTAGCACAGTTAATGCTGTTTAGTAGGGAGCTTGGCTGAGCTTACTATGTAATGACAGATGCATTAGGAGAATGACATGTGTCCTGCTCTGAGACATGGAGATGCAGTGCTGAAGGTATGTCCTCCAGCTCCAAATGCATGTTAAGGCATTAGCAATCAGAAAGGTATTCCAGTGTAGGTTGATTGAGTTGAGCCAGTCAGATTAAATAGTCTTAAATCTCTACGACTGGGGTGCAGGTTCATTTTTCTCACAGCCGACCTTCTGTGCTCTTATATCAGAGGTAATCCTATAATTCATGTGAACCTGAGATATTAGTGTAGGATAAAACTGGGGAGGTTAAACAACTTAACTGAATGGCTGGAGGTCTTGTCTAGTGCTGTTGGGATCTGTTGCATCTTCTGTGACACAGTTCTAATGCTTGTTTTCATCTTTGCTGTAGGACATCTGGGCAGACTTTTGCAAATGCTAGCTCTTCACGGTCACATGCCTGCTTCCAAATTGTACTACGCCGAAGAGGGAAACTCTTTGGCAAATTTTCCTTGGTGGATCTGGCAGGAAATGAGAGGGGTGCAGACACATCTAGTGCTGATCGGCAGACACGAATGGAAGGTGCAGAAATCAATAAGAGCTTGCTGGCTTTGAAGGTGAGCTATAGCTCTGGGAGTAAATAGCGCTAATCAACACATGGATTCTGTTCAACTCTGGGGTTATCTGTTGTTTCTTTCCAGTGGAAGGGAAAAGAACAGCCAAAAAGATCCTAGTTTAGTATGTTAACAATCCTGAAAATGGTGTATACTTCCATTTAGAATGTTTCCAGGAAAGCAGTGCAGTCTTGTCAGGCCAGACACTGGTACCATTTCAAGCTTCATTCAAGTTGTCTTTTTTAACATATGGTGGACATACCAACTGTCCTGTGACAGTCAGATACCTGGAGTACATCTAAAAGACTATGAAGTACTTAGAGAGCAATAGATTCATTCTCCAGCCTGTTGGGTTTACCAGCAATTGGTGGTTGATAGCTTGCAGAGCTGTTTAACAAGAGATGCAGATACTGCATTCACAAGACTTGTCTTTTCTTAGGAATGTATCCGAGCTTTAGGGCAGAACAAATCTCATACCCCTTTCCGGGAGAGCAAGCTGACCCAGGTGCTAAGAGACTCTTTCATAGGAACGAACTCAAGGACCTGTATGGTGAGTATGCGCATGGCACAAACATACATACTACTTAAAGTTCTGCAATTTGACCAAATAGCTGCATGCTCTTCTAGAGTGAAGGAACTTTGAAGTCAGAAAGCTTCAGTTCTCTGCAAAAAAAGTCATACAGTTTCCCTCCTCCACTCACCCATGGTGACTGAGATCAAAAACTGGTGAGCTTTGCCCAGCTCCAGTAGAAGCAGGGTTGCAGAAGTCAGTTTCATGCAGTGAATCTACAGTAGAGCCTGGTGTGCTCTGAAAGGGCTTTGCTTCTTGTGGAGGGTGCAGCACAGTGGGTGTATACAAAGCCAGTGGAAGGCTGGATACAGGGCCACTGGCATGTCCCACAGAAGCTATAAAGAAAAATGGACTTGATAGAATGTCTCAGCTCTGGCCCTTTGCTCTAACATGTCCCAGCTGCCTGGTGAGACCTGTAGGACCATTAACATGAGCAAAAGTCAGGTATGGGAGTCACTGAGGCATTTTGTTCTGTTTGCAGATAGCAATGATTTCTCCAGGCATGAGTTCGTGTGAGTACACCTTAAACACACTGAGATACGCTGACAGGTAATGGCCTTTCTGACCTGGGGATTCTACTCTTGTTGCAGACGGTGTTTTAGCTGCTTTTATTCTGACCAAAAGTTCTCTTGTCATTGCCTGTAATGGCAATTTGGAGGTTGTTTGTTAGGAGCAAGTTATCTTAGAGCTGTCTTGTGAAACTAACCTGGATGTTCTCTGTGTGAGCCATAATAGAGATTGTATTAAACCGTGACTGTCTCATTTCCTCAAAGGAGTCTCTCATGGTAGACTTCAGACTGCCCTGGTTTTTGTAGGGAGTTTAATCTGTCCTGAATGGTTACCTCTATGCCCTTTACTTTTTGTAGTACTTTGGGTCCCATCTCTAAGTGGTGTGCTAAGAATGTGTTCCTGACATGGCCCTACAGGGGCTTCTTGATGGACTTTGATATGAACTAATAGGGCATGGCACCTTGGAGACTTTGGGCAAAATCTGAAGGACCTGGAGAACTGAAATGCCTTGAAGCAGATGGTGGGAGTGTGTGTTTTGAGTGCCTCATGGTTGACCTTGGGTACCTGCAGGGCAAGGTCGATTTGCAGGGACTGAGCCACAGGCTTCCCTGGGGGTCTTGCTGATACCTGGAATGCCTGTGACGGAGCAGCGAGTGCTTCCTGGTCTCTGCTTTACATGCCTCTACACCTCTCCAGTGAGGTGACAAGTAAAAAGAAGACTGTGACTTTTGTCATATGTTAACAAGATGACACTTGCACATTTCAGGCTTGGTAGCTTTCCTTCATTTAGTTCACAAAAGGCTGCTTGGTTCCTTCCTGGAAAGCATTCCACTCTCTGAAAGGATGTATGGTATTTCTTGTCATAAGCATTCAGGAACACTGTGAATCTTAACAGATTCCCAGATTTGGTTCTGGATTGAGGTTGTATTTTTTTCTTCTGGTGGACAGTCATTCCTGCTCACCTGAAAGTACAGGACAAAATACACCATGTGACGTAGTGTGCTGCAGTAAGATTCTAGTCTTGAGTTGGGCCCATTGGATTCTTAGCCAGCGCACAAGGCAAATTCAAGCTTTAAGAAAGGGGGGTATTAAGCTGAAACTCACTGGAAATATGAAGCTGTTGCTAGTAACTGGAATGAAATGCCCAGGTGGTATCTGACATCTACCTCTAGTGCCATGTCATCAGCCATAGCTTTTACTCTTATTATAGACCTATTCTGGCACAGTGGGTCTCTGGGAAAAATCAACCTTATTCCTTTTCTTTCCATACTAAGTTCTCTTAGTTGGTCATGACAGACCAAGCTGACATGTAGAAGACAGCTTCTGTAAAAGGCATTGCTGGCAATTAGCATTGTGTACTTGGACATTTCTCTCCAGGAAAGGGCCTAGATTGGGCATGGAGACAAACATCTCAGCTTTCCTTCCCACAGCCCTCTGGGGTTTCTGCCCATGGGAGCTTGTTCTGGGGTGGTAATGTGCAACTTAAGTGCAGCTGAATGTATCTTGCTGAGCACTGATTGATTGCGGTAGCTGTTTTGTGATTCTGTAGCCCAGAAACTACTGGAAGAAGAGTTTGAGTGACAAGTCTTCTTGTTGCAGAGTGAAAGAGCTCAGCCCTCATAATGGAGGTGGTGAAACACAGAATCAGATGGAGACTGAGAATGAGGAAACGGAGACCAGTGGAGAAGGCTCAGGTCACAATGTATGTGTGTGCAGTGGGCTGAACAGATCTCAAAGCTGGGAACAACTTGCTGTTCTTACTTGGGCTGTTTCTTGCAGCTCTCCAAGGATGAGGAGGAAGATCTCTCTCCCCACATGTTCAACTTCCGTGAGGCTATCACTCAAATTAGTGAACGGGAGGAGAAAGTTGTAGAACAGCTTAGAGAACTGAGACAGGTACGTAGAAGAGGCAAGCCCAGTCCAGGCTGCCTTCTACATGTTGATAGCACCTTGCCTGGTCTGAGCCAAGTGCTGCTGGGCAGGCTGTGTGCTGTACTGCAAGATGCTGTCAGTGGTGTTACTTTTTCCTCACTGCCAACTTTTTCCTGTGGTTTCCTGCCCAACTGATTAAACTGGGGCATTTCAGTGCTTGTGGCCAGCTGGTCCCCCTTCCCCTCCAACTACCAACCTCTACTTGCTGCTAATGAGCACTGACTAGTAGTGGTCTGTTGAAACTCAGCTCTGTTGATTGGTATGCCAGATTTGAAGAAACTAATTGAATTTCCAGAAAGTCAATTTCTCATTACTGTTATCCTTGTAAATATAGAGAATGACAGCTGAACTTGACTACCTCTTGGGAATCACGGAGCAACCGGACTATGATCTTGAGACCTTTGTGAGCAGAGCTAAGCACTTTGTAGAGGAGAGCTCAAGAAACTTCCTTAGTGTCAGAGGTATGTTAGTGCCTGTCTCTGACTAGCACTGTCACTAATCTTTTTTCAAAGACCTGGAAGTAACACCAGCATACCTGTGGGGGTTTGAGCACCCAGTGCTTCTGCATAGCTTATGGTTTGGGTCACTTTTCTTAGGTGATCATAGGAACAGATCTGAAATGTCCTATTGTCTGCACTTTCCAAAGTAAAATTTTGGCTAGTAACTTCCACTTGCTTTGCACTGCTGTAGAAAACTGCCTTCCCTTGAGCAGAATGCAGTATCTGCCAAGAGCAGATAATCTGAAGTCTGCTTGGCTAGTTGGTTATATAGTTTACCTTTTACCTTGGCCAAAAAACAGACTTTGAGAAATAGGTCCCAGTGCCATGTTCTAGGGATTCACAGGGGTATGCCCACTGTTTCCACTCCTGTTTCATGGATATCAGGCCTTAATACCCATCCACTTAATAACAAGTGTCTGCCAGACACATGCTGAGGTGCTGTGTCTGCCAGCACCTGCATTTGGCATGCCTTTGCCTTAGTATAGGGCCTTATTTCATGTGCAACAAAATCCCTCCAACTGTTCAGTTCTGACCCAGTTTAGAGACTTCCCAGCTCTCTGCAGGAGGATGTCAGCTGCCTGTTCCTTGAGCACTGCCTGACTTTGGTTGGACCATGCTGGTTGAAGCTGTGGTAGAGAGGCAGCAAGGCAGATGTATGAGCTTGGCTGACACATGGTAACAGAGTGCCAGGTACATAGACTGCCTGACTAGGACAGGGGAAGCTACACTGGTAACTGCTACTTTTCTGCCATTGTTCCAATAACTTTGGCTTTGATTGTCACTTGAGCTGTTAGAGCTGGCATAGTTTTTGCCTCAAAAACAGGGCTGTGAGGGCTTTTTTATTTTAATGAGGCTGAAAATTGTGGCATCAAAGTGAACTGTTAACCTGTTAAGACTTTTTCTTAAACAGCCCTGGCTGTCTTCCCATCTCAAATACAGCCTCAGAGCTGTATCTCTCCATTCACGATGGAGGGGTGGTGAGAAGATAACAAGAGTTAAATGCCCTGCTACCCTCTCTGCCTTATAGGCCAGGGAAATCTGTCCCTCTGGGATGGCTGGATTAGTGACATCTAGTATGAACTGCAAACTGCAGGCTTGAAACTGTTGATGAGTAGAAATTAACAAGTACAGCTGAAGAGCTTTGTGGGACCAGGCAGGATTTGATGTTGGCTGAGCAATTCTTGCCCAGTTCATTTCCCTCTGTGGCCCTTGCAGAGCGCTGCTGAGGGGGACAGCTGGGCTGGGGAGTTCTGCGTCCAAGTCAGTCACCCTGTCACTGTCTTCCTTTACAGAAACGTTGGATGCCCTGGGGGCTGCCATGCAACTGGAGGAGCAAGCCAGCAAGCAGATGAGCTGGCAGAGGCCTTAGTAAATACAGCAAAACCTGGTTCACAAGCAGTCTTCTGTATGTCTTGTATGTTTGTCGGTGGTTTGTGTAACTCCTATTTTAAATGTGGTAGAGTGTCTGCAGGTCACATGTGCCTGAGGGCAGTGAACATGGCAGCCTCTCTCTCTTCATGGCCTGGTATCAGGGTACTTGGCAGAGTGCTAGAAATGCACCCCCTGCAAGGCCTGGGGAGGGTGGCCTGAGAGTCTGCTAGATGTGTCTAGCATCTGGCCCTTTGCTAGTGACAGTGGTCTCCTCTAATAGAACTAGATACACATGTATAGTTTTCTAGTGTACATATAACCTTTCCAGATACGCTTGAAACATTGCAAAACTGTTGCAAGTCTGGCTTTTCTAGAAAGAAAATGGACTATATGTAATTGTAAAAAAAAAAATCAGTATTTTAAGAAGTTTGATAAATAAATGTTCCTGGATTTAATTATCTTCTATCTTATAAAATATATTTCTTGCTGATTTTGGTAAAGTCTAACAGCCCCTAAAGACTGGCTGGTGTTGTAGAGAGAGGCTGATTTCTTGGATGAAGTTTCTTTTTAAAGTCTTTACACTTCTAATGTTTACATAAAAAAAATCACTCAAAATAAATTTCGTCTCAATTTTGAGATCCTGATGGGTAGAACTTGCCTAGCAAGGGGGAAGCTGTTTTAGAGGGTACCTATCCTGCACCTGAGCAAAGCTCAGCATGTAGTGAGTGGCTCAGTTCTTATGACATCAGGTAAGTAGGAAGGGCCCTGTGAGATTCCCTTGTACCATTGGAGTTTACTGAGGCTTTGAAGATAGCTCCAGGATGTTACTTTGCATTTTTTCACATATATTTCCCAGGGCTAGCATGCCACATAAAATACACATGTTGAGTAGCCCACCAAAATCTGTATTTGAGGACAGAAGTGCAAAGCTGGCTACTGTCTCAGGTGCAGCAAGGTGCTGCCATGGCCCTTGTGTGTGGGGCCATCTGGACCCAGGTTACACAACCTGTCCTGTGGGAAGAAGCAGGCAGAGGGGAAGGGTGGAGGAGGACAGATGGGAGGCAGGTGCTGCTCCCCTCTTTCCTGTTTGTTCAGCTTGTTCTAGGGTTTGTCTCCAAAAGGACAAAACAGCCCTGTGAGCTCTGGGTGCAGCAACACAGGATCCAGCTCTGTCAACACCACATTACAAAGGGATCCTTCTGCTGTTACTCCCTTTTTCCCTAGAGGCCCACCCTGCTCTCCTGCTTCCTGAGCTGCCTTCTCCCCATGAAAGTAAAGGGTGTAATTTAAGTGATTGTGCCCCCAGCTCTGCACATACCTGTGGACTGCATCCTTGCTGTCTCTCTGGGGATGTCTACTATATTGGAGGCCAGTTCTACAGCCTGGACTGGATCCATTTTTGTGTACCAGGTCTCAGGACTATCCTGGAAAAGGCAGCAAAAGAGTTAGGATCTTGATGGGATGTGGGCAAGCAGCAGTGACAAGCAGCTAAAGAAGGGATATTTCAACCCAGACAGGATCTGTTCCCACAGCTGGGGCACTTGGTGATCAACAGTTTAGGTACTAGAAGCACTGTGGGGCTGAGCACTCTAAGGGCCTCTGAACTGTCAAAGCTGACTTGTACCTGAGCTCTGCCTACATCATATTAAGAGGGCACAGCCAGAGTAAAAGGGCTGTTATGCCCTAATGAGATTGGACTAAAGCAAGGCAGTCCTGTTCCACTTCTGATGTTACTACACTTGGATTATCCACCCTTGCCCAGGGGTGTCTTGGGGTGAGTAATGATGGGCCTGGGTGCTAGGAACAAAATGTTGCCTCTTTTTTGTTCCACATTCCCTCCCTGGACCTAACATTGCTTACTAATCTGTATATCCACCCCAGGAGCTCAAGTCAGGAGGGACCTGATTTGGAGGAGCTCAAGTTCGCCTCTTGCCTCAATGGGCCTTCAGCTCACACTTCTGACATCAAGTTCCCACTGTCATAGAAGTAGCAGCAGTATGAGATCCCTCCCTGCTCTGTCTTGGGGCTGAGTCAGAGCAATTATCTTCCTGAACACTGAGATTGAAGGTGAACACTTCTCAAAGGGTGGCTTTGTTTATTTCTGGGCTCTCATGCAAGACAAGTCCCTACATCCCTGCAAAACAGACCAAGGTCCTAGGGCTGCTAATAAACCCCATAAGGGAGGCATGTTTACCATAAAGTGCTGGAACAGTGTGTGTCCTAGTGCCTTCTTTACGCACTCCTCCACAAAGGGAAATGTGTGGACAAGATACTGCAACAGAACAGAGAGTTGGTGTGTAGGGGGAAGGGGGGTGTGTGTGTGTATAGAGGGTAGAGCTGCATGGATGATGTGGCTCCAGATAACCTGTGTCACACGCCAGTGAGTCCCTGACCCACCTCCTTCAGCACCACCGGTGCTACTCATGGAACTTTATGAAGACACCAAGAGGAACTTGTGGGTCCCTGCTGAAGCCTCACCTTGTTCCCCCCTGCCCTCCCCCAGTGCCAGTTCCTACCTTCATTGACAACAGGAGGGAGGGTGCTTCAGTGAAATGATTGCAGTGCAGTAGTTGCCAGGGGGTTCATCCTGCTGTGCTGTCGGTGCCTGCTCAGAGGAGGGGTGCACCAACCCTCTGCATTACTGTGTGGGTTTGTAAACCCTCTTTCACCCTGAGCAGCCTGGTTCTCAGCCATCACTCATTCAGCCCTTCCTGTCTACTGACAGCATGGTCCTTCCCTGTGGCTGTTACACAGGCAGAGCCATGCTGAGGCAGGCCAAAACTCTTTACCCAGCACCAGCAGGAAAAAATAGCCTGCTTGCTTATAATTCTGTGCTAGTGTTTTGCTCCAGGCAAATTGTCTTGGTTAGCCCCTTAGCTCTGTCTGTGCTTCCTACCCTCAGCAAGCCTGGGGGTAAAACAGGGGTGTGAAGGCCAACACTGGCTTCCCAGCACCCTATGTGTGGTGGGTGGCAGGAGGGAGGAAGCGAGGAGGTGAAATACAGCTCTTTCCTGAAAGAAGTGCCACTCCTGCCTTTATGAATAAGCCTCTGTTTGCTATGCTTAGGAAAAAAAACACAAACCAAACACAACCCACAGTGTAGGGAGCCTTTCTGTTCAGGTGCTCTGGGAGCAGACCCCATGCTATGATGTCTGCCACCATGTACCACCATGCTCACCTCCAGGGAGATGCTAGCATGTCTCTGACTGGCGACATGATCCAGGTTCCCCACAGCAACCATCAGGCCATGTACCACTTTCAACTGGATCAGCTCTTCAGCCACTTCTGCTGACTCCTTGGCTAATACGCTGCAATGAAATAGGCTATTAGCTCCTACCCCACAGAGGGGAAGAAGCACACAACAAATTGAGTCTGGGCCTCTTGGTTCAATCCCAATGGAAAATTATGTGTTCCTATCCTGCCCTAGTAGCACCAACAGATAGGAGAGTCAAAATAAACAAGAAATGTTTGGCTGTGCATGGATTAAGAATCAACATGTGGGCTTGCTGAGACCCAATTGTTTAATGATTGGCAAGAGCTTCCTGTGCATTAAAGTCTAGCAAGCTTCTTGTATGACCATAAAGAAAGAACCCAGGACTCAAACACCACCAACATTATATCTGTGGGCATGTCCCTGGAAGACACTCCGGTACGTCTCCCTAACCACCAAGGGTTTTCTATCATCATCTGCTTTTGCAGGAAAGGTGTTCTGATAGCACTATCTTGTGGACACTGCAGGAAATTCATACTGAATGAACCAATTTTTGCATAAACAACAGCTGAAATTCCTTAAGGATTCTGCAGTCAATCATAGGCACTGGATTCTTCCTTTGAGTGGCTGATGTTAAATAAGGGTGTTTCACTGCTCACTGCGGCTTCCAGCTGTGTGGAGAATACAGTGGCCATGAGCAATACAGCACCCTTCAGCCCTGCGCTGTGGCAGGACACACATTGCTTCCAGGCCCAGCTATAAAGGGGACACTGACACCACATAGGGCCAGAGCAGGGGGGATTCCACTTCTCCCTATAAATAAAACTTCAAGCCAGCTCCAGTGTCAGTAGCAGGGAGGGTCTGAGCATTGCTACCTGCAGGCAGCGGCTCTGCCCTGTTCCTGAACACACCCCATCTCCTAACAACCTAGTACTGGAGACTCGGAAGAGCTGAGCTACTCAGCTAGAGGGCAGTGCTAGAGATGAATGCTCCCTGGAAGGAACATGTCCCAGTCCTTTCCTACCCAAAGGAAGCCACTTACTCTAAGGTCCCTTTTATGCTCTTGTGGGTTTTGCTCCAGAGTTTCTTACCCAATGACTTTTGCGGCAGCTGCCTGCTGAATATACACCAGCACAGGCTCCCTCAGGCAAAGTGCAGTTGGGTCTGCATGAGGAACATTAGGAAGGTGAGAACGATGCTTTGAATCACTTCTAAGATGTTAGTGGGAGAGGAGGTGGAGTTACACTGCTGGCGTGAAAGGAGAATGTAGTTTTTCAGGAAACGCCTTAGGGAAACCCTGTGGCTACATATCATATGTAGTACCCTGCAAGGATCTGTGCGCACGATGCCCACAGGTCTGTGGCCTGCTGTGCTGAGTTGGGGGAGGAAATACCCAGGGCTGGAACTCTTCATCATCCTCACCCAGCAGACAGCAGACCTCAAGTAGATCTTTGGAGGCCTGCACGCTAGCATTAGTGCTGCAGGCAAGCACTGCCTTCGACCCGGGCAGCCCTTGCTGGCTGTGCCCCTCACCTCAAGGGGCAGCGCCCTGCACCTCCTCCCCTAGAGTCAGCGTGACAGCTGAACCCTGCAGAAGGAGATGAGGAACCTCGGTAGAAACACCCCCCTGACCACCCTGGCAGGCCATGGCCTGCTGTGTACTTGGAGGCCTTGGTCAGCTCTTTTACCTTTGGTGGTCTCATCGCGGAAGGTAAATGCTTTCTTCCTGGGTGGCATCAGCAATGCAACGAGGCCTTTCAGCAGGGCTGGCCGGACCTCGCGGGCCATGAGGGCCTTCAGCAGCTGGATGGCTGGAGGAAAGGGGAGCCCCTGTCAGCACAGGGACTCACATTCTGGATGTGTTTGCAGAGAGAAGAAGGGATTCAGCTATGCTAGTGACGGCGGAGGTTCTAGAAGCAGAAGAGAGCAAGAACCACCCCAAAGTACAACCTTCAGAGATGAACGCTTTATAACAGCGACCACGCAAATCACTCTATTTTTGACCAGTAAAAGGGCAGCTCCACCGAAATGGAGCCTCAAAAAATTTCTCGACACTCGTGCCTGTTCCTCTCCACGGAAATCTTTAGTAAAAGGCGAAAGATTTATACGATCTGAAGAGAAACCAGAGTATACGCACTCTTCCACCCCCGGCACACCGCCCGCCTGCCCCACGCCCCACAAGTCAGGGCGACGGACGCACTCCCGGCACCGCGGCCCCCGACCCGGCCCGGCCCGGCCCCGCTGGAGCGCACAAGCCTGAAGAGCCGAACGACTCGCACCGGCCGCCGGGAGCGGCCGCAGCGACGGACAGCGGAGCCGGGGCAGCGCCGTACTGCCGCGGTGCACCCCGGGTATGCAAAACAGCCGCATTGTAATGAGATGTATGCTAATGAGCGGCCGCATGGGCGGGCGGGGGCAAGATCCCTATCCCGCAGCAGATCCTCGCTCCCTCCAGCCCAGCCCAGGAAAGCTCCTGCTTTCCCTCCCCATCGTAACAACCACATTACACTCCTCTCTCACCTCCGACTTATTTCTCATTCTGTCTTTAACCACGCAAAGGACAGCTCCACCGAAATGGAGCCTCAAAAAATTCCTCGACACTCGTGCCTGTTTCTCTCCACGGAAATCTTTAGTAAAAGGCGAAAGATTTATACGATCTGAAGAAAAACCAGAGTATGCTTCTTTCTTTCCCAGCACAGATACCCACCCTCGGCTGTCGCCCCACAGGATATGGCGACTCACACTCCGACACCCACCCCCCCCGCTGCCCCTCCCGGCCCGAGAGCGGCCCACCGCAGGTACGACAGCCCCGGCTCGACCCGAGCCCACGGGCCACGCCGGCTCGGAATGGCTGTGGCGAGCGGGACCGGCACGGCGCTCCCCGCACTGCACCCTGGGTATGCTAATCGAACCCATGCTAATGAGGTACATGCTAATGAGGCGGCCCGCCCCGCCCCCGGCGCCAAGGCAAGGAGGGAGGTAGTGCTGGGCGGGGCCGCGCGGCGGCCGGTCGGGGACCAGATGGCCGGGCCGGGGGGAACGGCGGGGATAGCGAGGGGAAGCGGGCAAGGACCCCACGGCGCCCGGGTTGGGTCGCATCGCCCCCGCGGGCAGCGCTGCGCAGAGGCGGAAGATCGGTTCCGGGAGAGGCCGTGGTACGCCCCCACCGCCGCTTCCGCCGCCACGGACCGGAGCTCGGCGGCGAGGGGGGAGCCAGCCGGGCGCCGCGCACGGCGCTGAGCCCCGGGCACTAACGACTGGGCCCACCCGGGAGCCCCGCGACGCCAGCAGCGCCAGAGCGGCGACCCGGGCCGGGCTGGAGCGCCGGGGACAGCGCTGCGATGCTGGGCCCGCCGCGCCCGGGGCAGGTCCCCAGCTAACCGCGTCTCCCGGAGCTCGAACCGCCCGGTCCGGGAGAAGGGGTCGCCCGAGCCCCCTCCCGATCGCTCTCTTATCTTTGGACCAGACAAGGTTTTACAGAACATCTCGAAACACAAGGTCAAAAATAAGTGAAAAAGAATGGAAAGAATGTAAAGATACTTCATAACGAATGCACCTGGTATTTAGACATATTAAAAACTGTCTCCACTAACTAGCAATAACGATTAACACAAGGACAAATTCTAGAAAAATAGAACAGAGTGCCAAAATAGTATCCTAAAGGTAACCTGCCTCATTATAATTAATTATAGTGTGAAACCCACACCTCCTAGCTAGAAAACGCCCCCAACCCAAATAAGCCCCCTACTCTCTGGGCATGCGTAGTGAATTAAAATAGAACTGTATCTTTAGCATGAAGTAAAAAAGGTACTAACCAATAGTTAATTCAGGGGTAGGACCAATAGGCGTAACTAACTTCGTTAACTGTTTTAAACACCTGTCATGATTTTAACCCGGTGTGCATGCTAGGAGGAAAAATCCCCCATGTACCCAGCGCTGCAATAAACCAGTGTCGGCTTTCTGAACTATCATTTCGTTTGGAGAGTTTTCTTGGTTACGATTTTCGGTAACAAAGGACGCCGCCACCCTCGCGGGGGTAGACACGATGCGGAGAGGCCCGAGCAGCGGGGTCAGCGCTGCGGCACGTCGAGCCGGAGCCACCTCCGCCGTGCGCACCGGGACCCCGGCGGCGCCAGATCCCTACTCCCCCCGCCCCGAAAGCAGCCGTATCTTTCGCTGCCCTCACCACAGCACCGATATTCGCACACTGAACATTCGGCGCTTCTAACCCACCTATCGCATTTTCTGTTTTTAACCAAAAAGAGACAGCTCCCTTTGAATGGAGCCTCAAAAAAATTCCTCGACACTCGTGCCTGTTCCTCTCCACGGAAATCTTTAGTAAAAGGCGAAAGATTTATACGATTTGAAGAGAAACCAGAGTATGCTTTACCAACTCCCCCGTACAGGCACCCACCCCCGGCTGTCGCTCCGCCGCACACGGCGACCCCCGCCCCGCCAGCCGGCTCCCCGCCGTCCCGGCCCTCCCCCCCGATGGCGGACGAGGGCACGCTCCGCGCCCCGCCCTAGGGCTCCGCGGGAGGTGCGGCGGCGGAGAGCGCTACCGGGGATGGCGCTATCGGTCCGCAGTGCACCCTGGGTATGCAAATAAGATGAATGCTAATATGCCGCATGCTAATGAGGCGCACATGGCCCGCGGTGCCGAGCATGGCCGCAGCCGGGCCGAGGGGGCGCTATGTGGGGGCTGCTGCGCCCGTCCGGCCCCTCCGCGGGCCCCAGAGATGCACGGGCTGAGGCCTCCCGTCCCCTGCCCTCCACCCCCACCACCGTTCCCCACGCCCCTGCCACACTTGCCCAGGTCTAGAGACCACCACCCCCAGCGACAACCTCCCCCAGATCCCTTTGGCCACCACCCAAGGCTGCAAGATGGGTCCTACCTTCATACTGGACCTCCAGGTGCACCGAGCCCAGCACACGCAGCACAGGCTCCACGAGGACGGAGAGGGCCTCTCCCACAACGTCCTGGGGAGAAAAGAGCAACAGGGACAGTCTTCACACAGTACACCAGGCTGTGGTTCTCCAAGCACAGGGGCTGCCCAGTGCAGCCCCCAACACCAAGGGGACTGGCCCAGCTCTTGCCAGGGCAGGAAGGACAGACATGGAAGCTAATGCTGTGCTTCACCCCCAGCTTGGTCCACTACCCACCTGCATGACCCTGAGCATCTGCAGAGCCAGCTGCTGGGCTCGGGGGGAAGCACACTGCAGCACAGCAACGAGGCCTTTGTAGACTTGGTTCTGGTACTTGGGATTGCCACGGCCCAAAGAGTCCAGCAGAACCTGCACGTCTTCTTGAGCCTCTGCTGAGTTGGAAGTGGCCAAGAACTCGGCAAGGGATCGCACCCCTGTGCAGAGAAAGATACACCAAGTCATGTGCCTGGATGAGCCTGGGTCACCCATCTCAGCTGTTTCACCCTGAGAGGACCCAGCACCACAACCCATTCGAGGGGCAGGTCAAAGAACAGAAGCTGGGAAAAAAGTTCTTTGTCCTTGTCAGGAGCCACATCACCAGCTGGAAAACCAGTCGGCAAAATTCTCAGCTGGAGTAGGTGGCCAAGGCCCTTCTGCAGGCGTTCGCACAAGCAGAGAGTCTGGCACTGGGATGCCGACAGTGCTGCTAAGGATTCCGCTGCTGATCCTGCCGCTTCGTCTCCCTTGGAGGAGGCTGTGGCGGCAGGTATCGCCCCATAGCCTCTGACAACGTAATACGAACTATAGAACAACTAACGGGGTTTGGCTTCCACTGTCCAGGAGAAAAAACAGGAAAAAAAAGTTGTAATGCTCTTTCAAAAGTTACAAGCCACAAAACCCTCCCACCCCCAGAGGCAAAGTCTGGGAAAGTTTGCAGTAGGTGAACGCTGCAGTTAAGAACGGAAACTGTTTTGTGGTTTAACTGGAGCAGTTGCAACCAGCAGGACAGCAGTATCGCATCAAAAGAAATGACTGTAAAGAAAGCGAGCTCATTAAAAACTGAGAGAGGGGATGAAATGCAACCGCTCAACAATAGCCGAGACTCTGAACTCCTTCCAGCCAGAGAAATGCTGCGGCAATCTGCCACCTGGCTGGTAGAGGCAAGGGAGTGGCTCAGCACTGTGAGCAGCCCTGGGGCCAGAGGTCAGGGAGAACACCCTCGCCTGAATTAGGAAAAAGCACGGATGGACACGCTGCCTACCGTAGCTTTCACAAATGAGCTCCTTATACTTCCTGCCAGCATCTGCAATGAGCTGCAGCAGCTTTACAGACTCCCTTTTGTCCTCTTCTTTCAGGTGGTTCAGCCCTAGTATTTCCAGGAGAATCAAGACACCTCCGATCTCCAGAAATTCGATAACATATCTGCGTCTGCAAAGATGGGGAGAACAAAGTCAAAAGTGTCACCTGCCTTGGAGCCCATCTTCCCCTGTCAGCACGCTGTGCTCCTGGGAACCATCACCTCCTGCCTCGCTGCAAGGGGTGCCCAGTGCCCGGGCAGTGAACACAAGGAGGCTCAGCCTGGAGCGCAGAGGCAGATGCCCGCTGGCAGCATGCTTTGCTGCCAGCAGATCACCAGCTCCCATTTTACCCTGTGCCCATTTCAGGTACTGAACCACAGGCACAGAAAGGCCCGTCTCCACACTCAGACTCTCACCACAGTCCTTCCACATCATGTGAGTGACCCAGTGGCTCTGGAGACGCACACAAGCAGTGGATTTGGTTTTGAGAGCATTTGAAATTCCTACCACAAGCCTCACTGGGGCCTGCCTTGCCTGAAATGCTTACACAGCCCTCTCAAAAGACCACCAAGGACTAGTTATTTTCTTTATCTACTCACCCCCTCACCCTTGTGTGCCTTCCCCATGGCACCCCTCACACAGTGACATTCTATACTTACCCACTTGCAGCAGATAAGAAGATGCCAAGGGACTTGAGCAGCTTGTCGAGGCATGTGTTGTACATGTATCTGTTTGACAAGGCTAAGGAGAGATTTACAGACCATCATGGTGTCCCTCAGGCTGCCTTTGGCAATGTGGAGGTCTGAACTGGGTAATCCCTCTCCGAGAGAGCATGAACCCTTCTCTCACAGGCATGCAGAGGCCGCACGCTCATCCCAATATGAGAAAAACCCACTAATTCTAGGTCCCTGAGAGACAGGTTACATGACTTTCACTTCAGTTCTATCTTTAGATATCCAGATTCTTTTTAACCCTGCAAAACACTGCTGGATATGGATGTCTCCATACAGAAGCTTGTTCTTTAAACAAATTTTTGGTAGAGAACTTTCCCTCCCTCTCCATCCCACTACCACACGCCACCTCCAGCTGTCCAAGGAAAGAGATACGTCATCCTCAGCCATACTGTTAGGCGAGCCAGAAACAAGCTGGCTCCCTGGGAGAACTCCAGCTCCAGCTCTGGTTCTGTCTTGCCATTATTGCTTTTAATGAAGTTGTCCAGGATGCGGCTTCGAGCAACTCTGTGGGCACTATCCCATTCCTGCAAGAAAACCATGAGCTTCCTGATGGCTTCCTGCTCTTTGACAGAAGTCATGATCTCTTCTGCCTAGAGAAAAGTGAGACAGAAGTTAAAAAAAAGCTTTGAAAATAGAAAAAGTCTGTACTAAGGAATTACCACCAGAATCACATTTAAAAACTCTGGCAAATAATATTAAACCACTTACTAGCCATAAATTTCATCTCATTTTCCTTTATGTTCATTTCATAGATAGCAAAACTGAGGCAAAAGGAGAGTTCCTGGTATGTCTGAAGCTGCACAATCAATCTGCGACAGACTTGAGATTATTTTCCACAGCAGGTGGCTTCACCACCTTCTCTGCTCTGTTAATAAAGTCATTTTGATGTTACCCATTACCCCAGCCTTGGTTTCTCGCTAGCCTCATGATATGAACACTGCATCTCATATCTGACCTGCCAGAGAATAAATAGGGTGAAATGAGAGCACAAATAGGTATGGATTTATGGGGAGTGACAGGGTCAAGGGGGCTGTAAATGCCTGTTAGCACAGCAGCGCAGCATGCTCTCGCTCACGTGATGGAGCAACAGTCACTTGGAGTGGGCCCACATCCACCCCAGGAAGATGTGCTTGGCCTTGGCAGTGGGAGAGCACTTTGGGACCCTTTGGCACAACAGATATTTGCTCTGGCTTCTTCTCATCTAATTTCTGTGGCAAGTTTTTAAACAATCTAAGAGAACCTGAAATGATAAGAACTATAGGCAACAAGACATAAGCTCCAGAAACGTCCCTTGCCTGCACTGCCTTCCATCCCTTCACACAGGTGTTAAATAAAGCAATCCATATTTTGCCAAATTTCTTTGGCACACTTTTGGCTCAGTATGATATCCCCTATTCCAGCCTGACAAATGTGAAGGTGCACTTAGTAGGGGGGTGAAATGTCAGAGGATTAAGCTCTCTGTTCATTCAGGTAGGTGAGAATTCCACCGACGTGTGCATTTGGCTTTAAGACACTGAGCAGTCTCAAGGAGCCTTGCAGTTAAACATCAGTATCAACATGCCTGAGGATAAGAAAGGAATTCACGCCTTGTCTAATACAGCTGTTGGACTTTCTACGTAAGAAAAGCACCATTTTAGGTTTTATTTAAAGTGTGGTTTAAGAGGAAAAAACTTAAAATGACACAAAATCTCGGGGGTTCAGAAAAAGGAAGTTTCTTTCAATGTAATACAAGTCACCAAGATTACCGATTTCCTATCCACAAAGTTCTTAAGCCTTGTCTCCTAGAATTTGGAACAAAATTCCAAATCAGTTCCAGAATATCCCCAACATGCCACTCAAAAGTAACTTTCTATTGCTATTATCTGAAGCAAACTGAAAATAATGACCAAGAGGTGAACATGTACCTCAGTGCCTGAAAACAAACAGAGTCGTCAAAAAGCTGGCTAAAAAACAATGTTTGAGAATTCAGATGAGATGAAATTTCATTTGGGAATTAACGGTCTGTGCTCTGTAAGGAGTCTGTGTCCTTGGCAGGGCGTTTTCAGGATCTCCTTTGTGGGGAAGCAGGTTTAAAATAAATCCATTTTCCCAAAATAGTTGTGATTGAAAATGTTATTAGCCATAACAAATGTTAGTGCTGACAGGAGAATGGCCTGTTAGGGGCCTCTGATGAAACAGTCATACAGTCACACAGAAACAGTGAAAGTCATATTTCACATTATTGCAAGCATTTTCCTGTGATTTACAGAATATTTGTGAAACATTACTTGCAAGGCATATGATTGATATTGAGAGAACAGCTAGTGTGTAGGGGGAATCTGTATTTCACAGAGACTGTTTGCATGAAATTTACAGTCTCATAAAGCGTTTCTCTGTCCTCAACAAGAGATCTAGTTAAAAGAACTTTACAGTCTGAAACATCCCAAAATTGATTCTAAATTAACATTTCCGTATTTATATTTAAGATGCTGGTGGTGTAATGCTATCCTATTTTTATTATAAAGCTGCAGTAACCCCCCCACTATTCAGAAATATCAGCACCAGCCCCTGGACGTGAGGATTTTAGTGATACAAAGGGCTTGCCTATGAATCAATGGCAAAAAAAAAAAAAGAGGAGTTTGAAAGAATGGTCACATGAGGCTTTTGAGGATACAGTGGTATCTGTCCCTGGCTGCTATAATAACAGCATCTGCTGACATAGTAGTCTTTAAGCCAACATTGTAAAGTACCCTGAAAATGTACACGAGTATTTTTATTATAACCATTTTACATATGGGAACATACAGACACAGGGAAGTTAAATGACTTGCCCAAGTAATTTGTCAGTGCTAACATCAGCACATAACTCCTGTTCGTTGGCTTCAAACTCTGCTCTCAACAGTGCTAGGCTGCCACCCCAGTCCATTGGACCTGATAATCAAAACAAGGCTGGGTCAGGGCAGTGCTTTATTCCTGCCAAGAAAAACACAAGTTATTTAGGAACTGGCTCTGGCAATTCAGCAGTTCTTTACATCCAGAGTGCTGCTAAATCATCAGATTGAGATCAAAAGTCAGACTGGTGATGCGTCAGCCTCAGTCCAAGTGTGAGGTGCCAGGGACTGATAGCCTTGGACTCACGGAAGGACAGAGTGACGGTGATTTGGTGTTACCTTTGCATCTTACAACATCAAGGTTGTGCCCAGCCTCAAGCAAAACTTAGAGCTTCTGTTTCCCTAGCAGGTTTCACCATCTTCTGGCATACCTCAAGTCCCCCCCAACCCTCCTCACACACTACGCACCTTCCTCAGTGTACCCCAATGCCTTCTACCCAGCCCCTATCAACCCACAGTCCCACTGGCCCCTCTCTCACCTACATGTCCTGCCTCCCAGCCGCACTGTTAACCCCAGCCACAACCCCAAACCTAGCCCCTGCACTCCCCTCACCCCCAGACAGGCCCTGCACTGACCCTTATATCCATCCCAGCCCGTACCCCACCTAATCCACTGCAGTCTCAACATTCCCCGCCCCAGGCCCAACCATCCCACCAGCCCAAACACAGGCCCTGTGCTCCCCCACAGCCCAAAACCCACCCCAGGCCCTACAGTCCCTCACACGCTCCCTGACCCCAGGTCCCGTGTCTGCTCCCCTGACCCAAATGCCCAGCTCAGGACCAACTACCCCTGTCAGCCCCCACGCCCACCCTATACCCCAGCCCCCCTGACTGCGACCTCCACTCCAGGCCCTACAATTCCCCTCATCCCGACCCACCCCCCCGGCCCTACAACCCCTCAACCGCAGCGCCCGCCTCAGCCCCTCACTCCCCCTCACCTTCCCCGAGGGGGCGGATACCCCGCATCATGACTGACACCTCAGCTGAACCAATCGCGGCCCGCCTTTTCCCCCCGGCCCAATGGGTGGGCCACTTTCCGCCATCAGTGGGCGAGGCGCCCAGCCCGGGCAGGGTGCTAAGGGCGCGTTGCTAAGGAAGTGGGAAGCGGGGAGGGGACGGAGGGGGTGAGCGCTTTTCTTTCCCATTGGCTGCGGGAGGGGCGGGGGGCGGAGCTTCCGGTGGGGAGAGCGGAAGCGCCGGTGGGGTGTGAGGCGGGAGTGCACGGCGATGGGGGCCCGCGGGCTGGAGGCGGCGGTGGAGCTGGTGCCGGGGGAGGCCCGTGGTGCGGGGGGCCAGCGGGCCTGGGGGGCCCCGAGGGTGAAGGCGCGGGCCGGCCGGGGAGACCCCAATGACAGGAGGGACTGGGGGACCCTTGAGGGTGATGGGGGGGACCGGGCCCGGGGGACCCCTGAGGGTGGAGGAGGGGACCGGGCCCGGGGGACCCGTCAGGATATGGGGGGAGGGAGCCGTGGAGACACTTGTGCCGTACCGCGTGTCTGGTAATTCCTGGAGGGCAGGGCAGGACACTTTCCTTTCTCCCCGGGAAGCGGGCAGCAGCCTCTGCTGCCCCCCCAGCGCCCGGGAGGCGTGCGGAGGGGGGGTCTCTGCCTCTCGTAGCGATCTGCACACTGCTGGTTTTGCATCAGTGGAGAGCTTTGGAAAGCTGCAGGGATCGAAACTGTGCTGTTCTACTGAGCGTGCCCACACAGTGAAACTGGGATGAGGCAGTGTTCATAACTGACTGAGAAATTAAGCTAATACCCGCTTCACCATTACCTTTAAACTTTATTAACCAGGCAAGTTGCCATAAGTTCTGATTCTGGTAGACTGGAGAACAATTCTTCTAAATCTTGTGATTTGTTTCAGAAAGCAGTACAAAGAGAGGGCATACGGACGATCAGCCTGTGGTGATCCTTCTAGGTTGGGCAGGCTGCCAGGACAAATACCTGGCCAAATACAGTGCAATCTACAGTCAGAAGGTGAGTAGCTTATTTATATTTTCATGACACTGTCGTACAGCTCTCTGAGGAAACTGCCTCTTTTCTGCATCTTGCTAAAATCACTCTAAATCCTCTCTCCATCTGAAGAGTCATTGGGAGCGAGTGGTGAGTTCTCTTGTCATTGAAACCTCCTTGTCTCTCTGAGCCCAGGCGGCGTTATCTAACAGTTGCTGATGTAATCTTTGTGCGTGCAGTTGAGACAAAAATACTTCCTTGGAGAAACTTTCTGACATTGTGTGAATCACTGGAGTATTTTAAGGCTTTTAAAGTTGTGAGATTATTCATGAATGACATGAACTGTGTTGGCTTGCCAAACAGGTAAACATGTGGGGAAAGATTATGCATTTACTGCTTGCTAATAGGCCACAGCACAGACTTGGCAAGGCCAGGCTGAGGACTGAAAGAGAACATCAGCATCTGTCATTCCTTTGGCTTTTCCTTCCTGTGATGATGATTCATTTAAATGTTGTAATCCAAATTCATTTTATCCTGCCTGTGAAACAGGCATCCTATGACAGTCATCCCTGCTCACTAGGAGCTCCTTGTGTTTGAACTAGAGAGGCCTGTCCGACCTAACAGACTTAGGTCTATTCCCTAAGTTATGGTATTTTCCTTTCTAATACTGTATTTTACTGGAATGACCCAACTTGAGGTATGGAGACCCAGCGAAACATTAGACTTTTTTTTTTTTTTTGTCAGCATACAAGGATCTTGTATTCATCCAAATTTGTTTCAGCTATAGGTGGCAAAGTTTGTACATTAACAGGTCTATTCTTAATGTATAATCCAGTGCAAGAGTCATGAATTGGCTTGTTGTAGTGAAGACGTAATTGTTAAGTGACTGTTGTGACTAAGAGATACTGCTGAGCAGATGAGGAGCACATTACATGGGAGCATGCCAATTTTTTTGAAAATACTTTTCTATCAGAAAGATGATAGGAATGGGGAAGGAGAGAAAGTGTTTTATTAGCTCCCTAATGAGGAAATTGCTGCAACCATGGCAAGATGGTATAGAAGACTTTGATTTAAGAACTTGATATCCTCTTCTTCCTTGTTCACTGTTTAGGGAGCTCTGGGTGGGAGGGCTGTCTTGGTGGCTTTGCCTTGTGTTTGTCAGTGTGTAATGTCGGTGAGTTTAGGTGATAGAAAAGATCTAAAGCATTTATAAATGTAGTTCCATCTGCCCTATTTAGAAACTCCTCCAAGATCCTGTTTCCCAATCTATACCTAAATGTAAGGCCTTAACTGTAAAGGCAATTGCTCAGGCGTTCTGAATCGGTGCTCTTCATTTGCACAGCTGGAGTGTTTCAGAAAGGCTTAGGAAAATCACGTCAGTGTTGATTGTGGGTGAATCTTAGAGACAGCTGCAAACAAGTACTACCCAAGGACAGGAAGAAGTTCCTTCTCCTTCTTACGTTTGTTTCCATGTCATGAGCTAGATGTCTACCAGAGCAGGCCCTTCTGACCAAAATGGCTGATACTGAAGGTTTGTGAATCAGGGAGATGGTTTTCTCTTCCTGAGTGAAGACTAACACTCATAAAAGCTTGGGTGGCAGTGTCCACAGGGGCTGTGCCAGTTAGCACAGGATTTGAAAGGATCTCAAACATCATCAAATCCAGGCCTCTAACCTTTTCATAATACTGTGTGCTGTTATGATTAATATAATCCTATTCATATTGGTGCCTTGCTACTGACGCTAAAGACTTTCTTCTGGCCCTGTGGTTTCTGTTGGAAACCTGTCCCAAATTTTCACGTTCTTTGTACTGTTGCTTGCCTACTCCATGTAATTTACAGCATAGCCTAAATGTGTGTGTGGTTTCTTTCTCTTCTTCTTAGGGGTGCACCGTCATCCGCTACACGGCTCCATGGAGGATGATATTCTTCTCTGAGACCTTTGGCATCAGATCCCTCCAGACCCCAGCCAGGCGACTCCTGGAGCTGCTCTTTGACTACAGTGTTGAAAACAGACCAGTTCTTTTTCATGTTTTTAGCAATGGTGGTGTCATGCTGTACCGTTACATCATTGAGGCGCTCCACACTCACACGCCTTTTAAGAACCTCAAAGTAGCAGGCACCATTTTTGATAGTGCCCCTGGCAGAAGAAACTTGAGAGGAGGCCTTCGTGCCTTGGCAACTGTCTTGGTATCCATGAATGTGCTGCTCAAGTATTTCCTCTTACTCGCTTTTGCTACTTCAGCTGTCGTGCTGCGGATCTTGCTGTACCCATTTACCCGCTTCATCCACGAGAGCCACTATGATGCCCTGCTGAAAGCGCCCTCGCGGTGGCCTGAGCTTTACCTCTATTCCCAAGCCGATGCTATCATTAAGGCCAGTGAAGTTAAGCACATGGCTGATGCCCGGCAGCAGCTCGGTGTCTCTGTGAAAGCTGTAGACTTCTCGGATTCGGCTCATGTCAGCCATATGCGGGCGTATCCCACCTATTACAGCAACCTCTGTATGACTTTCCTGTCTGACTGTGTTGGGGGCTCGCCTTGTTAGTGGTGTAATGACCTCCAGTGTTTGCCTCTGTTTTGCTCAGCTTGTATGGGAAATGTCACCCCCTTTGCCTTTGTGTCTTTGAAGGGAGGAAAGTAGAGACTTCTTAGTTATTCGGGTTTTTTTCCCCACCACCTACAGGTCTGAAAGCCTCCAGGCTGGCCTTTGGGCCAGCCACATTATAGCAGAGTGTAGGTATGGATTATTTCAAAGTACTGAAGGTGAAATCCTAGCATGGTTGAAGTTGATGTGCTTTACCAAGGTGTCACAGACCAGAATTTCACACAGAGTGTTACTTGTTTCTTCATGTCTCCTATTGTTCTCTGCTTTCCGTGTTGTCTCCTTGTCCTTGATGTCCAATGTGCATGTTCTGTTGCCTTGTACTGATTTTACAATACAGCTTTTCCATGTCTTTGGTTTTTTCCTCTCTGCCATTTCCTTTATCTTGCAGTGAGCAAACAGAAGCAGCTCCACAGGACTTCCCTCTTCTCTCAGTGCATCCCAGCTCTTGTTGTACTCCTTGCTGGAGATCAGGCCCAGAAACCAAGTGTAAGACCTGGAAAAGGTGTGTGCAGGGCAGTATGACCAGACTGTCATCTGGTTCTATTAAATAGCTGAGAGTAGTCAAAGCTCTGATCCTTGGTGGGAGCTCAAATGTTTATGATAACTTTTGTGTTCTTCAACCAAAAGATTTAAGTTAACCTTTTTGAATGTGTTTTGTGTTTTGTTTCTCTTTCTTCCAGTCTTTTGTGTGTTCTCCCAAGTAGTTTTGCATTCTTGGAGAACTGCTCATTTATTATTGTGTGTCTTTGAGCAGCCTATATTGTGCATCTGGGAATGCAGGGAAACTGGCACAGCTGTAACCTAAAAGATCTCAGAAATAGAAAGGTGCAACTGCAGAGGAAAATGAAACTGTCTCTTGGACCTGTGATTTATACTGGGTGTTTCTTAAATCACTTCCAGCCAACAGATGACCATGAAATTCAATGTTTTCCCCATAATGTTCTCTTCAGACGATCAGTCTTTGCTGTCCGTGCAGCGTGTACTAGTAATACAAGAAATTAATTCCTTCCACCTAGTGAAAAAGTAGTTCATTGCATTGCACTTCAGCCATGTTTGATTTTGGGTTTTGTTGTTTATTTGGGGGTGAAGTGGGGATAAAGACAGAGAAGAGCCTGCTAACATGTTTATGCCATGTCACAGCATTGCAAGCTAATTAATGATGTGGTGGACAGGATTAACCGTCTTTAAATTCTTAGTCAAAGATTGCCAGGAACAGGAGGGCTATGATATGGGCCTGTTTGAACAAGGGGCTGCCCTCAAGAGGTAGGAACATAAAAAACACAAGGACTTTTACAGAAGGTGTTTGCTGCTTATGGGCTGCTGTGCTTGCCTCGCCCACCCTTGGGGTGCTGTCATCCACAATTACAAAGCACTTGCTGTTCTGAACGGAAACGCAGAGAGGGAGATCTCCTGGGAAGCACTAAAATAATTTGAAACTTTAAAATGAGAACCATCACACCTCACAGAAATGGCAGCACATGGTGAGTTGTGGTCAGTAGCCAGAACAACTGCTTCTAGCAGGCCAGTGTGGCAACACTTATTTAAAGCAAATAATAACCCCATGTCGGGTGTGGTTTTAAAGGATGGACTGGGGTGTATAGGATAGGTGAGAATTAACTGAAAAGGGGATGATGGCCTGGTTTGTCTTAATTTTTTTTTTTTTTTTAAGTGAAAACTGGCTTCAGGTACAGGAGCCCTTGTTGCTCCAGGTCCAGTCTTCTGTAGGTGTGATCCCAGTTTCAGCTTCTGCTGTGAAGATGAGCTGTGAGGGCTACCCTGTGGTAAGATAGCTGTCAGCCTGACGCTTTTCATGAAGAAATTCTTGTTTCTGGGGTTCGAACCTGTAAAATCCAGGCATGGTCCCCTATCCCAGAAAGCCCATCAGAGATCCCCCAGTTTTTTAAAGAAGGTCCCTGGTTTGTGCTGCCAGCGCTGTAACTCCTGAGCTGTCATCTGTTTGCCTACCTTCCTGGAGAGTTGAGCTGTGTCTTCTGAGCATCCAGTCTGTTCGTGGCACTGTGAAAACTGTTAGGGAGCAGAGGTGATAAAGGTTATTTAACTAGCAGTTGCCCTCATGCTGTTTGCTGCGTGTTCAGTATTTACAGAACAGTTAAACACTCCATAATACACGCCTCTGAATTAATGCAGTTGTGCTGGGCTGGGAATCTGCTGTTCCTGTTTATTGCTGTGGGCGTTGAACTTCTCCTATTTAAGGACTCAGGCTGTTCTGGAGAGTGGCTGGCAGGAGCTGGAGTTAAACTTTCTGTCCCTGTGCGATGGGACAGCGAAGCTCCCTCCGGGAAGAGCCTCACATGTGTCAGCTACACCTTCCGACCCACCTTCACCTCCCTGCCACGGGATTGCTGCTCCATCTCCCCACTTTCCAAGGCAGCAGGCAGGGAGCGGGAGCTGCCTGCTGGAGCTCTGCAGTTGGAGGTGCCCTGTGCTATGCAAGCAGGAACCAGCTCACAGGCATTTCCACTGCTGCAAAACTGACTTGAAATTCAGGGCTAATTTGTGTACACACCTCTCAAAGAGCAGGGGGGATCTTCAACAAGCCAGTGTTTTGCGGAGGAAGTCATCAGCACCAGTCTTCTGGGTGGGTTTTGTTTTCTGTGTCCCAGCTAGTTTTAATGATGATTATGAGCCGTGTGTTTAAATGTATTGTGTGATATATTGCCCTCTTCTTTCCTATACAGCATGTATGTTGCCCCCCACTCCCCCTTCTGCCCTCTTTATTTCTGTTGCTTGTTATTTGAAACAGAAGGTTAATAACTTGGAGCCTGAAGGCACATGGCTAAGAACTGATCCAAGGACTACTGGATTAAAAAAAAAAAAAAAACAAACCAGCCTCAAACCCTTAATCCTTGCTAAACTGTCACAGTTTGGTGCAGCCTGTGTTCCTAAAGAGCTTCAGCCTGAGCACTGAAAGCCAAAGGTTGGGATATCTTGGCAAATCCAAGTAAATCTCTGAGACCAGCTATGGGAAGGATATTGCAGATCTGCTCTTTGGGAGGAAGTATGCTTGGGGTTGCCTTGTGGGTAGGGAGTGGGCTACGGCACTGACAATCTCTGCCTGGGCAGCCTAGAGCTTCTTTTCCTACAGACCAGCCCTAGTGTGCTGCTGGTGGAGCAGCGTGGGTGAAATGCCAGCAGTGGTGGGAGAGGATGCCCAGGGGCCAGCTGCTGCCATTGTGCATTTCCCAGCTAGGTTAATTTTGCAAGAGCGCAAATTAACATTTCCTCACCAAAAAAAGCGATTTGTGAGTGTTTCCTGTGAGGGAGCTGGCTGCTGGCTGGCTCCCCTGTGCATCCTTCTCTCCCCAGGCAGTTGTGATGTTACAGGAAGGTTTTAAAAAAGAAAAAAAGCTGCTTAGTAAGTTGTCAGGGTGGTCCTGTGCCTGGGCTGGAGGGTGCTTAGCTGTTGCTGATGGGCGGTGGGAGGGTGCCCATGCAGCCAAGGTGCCCCGTGGCACTGGGTGAGGCTGCGGTGGGGCCCTGGGCAGACCAGGGGCATGATCCAGCCCAGCCAGGGGTCCCATTTTGGAGCAGGGGGGAGTATCTTGCAGCATGAGTAATTCAAACCAGCCCCCTGGGCGAAGACTGACCTGTGCCCACACCTAATAAAAGTATTTTAAAACAAGTCTGCTGTTGCCTTCTGTGTGTTGGGGGCAGCAAATTGTGTATGGGCTGAAGCCCCATCTTTGTACGCGTCGGGAAGTTGCAGGTGCGTGCGAAGCTCTGTCACTGATGGAAAAGCGTGGATGGCTTGAGATGGAACCGAGCAACCCAACCCCATGTGCTGCTTCCTAGAAAGAGAAGGGGGAGGCGTGAGGCCGGTCTCCATCGCCCCGTGGAGGTGATGGAGGGGGGAGCTGACCCAGGGCGGCTGTTGCCAACCTCCCTGACGGCGCAGCGGCCGGGCCGGGCGTGGGGTGCTCCGGGCCGGGCGGGAGCAGCGCTCCACGAGGTGGCAGCAGTCCCCCTCGTTCCTGCGTGGAGGGATTTCTACTCCAGGCGAGGATAAGCAGAGCAGATCCCTTGAGAAGACCCCCAACAGCGCGGCTCAGCCCAGCGCTTCTGCGTGCCTGAGAGCATCTCCCACAAAAAGTCCCCTCCTGAGGCAAGGAAAAAGACCAGCAAGAACAAACTCCGACACCGAGAAGTAGAGATCGTGAGTTAACCCAGAACAGCACCTAGCCCTAGAGCTGCCTGCCCCTGGAAGTCGTGCTAGATCCTATTTCTCAGCGCTAACCAAACATTAAAACTCAAAGTCTAACGGCAGGAATAGTTTTACTGCCCTTCCCACGTTGGCAGGTCAGGTCGCACCACTTCCCTCTCCATCACCCAGAGAGGGCTATCTATTTTTTAAGCGAATCTGTGCAATGTTGTGGTTAGACAGACTGTGGTCCAACTTCTGGAAACCCCACAAATGGGGACTGTGGAGCTCCTTTGGGTTCCCTGTAGCCCCCCCAGCCCCGGGGAGGGAGCTGAGCTTAGTGCTGCTCTCTGGAAAGGCTGGCAGGAGCTGCCAGCACACAGGGCTGGGGGCTTGGCAGGCAGTTAGGAAACAGGATAGCACAACTGGGGGCCACAGCCACTATCTGAACCCCCTCAACACCCCCCCCCACCCCCCACCCCCAGCACACTCTACACACAGCTCCTGCACCCAGCCTGGGGCATGGGCAAGGGAGGCAGGGGCTCGCAGGGCAGCTGCTCGCCCTGCCTGCCTGGCATCCCCCCATCCTCTTCCCTTTGAACTTGAGTCCCCATTCCCTTGTCTCTGCATCCTTACAGAGGCTGCGTACCCACCCCAGCACTGCCAGCCAGAGATGAGCCACCCAGGCAGGGCTGGGGTGGGCGGAGTGGTGCACAGCATCCTTTGGTCACTCTCCCAAACCCATGGGGCCTGGGGCAGGGAGAGCTTGGACAGCCCCTGCCCTCCCTGGGTGATGAATGAGCTGACAGTAGGGTATTGATAAGGAATTAACCTTGAGCCCTTCTTGCTTCAGTGTCAATAGAGCAGGAGCCAAGTACACAGGTTTGATTGGAAATCTGTGTTTGGCCTCTGCCGCCTCTGTGCCCATCGATGTGCAGGAAAGACAAGAGGGGGGTGCGAACCGCCCTGGCTGCCCCCTCCCCGGCCCAGACACCCACTATGGGTGTCTCTTGGCTCCCCCAGCCAGGGTTGACTGTGGGTGCCTGGCTCTGTGGGGCTGCAGCAGCCTCTGTGCCCCTACCTGGCATGTGGGGGGCCGGGTACCAGGGCCCCCAGTTCTCCAAAGGGCCTGTGCCCATCCTGCTCCGGCCTCCACTCCGAGCAGTTTGTTTAATTAAGTGTTTTGCCTAATGGGATTGCCTCATTTCCATAACAAACTGGCGGGCTGTCATTAGGTGGGCTCCCTCATTCATTACTGTTAATTAGATATGGATCCCCCAGAAGGCGACGCTGGGTGATGAACGAGGCCCCTGACACACGCTATTACACATTAGCATTTTCTCAATACATCCGATACATCACGGCCCTCCCCTTCCTAAAGATATTTTAAATAAAATATTAGCAGCCCGCTGCAGGGTGGGTGGAGGGGGAGGAAGGGAGGGTTCCTGCCCCTCACCCTGGCCTCAGGCCTCCTCTGGGATGAAAGTGGACTGGAAAGCAGATGAGATGCCCTGCTGCTCCCTGCCAGCCAAAAAAGTGGCCAAATCCACCCTTTTCCCCATCCTTGCCACTACAGATGGAAAAAGGGCCCTGACATCCTTGCAGCCCCCCCCACCTCCATCAGCCCGGGGACACCCCCCCAGCACCCCATCCCCAGGGGACACAGCCATGGGGAGGGGCTAAACACCCCATCGACCTGTCTGCAAAATGTTTGTAAACCAAAAGCGTTGGCGCCAGCCCCATGCGGGGGGGAACCCGACCTCCACCCCCCCCGCCCTGGCAGCCTCCTGGTCCTTGCTGTCGGGGGTAACCCTATACCGTGCCAGTGGTCCCTAATGCAGAACATATAGATCTGTTGGGGCTGGGCGCCTCCTGCCCCCAACTAATGCAGCCGACGAGACTTCATTATGGGGGGTGGTGGTGTCCCTGAGGTATGCCCTTTGCCCTACCCTCCTGGATCTATGGGGGGGGGGACAAGTTGGGGGACCCCATCCATGGTGGGGCAGAGATGCATCATTGCGGCGGGGGGATGCTGGGGCGGGACACCCGCCAGCACCCGCCCCCTCCCCAGCATCACCCTGCACCAGTACCTGCATCTGTCCCTGCACCCCAAATAGGACTGGGGCTCCCCTTTGGGACATCATTACCCACATCCAGGGGCTATGGCATATGGGGGGAGTGGGGTGGGTGGGTGTGGGGGTGTGGGGGGGTGTGCATGCGGGTGTGCGTGTGTCTCCGCTACCTTTCACCTGCAAAGGGAAACACAGAAAGGCGGGAAGCGCCCGAGAAGATTTATACTTGTTTAATTAATGTCAAATGTAGTTTACAAACGGGAGTGACAAGTACCTCTTTGTATAATATACACTGACACACAATCATCGACACACCGGAATATCGCTTTGTGCAACTGGGATTCTTTGGGCAAAGATAGGTAACTCCGATATTTCAATTTTTTTTTTTTTAAATCATTTAAAATCATTTAAACAGAAGAGGGGAAGTGGCAGATGCATGTTACAAACCGGGATGCCTCTCTCCCCAGCCTTCCCCCTTCAGCCCCCCCCTCTTGAAAACAGGGGATGGCTTTACAATTAAAAAAATGATAAACAAAAAAAACCCAATCCAAAACAAAGAACCAATGACTAGTTACATATGGTTTTACACATACGTACACAGAGCACACAGCTGGTCCACAACACCCGCTAGAAACCCTGGCGCTCTCCCGGGGTCTATTTCCAAGGAAGGGCTGGGGCAGGGGGGTCCTGCCCTCTCCCCCTTCCCAGTTGCCTCTCAAAACCACCCACTGCACCCTCTCCAAATCCATCTCTGTGATCCCAGCACCGACACCCAGGCATCACAGCCCTGGCTGGGTGGCACTCGCAGCCCAGCCATGCCCCCTCCAAATTTTTCCCCCTTTACAAACCCAGACCCAAGTTCTCCGTGCCTGCCCTTCCCCTGCCTGAGCTGCTGGCTGGAGGGTTACGCAGCAGTGACAGCCCACCAATGCAGCCCCTTCTGCTGCCCGCAGCCTCCCCGGGGAGGCAGGACCCTCCCGGGGTGCCTCGGCTTCCTCTGGTCCCTGGGAGCTCTGCAGGGATGTGCCCCCACGCAGGGGAAACTGCAGCTCTCTGGTCTCAGAGGCCACCATGCTGCTATGAACTTGGAGACCCAGGAAACTCTCAATTGGGAATTGTCACCTTTTGCCAAGGTGCTTATAAAAGACAGCTCCTTCAATTTGGATCGTGGTGGGTTTTTTTGGGTGCAGTGGGATCTGAAATCACTCGTGAGATGGCAAGGACAGCAGCTGCTCTCTGCAAAACAGCATCAAACTCAGAGCAGAGAAGCGGTGATGGGACCATAAAGCCCCAGGCATCCTGCCTCCCCAGCCCTTCCCTCTCCGGAAAGGCCCTGACAGCCCAGCGGCACTGGGGTCCCAGCTCCAAACCCCTCATCCACTGTTGTTTCCAGACTGTCTTAAAATGCCCCAGCCACATCGGGCTGCCAGGTGGGATCTGCTTGGAAAGACCCTGTGGGAGCAGTGGGAGATGAGCTTCCCCATCTCCCCGTCTTCTGGCTTTAGGGAGCCGGCACCCCGTGACTGCCCGGGGAGCCAGGGCAGGGCTGCACAGCGTGGGGCTGGGAGAACTCAGCACACGGGGCGTGCGTTCACCATGGGGAATGGATCAGTATCTGTTTCTTGGGTCCTGAAAATAAAAGAAAAATCAACAAAGAACCAGGCCAGATGGCAGCTTTGGTTAAGGCTGAGGATTCGGGAGACAGGGACAAGCGTGAGGGGCTGCATGGAAGAAGCTGGGGCTGCAGGGAACCTCTGGCTCTGGCTGGAAGCATCTCTGCTCACCACAGCCTGTGGGCAAACCCTGGGGGCAGCCACAGGGACGAGACAGGGCTGGTTCGGCTCTCCACCCCAGTGCCAAAACCTCTTTTGCAAAATGCAGGCTCCAGGAGAGTGGGAGCCGGGGGAAGCTGGCGCAGGGCAGGGTTGGCTCTGCAGGGCTTGCCTGTGTCTGCCGGGCAGTGCCGGGGCCCGCTGCAGCCAGCACCGCGAGACAACCGGCAGAGCCTCTCTGGGCAAAGCCACCAGCAGGGCCATCCCGTCACCTGCCATCCTTGCTCGTGCCCGCTTCCCCGCCGGCTGCCCCGGCAGCGGGCACTGGGAGCAGCTCAGGCACCCTTGGCCAGCAGACGCTGCCCAGAGGGGAGGAAAGCAAAGCAAGGCAGAGGCAGGGGAAGGGGCTACAGCCTTGGAGGAGGCACGAGGGGGTCAGCCGGACCCTCGAGCAGACACTCCTGGCTGGGGGAGAGGTTAGCGCTCTGGCAGGCTGCTTCCCTCAGCTCCGCACCGTTTGCCCCTTCCCCAGCTGGGAAAGGCAAAGGGGGCTGAGCCAGATCCCCCCGCCCTGCCCGGTCCCCTGGCGAGGAGTTAAAAGCCGTGTCTTTCCGGGGATAACGATTCTATTATAAATAGCCCCATTAGCTACAACTAATGACAAAAATCCACCTCCTCTACTCCCCATAAGTTCTGTAAGTTATGGGCAATGCTACAGCCATTACTAAAAGCTGTTAACTTCATATCTGAATGAGGAAATATACACCACAGAACATTAAACCATTTATATTATATATATGTATATATATACTTTTTTTAAACTAATGACTTTAATGCCAAAACTTTGCTGAACCAAGAAAAATATGGGTTTAATGTTCTCTGCTCATTTTTTTTTCTTCTTTAAAAAAAATACAACCCAAAAAAAAGAAAGGGAAACTTATTAGTATGTAATGTTTGAGTCTATCCCATTTATACACAACATTGTAAACATATATAATCTATATTACATGTGCTTCATTTCTGCCTGGGTGTGTTTGTTTTTTTTTTTTTTCTTTAAACCTTTTTTTATCACTAGAACACCACAAAAAACCAAAACAGAACCAAACCAAAACCCAAACCAAAACAAATAAAAACAAAACAAAAAACTGAACAAAGAACACAAGTTACAGGTTATTTAACATCTTTCTGTCAAGGGTCCCTTCCCCAGTCTCCTGGGGGCAGAGTGGTCGACAACACAGTCCAAAGAAGGGCTCACGAGCCATCCGCGATGCAAAGCCAGCTCCAGGAAACAGGTGGATGGGGAATACTGGTTTTAAAAAAGGGGGCTTCACAACAAAGGGTTTGGTTTTGCCCGCTGCAGGTGCTGAAGGAGGTCTCAACATGCGGGACCTGGGAGCCGAGGCTCCCCACTGCTCCTGTATCCTCGAGTCCATGTCTGGAGTCTCTGGTTTGTTTTTTCTTTAAATTTTAAAACGTCTTTTTTTTGTTGCTGTCGTTCTTCTCCCCCTTGGTGTGATGAGCTGAGCCGAATAGCTGGGTCCCGCCCTCCCACTGGGTCCTTCATAAGTAGATGCGCCGAAGGTCTCCAGGAGACGTGATGGTGTTACACTGGGGACAGAGCTTCTTGGCACCCTGCAACGGGCAGACGAGATGAACAGCGTGAGAGAGAGAAGGAAGACAACCTGCATGACCCTGCCCTTGGCCTGGGATCTGAGGGGAAGCAGCACTGGAGCTGGGGCAGCAAGGCCACTGTCCTTCCCCTCCAGGTAGGGCCATGCCCTCCCAATAGCGGGCACAAGCTGTGAGAAGGGAGAGCCCCAATGCCTTTCCTGCCTGCCCTGCAAGCCCCTTGTCCCACTCCAGTCCCCAGCACGAGGCAGATGGGCAGGCAGGAGCTCTGCAGGAGGCTGAAACCCAGAGCCGAGGTGTGTCACCAAACTCAGCAGCTCTGGGGAAGAGTCTCTGCAGATGGATTGCCCTGAGCCCCCTGTCCTGCTGCGCTGTCACCACTGGCTGCCAGGCAGATCTGCTCCTTTCTGCTTCCCCTGCTCACCTGTAGTCCTTGAGCCAGTTCAGGTCACTGAGCAGGCAGAAAACCAACCCAGCTAGAACAAGTGAAGTTTTCAGCTGGGATGACTGAACTGGTTCATGGTGGGGTTGGACCATCCCTTTCAGGGCAGTACACCAGGGGACTGCCTCGGTCATCCTGTGAAAAGCCCCAGAGCTGCTGGCATGAAGGAAACCCCCGTCATGTCCCCCCGGGCCAGCTCGCAGAGATGCTGCAGAAACGAGTCTGTTCTGCCGAGGTGAGCTGAAACCAGCAAACTGTGCTGTGAGCTGGGGCAAGGTAACGGGGGGTTGACATGAACACTACATGAAATAAAACAAGGGCTGATGTGCCATCTGTCACTGAGCCTGACAGCAAGAGGGTGTTAATAAGCCTCAAAATCGGGGTCAACCTAAGCCGGTCATCATTAGATTGGCAGATGTGACAGACAGTTGATAGGAAAAATGACAGAAAGATGGCTCTGCTGCAAGGCAGCCTCCCATCTACAGCACCAGCAGTGCAGGGAATTGGGATGCCCTGGCTTTCAACACCGACCACAGCCTCAACACAACCTCCCGACGCACAGAACTGAGCACGGGCTCTGTCCGAGCACCCCGAGTTTTGCTCACTGCTGTCAGACAGGCCCTTCCAGCAGCTAATGCCCAGTTCTCGGCATGACAAGCGAGCTGACAGGAATGCAACATGCCGTGTGAGAGCCTGCTGGCTTACACGGGGCTTGCTGGCAGAACCGAAGCTGTTTGGTTCAGTGATGCTGCTGCTCTCCCTTAGCAGGGCTTGTTTCAGTACCTGCAGCAGTGAGTGCGGCAGCTTGCAGGACGTGGACTGAGAAGCAGGGGAGGACTGTGACCTGCCACACTGCTTCGGCACTGCTACCTGCATTTGGGTACATCCCCAGCAGAGGAGCTGGCACTGCTGCTTACAAAAGGCAAGCATCCTTAGAAAAGGTCCTCTCTCCTCTGTGACAACACCTGCAGAGACAGGACAGGGGCTTCCCCTGGAAGCTCTCTGGACTAAGGAGAATCTGGAGGAGAGAGTCCCAGGTACAGAAAATTTACACGGCTGCAAGTAATTTACAAGGATGCAGCTCCAAAGAGGTGCAAGTCATGTTTGCTCTGCAGTATTGAGTACTACCAAAAAGCCCCTGCAGACCAGCCTCGAACCAGCCCCCTCCCTGCTCCCAATGCACATTATTCCTGGCAGACATGGACTTTGCATGCTCACTGTTCCCCGAGCTTTGGACTTCTGAGCCACCAGCCTACCATTTGATATCCCTTGCTGCTAGCAGCTGGGCTGCTGCCGTGACACACGTGGGAACCGTGGGCACTTGCACCTGAGATCTAAAACAGCCACACACAAAGTCCTGTTGAACTAGAGTTGAATGAAACCCTTAACAGACACTTTGGACATCACTCTCAGGGTGAGTGACAGATGGGCAGTGGGACAGACCACTGGTGGTCTGGATGGTGCACCTAGCTCTGGTGCTGATGCCTTCTAGCTGTCTGTGACTTATCTTATCCCCTCTCTAACTACTGTGTCTGTTCAGATTTTCAGTGTTCTGGGGCAGGGACCAGCTCACTGTGCCTGTGCAATGCATCAGGCAGCCCCATGCACCGGTCTTCACAGAGTGGACTTGGCATGCTGGATTCTGGGAAGACCAAGCACAAACCACAACTGGAAGGAAAGGCTTAAAACCCTGATGAAATTGAAGACGGACTGCACTGGACTTTAACAGAGCCTGTTTATGTAACACACCCCTTTGCTCGTGCTCAAGACCAGAGCTTTGGATCTCCAGCATTAGAAAAGGGCAAGTTCTAACCCTGCATGTCCCAGTAAAAACTTCCTGCAGCAGCTACAACAGGTAGGAGAGAAAAATCTAAACATCTGCCCCTTCTGCCACCTTTAAAGCCATTTGTGGACTGGACTACATAGCAGCACTGTCAAGGTGGGGCTCACTAAAATGGATGTAAATGCCACAAAACAGCCTCTTTCAATTGAGTCCCTGCTCAGGCCTGCACTGCCATGCAGTTCCCCAGTCCTCAGGGGCGCCTGTTGCATCTAGTTGGCCTCTTGGCATCATCTTTGTAGCTGGAGGGTTCCAGGGGAAGTTCCAGGCAGGAAGGTGCTGAGGAATTAATTCACAGCATGTTGTCAAAGGGGCAGCAGTTGGCAGCTGCCCGTTTGAGCTTTCCTGTGTGCCCTGACAAGCAGAAGTAAGTGTGCATGGGGACTTTTAAGGCATTCCAGATGTGACTACATCTGTGTCCATGCTCTCCTTCCCAAGCACAGCTTACTGGCAAGAGGCAGCAAAGCATCCAACCAAGTAGCTGGGGCTTCTGCCTCTCTGGACAATGCACCAGGGAGAGGTACCTTCTGCAAGGACCAGTTTCCTGACCCTTCAGTCTGGAGCAAAGGATAAAGGGAAGCGCTTGCTGCCACCTAAACCCATGCCCCCCCTATTCCTCAGTGCTCCTACGCAAAGCCGAAAAGCGCTTCAGCAGTTATTTTCCTTTAGCTCTGCTTAAGTTGCAGATGTTTGGCTGTAGGTGGGTGGGGAGGAGCATTGAACCCCCTTGAGTTTATTTTTGCTAAAAGCGAATCTCGGCTGCTGCCATCTCACTGTCTTGCATCTCGTGCTCCGTTCTGGGATTTGGAGGTGGACTGAGACAGCTGCAAGCAGATGTGTATGACCCATAGTGAGGGCATCCTTGCTAACACAGACTAGACAGCTCAGTGCGGGTAATTTCAGAAGGACAGATTCCTGGAAAACCACTGTGCCCAAAGGCTGCGTAGATGCTCGCTATAAGCACAAGCCCTCTGCATTCAGCCCACAGGATGGCAGAACAAGCCTGATTAAACTGACTGCAGTTTTGCTCCTCTCTTCCATGGCACAGCAAGGTCAGGTATGCAATTCTTTCACACGACAGGGAAAGGGAAGATGGGTGGATTTATCCTGCCAGACCTCAGGATCTCTGTCTCGGAGATCTGCTTTCTGTACCACATGCTGATGGCTTTAGGGGAATCCACTCTCCCCACCTAAGGCTGAGAGCTGCACATGGGCAGCCAGGGCCAAGTTTTCAACCACGCCAGAAGGCAGAATCCAACCACATGTAGCTTGACCCATTTTCTGCAAAAGCCACATGATCAAAGATTGATTTAGGGCAGTGGTTGGTGTTGCTTAACCTGCACATGGGAAGGGCAGCTCAACTTGAGCTCTGAAGCCTGGGTACACTGGAGGGAACAACAGCATCCTAGAGACCTTCAGCAGTCTGGCCTGAACGCTGCACAGGCTGACTGCACGTGGCACGCCGGGCTCAGGTCTCTGGGTCTCCCTAGTACTTCTGCTTGTTATTAAACAGTTCAAGCAAAAATAATGACTTTGGACCCTTGGGGAAGCCTTTTTCTTTTTTCTTTTCTTTTTGTTTTAAATAAAACTGTCATCCTCTGCACACGGAAGCATGTGTGTTAAATTCAGAACTAAGTCCTGATTTTTTCTTTTTAGATTGAAATTGCTTAGAACCTTGTTCCTTACATCTGACTCTTCCGTGTAGGTGTACAACATTTGTTGGCACTAGCATTTAAGCTCTCCTCTCTTCTAGAGAGGCATATAGGCTTGTACACACACACATGCTGGCAAAGGCACAATGAAAAAGCCTTTGCTCCCCCACTGCTCACCTGCCAGCTGGGGTTACTAAACTTTTCCCTTGAAATAAAAATGCTGTGGAATAATAAGTCCCACCTGTCGGCCATTTCTTTCTTTCTTTTTTTTCCAGGTCCTTCTGCTCCTTTCATCATAGCTTCATGGAAAAGCCTTGATGTGTTATAGCTGCGTGTGTGAGAGTAAAGGCCACCTCAGCTTTTCCATTATAAACCCCAGTTTTGAGGGGTTTATAAAACTCTGCTGCAAGAAGTTTGCTCCAGGGCTGTTACAAAGCAAAGAAAAGGGGATGGAGTTTATTTTTTCTCCTCCTTTCTTAATTAAAATTTGGCAAGTGATTGATCCACAATACAGGCTAATCACTTGGGGTAGTAGTTTGAAAAATACATTAACGAGAGCTGGGATGTTGAGAAGTCGTTAGGGCTCACATGGTGCCAGGAAGGATTGGAGTATTTTGTCTTAAAGTTGCCTCTTAAAAAAAAAATGGTGTGACGTCTGCTATAAATTGGCTAAAGCAAGAAAACTCCAAAGGAAGGATTTAGGCACTTCCTGCTGTCCTGTGGGTCTAAAAATGGGCAATTTCTAAGAAGAATATGCTACCAGGCACAGAGAATAAAGAGACACACACACAAACACAGAGCAATGTTGCCTACACAGTGCCACCATCAAACCTGGGCTCAAAGCTTGCCTATTTTATAGGAAGGAAAACCAAGGCAGAGAGATGACAGGAGGGACCCAAACCAAGAGTCAGCTTCTGTCAGGAGAGGAATTGACCTCCAAGATCCAGTTCTCAAAAAGGTGACAGCCCCTCTCCCACCCACGCCTGCACATGAAGTGGCAGCTTCTCCTCTGCAAATGCTAATTCCCAGAGAAGCAGCTGTTCACCACTGCCATTGTGGGGTACCTCCAGTTGCCAGGTAATGGGGTTAAAGCAATCAGGAGAGCAACCTTTTTCACAGCACCTCCTCAAAGGGTGGAGCTCACCGCCACAGGTTGTTGGAGGCCAAAACTAAAGTATGTTAATAAATAACTGGACAACCTCACGGCAGATAGGAACACCATGAAGGATCAAGTGCAGCATCCTCCATGCAGCTGCTGACTCAGGAGGTCCCTATGTTGCTGGAAGCACTAAGAAATAACCCAGAAGGATTGCTCTGTATCTGCACTGTTTCTTACAAAAACACTCTAGCCCGCATGGGATATACAGTATTATAGGCTAGAAAAAGCGACAAGGCTAAGAACGTAGTACTGTAATCTAGCAAAGATATAAACGTATCAACTGCAGAGCATACATATCTATCGATGGATCCCCTGGAAGCATATTCTGCGATGAAGAATGCTTTTTAGAAGTGATTTTTTCCTGCTCTTGCAGTTGTCATTTTCAGATAAGCCCAAGACAGGCAAGCACAAGCCTGGGGTCAGCAAATACACATAGGACATGCTGTATCTGGCTGTACAGGTGATGGGGGAAACTCATCAAACTGCACCTGCTCAAATAAACCTGCCCTCTTTCAGCCCCTGCACGCCTGCACCCACCAACAGCTTCATCATGGCAAACAACAGCCTGACTTAACTTTTAACTCCATTTACTTCGTAAGGAAAGATACCAGGGTTTGGGAAATCACAGAACTACAGCTCAGAAGGACATCAAGAACCCACTGACCCATTCCCCTGGAAAGATCATCTCAACCTGAATTACTGCTGATGGACACGCATCAAAACTGTTCTCACAAACTTCCAAGGATGGAGGCTCCAAACCTCCCCAGTAAAGCACTGCAGCAGATTGCCAATCTCTACTGTCAGAGCACCTTCCCAGGAGAAGGAAAATAGGAATCTCACCCACTAGTAGCTGTAGGGTCCCTCTCAGTTAATGGGGGAAGCCAGAGAAGGGGCAGACAAACCTCTTCCAGGGGGAGATTCATCCCCTGTCACCCAGTGACTCAGGGCTGCAGTCCAACAATTAGCTGAGGACAGACACGCTCCGTGAGGACGGTTGATGTTCAGGGAAATGAACCCCACCTTCTGCTGCCCAGGCTAAGCCTCCCTCCTGCAACACCATTTCCTCTCCTGTCTTTGAAGAACCTGCACGTGTTTTCAGGACTTTCCAAAAGGGATCACAGGGAAGTCACTCCAGGCTAGTGTCCCAGTTTCTGCCTAACTTGAATATATCAACTAGCCCTCTGCATGTAGGATGGATGAATGAAAAATGTCACTCTGTTGAATGCCCCAGACAATCAGCAAGTAGGGAGTAGCAAGCACATTGGCGTGGTTTGACACAGGAATACAAAACCAGCAGAAAAACCCAGCTGACAAAACATGTAATATGATTTCCTGGGAATGCAGGCACGATCAGATGGCATCAGGCAACGTGTTCTTGTATCCCTCTTCCTGTCTCCATTCCTGTTGTGCCCACAACGACAGAGCTGCCCACAGTGTATGCAGCATACAGAACACCTTTAGCCTGTGTCCCCTGGACCACAGCCCTCAGGCAGACCGGTTCTGCTCACATAGCAAGTGGAAGGAGAGAAAACCACTCAACTCACCATGTCCTGATGCTGAGTAAATTGATGGTTCCTCCCTTTCTCCATTGCCACCATGAGGAGGACCATCTAACCAAGCAGCTTCTGTTGGCACTGGCTAACTCAGCAAGCACCATGATCTCGGTTCTCTTAAGCCATCTCCAGTGTACCTTTCTGCAACCCCAGCCTTTCCTTCATGTTAATCCAACACAGCAACAGAAGATAGAGACGGAGTCTGCCTGGTGGATATTTCATCCCCAGAACCTGGAGCTGGTTTGATGCCTTGAGCTCTAGTATAATGGTACCTAAGCTAGACAGTCCAGCAGCCACTTGTAGAGTTGGTGGTTAAAAATGTCTCCCCCTGTCCCTTAGCAATGGAACAGTTACAATTTGTAATTGGACATCAAGAGCCAAAAATAAAAAAAATAATTATTTTCAGAAAGCCTAAGCGCTTTAAAGATCCAATCCTCATCAGTGCCCTAGACACTGCCGAAGTGAGATGCTCAGATCATTGTAGCATCATATCCTAGAAAATGTTTAAACCTTAAACCTTTTAAAAACCAGTTCACCTCCTCTGGTCCATAGACAGATGTAAGCATCAAATTTCACCCTGTCTTCAATACCTTGCACAGATTTAGAAGTGCTCCCAGGCACTCCAAGGCGTTGTTCAATACACGGTCCTCCCTCTCTCTCTCACAAACACACTCACACTCTAATTTAATATTAGATCTTGGCTGGGCATATAAACCACAGGCGCACAGGAGAAAGGGGACTTTTTCACCAGCAGGGATGGCAGATCTCCAGAATGTTCAAAAGGGGCCGGAAGCCCGATACAACCCGCCCGCCCCAACTCCTATTAACTCCAACAAATTGTTTATTGCACAACAGAAGAAAAATGTTGCCCCTCTCCCCCAGCCAGCCAAGTCTTTCCATGTGTGCTGCACGCGCAGGCTCCCTCCTCCCGCCCCCACTGGGGAGCCAGCTTTATACCCAGGGAAAGGTAACAGCAGCGATTATTACACACACTATCCCACAGCTCCTCGCTTGTTAAAAAAAACAAGAGTCTCTTTTGTGCCCGAAATAAAAGGAGATACCTTAATTAGAACAATGCAGGTTGGTGAGCATTAAACACTGAGCCCAGCTGCTGTATGCCATTAAATTCATAAAAAAGGAGGGGGGAAGGAGGGCAGTCTTAACGAGATTACACACATTGACTTTGATCAAGACACAAAAGCACCAAGGCGTTCCAGGGTTTTTATTGCTGTCTTCGGGCTACATTTTAATGGTTACATTAGAAACATGCGAACACAGGCTGGGAGATTTTTTTTGAGACGGGAGAGGGAGTGCAAGTATGCCTTGTGAAAAGGTCTGGTTTAATAAATTGGGGGCTGCAGGGAGAGGCTAGGACTGGGGAACACATGAGTAGCCACTTATTAATTGCTTCCCCTATGCAAGTGTCAAGTCCTAATACGATGTCTTGCTGGACTATTCCCATCCCGCCTGCCTGGCCGGCAGAAGAGCCATGTGCGGATAGCACACAGCCAGCTCCATCCCCACTTTCCTCACAGATACCTAGGGGGGAGATGAGTCCCCCTCTGCAAGGGCAAATGCTAGCCCCTGAGCACCTGGAGTGGGGTTTCCCAGTTCTCATGAGCAGACGTGACTGCTGCACATGAAACAAAGCGGCCTGACTGAAGTTGAACTAAGTTGCTGCTAAACCTAAGAACAGCCTGAAATCAGTGCCACAGATTTAGAATATGACCTGAGGCTGCTGGGAAGAGGAGAGGACAAAGACTTCAGAGTAAAGAAAGTGAAAAAGAAATTAGTGTTTTATCGTCTGCTTGTAGCACCGCTGAAGGACAAGATTACTCTTCACTTAGCAAAGGTGACAGAGCACACATTCATCCAAACACCTCACAGCTACATACCCGCATATGTGTCTTTTATAACACGCTGCTAAAATGTTTACAAAAGCTTGTATAATCTAAATAGTGACAGGGTATAGCTGAAGCGCTATAAAATACAGCCCAAGGGATAGCCAAGTTATTGAGTTGCTATTAGTACTCAAGCCCACAGGCACTTCACCGTCCTGGTAACTTTTCTTGGACAAGACTTTTAAAAGGCAGGATTTAAAGGAGCATGATTGGCTTAATCGTAATTCCAAGCGCACAACGTGTTCTATAAAGTAGATTTTGTAATGCCTTACAGCAACAGTTTTTAGGAGTGGCATTCCCTCACATTTTTTGCAACCCAGCACTGTATCATCTTGCTAACAGGAGAACTAGAAAGCACAACTGACTATTTTCCACCCCGCAACCTGAGCAAAATGAAAGCTTGAAAATCAGCTAGTTCAATGTTTAAGGTAGTCCCCAATCTTCCAAACAGAACGGCATACGCTTGAAAACTGCACAGTGCTATTTCAAATAATCTGAAAAATACAGATTCATATTCCTAAAAGCTCCCTTCCGTATCATCTATCCTGAAGATGATACCCTTTGCTTCAGGGGAATATTAGGTTTCTCAGAAGCTACCCATCCCATGAATCTCAGTGGATTTGGCCTCCATTCTCACAGCTTTACCTCTCTGCATGGATGCCCCACAGGAAATTACTGGAAGGCAAGGTTGTCCCTGGCACAGAGCTTTTACATGAGTAATGGCTGTCGCCACAGCAGCAGAGGAGCAAGCAAGGGGCAGGACTGCACTTTGGTCACAACAACTCGAACGAAACTCACTCAAGTCAAAGCTACAGTGGGGTGTTAAACAGCAAGGGCTGGGAAGTCTGCATGCACAGCACTCAGATTGTTCAAAATAAAGCAAAAACCACCTTCCCCCATGGTGATTTAAATAAAGCATCCCAGAAGAGAGGAAAAAGTCTGTAAGTTTACAGGAAAGTAGCCAAGAGCCTCACCAGAGTCCGCAGCCAGCATTCTTCACAGTGCACGTGCCAGCACTGAATGGAAGTCAGGGGCATTGTGTAGGAGTCCTGAGGAGAAGAAGCAAACAGGTTATTTCCACAGCAGGGATCTACTGATTCTTCACTCCCAACCCCATCACAACACCTTTCTTTGTGGGTAACATTGCCTTGTGTTTTGTATTAAAAAAAAATAAGCTTGTGTAACATGTACGTCTGCATTTTTGTAATGTTTGCATAGTAGAGGCAGAAAGTCTCCCGCAGTCCATTTTTCTGGCTTCCCAGAACTCCTGTTGGAAGCCCATAATCCACTGAAGTGGTGACCTGGCTCAGCACAGTTATCACAAGAGAATCTGAAGTTGCTGTGGCCACCTGCCATTATTCCCATCAGAAAGGTCACCAGATCATACAAAAACTAGCGACAGGGTAAGATTAATCCTTATCACAACTCTTAGCTCTGCAGGAACAGCTTAACTACATCCCAAGAATGCTGCTGCTATCTCAGCAGACATGCCTCCTCTTGGGTGTTTTCTACCATTGCTAATAAACCTCTGGCACCAGCAGCAAGCTGCCGTCCCTTCTGTGGGATGAGAGATGGGGACTGCACCCCCATACCTACAAGACGTGAGCTGGGAGAAAGAGCACCATGAATCAAGCTGAAGTTGCAGAGGGAACTCTTTGCCAAGTAGAATTTTCTCTCGCTATCATCAGAATAAACATCTAATAGGAAATGCAGAGCTTTGCAGGCTCAGACCATCAGAGGGAGCTGCTGCCCTTCTTTAAGAAGGCCACAGCGTCACTACAGAGCAAGCAGGACATTGACAACTTTTAAATGCCCAGACAACATTCCTGTTCTCAAATCATATTGTGGGACTCAGATCACAGGTTCTTCTCTCTCCTATGTATGTAAATCTGCACACGCAGGAAGGGGATGGTGGTATCTGTGGGTTTTCTATAGGAAGGCTGAGAGTCTTCAGAAGTTGGGGCTTTCTTGCCCCTGATACAGATGGACAGCTACAAATACCAGTGGAATAATGTAATGCATACAGAAATTTCAATTGCTAAAAAGACCTAGCACCTTCATTTGGAAGGCTAATTGGTGTACAGGGACAAAGATGACTTCCCCCACTCCACCCGAAAAAGGAGAAAAGCTTCCCTCCTCGGCAAAGATACCAAGACATTTCTGATTCATTACCACAAGTGGAGTGCTACTCACCATGCAAATGAGACATTTATAGCGGTCCCCACGGGAAAGCTGCCTTTCTAACTCACGGACACGAGCCTTTAACGCTTCAAATGTTGTCACTGCAGAGTCTTCTGTAATTCTGCAAAAGATGATGGAGAGTGAGCGCCACTGAGCACACAAGATTGTTAAAGTTTGGGGGAAAAAGGATCCCACAACAGGTACCGCACAGGAAATAGCAACATTCGAACTAATATATCCAACTTGGGGTGTAGAAGAATTCCTGAAAAGCCCAGTGTGAATTCTTTGAGGCGTCCTACTAAACACTTCCAAACACATCACAACAGAACACAATGGAGCTGGGGTTGCCAACTTCATACAGAGCAAGTTTCCTCAAGACACGGATATTTAAAGAACAGATTTTTTTGTTTGTTTTTTGTTTTCTGCCTCTTCTCTTGTCTCCCTTAAGAGAGTCCGTAGGACCAAGCGCTTTGGACAAAGTTCTGTATGTTCCTCTAAAGCTGGTGAGATAACTTTCTGTGGGCAACAGGAGCTGCTCTTCCCCTTAGAGAATGGAGGTGCTGGCCATCCACCTTGTGAAACACAAAATCAGCTCATTACGCAGGATCAACACAATGCTTTTATATTAAAGAAACCCCTAGCTTTTTAGGTTCTAATACTGAAAAAAAGGGGAAACCAAAAGCAATGGACACTGTGCCAACAGGGTGGCTATAAAAGCAGCTTTACAATCTCTGCATTCCCATTTCCTAGGGTCATTTTTGATGGGCAGCATTATCTCTTTTGTCAGAGAGGCGCTGTGCTGAGGGCAGGCAAGTGTATTTTCATGGTTCTGCGATGCTGGTGAAAAAAGCAAATTGCCATCCTAAAAGCAAGGGCAGACAGCAATGCTTAGCAAATGAGATGCAGGGAGCATTACAGACAAGGATGCGTCACTCTAGCGTGCTGCAAAATCCGATTTCTACACAGTGCAGACATAGGGAGGGGCCCTCAAGCATTCCCCAGAAAAGGTTTAGAGTATTGCATTGACATTAAGGCTTTCACTCCTGCGAAAAAAACAAACCAGCAATTTTCATGTATGTCAGTGAATTTCAGGCCTGTCCAAGCAGATTCCAGCTCAGAAGAACCTGAAGAGTACCTCACCACCAAAAGCTGCATCAGTCACAACATACATAACCCACCATTACACCTATGTGTTCTACCTTTTTAGAGGATGATTCATCAACAGGTGGCTAAAACATGGGTCTAGTGGAATTACTACAACCAATAAAGTGAGATGCAATCTCAGCACTCCTGCTGCACGCATGCACTCGCTCCTTTGTTCATTAGTCACTTGTCGCTGGCACACAGGGAGGGACCTGAGGTATCTCCCACGAGGTGCTTCTGCTGGCTTTTCCCAAGTCTCTGGAAACAGAGCTAGTCGAAAAGATCTTGAGTGATTTTTCTAATTATGACACTTCAGAAGAAACTGGAGCTGCAGGAGTGCATATGGTTAAGTACCACTGTTATAAAGCTCCTCCAACTTCACTCCTACCTTTGTACAGATCAGACACTCTCTGCACGAGCTAACTGAGGAGAGACCTTAATCAGAAGGAGATTCATTGCAAATGACAGTTGCTAGGAAATGGTAACAATTTTAAAACTGCAAAAAAGGCAAAGAAACACACGTCCCGTGATAGCGGGTGAGGACTGCCTGGGGACAGGGACACTGTGGATTCAAGTCTTTGTATCAGTAAATATTCTTTGGAGCAAAATGAAAGAGATTCTGTAGGAGACAGCGCTCACCACTGTGAAACACCCACTTGCTCCTACTCATTGATATAAATTATTATAATCTCCCAGTTTGGGTTCTCACCCTCAAGGAAGAGTTGTTAGTGTTTTCAAAGAAAGTCTAGAAAGGTGTTAGTTTTGTTCAAGGAAGAAACAGAAATATTTATTTATAGCTTGAAGATTATTGCTGGATGAGAAAATTGTTTCCCTTCCAGTCTTGCCCATCATCAATAAGTTGATGCTGGATGAAGGCTGCAGTTGAATTTGACTTTCTGGAATCCATTTCTCCTTCCTGTATGCATAAGGGCACTGGAGTTTTAAAAGGCATTGAGTGTGGCCCCTGCCCAAAGTGAGTGGCAAGCAGAACCTCAACCCTTGCTAAATTCTCCTATTACTATCCATGGGGCTATCCGTCCTCCTCTGAAGGGCAGGCGACTCAGCAAGGAAAGGGAAAAGTGGAATCCTTGGGCAGATCCAAGCAAAGGCCAAATCATCCCCAGTCCCAGCCCAATAACAGTCAAGGCTTGAAAGGGAAAAATTTGCCTCTGCAATAACTAGAGGAGATAGAAAATGGCTTGTTTATAGAAGTCTAAATGGCTGACCCCCATCGGCCAATTTCGGAAAGTCTCTGAGATAATCGCACCTGTCCAGTAATAAACGAATGAATCAGAAAAGGAGGCTGAATAGAGGTATAAGCAATAACGCTCAGAGGCTGCCTGATACAATGGCCAATCAATAGGAGGGCTGTAGATCAGGGTGCTAGTTAGCTGGAAAATTACCGCACCGCTCTGTGCGTCACGCTGTAGGGATCCTGGACAATCAATGTGGGAGGTATTGATTTAGTTATTATCACTTCATACGCTCCAGACATTGTTAAATATACATTTATTAACAAGACTGGGGTGCATTGGTAAGAGAGGGAGCTTTAACCACTGCAATATCTCCCAGCGCTGATCAAAGCTCAGCTGTGACAGACTTTAAACTCCATGTTCTCCCTGCCAAGCGTGCTCTCGGGAAAAATCCTGATGCACAGTGTAGTGCCAAAGACGCAGCTCCTATCTCACAAGAGAGAGATTTTGGCCACAAGTGAGTATTTTGCACTTGAGATTTCAGGAAAGCCTCCTGGAGCAGCAGCAACCAGGGACGTGGCGGCCAAGGGTCAACCCAAAGTGAGCGATAATTGCATGGTTGCTTCCGAAAAGCCGGAGGAAATGAGGTCAAGGGAAATAGGGAGAACATCAGTAAATAAAGGAAACTGGAACTACCTCCAGGGATGGAATAAAGATGAGAGTCACTTCCCATGTGTCTGGCTCTCGTGGTGGCCAGCACACTTGGGACACATGCCATTCCATTTAGCGACGGTTTACCGTCAGTCTGCTGCTTGTATCCTAAAGATAAGCATCGCTTAGGAGCAACTCTTCCTGCAGCAGCAATCTTGGGAACTCCCTCAGGCTTCCCTCTTGCGTGCACGCCCCGTGCGCACTTGCCCGGACACAGCTGGGAGCAGCCTGTGCAGTTATTTTACAGGGTAACACCAGGGTGGAGCGAGGGTCAGAAAGCCAAGCTCCACGGACGGGCTAAGGCTGTGTACAAGTTACCCTGCCAAGGGAGGCAGAGGGAATTACAGGGAAGAAGGAATTAGCTTCCACAGCCCTGCTCTCCCCGCTTTGCCTTGACCTCATGCTGGATGTAGGAGGACTCTTTTAACAATTTTGCGCCTCAGCGCTCTGATTTGACGTGTTTGGATAATGTCATTTATCAGCCTCCAGAGAGATCTGCTGAGCACAACTGCTGCCGAGAGCAATGCCTCAAGCCCCAGCGCTGGTGTTTCTCCAACCACGCAGGTGTGAGCGGCCTCACTGATACCTGCATTGTCCTTCCTGGCTGAGAACGTATCAAGAGGGCACATCCATGCTCTACTCACTGTGGACTTACACCACCACAAACGGGAGCCTGAGCAAGAACGTTTATACGAGAGCAAAAACATGAAAGGAGGGCTCCTCACGGAGGTAGCTTGGTCCTGTACTTCTCTCGGTACTTTGTGGGTAACTCTTCAACAACTTGGCAGTCACAGTTGGGGATGCTGGGTACCAGGGAGCAAGTCTATGAGACCTGGCAGACAGCACGTGATAGTTGCCCGTCTTTGTGCCCAATGCATGTTTTTCTACTGTTCATAGCATTTTCCCCTCTGCACTAAAAATAAGAACCAACTTTCTTCCTTTGAGCAAATCCTTGCTTTGTTCAGGTAAAAGGCCAGCAGAAGGACATAAAAATACCATGCAAAAGGAAAAAGGACCTATCTGTAGCTTTGAGCTGTTACTCAACAATCACCTCCTGGGAAATCTCCCCTGGGAATTGGCTGCGCCCTGCCTCCCGCCTTTGCAAAAAAACTTTAACCCAAACGCTGGTTATTTGTCAAACATTAGCATGCATGTGATCTTTGTTTCTCCAAATTAAATCGAGCAATTCCTACTCGCTGTCCCAGTGGGCAATCACAAGCAATTCCGTTAATTAAATTATCTCTGATTCTGCAGCTCTGGAATCTCTCAATTGACTAAGTCTGTGCTTTATCATCAACAAAATACTGGACCAAAAAGGAAACAAAAAATGCTGATGTCAAAGTGATTGGCTTCAGTTAACCCTTCCCAGCTGGATATTAAGGGCTGCTCAAGAAACTGTCAGACTGGAACGGGCCCAAGAGCAAGGGCCTCATACCAGAGATACCAGTAGCAGCTGTTCACTTGTGTTTCCTTTCCATTGTACAGAAAAAGAATACATCACTGCATCCAGCATCCTGCCTATTTGAGAGCCGCAGAAAGATGCAAACTATTGGCTGCTGAAGAGGCAGAAAAACACCTCAAAGATCAGTCAGCCCCCGCGAATACCCATTCCTCCCCTTACGCAGATCTCACTTGATGTACCCCGCTGCTGAGGAGTCTTCATAAAAACATTCCTCTTTGGTTTATTTCAACTGGATATAAATTTTCCTTTCTTCATAAACAGCCACACTGTACACAGCATTCCATAAATTTTTACAATTCCACTGTTTGTATGTACCTTGTAAAAAACGCTTAGCACTGATTAAATGCACCACCAATAAAATTTCATGGGCTACTTTTGACACTTGATATTCTGACCTTCCTCTCTCTTCCTCGTACACTTATTTTTGGTTTTGTATGCCTGTAAACCCGGAGTGGTGGAGGGGAAAATGTACAGTACCACTGACAAACCCAAGAGTGATGTCTTTCTTTTTAAACAAAGCCTTTATCTTCCCTTGTCCGAGGTGGAGACCCTGATCCCAGCAGAACATACATGCCACTTCCCTGCACCAGGGGCAGAGGTCAGGTTGCTAGCAGCTTACATATCATAAATATTAGAAACAGACTGCTTGACGCTTTGAAGGCAGAGTCAAGCTAAAGTAAGATTCCAGGAGCACAGAAATTGCTCCTGGCCATATCCAACCATGGCCACAGGTCACAATTAACATAACCACTACTACATTGCAGAAGAGAAAGCCTACTTTGCGGGGCACAAATCTTAAAGGCTTGGTAAAATGATCCAAAAAATGACCCCAACATCAGTGCACAATCATTTAATCGCAAGCCTTCTCTCATAGCCAATTCACGTTTTGGTGAGAAGGCAACTTTTTCCGAGAAGAGACCATGTGTTATTAGCCTGTAACACTCTGCGCATCGCTGCTGTGACACTGGTAACACTGCAGAATGGCAGAGCATGACGACGCTGTCTTGACTCTCACTAATATGTTGTCTTCAACACAACTCCCTCGCTATCTGAGTTTCAAACACTAACTAAAAACAACCCTAAGTTTTCTGGGACAAGAACTGCTTCTGTGTTCAGCCCAGTGAAAGAATCCATCCCCTCTTTCAAGTTAGCAATATCACCTGCTGCAAGTGCTAGAGCTAATAATACGAGGAGTTTATTTTGGCAGATGTGGGTGAGCATTACTGAAGTCAGTGCAAGATACGCAGACACAAAGGTCTTTTGAACTTACTGGAGTGCAAGAATGTAACATAAAGCTGAAAAAACGTTTGCTACTAACAAGCAAAACACTTACATTGATAAATAAGTTTTTAAAAGAAAAGTCACAGGCAGCTTTAAAGGGAAACGGACACAGCTCAAGCATTGTCAGTATGTTAAGTCTCTCAAAGAACTCCAGCGTGAGGCACTGGTGGCAGATTGTGAATTACCCCAGAGCATGCGAGCGACGGGACTGGCATGATGCACTGCGATTTTATTTCACTAGATGAGCTGGCCATGGCAGAAGGGGCCAGATCCCTAGCAGTAGAAAACTGCTCAGCAAAGCTGTTTGCAGTAGAGCCGTGTCAAAACACACCAAGCGAAGTTTAGACCCTCAGTCTGTGAGAATGCCAGTGCTAAAAGCAAATCTTCTGGCAAGACATCAACGTTTTAGGAGCTGGCTTCCCTGTTATTTAGCTAAAAATCTCATTTATTGGGTTTATTTGTTTTTAGACTAACCTCCTTTAAAAAGGTTGACTTATAATCCTGTAAAACATTGTCACATGTATTGAGGAAATTGGCAAGGATGCTAATTTATTGTCCTCTAGGAAAAAAAAAAAGCCCTCTTTCCTTGATTAATGTATGTTTTTGTATTGTAAGATATTAAAGAATGTTGCTTCACCTGTAATTATAGAGAATAGTTTATTTTGGCAAAGTGCCCTGGCTTCTGGTTGCCAAGTTATGAATAATGCAATGTTCCCCATTCTAATTTCCGTGTTCTAAGTTGTGAATTTGGAGCGGGGTGCATGCAAGGGCACACACACACGACGCCGAGGCGCTCTCAGTCACGAGCGCCTCTATTTTATACTTGCTTGCACAACTTGTTAATACTGGCATCTGCTTGCCAAATTCAGAGTTTGCTTCTGACTAATTTCATCTTGATGCAAACCAAAAGTGTTGTCTCTTTTTTTCCCCACAGAGGAATTATTTCTCTTACACTTGCATGCACCGTCGCAATACCACTGAGGGGAGCTTACCGCTGCAAGAAGGCGTTTTAAGCCGCATTTAGTAGGGACTTGGGTAAAGATTCCCCGAAGAATTTAATGACAGAAGAATTCATTATGCTTTCATATCTCCTCCGCCTCTGTAACACAGAACCCAACAATGTCTTTACAGAAGCGGGAAGTAAATTCAGGCAGTGGCTCTTTCTCTCTCTCTTTTTTTTGGCCCGCATTTCGCTGGCACACATGTGCCCAGCCCCAATCAAAACAGAGACAGATGGCACCGCTGATCATTCAGAATGGAAGGAGCCTCGGAGTCAGCATGTTTAGATGCATTTGTAGGGCTACGCAGTATCCGCTGGCCACTGGGACTGATTTAAAAAGGCGGCTAGTGAATGTCTGAGCTTGCGCCAAAATTTTAAATGTGCCATTTGAGCAATTATGGTTCGACATGAAAGCTGGGAGAAAGAATGCATGGGTCATTCTGATTTCGATTTAGAGACTAGGTCCCCTGTTCCAAAGAGAAAATAAATGCAATCCCATTGCTTTACTGGAGCAGATTTGGCGATAAAGTAAAAAGCAATGCTACGGAAGAGTATTTTGCTGCAGCAAGGTTTTGTTGAGGCAGCACAGGCTGAGTTAGAAAATGCTTCTCTAAACAAAGTTCCTAAACAGAAATAATTGCAGAACTAACCTGTTAATATCTCAGTTCACTTTTTAAATATATCCTTCATCCTCGTGACCCTAATTGTATTCCTAACAGGTCTGTGAAGGTGCATAACAGTCTCTATCTTAATGCAAGCCAGGGCCACAAAAGGCAGGCAGTGGGAATGGAAAATGCAGCTCCCCTCCCTGCTGAGGCACACGGGTTAGAGGTTCCAGCCTACTGAAACTTGCCTCCATCCACAAGTAAACATGTTTGGATTACGACCAAGCTTCACGTATAGCTAGGCAGCTATATTTTTCTACTGGAAGACTTATGGCAGCTGTAACGCATCATCTTACTGTGGCCTGGAGGTGGTCTGGGATTATTGGTGGCTCTGGTTGGACGATCAGGGCACAAAATTATAAGATATCCCTGAAGTGAAAAAGGAATAGCAAATTCCTAGGGCTGAAAGGTGTTCAGAAGGTTGGCCATGCAGGCGAGTCTTGCGGCCAGACTCTGTGCACAATGAAATGCCTTTTACTCCCATGGCCTGCATCCAAACGGCCGAAATAAACAGGAAATATCTATGTTACTACAGCAGCACTTGGATTCATCTGCAGCCTTTTAAGGGCTTTACCGTGGAGGTGATATGCTTTCCAGAACTTCCATTCATGACCGCTGATTGGAGGTACACAAGGGCAGCGTGATAACACATCCTCCAGACAGCTTCCTACAACTGCTGCTGCTGCCCTAGAACATTTACACTGTTGCTGTTTCCTTTAGGGGGAAAGAAAGGATCAGAATTAGCATCATTTAAGGTAATCGTGCCTTCAAAAAGAAACATGAGGCTATTAAAGGAGGCCACAGCACGTTAGTATCACATAACCAACTGTGGTCCCAGAGCTGGAAAAGGAAACCAGCAATGCAGAGGAAGGACGGGTCCTGAGCTGGCTATCTGAGGGAAAAGCAGGAACGCTTATGCAACTGAGTGGGAAACAGCAGCTTTTTGTGGATGGAAACCGTCAAAAAGGAAGAAAGGAGAAGTGAACGGAGAAACAGGATGAAGTGCCCGCAGTGGTGGGGAGCCACTAAGGTTAGGACAAGCATCAACACTGAAGTGAGGGCAAAAAATCAACATGGATATTAAACTACGTTAATTACATGACTTGCTATTACACTGCTTCTGTAAAGGCAGCGCTGGCTTCTGTGTTACAGAGGCGGAGGAGATATAAAAGCACATTGAATTCTTCTGTCATTAAATTCTTTGGGAAATCTTTACCAAGCTCCAACTAAATGTGGCTTAAAACTCCTTGCAGCGGTAAGCTCCCCTCAGCGGTATTGCAACTGTGCATGCAAGCGCAAGAGAAATAATTACAGACTCTACAGTTGTCCCAGACATAGTTTAGTGAAAAGTAATATAAACAGGGGTTTTTTTTGGTACTACTTCATATTTATACTTACTAACTATAGTCTAAGAAACGCATAAACTACCAAGAGCCATAATTACAATCATCCTGTTGTCATACAGCAGCTGGCACAGCACAAACACTTACTGAGTCCTGCCACAATACTCAGTAAGTGCCAAAGAAAGCAGTAGCCCTATTAACGCCAGCACGCAGACAGCCTGCGCAGCCAGGGCTGCCCTTCAACAGATGCACGAGAGCGACTGCAAACTGGCGGCCGATGGGGCACAACACGATCCCTTTTCTGCTTTTTAGAGGAAGATTTCCATCCAAACAGGGAACGCAGCCTACGTAAAAAATAATTGTTACTTTTCTCTTGAGAGCATCTGGGCACCATACAAACATTTCCTAAAAAAAAAAAAGAAAAATCAGTCCCTGCATCTTAATTCTTGCAGCGTGAATAAAGAGTCACGTCCTCAAAATATTTTCAGAAGAAACACAGCAGGATCTACAATGCTCCATCAGAGACACTGTTAAACACAACAGGCTAATTTTAGGGACAAGTCCTCTCTCTGACAAGCTGCTCACACATCTAAGGGCAGAATTTGTCTGCTAGAAGGCAGCTGTTTGTGTTTTATAAGCTAAAGTTTCTCTTACCTATGGAATAACTCCAATATTTCACAGGGAATCATCATCCATCTAACTGAAGTACCCTCTAACGGACCATCAGCCTCATATCCCCTTTGAAATAGCACAGCTGAGCACTTGCTGGGCCACGATTTATTTTTTACCTTCTAAGACATCTTGCTAACTCTATAGCTCAATAGTGACAGTCGAATTTCACACTGCGATAGCCCCCCATCGATTTTTCACTCCCAGGAAGCAACTCCACAAATTAAAGTTAACAGCATTTCTGAAACTAAGAAAAAAAAAAAAAGAAAAGAAAAAAGAAAAGAAGGGGCAGGCGAAGAGACATGAAGGGCAAGATGCCTAAACTGCACCTCCAACATAGGAATAAAATCCCTTCCCAGGGTTTTCACCAGTTATGGGACAGGGATGCTACTGTCCCCAAAGGTGGCAGCCACCTTGGGTTTGCAGACACTTCAGCTCTAAAACATCACAGGTTCAACAGACAGAAGAGTCTGTTCTTATACGAAGATGTCAAATATGTATCTACAGAAAACTGCCCCAAAGCATGAGAATTAGACCAAACCCCTGGACACAGCTGCACTAAACAGAGATACCACCTTCCCACCGGGTCTGAGCTTGTACAGTCAGGCTGCCTCGCTGAGCTTCATTAACTGCTAGCCTGCGATGAACCACAACACTGATACCATTTCAGTTGGCGCAGTGGTAATAATGTTTGAGACCATCACTGGCACACGCAACTTCTACCAAACAGTTAAAAGAGGGAGCAGAATAAAGAAATGTAGGCCAGCACTCTGCTCTCCACTGCCGCAACCTAGAGGATGAAGTAATGCCAAAGTCTCACTTCATAAAGAAATGAAGCATCTACCTATGCACCCTTCCAGCGCTGAACACCAGTATACATTACAAGCACATATTACTTACTGCTGAACTACTGAAAGGAAGGACTAAAACCTAATAAAGATCAAAATCTGGACACAAGCAGCACAGTCCAGCAGCGCTTTCTCAGCCTGGCTTTGACAATCCCAGGCTTCAGTGCAGCTTCCTGGATCCTGTCTCACGTTTACATGGGCTGATCTAGGACTGGACCCACCAGCAGCATCATGCTGTGTCTTAGCAGAGCACAAAGGGTTAGTTCATTTGTGAATCAAGTTAATTTTTTAATTCTATCTTTGCTATACGACATTCTTGTCTCCCACCAAAGCCTATTAATGGTGTGACACTATGGAGAAGGGCTGGGGAGCACTTATCCTCTGGTGTGAATTCACAACAGCTTCTGTTTCCCTCTGACACACTAGCTTAAGCGTGGCTCCTTCCCTTTCAAGCTTCTGCTAATCCTCTGGCTTCACACTCACTCTGCTCTCATCTCGACCTGTCTGCCCGGGAGCAGGGTCCCCGCGACAGACACTGCTACCTCCCCGACTGCTCTCACACGCTTAGACTCTTTGCACAAGGACCCCAACCTAAACTTTGTTTAACTGATGCGTCCTCCTGTGCTGCCATGCCAGAGCTCCTCTGGAGCTGATGCATTTGGAACGGCTGGATTGGATGGAAAGAGGTGAGGTGGGGGGGAGAAGGGGAGGAAAGAAGAGACAGGAAAAATAAAACAAATACAATTGCTTTTTGTCTCTAAAACCCTCTTTTTAACCCAACGAGTGTCTCATCCAATGAAGCATGATAAGCATGAAGTGTTATAAAAAAGAAGATAATTATAAAGGGATTTAATGCTTGGCAGGCTCGTATCGCAAGGTTTATAGTGGAGGTAGCATACTCACTTAAACAGCCTTGTGTCTGGGTTTGCTATTATGCAGGCAGCACGGCTGGGCCAAGCGGAATCAGAAACAAGATTTGTTTTACGAAAAAAAAGAGCACAGCCCCCTTCCCACTGAGGATGGCAGCTCCAGTCCCACCTCCTTCCACTTCTGTCCCATCCCTGATTAATGATGTTGTCTGCCTGATTTATGACCCACCTCAACAGATTAGAGTTTCCCTCTTCAACCTCCCCCCCTCTTCACCCCCCCCAGAAGGCACAACCACACTCCGCTGGAAATATTAGAGAATTATTAAATAAACATTCATACGTCATGTCTCTTCCCATACTGAGCTCATCGTAGTCAACGCTCAGCGGCCGGGTCCTGTTTGCTTTGGGGCTGACACCAAACAGCTGGAGTGATTCATGGAGAGGCTGGCTACAATGCTCTGTGCCATATATCATGCTCGCAGCGCTCCCTGCCCCGGCGGAGATAAACTGATCAACCACAACGGGCTGGAATGAATTTATGACAACACAAAATTGAGGAAAACAAATGGGAGGTGACCCAGTGGGCCACTAACCCAGACTCTCTCGCTGGCCTGCAATCTAGTCTGGTGGCAGAAAGCAAAATTGAACATTGGCACTCTGAATTAAGATGCTGGCTTTTAACCCTGGGGAACCTCGGTTTCAAAATGGCACCAGACCCTCACAGGCAGCATCTCAGGAGGGAGAAGGGAGGAAGACTTTTTGTGGGGAAGGTGCTTTTTGCAGCTCTCTGTGTGTGACAGTGCTTTGGCTGAGAGTACGACGTTGGTGGAGGAGCTGGGGAGGATGCCTGGGCAATTAGGAACCAGCTGCTCTGTCTGACCAAAGCTGCATCTTGAGTAGAAGTAAAGGAGCATTGCACCAGCTGAGCTCTGCCCATCTGCTGAAGACCCCAGCCACCGCAAAGACAATGTGACACTCCTTCACCTCTCCCCATGAGCCTTCAGCACCCCAGGGTGTCTCCCAGACACCTCATGTTGGTGAGATTAGCAATGCTCAGCAGGGCTGAGACACCCTGCAGCGCTGGGAAGGAGATGTGGGACCAGTACCACGTCTCTCATTACCTGTGGCTGCCATCTGAAGTTCAACGCAACGCCCATGAAGTCAACAGGGAGAAACCTGCCCAAGCTATCAATGACCTAGCATGGCTGTGAAGGAGAGCTGAGACCAGCACCATATCTCTCATTACCTGTGGCTGCCATCTGAAGTTCAACGCAATGCAGATGAGGTCAACCTGCCCAAGCTATTGATTACCTGGCACGGCGCAAGGAGTGGGGCAACAAACACAGACTTGCCCTAAAACCCACCTAGTCGTTACATGCAAGAGACTCTTCCACGAAACCTGAGTTTAGATTAAATTAAATTAACTTGCTCAAGCAAAGAGCTTCAGCTGCGTGCCAAAAGGAGGACTGCTTGCTGTACTGTATTAACGGATTAAAAAACAAACAAACAAAACCACACTGTTCTCCTTGCCTAGACTTACTTTTGGAAGAGGGGAGGGGGAAGGAACATCATTCTTATGAGAGAAGGATCAATAGGCAGATCGCTGCTAACTCTATTAGCTGCTGCTCTAAACAGAGAGCACGGCTGACACAGGTGGTAAGCCATGTGCTTCTGGACACTTTTAAAAATGCTAATCAGATGCTATACAGGGTTTAACATGCCAATCAATAAATAATGCTCAGATTTAAAGGCAAAAATTAAAGTTACAAACAATGGAGTAAAGTGATGCTGCCAAAAACTTCCTGTAAGCACCACCCAAAACAAGAAAAATGAAACCAATTTAGCTCCAGATTAAGAAACAGGAACTAGAGATGAATCAATTTAGCCTGTTGGGCTGGGTCACCATATATCATGGCTCAGCAGTGGAGTGGGAAGCAGCCAGACAGTGTGAAACCCTTCCCCCTCCCCCTTTCTGTAGGCTTCTAGCTCTGATCCCTGTTATCAATTAATTTAACAGAACTCCTCTACACAGACAAGCACACAGAGCATTCAGACTCCTTAAATGGCAGGACAGAAACTATTTATCACACACGAATCTCAAAGGAAAGGGAGGTGGGGGGAAGCAGCTAGAAATTCTCCACCTGAAACACCGTCTTGTTTTCTGAACATCAGTGAAATAAAGCGCCTTAAGTAAAACGGTCTCCCTGCTACTTTCAAAAAAATCAACATTATTGGAAAGGCTTAGCAAGACACTTAAGGCTTTTCCTGTAATTTCTATTGGGTTTTGCTGACTTTTCGCACCTTATGCAGAACTGAAGCTTTAGCGGGGCAAGGTTGTTGCGGAGCAAGGTGTGCGTGCATACGTATGCATGCACACAAACGCTCCCCCCACTTCACAGTGGCGTTAGCACAAGTGTTGTTTGGAAAGGATTCTGGGATCCTTCAAACGGTGCTAGCTAAAGCCTCTTTGATCAGATTATTAAAGCTATGTCAATTTTATCACTTGAGCTCAAGTGTTCTGGAAAATGTCAAATCCTTTCAGGCTCCTACAGTTTAAAGATTTTCAATAGGAGTGGATCTGGGAGGGTGGAGGGCTGCTGGGCTGACAGGCAGGAGGCCCAAAAGGAAGCCAAGCAGTGGCTGAGACAGAGACTGACAGATGAGGCCAGAAGGGATGAGTTCTTGCCACCAAGACAGCACGCAATGGTTGGCTCACTCTAAGGACAAAGCTGCTTCTGCACTGACCTGCGAGCTCCCAAACTCATGTGGTCTTTGGCCAAAGTCTGCTCACTGAGAAGCACCAAAGAGCAGACAGCCCATATTTGGGACATGCTAGTAAAAAGCCTTGTAAAAAGGAAAGTGCCGAGACAGCAAAGCAGTGTTAAAAGTTTCTTCTGCAGCAGGGAATTTCCCCAGTTAATCCCTGATTGTGAACATACGCTTTGCCAGGCTGCCTTAACTGTCAGAGATCCTGAAACGTGCCAAGTACACAAACTCTCAAGTCAGGACCAGGGCAGGAGAAGAACAAACTACATGAAAAAAAACTTTCTGTAAAGTCAGCTTAATGCTACCATCAGATTTTTTCCCGACCCCAAATTATCAGTGGACCTCATCCCCAAAATGAAAATGCCGTCTGTTTAAAACCCACAACTACCTCATTGCTTCCACCTCATTCAAGCTGTTTTGTCTCTCACTTGATCTTGGGGCAACATTTTATGTCAGGCAATAATAAACTTAAAACACTGCCCCACCCCAATTAATGCAGTCCATGGCAGCAGTGAAGAGCCCATAGTTTCAGGTTTCAATTTTGAAATCTACCTGGGCAGTAAGTCTCCCTAGCAGCTTGTGGAAGAAGGCTGAGGAGAGAGGTTGTTACCCAAATGCACAGTGCAGATAAAACCATTTGTTTCTATCCTGGACAAGGCTGCAGGATATCCAGCGAGCAGAAAAGGACAGGACAGGAGACGGCCAGGAGCGCCTGCACTATTGTATATTCAAACACTGGGACTTAAAACTTCTGAATCAACTGGAAGGGCTGCAGGCAAAAAACTCAGGAACTGGGATATTTTTTCCATTAGCAGCCATACAAAGGTGAAATCCGGATCTTAAAGAGAAAAATTCTCCCAGTGAGGCTTCTGCCAAGTTACAGGGCTGCTGGAATTCCCTTTTGCTGGAGAGATGGAGGCTGGAACATGCAGGTACCATGGAGAAAACAGAATAGAGACCATGTGAAGGACTGCCCTCAAAAACCAAGATGCAACGAGAACGTAACTTCTCCAGTAAAAGCAGGACCCCATGATACATTGATAGCAGAAATCGTGCAGGGGGAATAAAAAAAATAAAATCAAAGTACAGCTTGACAAGCCAATTACTTTTGTCAGGTTAAAGTGGGTTTGAATCTTCACCTCCCGTCCAAAGTCCCAGCTCTATGTACCACACAACATACTTGAAAATCTACCATAACTATAATATGGTAGAAAGGATGTGTATCTCTATTTACATATTTTAAAAGAAGGCAATTTGCAGTGGAGAAGCCCTTTGGAAGCCGCACTCAATTCCTCGTCACTGGGTACCTGCCCATGCAGATATCTGGGGGAGAACTCTCCATACGCCCTCGGTAGACACAGCAGCGGCAAGTCAGGACACCAATAGCTCCAAGTCCAGGCTTCATGTTGGAGCACAACTTCCATTCTCAAATATGCCTACCCTCAGACTAGCACTGCTTCTAGGAACACCACATGGGACACTATGGTTCCTTAAAACAAGAAAAATGAAAGCTATGCACTTTACACTCACTTTTCAATGTCACTGTTCTTACAGGTCTTCTGCATGGTCTCCTGTTTACTGCTTTCACCATTACTCGTTGAGGGCATTTCTGTTGAGGGAAGAACAGACAAATTAGTATGAGAACATTTGATCATTGCAATGAAATAGTCTGAGTGAGTTATAGTTTCAGAAGCAGAGGACCCCGATGAGTCATTTTCATGCCGATTCTCGGAAAGAGAGAGAAGAGACCAATGCTACGTGTCCCTGTCTGTCAGGAAGGCCTCTCTCTGTACAGCACACTTCTATGATTCGGGGCTGAAGATACTGACTGACCCTTGCAGATGTTGCAGTTGTTTAAGCCAGGATTTAATTAGGAAAGGTTTGATGCAGCTGCCACGCCAAAGTATACTTCCAGGAAGGTGGATCTGGAGCAAATCCACCCAGCCCAGACCCTGCTGTCAGCTTCTCCCTTTTTCCGAGACCCCTCACACACAGATGGGGAGAAAAATATATGCCAGGTAACTAGTATGACAGAACAGTCTGCTCATAGCTCTCCTTTACCAGCAGTCCCATGGATCCTCCCAGCACTGGAAGGGATGCGAGATACCAGTTGGAGATCACAAAATCACAGAATGATAGGGGTTGGAAGGGACCTCTAGACATCATCTAGTCCAAACCCCCCGCCAGAGCAGGTTCACCTAGAGCAGATTGCACAGGAATGCGTCCAGGCGAGTTTTGAGTATCTCCAGAGAAGGAGATTCCACAACCTCGCTGGGCAGCCTGTTCCAGTGCTCTACCACCCTCAAAGTAAAGAAGTTCCTCTTCATGTTTAGATGGAACTTCCTATGACCAAATTTGCGCCCGTCACCTCTTGTCCTGTCACTGGGCACCACTGAAAAAAGACTGGCCCTGTCCTCCTGGCACCTACCACTTAAGTATTTATACGCATTAATAAGATCCCCCCTAAGACTTCTCTTCTCCAGACTAAGAAGACCCAAGTCCCTCAGCCTTTCCTTTTCCAGATGAGCCAGATGAACTGTCCTAGGGCCAGCCCCTGAGCTGTAGGGTCAGCACCACAGTTTCAGGTAAAAGGTATGAAGAAAACAGCTCATAGCAAGTGTCAGAGCTGCTTCCTCATCACCTCTATGGCTGTAGTTACTGAAGCTGAACACACCTACAAGCGAGTGCTCCTACATCACAGAAAATAAATGTGATTGCCTATCCCACAGAAGAAAATGCCTGCGATAGATATCCTATGTTTTCCATTTAATCATCATGCCCTTGGCAAAACTGGTTCTACCCACCCCTCTCCCACTGGCAAGCAGTTGTCTTGTAGGTACTTTCAAGACTGGGAATCGAATGCCCAAAGCATTACAGTAATGGAACAGGGAACAAAATCATTGGGACAAGTCTCTTCAGGTCACTGAGCTTCAGTTTCCTTCCTAAGGGAGTTGAAGCAGCACTGACCAGCTCTGGAAATGGATTTGGCATCTCCAGCTGGAAAGCGCCACATTTTATTATTTTCATATTTCCACTAGGTTGCTGCTTACACTTCCAGTGCTGCTGGCATTAAATAAAAAAACCCAGCAGTCGAATGGGTTTAACACCCCCCCGCCCCTGCTTAATGCTATGAGCTTTTAAATAATGCATGCAAAGGTACAATTTCACATTCACTCGTTTGCTCTGGAGTCTCAACTACAGGTCATGAAGTAGGACAGATCCTAGAGTTCCCACTCTAAAGGTGCAGGCTTCAGAGCTGCAGGCTTTTCTTGCCATACAGGTGCCAGCAAGGACAAGACCTACCCAACAGATCATGATACAAGTCTCTAGCATACCCTTCTAAAGAAGGGAAGATGATAAGAAAGCAGCTGAAAAACCCCCAAGCAACAGGTGCCACAGTTTAAACCGCCAGCAGCTGAACACCACCATTACACAGTCACGCACCAATGGCTCCCTCTGTGATACAGCAGTTTGTCTTTTAGTGACACGACAGCAAGTCGATCCAACCCCTATCTCTTATCACCATACCAGTTAAGGTTGCATTTTTGGGAACTCCCCCAGCTGCCACTGACTACAGTTATAAAGTTTCAAAAAGATGGTGTGATTGTATGTGCATGCATATCTGCTGGTACTGTGCAAGAGCGTTTGTAACTACCATTTGCCTAATTACTGGCAATCAGAAGATGTGGAATATCTATCTGCCCTCCTATAGCATACAAATCAATAATTTACAAGTTCAACACTCACCGTCGCTGGCCCATTTAGAAAACTCCGGTGTTATTCGAGTACTGGGTGTGCCACCACTAAAAGAGAAAAGGTCAGAATGCTAAAGGTTGAATACGGAAAATTTTGCTACCCAGGAAAAGCTACCCCTTCCACCCACCACTTGTCTCTCAGTACTTCTATCCATCAGTCTAGGCTTCAAAATGTGAGCGGCTGCAGGAGGTGTTTTTGTGCTAGTCCACATTTCCACTAGCGTTCTCCCAACCTGTGCTTCTAGCTGTGACCTCTGCTGAATCACACTGGGGTTGTGATGCTGACTGAAGGCTTGGGATTCAAACAGCACCTGTGACCTAAGGCTCATTTTTGAATACACAGTTTCAAAGATGAAAACCTTACTCAGGAATAGAAATCCTCTGTGTTGCAATAGCTTCTCCCTTTAAGAGTAACTTTACACCTTCACAAGCCCCATCTTTTCCATCTTCCCATGTGAAGAACAACAGCGCTGAAGTACAGACAACTAACCCTGTCCATTCTCTTGCAAGCCAGTAACACACACTGTAAGAGAAAGGAATCTTCTGAGCAGGCTGTACACCTGTGACTGTATAACATTTTAGCTCTATGGGCTAAGACAGTTGCACTCAAATGGTAACAGAGGCTCATGCTTCAGGGCATCAGCTACCCTACTACATTTCTACAGAAACTTGCCAGAATTTCAAAGTGCTTTTAGAAGCAATATCATCTCTCCTGTTTTACAGATGGGCAAACAAGCCCAGGAGATGTGCATGGACCTTGCCCAAACAGCAAAACAACATGTTAGGTGCAAATCACATGAAGGAACTGGGTCTCCTGGCCTCAGGTCCTCAGTTGTCTCACCAAGCACTAAGTGTCCACAGCCACTGATTAGGGATACCCTAATATCCTCCTGCTACAATACCACTTTCCTGGCTGCGAAGGAACTTCAGCATCTTTGAGGCCCTGCCTAAGGACTAGCACGGTTAGCAAAGTATTGGACAGACCAATGGTTTGGCTCCAGTGTGGCAAATGCCACTTTTCTATGGAGTGGAACCTAATTTTGAACTAGTGTTTGTGACAGGCTAAGGAGTAAGAAAACTTCATTTCACTGCTCTGTCAATCACTTCAACCTTGACCTCACAGGATCACTCAGTGAAAGAGATAGAGGGGTAATTTAAGCCCTGTTTTATGCAGGGCAGAGGGCTTAGAAAGCAATCCTACCTCCCTGTTAAGACTCATTTTATTTGCCTGAAATGCCTCCCCAAGTGCCCTGAATGCTGGCTGCCTACATTCTCCACATATGTATGCAGGCAGAGCACACATCCTGCCCTGACAAGCCCCAACTCCAGAGCCGAAGGCAGAAGGATTAATTTGCGTATCCCCACAACATGTAATGGGATGCAATGAAATTGTACCTCAGATGCGAGGCTCCTAATGTGCCAAACAAGATTCAGATGGCATCACATTATACTACTACTAAGAGGCCACATTTCATCGTGAAGCAAGATGATGCATAAGGCCTTAGTACAGCACTAAGAATTCATCTTCTGTCCAGCTCTGTTCAGGGAGAAGACGGCACTGGCTGGACAGTGGGGTGGTTAAGGGAGGCTTTATGAGTCTGCACGGGTAGAAATGGAGACCCACCTGTCACACTATGCTTCTCTGTAAGTGTCTTGTTGTGACCCTTGCACTCAAGTCAATGGGTATTTTCCACAAATTGAGATTCCCCAAAAGTAATGAAAGCAAATTAGAAAGGCACAGTACTTACTTTAAAACAGCACCTCGGAGCGCCTCCCTCTCTTTGGCTTCACCTGGCTCTTCCCCAGTGCAAGGGATAACGTCTGCCTCTGTGTACCTGAGCACAAGGGGTTAAGGAATGTACAGCCTTGCTGCAGACAGTGGAAAGGCTTTTGAGATGGTTGGGACACTATCCAGGATACAGAACAAATTCAGTCCAACTGGGAACACCTCAAAAGAAGAGGGGCTGGTATCCATGGAGGGGCTTGCTTTTAAATCCTAGATTAAAGTTTTGTTTTAGGTGGAAAGAAATAGGAAAGTCTTTTGACAGCAACACGACGCCACAGCCTCTTAGAAGGGGAAAACCAATTCCTCAACCTCTGCAAGCCTTGCGTAATTCCACTATTTCTGTTTGAGGTACAGAGGTCTTTTACCAGCTAAGGGTTGGCGCTTCAGTCTTAAAGGCTGGTACAGATTTCAATAAAATCTAATTCTATAGCTATACATTCCCCCTCATCACAGCTAAGTCAATGTCTGCCTAATACCCTTGCAGGAACTCCTCCTTGATGGCTGTACAGCTGCCGTAGGGCAGAAGTCTGCCCACAGCTCTCCCAGAGCTGTGTCCAAAAAGCCTGGCTCCCAGATGGAGAAGTTCCCAAAAACTGCCCTTAACGATAGTTCTGCCCATGAACTGGCTAATGAAAGGAAAAAATTCAGTCCCTCCAAGTGGCAGGTAAACAGTGCTGGAAATGTTTACTGCACAAAACCCCTGAAAACAAAGGGGTTTCTTGTGGGAAATAAACTCAATTCCTACCCATGAAGCAGGAAAAGCTATCCATATGGAAGAAACCTGGATGGAGTCAAGAGATTGCTTCACACTAACTAAACACTAACTTTGATCTCCTGCAATGTCTCCTACAGACTTCACCAACTGGGTCTGAAGTAGTGCTGCATCAACAGAAGGATCTCAAAGGCAGCAACTGGGAATCCCTCCTAGTTCAAATAACATGGGAACTGGGGAAGACAGTGCCATTTCCAGTAGGACTGGACACAGATTATCCACCATGAGCCAGGGCAGTGCTGTATGAAAACTAGCTGAAGATGCAACTCCAGGTTCCCTCTCAGTGAGAGCCTTTCAAAAACGATACTGTGGTTTCCCGTATTCAAGTGTGTCATCCCCATCCACATCCAGGTCAGCGTCGCTGTCTGGATTCTCCTTGCCGCTGCACATGATAAACCCAGAACCTGAAAGAAAACAAAACATGTGGATGAGTATTTGAATGGGAGACAAAGTGAAGGACATGTCCTAAGGATGGTAGGACAGCAGCAGTCTGCAGGCTGTCCTTTACTCTTAACAGCCTCACAAAAGATACCATCTCTAAAGACTGCAGAAGGACAATTTTCTGAAGATTGCACAGAAAACACTCACAGAAACGGATGCTGGATTTTATGGTATTTGCTGCCTAAGGTTTATTAATGGAAACTAAGGAAGACATGTATTTACTCTTTATGCGATCTAACACTGGACATGCTGTCTCCCACAAGACTGGAAATTAAGCAAAGATCTCCTGAATCCTAGGGTGGTACAAGATTCTCATTTGTGTTCAATTCTGCAGCAGATCTAATCTGTTTGGAGACATAAGCTACATAGATAGAAATTCGCTCGCTCTAGCTGCCTCCGGTAGGCTCTTTCACTTAGCATCCCACTGTCGAGACAGCAGACCTGGACAGCTGGCTCACAGGCAGAAGGTACCGCTAGAGCCTGAAGGACCTGGCACATCCAGATGGCTGGTGACCTGTCTGTGGATAGATCAGGGAGTACATTCCACTGGCAAACACTGAAAGAGTAAGGTAGAGGTAGCCTTGGCTTTGCACAAATGCCCCAAAAGTGGTACATTTCTGCACTGTGAACGTGGTTCTAAGTGCAGAAGACACGTTAAAATTGATGTAGAAGCATTGACTGTAAGGTGCATGTCTGAAGAACGAGGACATTCCCAAGTGTTAGGGTAGCTGTTTTAGTGCTACGGATGTCTGAGTCTGTTCATCCCACTGGGCTCTCACCAGCACACTTACACAAGCTTGTGCTGTCAACAGCAAACTTGCACTTTCCCAGCCCAGAAGAGTGAGCTATATTTCCAACAGTCTGCATCTGTGCAGAGAGCAGGGCAAGGCGAAGGTCTCAGTTCCAAGGATAGCACGCAGACACGGTTCTTCACTGTCGCTCTCTAGGAATGTATGCCCTCACTGATTCATTAAGCCCCCAATAAAATTTGTTTATATGGATTTGATATTTCTCTTCCCTGAATATAAAGAAGGACCTTAACGAGTGATAACCATAGCATGACAATGATTTTAAGACTAACCTTTCCCTAGAAGCATAAACTACCTTTTACTTCAAAGTAATTGCCAGTCTTAATTTTCAGCAGAGGTAACAAAACTAGCATTGACAATGCAGCATCCACTGCCTGCGCCAGGTGCTGCAGGAGCCATCCAGGCTTGTAGGTCAGCTCTGTGGTGTCACTGGGGCAGCCCTCTTCCAGCAGATCCCTTATAAAGTGTTTCACCTACTGCCTGCAGTCTGCCAGCCAACACATGTCACGAGCTGCCTTCTCTTACTGCAATGGCTCATCTAGTATATCTTGAATCCTTCAGTTCATCACAATATTTGGGAGAAGATTTAGAGGAGTAAGAGAGACCTGTCAAAGAAGCTGGACAGCCTTTCAAAGCTGCCTTAGAGGTCGCAGTGGGCAACGGGGTGGTAATTTACAGGTATGGCATTTAACCTGTAGTAACACCATCCCCTGCACCTGGCATTACTTTAGCCCATCACTTCTCAAAGGCCATAAACTTCAGACACACAGGTCTTAATTTTTCTTGTAGCTGTGGGAAACACAAATCATGCAAAGCTGGAGCTGTGACTTGGCCAGTCCCAGAGGTGATCTGAACATTAGTCAGACAATGAATACTTCGAGCAAGTGCCTTGGTGGGGGGTAGAGGTGTCCAAAAGAGTGAAAGCGAGTGGGACTGCTCCCTGTGTCCCTTTTTCTGCAAGGATGCCAAGCACACAGCAAACACGCACCTTTCCATCAATTTTGTTTCCAAGTGACTCAAGCCAAGTAGTGGTTTATGCTTAGAGCTTAAGAAAAGAAGATCTGCTTGCTATGATACGATTTACAAATATTAAGGCACCTTGACTTCAGAATCCTGGTGTCCTTGCTCTCAAAACCTTTGTACTTAAGAAAATCCCTTTTAAGTCTGTAAGGAAAAGATTCCACAGACCTTTTGCTGAATGTAGCTCTATAATAGGAACCACTGCATTCCCAACAGAGTCCCACCCCCCCCTACACAGGGAGGATACAGAGGAAGGGTTTGGACACTATGTGTTATGATGACAGACACACACTGGGATGATCTGACACAGCGTTTCAGTCAGAGAGGAGAGCATAGCCGAGAAGTTCATAGGTTAAGATGAGGGGCAGGAGAAGGGCAAATTTTCTTTTCTGATCAAAACAAGACTCCCAGGCCAGGGCCTAAAGGAAGCTGCAATAAGGTGACCCAACTCTCAGATCTTCACCAAATAATGGATTTTGGGGTTTTTTTTTTGAACATGACCAAGCGCAATCCATTGCAACACGGTAAAAAAAAAAAACCAAACTGATTCAGAAACTGTATGCTAAACAAAGTAACCTCCGTGTACCCAGAAAAGATTCTGAATATAAGCTGTGCTATCAGTTTTAGGACTTCAGAGGCTGCTTTAAAAAAAAAGGAAAAAAAAAATCCACAAAATATGTTTCCGATGGGAATCAAAAGGTCTATAAATCCCAGTACTGCCACTGCATGGAAGAGAACACCAAAGAACAGCATGCAAAGCTCTGTCCAGCATCACCTGCGGAGTGAACGGCCTGCCACCAGCATCCTAACGCCCCTTCATCTGCAGCAGGGACGAATTTTGAGGCCAGTTCCAGTGGGCTGGGGTTTGGTGCCACAATTTCGACCTGACCCTCCTTGTCTAACTTCCTGGGGTTGCTTCCATGCACAAAGCCAGTGAAAACACCCACGCAGCTGTTCAAATATTTGACGTCTGAACTGCTTGACATTATTCATTCATCTCAGGCTCATTCAAACCAGATTTCTGGACAAGTGCTGTTATAAATGGATTAAGAGGACCACTAAATGCAAGGAAGGCCTGATAGGATCACACCTGCTTCTCTCTAACTCAGCCCAAGTGTAAAGAAGGCTCACAACTTCCAGCTCCTGCCGGCGGCGTGTGCTGCCATCCAGGAGCAAGGAAAATGTGAAATGGAGCACAGAGGGCGTCGAGCAGAATAAAACAGCCTTTACAACAGCATTGTTTTGGACCCACTAGAGGAGAATGGGAGCTTCCAGAAGACCCCCTACCACTACACTCGGGTGATTTGCAATTCAATAGCATGCATTGGGAATGGGGAAGGGCTCCTCCAGCAAGGCTCAGCTTCTGAAGGTCACACAGTAATTCACAGCCGTCAGCAAAGCTGCCTAGAGTAGACCTCTAAAGCCAACGCCCCTACCCAGAGGTCAATGCTCAGGACCAGAACTTTATCCCATCGTGTTAATAAAGTGAAATCCGACAAGGGAATGTTAAGTTGTGAGTTTGACCTAGGAATTCACAAGAGACATGATCCTGAGGCTGTTATTCACAGGAGCAGCTGCGAATCTTACAAGGAGAGTCACCTAAGGCCTGAAGAACATAATTCCACATGTGAATTTGAAAATGCTGCTTTCAGATGAAAAAAAGAACAAACCAAAATGCAGACTCTCCTCTATCTTTCCCTTTCCTTGTTGAAGGATTTTTTGCTCTTGCTGTGCATTTGGTAGGAGGCAACTGCTCGTCATACACTGCCAGCCCCAATACAATTAGCCTCCCGATGCTAAAGCAGCACAATCCTCTGACAGTCTTAATCCCAGCTGCCTCCTTAAGGTCCAGACAAACAGGAGTGAGCAGCCAGGTCAGACGCTGGGGCCATTAAGCAGAGAAAAAACAAAGTTACAGCTCTGTCTCCAATCCCCATTGCTCTTGTAGCCAGGTGCTCTGACAAGCAATTCCAGCACTGCTATTGAGTGGCACCTCTATAAACCCTGTGACAGTTCGGGAGACAAACTCCCCCATCAATCAGAATGTACCTATCAAGATCACTTACCTAGAGCGCCCGCCACCCTCCAGTACTGTGTACATAGCTTTGCTTGGGCTGGCCTCGGAGCAGTCTACCTGAGCACCAATTCGAGGTAGTTTCTGAAAAATTTAGGTACTCTACACAAGCAACAGTGTTTCTGAAACACCCACGCAGAGCTCTGAAAAGCAGAAAAAAATTTGCATGCCTCTTCGCTGCCGCCAGGCTGCAGGCACTGGCAGGCTACAGGAATCAGCTGAGCTTGAAGGAGACTGGAAGACACTTCCCACTTTCTTCAGTGTGCCTATTGATAATGGCGGGAGATAAATTTAATCAGAAATCCTTTTCTTCCCCTTTCCATAAGTTTTCATAGCACTTTGGTTTCTCCTAAGCTGACCCCTATGCCTAAGCATCCTCTCTGACCTCTGCACTGCTTCTCAAATCTCACTTCCTTTGTGCAATCCCCTGCAATGACCGGTCATCTCAACATCTCTCAAGTGAGTCGTGGCTCAAGCTAAGATTGAGAGTCATTAACATGATATATAAGCAGATTCACAGAACAGATAAAAGGGCCTCACATTTAAATCCCTCCTTTTCTCCATCACATTCAGTGGCAGATGGTCAAAGTAACAACATATGCTGCTTCAGGTGCTGGCAGCACTGCTGGCTCCTGCGCAGGCATGAGCTCACATGGAGACGGGCAGTATCGGGAGTAGGAAGGTAAGACAATCAGACCAGCGCAGACCCAAAAGACCACAGCCGAATTTCATCAGCATAGGTAGGAAAACACAGACCTACTGTGCCCCATCTCTGCTCAACTCCTATCTGGGCAGGTAAGTCAGTTTCAGCAGCCAGCCATTCTGTATATATTTAATTATCACTCCAAATAAGACTGAAGAATGAAACTAAGATGTTAGTAGTATTATTTGCACCACCATTATGAATGCAGCTACCAGATGCTGCTCACGCAGAGGATCAAACTCATCTGCATAACTAGTGTCTCTCCTCTTTGGCCCTCAAGGAAGGTGGGGGTATGTCAAATCTATCAGAAGTATTTTAGAAATCCAGAATTTTGTGTAAGTTCTGTAAATGGGTCTAAATCCAAATCCATCTCAGGGTCACGCAGCTCTACTGGGGCCTGTTTTGGCTGGGAAGAGGCATTCATTCTGCTTGCAGGTAATTTACACGTGTTCAGGAAAGAAGAAAAAAGCCTGTCGTAAATCTCCAGAACTGTAGCCTTTGCTAATTACACTCTTCGCAGTAACCCCTTTCTGCACAACCTCCCTTTACAGCACGTTCACTCTATTTTCTTAACGAAATGTCACTCGTTGGCTTCTTGGAGAGTAAAAACAATGAAGGCAATAAAAGTAGTTTATGCAGACACACGGCCAGGCCTCACACACACTTCCCGAGAATGGCTCTAAACTGGGTTTATTTCATCAGCTGCTGAAGTATCCCAAACTAGTACTAAGAGGACAAGATGGCATGGATACAGTTTTATTTTAAAAGGCGTTTGGGAAGAAAGAGAAAGCCATCAAAGATTCTCAAAAACAGGAGAAAGGCAGAGATGAGGCCATCCTGAACCAGCAGTCTTTCTGCAGATCTGTAACACTTCCCCAGCTGCATTTTTGGACAGTGAAATTGTTCCCCAATTTTTTTCTAGCAGAAACAGGGACAGAATAGTTCTGGTGACTTTCCCAGCCTGTTGCAGGAAAAGTGACATTCAGAGGCCGTGAAAAGCCGCTTGCAGGACAATGGTTTCGTTTCTCTGGAGCCAGATCCATTTCAAGCAAAACAGTGGTTTACCTGGAAAACTGACACCCAGCTGTGCCATTACAGCATACACCTGAAATAGCAGATGCATCCATCTGATGCTGACTATTAGCTCCCACAGAGGCACAAATGGGCTGCCAGAGACCTGTCTGCTTACCAGCATCTTGGACACATAGTGATCTTTGCTAACAGATCAGAGGAACAGCTGCTTTTAAAAAAAGGGCCATATAATTTTATGACCATTAACATCATTTCACAGCAGCATGCTGAACAAAGGGCAAGCAAGCTCCGCTGTACAGGATAAGAGCCAGCTGCTGCAAGGCTGGGGGAAGAGGCTTCCCCACCCCTTGCAGCACCAAGGAGTATTCCAGAGATTTCTTTTATGCCTCTCCATAACCCATCAAGTGTGGATTGTGGCTGCAGCGCAGAAAACACACTCGGACCAAAGGTCTGACCTGGTGTGGCCATTCACACGTGGCTACCTCCTAGAGCCTCACGCTGGCGTGATGCACTAAGGTGAGAACAGTCTCATGTCTATCTCAAAGGCTGCTCTTCAAAACCCAGAGCTGAAGTACAAAAGCAGCAGCAACAGCCACGGTCTTTGCAGCTACAGCTCATTTTCCACAGTCAGGGAAAGGTGGATCTGAAAGCTTTTGTTCCCCTGGGGAGAGGGTGGAAACAAACAAAAAAGGAAGAGGGAGAATTAAAGTAATCTTGAATCACTAAGCAGATTCACATCACTGGATCAATAAACACCACTGACAGGGATCACAGGAATGTCGCAACTTTGCCAATAATAAAGCAGCACAGCAGAGCTTGGAGGATGACTTTTCTAAGGCAGCCGAGCATGAAGCAGCAAGGCTGGTGAAGAGCTGAAAGTGACACCCTGGCTTACAGTGGGCCACTGCCAGCAGTGGGGCTCGATGCAGTTTGCTTTAAATAATGATGAGCACAGAGATTATATTCATGGGAGAAAGGCAGCCAAGGACTGGAAAAAACAAGGGCTAAATTTCACGGGCCAAACCCATATTTCTTCCCCCCAAACTAATTCTTTTCTAGGCTGGAAAGAAGAAAGAAAAATCAGTGCTAATTTAATCAATTGATCAGCGTATTGATTGAAAAACTGGAGCTGCTAGTTAGCCATGTGCTGTAATGCCCTCAACTCTGAAACCACAAAACACACCATTGATTTCTTCACTTCCAGCTCCAAAACAAGAAATAAAGCCAGGCTTTCAGCGGGAAAGCAACTTCCTCGTCCAGGGAGAAGATGCAAGCAAAGAAGAAGAGAGGCCAGGAAACAGGGACAGATGCATCTTGAGAGGTTCAAACTGAAATTAGTTACAGATGCAGTCACAGTGTCTTGTGTAAACTCTATCGATTGGGTGGCTGACAGTCTTGGGAGCCTCCATACTTGGACAATCAATCCGGCTGCAGTGTCACCTGCCACTTTGCTGAACAGTTGACAATGCAATTATCCAGTGTGGAGGCAGGGAGTTGGCGTGTGTCAAACGCAGTTAGCCACTTTCCGGGCACTACTCGATAATGCGTTTCACCGCCAAGTGTAAAAGACAACATGCGGAGACAGGAGCTGTTTAGAGCCATTGAGACCCGTGCTCCCTTTTTCCTTTAGAAAAATCTCACTGCCCCTGACTTAACAACTGTATTCTAAAATGCTATTAAAATCACGTCAATCAACTATTGGGTGCTTAAGGCTGAAGTTTGACCTGAGTGTCCAAGAAGTAGGTTGCAGTTCTAGCAAAGCTGCAGACACTTGGAGAAAAAAAAAAATTATCAAATGACTGTCTTAAAGCCTGTGACTTTCAAAACCAAAGCAGACAAACCACTAGAAAAATGGCTTGCAGAGAGTAGCTTAGCAAGCGCAGCAGATGGGACTGGAAGATCTTATGCTGCATGTCTGAGATCTAGCAAAATTGAAGTTTAAAGGGATGCTGTCAACTTGAAACCCAGTCAATTTCAAAAAATTGAGTAGTTTCAGGTGCTCTACCTGCTCCCTTACTCCCCCTGCCAATTTTCACGGTGTTACAACTGCATTTTCCGTTTTCTTTTTAATTAATTTTTTTCCTCCTTCATCTGTTGCTGGGTGACAGACATCCCTTCTCCTCCTCCAAGTACGATACATAATACTGTCAAACAGAGAGAATTTCCCTTCTTCCCACAGAAAATCTTTTTCCGGTTAGAGTGGCTGTTGGCATTACGTAAATCAAACAGAAAGGTTTAGCTGATTGTGCTGCTTTCAGCTAGTGTGTTCTGGCAGTTTGACCACAAAAATTAGGTTCTTACATTTTTGCATGTGTTCAAGTTAACAAAAATGTACTATCAACAATCATGACTTAACAGTTATAAGAACCAGTTTCTTTTTTTCTGTTAAAGTGATTTTTACTTTGCTAAGTCCCATTGATTACTTCATGTTCCAAAATGAAGAAAACCATGTTCCTTGAAGCATTCTATAAACTTTAAACACACATAATATCAAGCATCAATTACATGGTGGGTCATGATGGCTTTTGTACTTAAGGCAGGAATTCTGATTTTCTTTCTTTTTAAAATCATGTACTATTCTCATCTGTTTGTCCGGCTCACTAAAGTCAACTTCTGATATTAATATTCAGTACAATATCCAAGAGACATTTATTAGCCACAGAATCCCTCAAATTCTATATGTGAATACAAACTATGGAGAAATAGTCACATAGAGCCCATCTGGTTATTGTATGTAACACTATGTTAACATATCTCAGCATTTTTAGGTCAAGTATTACCTTATGGACAAGTACTTCCTCTCAAAGGAGAGAGGTGCTAACATTAAAGAGTGCTTGGGCTACTCCACCAGACAAGTGCAAAGTACTGTCCTTCAGCAATGGAGGGATTACCAGGATTACCACTATTTTACACAAGGGCTGAGGTAAGGCATATGAGTGCTCTGGGACCGAGCAGCCCTCTAAAGGGGGGATGAGGCATAGAATAAGCACTTGAGAAACATGAAATTTATACATCTCACCCACTTGAAAGCTTACAGCAGGTAGAAGTGAGCAGCAGAAGGTAGCAAACCAAATATAGGAAGGCTAAAAAACCAAGACTGAGAGGCTGGGAAGGATGCTCAGATGTATAGATGCATTCACCTTAGAGACTAAGCAACAAGGGATGCTGACACTGGAAAACTGAACTCTTACTAAGTGGGAGGATGATTAAGAATTTCATTATAGCAAAGATTCCCTATACGCTTACCACAGACTGCTCTTGCATTCAAGTTGAAGTTTGCTTTAGCCTGCCAGGGTAAAATGAATGAATTCTGACTCATCTACACAGAAATGGGGAAGATTATTCTAATTACTCGTCCATTCTTCCAAAAGGCCTAAACATGCCAGCGACATCTTCTATTTCTCACACAGTCTCTTAGGAGAAGTCACGCTTTTACTTACTGCTGGATTTGAGTTGATCAGTTTATACCCTCTTACTAGCATAATCTTAAATGCAGCCTGAACCCCCTGGCATAGAAAAATGGAAAGTATCCTTGCCTCCTGAAGCTTTCTTGCATGCCTCATTATATTTTACCTGAAAAAGAGGGCAGTGCTGGCTACTAGGTGAGATTCTAGAGCAAGACTTAAGCTCTGTCACCAGCTTTGCTACTATCTTTATAACATGAGAAAAGATGTGTGTCCATGCTTCAGTTTCCACATGTGTCAAACACAGATTTTGTGGAGTTTTGTTGTGGAGTTTGATGTTCATGAAATTGCACCGAGAAGCGAAACAGAGCTTTCCTCCTCTATTTGGAGCTTTCAGCCAGGCAGTTACCAGACACAAGCAATGTCACTGTTCATAAACACCTGCTGCTGAGGCAGAAGAATTGAAAAGCATCTACTTAAGATTTTGAGGACAGGACCTCACACTTGAGAGCATGTTTCTAATGTTGCATGTATTTAGAAGGAGAAAAAATTGGAGGAGCGTATAGCTATTGCCCCAATGCTCTTTCTTGGACAACTAACCCATGCTGGACGAAGGCTGGCCTACAACATTTGCTGCTCAAACTGAAGCACATCTTGATTCTGCAGAGATAGAAAGCTGAGAGTGGGACTGCAGCCATCTGCTGGAAACTTTTAAACATTTTAATATAGTCCCACTTTCCAGGCAGCTGCCCTAATTATACATGACGTGAAATCCAATGCAAATGGGCACCCAAGGATGACTGTAGTTTGTTACAGCTTATAAGGCTTTACCAAGTCCCTCTATGCATATGCTAAGTCGTGCTGTTCTTTTCCCTTGCTAAGACATTAACAAACAGATAGGAGCCCTTTGCTAGCTTGGGAGGAGGGCAGCATGAAGAAATAAAGAGAAACTTCAGAGTTAAGTAATCCCTCTGCGTTTCTCCTTCTTCAAGAGTATTGCGATCTATCAGACAGATCCTTGTCATGTTGATCTTTCTCAGAAAGTATCCTTCCCTGAAAATGACCTGCTTACCATTTTAACATTTTCGAAGTATTTCTCTCTTCTGTGTTATTTTTGATACGACTGATCTGCTGAACGAAAAGAAACCCACAGAAGCAGTGGTGACCAGCTTGCTACTGTGCCCAGAGGAAGACTTTTTGGTGGGGGAGCTGAAGGGGAGAAGAGGGGGACGGGTGGAGAGAACTTAGTTACAATTCTTCAATTCTTTCATATCTAAAGAGGACAGCAATCTCTGTTCTATCAGACCACATGGTTCGTGCTTTAAATGGTACTTGCTGCTAGCTTGCTTTCCCTGTCTCTGTCTCTCTACCTTTGAAGCAGACTGGACAGCTTCCTCAAGCTGGCGTTATCACTCCCTCTAACCACTCTTGGCAGGCAATCTAATTCCCCCTGAAAAGGTCACCGCCATTTTAACTGCCTTTCAATCACATTAAGCACGCTGCCGCTCGTGCTCAGAGCACTGTGCCTGCAGCTCTCCTGACTGAGGTGCGATCGATAAACTGACATCCCGGCCCCCCACCCGATCTCCCCAACCGCCCCTTGCCTCCTTCCCCTCTCCTGGACAAGACGCCTTCCTAGAACGGACAGTGAGAGAGACCAAGTGACAAAAACCTTTCCTCAAATGTGAAGCAGCAGAAGGGAGCTGCTAACCTGGCATTTACTAATCTTTGTCCCATCTGCTAAGAAACAGAAGGGTGCAAGCATCCCCCCTCCTTCCCCAGACCTACAGAGGCAGCGACTTCACAGGACAGTTTGCTTAGGCACCGGTCCAGACACCTTTGAAGCTGTGTTACAAAGAACAAGCCTCCCTCAAGCTTCCCTCAATGCAATCATTACCGTTATCTCTCCCCCCCCCCCGTGCTTCTTTTTTTTTTTTTTGCAGTTACGAGTTATGTGTTCCACCCATCGATCCCTGTGTAAGACACTGTTTTAAGTCCTCTTGCCTTTTGACTGTGCTAAGCCGTTTAAGAGATGACAGCGGCTTCTATCAGTGCGAAGCTGATGCGATTCTTTTCAGATAAAGCACTTTTTTTTTCCCCACTCACCCCCTCCCTTTCCCTTCTTTCAAGTAAGAGACATACACACAAAAAGAGACACTGAATCTTCCAAAGAAAAAAAACCCTTTTGAACTTCCCTTAGGAATTCTTTAAAGGGATAACCTTACAGTGTAAACACTGAGGGTAATGTGCATCCATTCTGGAGAGGGAACAGAAGAATTGCTACAAATATGTTGAGCGTTAAAAAAAAACATCAGAGAGGGAGCCACTTGATGCTTTCACTTGCAAAGCCTTGTTGGCTTCCTAAACACAGAAACTCATTAGACAAAGATGGCATGAAATAATTCCCTGCAACAAAGAGCTTCAGAGAGGGATGGTCCAGAGGCGTGGGGATAGATGGATACTGAATGTTCAGGCATTTCAAGAGAAATTTTAGTTTTGTGATACTGTTCTAAGATAGGTAAATATTTGATTACTACATCTGAATAGCTTTCCACTTTGAAGGACAAGCTTGATTTAAACAGCGCTTGATATTTCATGCTGGTAGTCTTCTGTACCCATCCCAAACAGAAGCGAGAACTCTCCTGCTACAAACCCCTACTTCAAGTAGGACCTCTGCTGAAACAAAGCGGTGCCAAATCCTAGATAATTGCCAATAATCTTAATTTACATCCTGCAGTTTTGGGTAAGCAAATTAAGCAATAACAAATGATGCTTTAAGAAGCCAGGACAGTTAGAAGTACAAAATATTTCCTGACTGAATGCCCTCACCAAACCCAATAGCTTAAGAGACAACATACTGAACCCAGCACTTCTCAGTTACGTCATATTCCTACTTGCTGCCGTCTCCTGTTCTTTCTACCTTTCCACCCCTGCCTCAAGTATGCCAAGCCGTGGCAGGCAAAAAGGTGTGCTTTGGCTCTGCTGCACTAGACCCGACTGGGGATTGCAGCTGCAACACCAAGACAGAAGAATTTCGACCTTCTAAGACAGCCCCTCATGTGAGAGGAGCACATTTTCCCTGCAACCCCTTTGGAAGCAAGAAAGCTTCATCCTAGGAACCACACAAGTGGGAGTTTCAGCCTGTGACTACTCCCAAGTATTAGACCACCTTCCAGAAAACCTGAGCAGGGCTGTTCATTTCCCTGTCCTTTCTGTTTTCAAGAAGATAAACACCAGGATCTCCCAACCTTCCCCCACCTGAGAACCTGGCAGGATCTTTCCTGTAATTAGCAAAGAGTTTTCCTCACCTTGAGAGTGATATGAACTTTTTCCATTAACCAAAAATGGTAAAAAGAAGAAGCCAGGACCTGTGTTAAGTTTGAGTCACTTCTGTAACGCTGCCCAATGGTCTGACAGGCTCATGCAATACATGCTGGCCACAGTGTCCTGCTCCCCCTTTGCGCAGCTGTGACATCTCCTCAAAGCAACACACGATTAAAAACTAAATTAATGAGACACACGGACATCTATTTTCCCCTCCAGTTTTATGTATTTCCCCCATGTCATCTCTTTAGACACTGGTGACAACCCTGTAGCCTGGCAAAGGCTGTCTGGCATTATAAAAGGCCTTTGATTTCCACATCACTGCTACTTCTCAGCAAAGGGAACAGAGCCAAACACAAAGCCTCGGGTGATGGGGGTTAACGAGGGCCTTGCCAACTCCAGACAAAGCAGTTTTAAGCATTAGAAAGCATCTCCAAAACGTTGTGCTGTGCTTCAGGGCTGTAAATTAAGAATTCTGTCCCTAAAACAATGCAAGATCCAACACTGGCAGAGAAAGGAAAAAGACAGTCACCTTAAGGTTACCTGAGAGCGCAGAAAGCAGGCCTGACTGATGGAGACCTCTGAATGTCAGCAGCCAGAGACAATACAAGAACCACAAAAGGGAGCATGAAAAAGCGTAACTTGCTTAAAAAGAAATACAATTGGCCAACTATGGGAGATCATTCCAGCTTTGCTTTGGCTTCCCAAATTTTACAGAAACTTCTTGCACAGAGTAGGTAGGTACCCTGCAGATATTACATGGTCATCCCAAAATACTAGATAGAAAATTGGTGGCAAAAAGTTCCCGTTTAGGGAAGAGGACACCTCTCTAGAGGAGAGTGTCAGCTGTTGAAACCAGCTACCAGCAGAGGTGTGCTCCAGAGGAAGAAGGGCAAGGAGAAACGCATGTGCTAAGGACCTGCCAGCTGCTCAGGTGGAGTAATTTCTTCAGCAGTGGCTCTGCCACCAAAAACTGCACAGAGAGGATGCTCCTCACTACAAATGCTAACATGGAGGTTCCTGTGCTTTCGAGCTGATCTGCAGACACCTTTCATCCAGCACCACAAAGGGAAGGAGCCTGATCCAAAAGCCTTCCCATCAGGGTCATTATGCAAAGTTTCAGAACTGCATCTAGTTGTGCTCTACTCTTCCCCTAGTCTTCTGATTCTTTGCTGGATCTGTTCATGTAACTAAACACTCTTGAGGAAAAGAGGAGACAGACCCCATACTTCCTGATGGAAGCAAAGCTATTTCTAAGCATGAAATACAGAAGCACCTGTCCATGCGTGTGCAGCCATCTAGCAGAGGTTACAGCCCTGACCATTGCTAGAATCTGTCTAACCTCTGGTGGAGGAAAGCAGCTGATCTATATAACGCAAACTAACACATTTGAGAATTCCTCAAAATCTGGAAGAAAATGCAACAAGGAGCAAGTGCTTTGCATTTACACAGCCTAATCACATCCATTACATACATTTTGTCCACCTGAAGCCTCATTCCAAAGAGGGTCTCCACAAAACTGAAGCAATATGAAAAGTTCAGATCACACTTCAGTGAGTTAGCTCAAAACCAACCAGGAATGTTAACCAGGTGAAGACAGCACAATGTCCACACCAAAGGAAGCAGAAGATTGTGCTCCCCTCTAACTCAGGTGTTCGGCGGGGGTGAAGGAAGAAACTATGCGTGCACAAAAAAGGGCAGAAATGAACTGAGTAGCTTTTTCTAATCAGGACTAGCAGTGACAACAATAGAGGCACACAGACATCCCATGCTTCCCCACTACAGATTGTAGTAACTATACTACACAAACATAGTCTAAGGCCCTACATGGTCTCATCAGACCTCTACCTGGAATCATGTACAGACTCAACTCTCCATGCGGGCACAAAAAAGTTAAGGTAGGTAAGGCTACAGACACAGGAAGCGACAGTGTGAGCTTTACTGGGTAGCCTTTAAAACCTGAAGATGCTGCTCCTTCACCTCTGTACTCCTGATCATCTGCTCTGCTACAACCCAGCTACAATTTAATTTCAGAGGAAGGTAAGAGCAGATCAGGAGTGCCAGGTTGTCAGTGAGCACATGGCTGGCTTTTAAGTCCAGCTCCCTTACGTATTAGCTTTTCCTCTTGAGATATTTTAAATTAAAATCCATGCTGATATACAAAGAGATCACATCCCATCCTCTTTATTGAACAGAGGGAGCCAGCATTCCTCCTCTCATTAGGCATGCGCTACATGGATTGCTTGTGAGAGACTCTCCTTAGTGCCAGAGGTTCATGCCAACGAACATTTAGTAAATGCTCCTCTTCAAGGCCAAAGGGCTGAGTGTAAGAAAGGGGCCAGGTTTCTAGCTAAAATTACATTCACCAATAAAGCTCATGAGAGGTCAAATTTTGCCATAACTCACTCTCTCCTCAGTAACTGATTTCCCTGTCGCTGGGGAAGGAGCAAAAGAAGAAGGAAAAATAAAATGTGTTTGTCTGGAAGCCCTAAGGGCTTGCAGTGCTGGAGGTGCAGAGCAGGTTCCTGGATTCTCATTTATCAACCTTAAAAGGGATGGAGTGATAAATGCACAACTGGTCCTTTAATATTTTATGCAGGTGCTAAAGCGACTTAGCTGTCACCTTCAATACATCACCAGAGGCTGATACACCAGCTTTCGTCACTCCAGGCTGGGAATTTTTACAATTTCATTTCTATTTCCCTCTCTTCACATATCTCCACGTATTTCTTACTATGTGTAACATATAAAAAGCTATTTTCCCCAAATGATCTACCCATTCCTACTCATTCCCTCTTCAGCCACATTTCTCAAGCAAGAAATAACACCACACTGTTAAAGATTTGCACAAATTTTGACTCTCATCATTCGAGAGAGGCAGAAAACTGAAATCACTTTACATTCTGGCAAAGGCTGAAGGTCCCGCCCTTTGCAAAAGGCAAATCTCTAGGTGCCTCCCTTTAAAGATAGACAATGATCAACTTTCACAGCAGAATGATTTACAAAGGCCCCCAAAACACTGGCGCACCTCGAAATCCTCCCTCCAGGAGAGTAGTAGCCCGTATCCTCTTCTGCCCGCACCACTCGTACTCTTCAAAGCGGTTCCCGTTCTCGTTCTCGATGTCCACGGAGTCATCCTCAGTCATGCATGAACCTTCTCTCTGCACGGGGTAAAGCAGGGGCAGAGTGTTGAGATGTATGAAATAGCAATTTGGGATTAGTAACTCAGGGTGGGATGGAGAAGAAAAGCTGGACTGTTCCCAGGACAGCTAAGTATAGAGCAGACAGCAGCATCTACTCCCGCCCCCATTCCCAGTGATCTAAATCTAGAAGTAAATGGGTGCTGGAAGAACTTGACAAGCTTAAAATCAAAACAAGCTGCAAGGTTCATAATTTTTAAACATGGAAATTTAAGCTCTAGTTCCTACAACAATGCTGGCGTGCATTTCAACATGAACGTGCATTCCCCTACCTTGCATGCACAATTCCCCTATCATGTAAACCACAGATTCCTTCAACCCCCAGCAGGAATGTTCTCCTAGAGCGTATTTTTTGGAGCACACGGATTAAAAGACACCTCTCTTTACACCATGCAACTCTTGAGGCAACAAGAATGAATTTGTTATCATCTCCATTGTGGGCTTTTCCTGAGAAACAAGCACAGAAAGCCCTATGACACAACTCCCTCCCCTAGGGCTTGTTCCTCCTTCTTCCTTGCTGTCTTTGGGATGAACAGCAAGAGAATGGTTCTGCTCAAATGCACTTCCTGGAGTAAGACGGTTTTGCAACATTCACAAATGCCAGTCTGTTACAGAAGAACCCAACAAAAAAATAATTCCAATGTTGTTAAAGGCAGAGATCAGAAAGAACTCTTCTTGCTGTGCTACATAGGAAGTGCGAAGTCCTACAAAAAGCTTCATAAACTTCAATAGCTCTACCTTTACAGTCTACAACTTAAGAGTTCAATAACAGTGAAAGGGTGCATGAAGTAAAAAAGTTATGAATGCAACACAGGAGAAAAACCCAGAAGAATCCATCTTTCAAGACAAAGAGAAGTGACTACAGTTCTTAGGGAGACATCGTTAGCATTGCCTGCAAGCTCAGCAATGTTAGTTTTTGCCCCATGTTAGGTCAACTGCAGACAAAGCTGGAAGTAGGGAGAAGGGAATGGCAGCTGGTGATCCTGCTGCGCCTCTACCTTTGCAAGGCATTGTTCCACATGCCTACTCATCTCCTCCTCGGATCCTGACAGAGGTCGGCTGCAGAGGGGACATACCTGCCCTTCGTCTTGCTTCCTCCGTTTCATTTTTCCAATCCGAGCTGCATGGAGAAACCAGGGAAAGAAAACAAAACAAAAAAAAAAAAAGGAAGACATGTCAAGTTTGTAGATCCACTCTTCTCTCTATTTGCTCAGCTCCAAATAATAAACCCTGGGTAGAGCTGGTATGATTTCATGAGAAAATCCCGTTGCAACTCCCTATTCTGATCTCGGTAAACAGTACAGAGACTGTTTGTTACTCAGCACTTTCCAGATTAAACCTGTAACCTGTGGCTGAGTACAGCCTGATTTCAGAAAGGCAACTACTCACAATTTAATAACTAGGAGAGGGAATATCTGCTGCACATCCCCGGGTAAGTTATTCAAATGGTTAAATACTTTCTCTTGGAAGCCTGAAATTGTTTCTAAAGTTGAGTGATCAAGCCACTGAATCCTGTTCTGGATTTTGCCTTCTAACTCCCAAGACCCATCCACTAACACACCTATTCCCTATACAGGAACTTGCTTAGACCATAGAAGGATGATGTAACAGTCACTTCCAGGACCACAAAGCCTCCGGTACACCATGAATAATTCCTTCCCAGAACAACATGAACAAATCAGAGCAACATCTTAGTAGCAGGTAACATTTGTGGAAAGATCTTTGTTGTGATAAACACAGCACCTATGCTAGATAGCTTCTGCCTCTCTCCGTTATTTTTATTTCACCATTTTCATGTAGAGGAAAACTGGGGGCTACACTGCCTTCTTGAGGGCATGCTCTGGGAAACAAACATGTTAGGAATCACGATGATTAGAAAAAGCAGCCAAGGTAGCCCATTGCTTAATCTAATCTCTGGTTAATTTGAGCCATCATTTAATGTGATCAAAACATGTGGAACCAAATAATTTGCATTAAAAAGAACTTCTGTCCTTTATTATGATGGCTTTAGGCAGGTATTACTGAATAACTCAATCACTGGCTGCAGGAAAGTCGCTGTTGAATTAATAAGGAAGGTCAAAATTCTGAATGAGAGGCAAGGAAAAGCCCAAGGAAAGCCCATGTGATAATGAGAGATGACACCACCAAAAAGCTGCGTTAGCCAGAAATCGTTACTGACATTGTAAGCACTGCAGCACACCCCGAAAGCCTTCATGCCTGAATACTGTGGGATCAACACCTCCCTGCAGCCAATGAGTCAGAGAAAGCTGCTGGAATGACAGGAAGAGAAGGACTGAGGTACAGGTAAGTTTCTGTCAATCGTTTTCTAAAGCGCATCAATTCATAACTCACTTGGTTATGTGGATGCACTAAAGTTTCACCTGAACAACCAACACAGACCTGAAAGCCCTCTTTCAGGGCTTTCCAGTTGCCTTCCCTAGACTCAGGACTCTCTGGGTTAGGATATGCTTTCCTGGGTTAGGATATGCTTTCCACAATCCAGAATTAGGAATATTCACCATCCCCTACACTCTGTGATGCTCCAGGATTAAGACGACTTCAAATTATTCCCTAAGCACTGCTTTTCCTCACTGAACGAGACAGATTTGTAGGAAAACTCCCTCCAAAACAAATCTTCCCTCCTGCCATCATGAAAAGGCTTCTGCAAATGTGATATTCCTAGAATAAGAGACAGCAACTTCAGACCATGAGAGCGTTTTTGAGACCTGGCACTTTGAACAACAGAAACTGTCAAATAAATGCACACCACTTTTGTCAGTCATCTAAATTTCATCTACTGAAGCTCCACAACCCTTTCTTGTGCTGGGTACACCACACTGACAGCTCCACAGCCCACCTGCCTCTCCACACACTTCAGGTACTTCAATATTCCTACTGGGATATTTTAACAGTTTCCCTTCTATTTTGTCTGCTTAAATCTGTTATTTTACCTATACTGTCAGCTCCAGAACGTAAACAGCTTGACTTCCAGTCAATACAGAAGCAAACATCAGGAAGTGTTATTGCTAATTTCATTGTGCCCAGATGAATTATGTTCCACTTTTAAATAAAACAATGACCCCCCAAATGTCTTTTGTGTTCTCACTGCTTCCTGAACCCCAAAACGCTATCCCTCCTCCCCCTTCAACATCATCCAGCCCTGTTATCAGAAGTAGTCAGAGTTAAGCCATGCTCTTTCTGGTTTGTACTTCAGTGCACAAGAGACTTCTGAAGTTCTGGTTTAGTGAATACCTATATCCTCCAGTACGGCTCTTTCGCATAAGTTTAGGATGCTCTTTCCTTGCCTTGCTAGCTCTGCGGAGCCAGCACGAAATAGGGGAGAAGGCTGGAATCGGACATGACTTGAGCATTCTCCAGCAAACACCGATCCGACTAGAGGAAAACACAGGAACAAAGCTTTCTCTATCCTGATTGCAGACACATCTTTCTCTCACCTCATCCTGTTTTTAAACAGGGAAACATAGGGAAGGAGCAGTTTAATTATTCTGGTAGGACTCTCCGTGGCCAATCAATTCAGCTAAGTCAGTCTGCCTGCAAGTTTATTAGTATTTTTAACTTTGTTACTGCCATCCTCCAGTCCATGTAACAGTGATAAAAGGAAGACAACTTGTTTTAGGTTTTGCACTGATAAACTCTTGAGACCATTTTGCCAGAACAAGCACCTGATCTACTGTTGAAACATTAGTGCAGAGCTGGGAACAGAATCCCACTCTGCTCCAGCTCCACGTAAGACTCAGCAGACAGCCCCTATCTTGGCTCATTTACCTCCGCCAAGAAGCAGCCCTTTAAGTTCTCGTGCCACAAGTGAAAAAGCCACTGGAAGAAAGAGGTGTTGAAAACAAATCCCCCTGCCATTTTCATTCTGTGGTCATTAGCAGCGGCAGTGTTGTGCCCACAAAGGCCCAGGGTGCCCCTGGTGACAGCAGAAACTGAAAGGAAATGCTGCAGCCTAGAAAGCACATCCCGAGCAGCACTGTCCCTACCCGACACAACACACAGCCCAGCTATCACTTCCAATCAGCGCAGAAGGGACGGAGCGGCCCCAAAGGCAGGGGGTGATTGTGGTGCTGTCCCGAAGGGGAGCAGCTCAAAAGAACACGCAAGTGAGACCACAGGATTGTTAATTAGTGTTGATAGATGCGATCATTTCTAATTAGCTCACTAATCCCTCTTCCCCTCGCTTCTGTCACAGGAGCATGGGGGCGGGGGGGGGGGGGGGGGGGAAGCCATTCCCTGTTGTAATTCAGGAAGATAAAAACGCAGCCAGCGGAGAACTGGATGCAAGAAGAGGACGGAGCTCACAGAAGGAGGTTTTTGCACAATGCTAACCCATTCTTATCTCTGACTGAACAAAGACTCTGTAGTTATTATTCCAGCCTTCTGCCAGGAGGTGAGGAGTTCACTAATTTTTATTAGCATTAATAATTATTATTAGGCCATCAGAGGGCTTCCAGCACCTTTGAGGCCTCACTTTTAACAGATGTACATTACCCTACACACTGCTCCTGCTGCACGTGCATGTTCTCCCTGAGGTTACACTAAACCATTGGGCACCCAGGGAGTTTAAGTGACCATAACGTATGAATGAGAAAGCAGTACATGGAAGCGAGCAAGAATCTGAACCCTCTGCAAGGGCTGGGGTCTCAGTTATGGTCTCTGACTTAAGAGCTGTGCTGGCTAAAGGAGCTGCTCTTCCCTTTCCTAATACGGGGTCTTTTCAGACTACACAAGGCGAGGAGCTGCTTGCACTAGAGGAGGAGCCAAACTGCACTTGACAAAGCCTCTGCTGCTAAGGGTACATGGCCCCTGCCTTCCACAGGCGCAGACAGAAAGAGCCAGCCCACCCCTGCCCACAGACATCGCTTCCAAGAAACCAAGGATTTTTTCCTCACAAAGGGCTCTCCCCATCAAGGCTAAACCTTATTAATGCCTGAAGATCACGTTATGCTCTAGCCCAGCAAAACTTCCTGAGAGAAAAGCTAATGGGTTTTAGCTTTCACTGGTACTCCCCTCCCCAAGCAAAAATTCACCTTCAGGACAGGGCACTAATTACCTCAGAAGTGCTCTCGCATAGCATCTAGCAGTGGACACTATACAAACCTCTACCGCAGCATCAAAGGAGATGATTAAGTTACTAGCAATATCTCTTATGATTCCCTCCACCAGTTTGAGTGGTCCCCCGAGTGCCATGCAGACATCATTAGCAGCTCCTGCAATGGCAGGCCAATCAAATTAAGTGGAAACATTTTTGTCTCCTTTCCAGTGAAAATCATCCAGCTTTAGTCCTCACCCACCCATCAGCTACAAAAGCACACGACATGCTGGCGGTGATTCAACAACAAACTGCGCAGCAACCACCTCCACGGAGGTCTGCCCAGAGAGGCAGGCTTATGGTCACCACCAATACAGGAATCAGCTTCTCAGGCAGTTGCAAAAGGAGCTTTGTAAGAACCTATTTTACAACTCTACTGAGAATGTCAACTTTGCAAATACCCCTAAATTTGAATCAAAGATATTCAAGCACAAGAGTTAGCACGTCCTCTCTGCAAATCTACTAGAGGGGTCTTGAGGAGTGGTTATACCTATTTTTATTAGGCTTACCACAAAAAGCTTCTGTGGCTGATCAACTTATTCAAGAGCATCTGATCCAAGGGAACAAAGGCAGCAATGGCAGAGCACAAAAAAACATCTCAAGAAAAAGCTAAAGCAAGAAAACAGATGGTCAAGAATGAGTCTGTTTCAGACCTTATGTACAATTTGCTGCTCATCTGCCTGAGAGAGAACACTAAGGGCCAAATTCACAGAAGGGTCTCAGTGGGGCTTTCACATTTGCATGGCCAAACTTCCACATAGATGATTTTCAGCAACCTTCAATCTGACACTATTCTCCGAAGTTGGCACATACTTAACCTGCTGAATCCATGTTCTGATACACTAACCCATAACTTTGTGCCTCTAATTTTGAATGACTACCTAACCTGCTCTGCACTGCTAAACTCCGTAAGCATCAATTTACAGGGTGGCTTAAAGTTTCCCGTTTGGCAACACTGGAAATAAGGCAAATGAAAGAAATGCCTTCTTTATCACATGGGTTCGCCAGGAATCAGCACCTCATACTCCTGTGTTCACAAGGACACAACCTCTCTGAAGTGAGTTTAGCACAGGTGAGAGGTGCAAGATTAACTCACTGAGGCTGACAGGAAAGTTCAGATACAAACACTCAACCGAGAGTCTAGCAGACAGAACATTAATCTCCTGCTCCAGACCTTGCAAATGCATTCACCTTACTTACAGTTCAATTTAAGCCAAAGGTTTGACTTACAGAATTAAAATTCTGGACTGTCAGGTACCTGTGAACCATGTAACTATCAGCACCTAATCATGTTGCAGCCAGGCCAACAGCAGCTCACAGAAGACATCGCCCTCTCTACCTTCTCTTTCCTTAGCTCTTGTTGCTGTTTCCCAACTGACCACAACAGGATGGAACACACTGAGGAGATCTGACATGACTTGGGCACAGAAAGCCTGGGCAGCCAAGATTTGAGTCAAGGACTATGTGGGAGAAGAGCAAACACTGTGGGCCCCTTTTTATGGGGGGGAGTTTCCAGAAGTTATTCTGGAACTCATCTGGTAAGAAGCTTGACAAAGATACCAAGATAAACTGGTTACAACAGTTAACTGTTGATTCAACAATATTGAAAACTACACTTAAAACATAATAAAAACAAATTAAATAAATGCAGTCTATCTGTCAAAGAAAAATCTTCTATATCCTAAGTTTCTTCAGTGTGTCAATAAGACTATGAAACAAAAAGTCAGATGTCTTTGGACAAGTCCTACATAATTTCTGTCAAAGTAAACTAACGGGGATAAGGAAACCATTCTCACAGAACAAGCCATAAAGTTGTGTGATTGATTACAAGCTCATTAAAACACATAGGCATTTTTTTCCCAAAGCACTCGAAGTGTTCTTCATCTGGAGTAATACTGCTTAAATAACTGTTTAACAATAATGTGGCAAAGCTTATGAATACCACAAAGTTATTTTAGTGCAAACAAGCATGGAGGAGGAAACAAGAAAGCAGGCTGAGTTCAGTGGTCACAAAGTCACATGCATAGAAAGGAGCATTATAACCCACCCAACAGTCCGGCTGGAGGCTAATCTAACAGCATAGGACTGAACCAGGCATCGCTACAGGTATGTTCTGGGAACAGCAGTAATCAGTGACATAAAAAGCTAAGGTTGTGAGGAACCAGTTCTGATCTAGTTTGACCTTCTTTGTGACCCAAAGCCAAAGCATTTCAGCTAACATTTCTGCATCCAGCTCCCTAACATCTGGACCTAGCACTGTTAGGGTGTACAACAGAACGGATATACACCTGTGTTATAAGGGCATTATAGAAATTAACCAAATGTCCTCATTTGGAACATGGCTGTTAGTTCTGCTCACTGTACCCCAAAAAGTATATACAAAAAGAGTGAAAGATTCAGCAAAACCAATGCAAACACTGTACAAAACTAGCAGCCTCCTTTTAGATGATGAGCCCAGGTTCACGAAAACATCCAAGAACCAAGCCCAAGAGGAGTTCCTAGATCGCAGTCTACACAGATTGGGCTGCAGCCCTACTTCAGGCTAAAGTCAAAAGCATAAAGCACTACTGAGCCAGTTCAGCAGAGCACGCTGTCATCAAGAGCTTTCATTCATACTGAAGGACTCTACAACACCAAGAACTTCACAAGCTGGCTCAGACTTTTTTTTTTTTAAAATTTAAAATGAGGCAACTGCACATTGTTGGCCTGAAAAAAGGTGGAAGGTGGGAGCTTAGCCTCAGCTATCCAAAAATGATAAAGAAACAGTTTGACACCACTGACTCCAGAGACCTGTGTCACACAAAACAAGTCAGAGCAATACCTCAGTGCATTTCAGCCATTTGAAGTCTCTGTGTCAGGAAAAGGGTCTACCTGCCACCACTGGCAGCTCACTGCACTCATCTAGGAGCGCACCTGCCAGCAGTTACCTGTAATTGATGCAAGACAACTCATCTCTTTGTTGTATGACTTAACAGAATTTCAAGAGTTCACAGGTTTTTGGCCCTCAGGGTCGTTGTTTAAAAATCTCCCAGCTAGCTCTGAATTCAGTTATGTGTAACTTAAAGTTATTGGGTCAGTAACTTAATACTACTTCTATTTGCCTAAGACTATGCTAAACATGTAGCACTTAAAATTCAAGCAAACTATTTTGGTATCAGTGCACTCTAAAACCTTTTGCTATTTTGTAAAAGTAACTCTATCTTCTTCTAAACAAACTGCATCAGCACAATGTCACTGGTGTTATCTTGAACCATCATGGCAGGAAGCCCAAAATTAACAAGCCTCCTGATAGCCCGAACAACCAAATTTTGACTAAATGGTGCATATTAGACCCGCTATAAGCAATGCAAAATCAGATGACAGAATATTGTTACTATTTAAATGGTAAGTTCTGACTTCTCGGAACTTTGGGAAAAGAATTTCAACTTCTTCAGCTCAAGCTAAAAAAAAGTGTACTTTCAGCTTTTTTTCTGATTTACAAACACACAGATGGGACCTTCTCTCTGAAATAAAGTGACCTCTGATTTGTTTTTTAAATACCCAGACACTTTTCACTAGAAATATTTGTTTACTCGTTGTTAGGAACACCAAGAAACACAACAACAGAAGTAATGCACCAGCATCTGTGGGTTTGAGAGAAGAAAAAAAACAACCCAAAACATGACGTCAGATGCGCGGACGCTCAGACTGCTGGTTTGAAAGTTTACTGCAAGATTCTGCCATGTGAGCCGCCAAAGCCCAGCAGCCCGGCCCCGTAATTTAAAATACAGGATTCAGGGCCTACTTATGAACTCGCTGGAGGGCCCCCAGCAGTGAGAACTGCCTCGCCCGGGACGGACGCGGAGGGTTTCACTCTGGCGCACCCCGTGCCCCGGCAGCTGCACGTCGAGGCCCAGGCGAGGCAGGTCGCAGCTCCCGGCCTGCGGGGAGGTTCACGCAACTCGGCCCAACTCTGGAAAGTTTTCTGGGAAAGGGGCGGCACGGGAGGAGGCCCGGAGGGGCGGGGGCAGCCCGGGGCGCCGCGCGGGACCGCACTCACCGTTCAGCCGGGTCTGCCGGTTCGCTCGCACCCGCAGGAAGGTCTGCAGAGGGGAGACAAGAGCGAAGAAGTGTCAGGGCCCCCGGCCCGCGGGCGCCGGACGGAAACAACTCGCCCCCCGCCGGTGAACAAGGCCCGGCCCGGCCCGGCCCCCCCAGCCCTGCGCATCATCGGGACAACGCACCGGCCCCGGGCCTGTCCACCCCCCCCGCACCCACCTCTTCCCGGCCCCCGCCGCCGGGCCCCCTCCTGCCGCTCTGCATAGCCGCAGACGCCGCGGGAGGCCGGCGGGGCAGCGGGGCGGCGGGCCCCGGGGCGGACCCCCCCGCGCGGCCCGGGATGCGGGCGGATACGGCGCGGCCCGGCAGGCGCCGCCGATCAGCCCCCCGCGGCCGCCGCCATGTTGGCCCCGGTCATGTGACCCGCCGCCGAGCGGGTGAAAGTTCACCAGGAAACCGGCGGGGAGAGGCGCGAGAGGAGGAAGTTCCCATGGCAACCGACAGGCGGCAGCAGGGTCCAACGAGCCCCGGCCAATCAGGACCCAGGGGCGGCTGGAACCCAGGGGCACCTGACCAATCAGAGAGCAGGGATAACTGGGGCCCGAGTGCCTGGCCAATCAGAAATCAGGAGCCACTGGAACACAAAGGCACATGACCAATCAGGGCCCAGGTGCAACTGGCATGCAGGGGCAGGTGGCCAATCAGAGCCCAGGAGCAACTGGAAGCCAGGTTTCCTTGCCCAATAGGGTCTGGGTGTCCTTTAGGCCCAACAGCACTAGCCAATCAGGGCCCTGGGCCCAACTGTAAACCAAATTGCTGGCCAATCAGGAACCAGGGTCAACCACTCCCCAACTTTTCTTGCCCAATTAGGGATTGGGGGCCTTTGAGGCCCAAGGGCACCTGGCCAATCAGGGCCTGAGGGGTAACGACCCTAAGGCATTTGGCCAATGGGGACCCAGAAGCCCCTCCATGGTGCCCGCCCAGCCCAGCCATGGAGCCGCGGGTGCTGCCTCCTGGGCCCTGCCTGACCCGGCCCCTCGGGCACTGGCCTGGGGGGAGGCGAGGCCCGGGGGAGAGGAGCCCTGGCCTTCCCTCCCGTCCCGCGGGCTGAGCACAGCCCGAATGCCAACACCGGCTGCGTCTACCGGGGCTGGGCTGGGCACCCCAGCCCGACCCACCCCAACGGCACCGACCTCAGTTTTGGGGCTCGGAAATCTTTCTGGCCTTCCCGAGGAGAAGTGGCCCGTGCCTTGGGTGTGGGGGCACCCAGGCTATGGGTGGAGCACTGCCACCTCCCCTGTGCTTTTCAGCCTGTCCCCCCTCTTTTGCTTTCTGCATTTCAGCAAACTTGGGCAATCAAACCTGGCCGATGGATTTCTTTCCCACGTCTGCCCACAGCTGTGGTGGGGGACGATCCCAGTGGACCACCCTGAGGGTAGGACAGAGCTCAGGACTGGCATTTGGGCAGCACAGGCTCCTACACACACAAATTCTGTTTTTTCCCCCCCTCTGCAGACTCCCCAGACTTTGTTTCTTGGAATCAAACCTACATTTTTGGGTGTTCACTCTGGCACTTGACAATCTGCTGCTCCTTCTTCAGAGGGAAAACAAAAAAACCACTCCAATATGTTTTTCTGTATCAGAAAATGACGGGCAGCCAGCAAGCTCAGGTGCTGGCTGGTAAGCTTTGCGCAGTGCTGACCTGCATCATACTTCCCAGCTCTGTCTGCAAGCTGAAATGCAGCTGTATTTTCATACATGTGCTTACTCACAAAATCAAAGCTGCTGATTGTTGGTTTTACCCTTTTAATTAATTAAGCTGTCTTTCAGGAGGCATGGTCACTGCTGAGCTCAGGTGGAGGGAGGTGAACCTTTCCTGGACAAGGGTTTTAGGCTTTCAGTTACACTTACTCCACATGTTACTCAGTCACAAATATTCTGTGGGCTCAGCTGACCCATGCAAGGGGGTCTCCCTCCAAGCCTGAAATGTTATCTTTGCAGTACAGCGAATGACTTATAATTTATTGTTGATTTTTCCACCAGGGATTCAGGGTTGTATCTAAATCTAACCAAAACAACTTTATTTTTACTCAGAGCACAGGAAAAGCCCTGACTGACAAGACATACTGTATCTCAGAGGAGCATCCACCCCTGACCCATATTACAAGCTCCTGCGCTACACCAGCTTGCCACCACCTTGGTCTGATCAGTGTCCATGTGCCAACCAGGCTTGGCACAGGGGAGGCGAGGGGATCCCCCCTCCCCACATCCTGGAGCTGCCCCACCGCCTCCCCTGCAGTTCCCTCTCAGCTCAGGGAGCAATGCAAGCAGCCCAAGTGCTGTACAAGCCCATATTTCTGTAGCGCTCCAATTCATAAATCTCCTTCTTCCCTAAATACCCCCATGGTAAATAAGCATGAGGACTAAGAAAACCAAGCCACAGGAATTCTGAAAACCTACACGCCAATAACTCACCTTCTAGCATGTTACTAATACACTGTATATTCACGGTTAGATCACAGATAACACAAGGGACATTCATAATTCCAGCACACCTCTGCATATGGAAAGCTAAATTTTGCAGCCCTTAAAGTCACCACCATGAGAGTCTTCCGCTCTGCTTCCTGAGCATTTTATTTGGTAAGCCAGGAAGACTGACTTCTCATTCATATTGTGGCTTTATCAAGGATATACTGAGGCTTTACACAACCCTGGCACCCACTCTGAGGTCCCTTTACGCTGCCAGAGCAGCATAACGTAGCCAGCACAAGCGTAAATGAAAATCAGGCCCCAGAGGTCTTTTCTCCCTGCAGTGCAGACTTACAACTTCAATTACACATTTGCATTAAGGGCTGCAACCCTCCATAAAATACACTCACAAACTTAAAACACATTAGAGACTAGCTAGACTCAGCACATAGAGGGGGCTTCTGCTGAGAATATTTGTCCTCAAGTATGACATAATAAAAATTTATAGGAATGGAGGACTGCAAGGGACCACCAATTTCAGAGGCTGAAGTGTGGAAGAGCGGGAAGGGAGGGGTGTTCTCCGACAAAGGGGGCCACAGCAGAAGTCTCTTCCATGCCCTTTCGGAAAGAACGTGATTAATTTACTAGCCTTAATAAACAGGCAGGAAAGAGAGCGGGATTACCTGAATCAGGCATTTCTGTATCTTCTGCAGGGTTTTGCTTCTCTTACTTTGTACCAGGTCTCATTGTTCATACAAGGGTAAAGTGACTTGTGATGTGACACCAAGTTATAACTGAAGGCTACGTGGGAATATGTAGCAAACAATGGAGGATCTGGCCCATATTTGATAATATAACCAATAAATAGGACACAGGAGAGAATAATGGGCAACAAATGTACAAATCTGCTACTAATAGGACCTGTCTTAAGGAACACATGCTTTAACTGGGGCTGTTCAGTTAGATCCCCAGCACTGGTCATCAGCCTCTCCCTCTGACGATCCAAACACGCAAAGTGGCCAGTGCAGGAAGACCTGACTGTCTGCCTGACCCTGGGCACAGGGTATCGCTGCAGAGCACCGCAGGATACAGGGTGATGGTGTATGCCAAGCTGGTACAGCCACAGCCCACCCAGCCTGTCCACAGGGCAGGTAGAGGCACGCTTGGGTCTGTGCTGAAGAGCACTGTTAATTTATCTGCTGCCTTTCACAGCTTACTTGAAGCCAGTGGCTGAGCCAAACAGTTTGGATGTGTGTTGAGTCGGAGTCAAGCGTGCCAGCCCACCCCAAAAATACAGACAAGACTTACAACAAGCAAAGCCGTACCTGTGCTGCTGCCTTTCTCTTCTTTTCTTGCTCTATCTCCCTCAACTTTTACTTACTGTGTCACAAGTCAAGACCTGCTGCTCCTCTGGGCAGAGAGTGTTTTATAAAATATGCTGGCATGGCTGTGGATGGTCCAAAACCATTTCTGTTTTGGGTGGGAGTCATGAGTCAGTTTGCTGGGCAGTGGCACACCAGTGAAATGGAGAATTTTGGCCTGCTGCAGGCTGACATCATTCACTGTTTTACAAAAAAATCACTTCTCTGAAAGTTTCACAGTGACACAGGGTAGGTAATGACAAACATAGCCACGGCAATGACCGAAATGATGAATATAATGCAACAGAAACCTCTACAAAGATTTAAAGCAGTTTTGCACAGCTGTGGTTTAAAGCTGGAGCTGGGAGGACTCTGCAGACAAAAGCACTCCTTCAGAGCTGTGTGAGGGACCAAGTGCTCACCTCCCCATGCTGCAGGCAGGCAAGCTTGGGCAACGGTGCGGAGCCAAAAGCAGGGCTCTCACATCCAGAGAGCTGTGGGCACTGGGGCAAACTGGGACCCTGCCTAAGGCTGAGACCAGCAACAGCATCCACCTCCCTACCTGGTATCTGTCCGAGTGATGGATGTCATCTGAGGAGTGGGGCGACGCTGTCGGAGAATCTCCTTCCCGCTTGATTGAGGCTGACAACAAAATTGACTGCAAGAGAAAGGAGAAATTCATGCTGTGAGCATTGCTGAGCTCTCTGCCCCTCGCTAAGCCATCCTCAAAGCCACGGAGAGCATCTGCCGGGCTGTGGGACAGACTGCTGGGCTGTGGGGCTGGCTCTGCTCTTCCCATGGGACCCTGCCCCACGAGGGGACTGGGGTGCAGGGTCTAGCAAAGTGCAAATGCATCAGGCAACAAAGGGGTGGTAATTTTGTCCCCAGGTCTGGTGGCTGGGGCAGAATCAGTCCCTGCTGGAAATGATGTGTGAGGGCCACACCAGAAATTCACATGGTAAGGTGAAGGCGTGCTGACGTGGAGCGGTGCTAACGTGCCCTCGCCCGTCCCTCTAAGTGCTACTAAATCTCTCAATAGCTTTGTAAACCGCACTAAAGCTCTCAGCACCTTTGCAGCGCAACTACCTCTTCCTTCTGTAATGATGCTATTTATTTTAATAAGTAGCACAGACAAAAAGGGCCTTTTAGAAGGTTAAAAAGATCAGTGATATTTGAGACCTAAGAAATCATTGATAAACTTCAAGTCAATAGTAGGTAAGTCTAAATTCTACACACAGTGAACTCTAGCGGGAAAATTACTGCGGGAGTTTGACAGCATCTAAAAAAGCGTACACGGAGTTGCAAATGAACTTTATTGTTAGAAGAGTTTGAGGGAAAAATGCAATTTAAAATTCTAATTTAAAATATAAATTAGCTAAACTAGACTAAATATAGCCCAATACGTTGTAAAAAATGTGCAGTGGAAATGCAGCTCTCCAGATGTTTGTTTGTGAGAATCAGCTGGCAAGATTCGACAATAAATGACTGCTCAGAGATGTGTATGTTTGCAAAGGGAAGTACAGATATCATCTGAATTGGACAGGTCAAGTGTGGTGACAACATTATTAAAAAGCATAATACCTTGGAGAAAGGCAAGTATTCCAGAAACATTTGCCTCTGGGCTGAAATGAAACGTGAAAAAATGTACATTTTTTGTAAAGATACGAGCAAGTGGAAAAATGACTCAGCATACAAATCGATTCAGTCAGCAGGATGCCATCCCCCGGGCTCGGACAGCTCTCCCTGTGAGAAAAGCATGGCAGCGCGGTCAGCGTGGGCACGGAGGGAGGGCGCGCTCGGGATGGAGGCGGGGGAGGAGGATTTGGGATGCTGGGTTCAACACCATGGGCATGAGCTGCCAGCCTTGCCACGAGGGCAAGAGCCGCATCCCTGTCTGCACTGCAGGTCTTTGCCATAAAACATGGCTCTACCGGCCGTGCAGAGACGTGATGTCCTGAAAGGGATCACGGGGAATTACCTGCTGGGGTGCTCAGTTATCTCCTCAGGCACAGTCCCTCCTGCCAATGCCGAGGGCTGTGCTGGCCACATCTTGTGGCTGGCACGCTCCTCAGCTCAGCCCGACCGGGATGCCAGGTTCTGGGAGCAGCAGCGGGAGCCGGTGGGGCTGGGGACATGCAGCGAAGGCTGCCCCAAGAGACTGGCCTCCACTTCCCAGGAGAGAGATGAGCAGAGCAGGGGGTTGTCCTGGCTCACGTGTTGGCCAACTCCAACCGGTGATCGGTTTTGGTGAGCGGCTCTTTTATTTCTGGAGAAGCCCTCTGATAGCCATGTGAAGCAGAGTGCAGACTCCAAGCTCCTGCTGTTGTTTAGTTTCTTTATTTTCTAAACAGAGAACAAGGATGACTTCTGAAGAAGCAGGATCGCACATGTCCTACAAAACGGAGGGATGGAGGCTCAAAGCCTTCAGGTGTGACTCGGAAGAACAGCCCTGCTTGGAGTGGTGCTAAAGTCCTTTCCCTCCTGTAATAAGCCAAGCACCCTGGAGCTGGGAGGGTTAAATCTGTTTTGTCTTCCAGTGTATTCTGGAGAAGGGGAAAAAATACCCATCTCCCCATTCCTCAGCGACAGACAGACAAACCCTCCCCGCCTCCAGCTCCCCCCTCAGCTTCTGGTAGCTCTAATCCAATATTATTATGTGAAAAATGGTTGGGCTAGCTATGGAGACAGTAAATTAAACGTTATGTATTAGTTTTTAGCGTGTGGTCCCGGGAAGAACGCTGGCCCCATTTATTCCACAAACCTCCTGAGCACCATGGCGATGACCTCTGGAAAAACGCAGGGCTAAACTAATCCCAAAGATGTCAATCTCGAGGCCTCTTCTACATACACTTGCAGTTTAGATTAATAAACTGTCTATTTTTAAATTGTGTGCAAGCACTTCAATTCTAAATACCTCGCCGGCATGTTAAACACAGCGTTAGAGATGCCAAGTCACACTTCCCCTTCACTCTTAGGAAACTTGACTTCATTTGTTTTTCTCATTTCTGTGCTCTGTGCCACACTTTGCCTTTCAGGCAGCCGTGGGGGCCGGCAGGGATGCAGGCTCAGGGGCTAAGGCATTAGGAAAGGCACTCGCCATCAAGATGACTTTCATTTCTGCATTAGGCCAGCCTCTCTGCCATCCCAGTTTTGGCCTCTGTTTTCCCAAATTTTTGTGTTGGGGCCCTTTCCCCATGACTAAGTGGCGAGGATGCACAGCCACAGCACGCCAAGCCAAGGATTTGCTGCCCCCCGCATCCACGTTGCTCACACCCACCTGGGTACCGGCAAGCGGGGAAGGGGCAGCGATACAATCCCCATCCCTCTCTCGACTGGCATCTGGGAAGACGGCTGCGGAGGGAAAAGGCAGCTTTACACATGCCCTCCCAGCCCTCGTGCATGCCCAAGCTGCAGGGCAGACCCAAATTCTGGCATCCCACCCCAAAAATGTGGCGCTGGGTGCTCTGCATGCAGACAGGTGTGCTGTACGGCTGTGCGGAGATGCTCCCTACGTTAGGGACCAGCTGCTTTGGCATGGTGGGAACAAGCCTTGATGCTGAAATGTCCCTTTTCCCCTGGGGAAAGGCCACCAGCCAGCTCATCCCCTCCTGGTTGCCAGTTCAGCCCAGCTCCCCTTCAGGGTGCGTCTGAGCGGGGCTATCAGGACAAAAGCACCCTCCTCCCCCCCTGGTCCCCCCTCCTCTGGCAAACCACGGCTCCCAGCATCAAAGACGGAGCAAGGGCCTTGTGCGAGCGGCCGTGCAGCCTCATATTTCTCCCTCCCCTTTAAATCATCTCTCCATTGGGTAAAGGCACTCTCTGTGGAGGTTATAAACCCTGAGAGGATCAGACTGAGCATTACACCTGGGGCAAGCTAAATAAAAAAAGGTCACTGGCGCTTTTTAAACATGGACAAAAAAGCAGTAAAATGTGTTTGGAAAAAAAAATCTGGCATTAAATCATGACTTTTTGCCTGGCTTGCCTCATTAAAAGTGGCCTTTTGGAAGGTAAAATTATCATTGTAAGTGATAAGATCTTTAAGAAAATAATTCACGGCTTCTTCACCCTTTAATATGATAGCCGCCACCGGCTAATTTTTTTCTTAATGGCAACGAGGCCATCAATCTTGCCCAAGCCACGTACTCCCTCCTTCCTCCTGCCCCTCCTGCCGTGCTGGGCAGCCATGGCCCTGCGTGGCGTTTCCTTTCCCACCCCTTGGAGCCCGGCTGTGCCATGCCAAGGGGTAGAGACATGTCTGAGTGTATGGCTTTACCCACTTGTGTCTGCGGATCTGGGCTCTCCCTGGGGATGTGGCACCTCCGGAAGCAGAGGACACGTAAGCCTGGCTCACGCTGCAACGTTCATGCCCTGGTAGCTCCCGACACCCTCCATGGACCGTGCAATTCTGCAGAGCTGGGCTGCAGCGTCTGCAAATGTTTCAGCAGTCTCATTGCAGTTAGGAACAACATATAGTTTACGTATAGAAATACACGGGCAGGTTTGGCATGAATTGAATGTGCATCATGCAGCTGGTGTGCCAGCTGCTGTGATCCCAGTCCATCGCTCTCCGGACCTGCTCCTCCCTGCTCGGGCGGAGGAGCCACGGGCAGCTCCGAGGCGATGCTGGTGAGGGCACATGTGCCAACACGCCGCCAGGTCCCGACCCACAGGCGCTCGAGGCGTGGGCCTGGGGCAGCGCGAGGGGAGGGGATGGGTGTCAGGGTGCAGCCGCCGGCCCGAGGAAATGGATGGAAATTGCTGGCACGCGCCGCCCCCAGCCCTAAGCGCTGCCTCTCACCGGCAGCCGGGGCAGGTGTCGGTGCTGGGAGAGCCCAGCCGGTGCCACTGACATTCTGCTGCCTCTCAAGGCCAGTCATTTGAGAGTGTTAAAGTGCTGGACTCCTGCTTTCTGATAGCCCTGGAAAAACACAGGGAGTCTATTTTTCTTAAACAATCCATCACAGCTGCTGTCAGCAGAACAAATACCCTAACCCTGCTTTTTATGTATCTATATGGCCTTTTTTAATTTTTTTTTTATTTTGGCACAAAGTGTTCCCTGCTTGATGCATTCAGCTTTAACTCTGCCATCTAAATAGGTACTTATCACTTAACATGGAGGTGATGGCTTGACATGTTTTCTGTCTCCTGCCCTCCCCTCCACGGTAGGGAAGCCGTCAAAGTGTTGCTAATAGCTGTTATCACTCGGGAACTGTAACCCGAAAGCAATGAGTGATACCGGGCCTTGCTGCAATTTTCCCCCTTAACTCTGCTAGCTATTTTTTATGTTATTGCTGGAGGATCCCTGACACAAAGATGCTACTATTAGAGCTGAGTTTCCTAGAAGCTTTCGGAGGGTCCACATTTGCTCCCGGGAAAGTTAGAGGTAAAATTATCTAGTGGCTTTTAGCTGGCAGAGATAAAGGTGGGATGGAGCTGGGGATGAAAGGCTTAAATGTGAGAAGGGTGTGAATAGTGAACAGAAATAATGGTATCAGCAGCTTCTGGCCTTCGCGGAAGGATTCCAGTGGTCCACAAGCAGAATAAGCTTACAGAAATGTGAGCTACTGATTTATTTCTGTGCATGTTACAGTCACACCTCGATTGCAGTCGAGCTCTGGGTCCTGTCGGGCGAGACACCAGCTACATGGTGGGGAAAGGGGCACGTTCCAGCAGAACTGCCCATTGGGGATGGAGGGGTTAAGAGGTCTGCTGGGGTCTGCCAGCCTGTCCGTCTCCCCTCCGGGACCACATCCCTCTCCTCTCCTCCTGCTGAACACAGCGGTTTTCCCCGGCCTAATGGGAGGGCACAGCTGTTCGGCCCAAGGGGAGCGAGGGGCTTTGTTTGTTCACGGGCTAATTTGTTTTATGGAATAAAACCTGGCAGAGATTTTTTTTGGAGTGGCTCTGGTATTTATCACCCTGAACTGGCAGGGAATGCGTTAAGCCGACACTCATCCTAGGTAATTTCCCCTCCTTCGCGTATCTGTGGGCTGTTCTCCTGTTCCAGGCTTGGCCATAGCTTTGCCACAATACTCAGATTTAGCTTTCTAATCTTTCCTTGTAAACCACAGCTATAGAGGGAGGGGCCACAGATATGGTGAGTGACTTCTCCAACCCCTGCAGCGAGTCAGTGACACAAGAGGAGTTAAAACCCTGTGCCCCTAACACCCTTCCCTGGTTCCTACCACCAGACACGATACGGAGAAGTTAAATGATTGTGCTAGAAATTTCATCTCGAGTGAGGCAGCTGGAAAGGGCTTAATACAGACATTCTGTCAAGGTTTAAGGCTCCAAATCTTGCTTGCTTCAAAGCTCTTTTTCCTTGGAGGGCTTTAGTGGTCAAATTTCCCTCTAGGTGCTGTAATTCTCTCTCAAACTGCTCGGTGAAGCTGTAAAATCACAGGGGTGGGTGGGGGAATCAAAGGGCTCTGGCACTGTGGCTCGGTTCCCAGCTCCGCCGGAGGTCTTGGAACAGCATGCTGGCCGCCTGCCTGCGGGCACCCTCCGAGGAGCTGGGTGCACACCTAAACAAACCAGCCGCAAGCATCTGCTGGGTGTGGGAGATGGGTTTTGTTCCTGGCCACTCGCTTTGGTGTTTGTTTGCAGCAAGAGCCAGCTCATGGGCTGGACCGTTAGTGGGAAAGGCAATTTGCCATCATGTGTTAGGAAGCAGCAGTGGAAAAGGAACGCCGAACTCGCCACGAGAGCTGGGATGCTTCACAGACCCCAGTCTCTTCCCATCAGTGGTCAGTACCAGCACTTTCAGAGAGGATATAAGAAAGTTCAGCGGACGCTGTTAGGTGACAGGTAACAGTCTGTAGCTAATATCCTGAAATTTAGGCGTTGTCATCTCTCTGGGCAGAGATGATATGCCACCTAGATGACAGCCTGTGGAGAGAGAGCCATAGGCCAGACAGGCAGTGGCAAAGAAGTGCTCTTAGGTAGCTAGGAGGACCTGGGGATGCTGACTCTCAGAGTTACTGCCGGCTGCTCAAGGAAGAGCAGGAACAGCGGGACTTAGACTGCTCATACACCTCACCAACATGGGTTCAACTCAATGTGTGCTCCTCTCCCGCAGAACCCCTTGCAAGGGGCAGCCAAGGCAAGAGGGGAAAGGTAAGCGGACACCGTGAAACCCAGGAACAATGCCTGGAGGAACTGCATGCTGCTGACAGCTACCTACAGACTCCTGGGCAGCCATGAGCCTGGGCAGAGCCCATGGTATTGTCCATACGCCTCTGCAAGACATCCCTGATGCCTGGCCTGCCTGAAATGTGGCCTCTGGCCATGCTGGGGAGTTCTGCAGGGAAGCTCTGGGCTCACAGAGGTTTGGAGCATGGCTGGCTAGGACACATCTTCAGAAAGTGCCCTCCTGAGTGGCTCTGGTGTTGGGTTTCCGCATGGTGACCCAGGACAACAGTGAAAGGTTACTGAACAACGCCCAGCCCACAACTGGTGAACAGGACTATGGACCCGTGGTCTCCAGCTCAGCAAGAGCAAGGACATTCTCCATCCCTTCCCATGGGCGTGAAGCACCTGTTCGCACCAACACAGAAACTTCTCCCTGGTGAAGAATTTCTTTTCCCACCCCTCCTCTTCCTCCTGGTGTCTCAGACATGTCATCAGAGAAGGATGCTATGGATGTCCAGGATTCTCCTTGAAGTCCAATGCCTGAGGAAGACCTTTCCCACAGCAGAGCCACTGGGTGTGCTTTCTGCAAGGAGATGGGCTTTTAGCACCTTTTTGCACCTCTGCCTTCTGCAAAGAACAGGCAAGAGGCAGCCCAGCAAGAGCAAGCTGTCACCATGACAGGCGGGGGCTCAACGGGCTACCTGGCTCTCAGCAACATGAAGACCAAGGCACCAAAGGGTATCACAAGCCATGGGGTGAGCATGCAAACTTGCAATCAGGGACACAAACTGCAGCTGGGAGGAGATAGCGCTGTTCCCCTTGCTGTCCGCAGGCCACAGGACTTCCTGAAGACACCAAGCAGCTATCTCAGGCCCTTCTGCCCAGCCAGAGGCTGGCAGAGCCCAGCTTGTCACCAGCTTTCCTAAGTAAGTGGCAGTCAGAGATTTCAGATAGAAATCTCATCCTGAGGCTCGCTACAGAGTTTTGTCATCTGCTTGTCCAAGTGTCTTGTCCACACTGGCATACCACCATTGATTGGGCTTGGTCACTAGCAAAGCAAACGAGGATCCTGAATGCTGCGGAGCTATGTGGTGCTCAGCGCTGCCCCCCGAGCTGCCTTCGCAGAGAGGGAGCCCAGGCAGCGAGCAGACGTGTTGGCTGGAGCCCCCCAGCTCGCAGCCCTTGCTTGGCCGTCACTGCCTGCGTTGGCTCCGACAATAGAAGAACCTGATACAATAATCCTGCATTCATCACATCCCATGTTGAGTGATTGGATTTTCTTTGACATATTGCCATGAAAATTGACCCAGTGCAGTGAGTGACAGCTCTTCAGGGACAGGAAAGCAGCAAGCGAAGAATATGCGTTTACATCTAGGCTTTTATTGCCAGGAGAGACTTTCGCCAGGGCAATGGTAGGGAAGGGATGGGAGCAGAGCCAGGAGACAGAGCATGGGGGGAATTAAATCCCCTGCCCCCAGCTGTACCCCAGGAAGAGGCTTAAGCCAGCACAGAAGCAGCAACAGCCCATGAGAGTATATGCAAAGACCCTAAATGAGTCCTAAAGTGGTCTTAAAGCCACCGGTGACCACAAAGGTAACGCCTTTGGTAACACCAGCCTGCACCCCACCCCGGTTCCCATCTCCCTGAGTGGAACCAGCCTGTCCCTGCCTGTCCTGCCAGGGGATGCTGAGGGATGGGGAGATGCAGCCCCTTTGTCCTGCTGCTGAGCTGCTGGAGCTGCTGGCCCTTTTGTTGGCACCAGGAGAAGGACTGGCCAGGAAAAGTGACAGTCCCCACGGTCCTTGCGACCCCTTCCACCGGTGCCCGGGGTGGGAAGTGGGATGCGGCACAGGTCCCAGCTCTTCCCGGGCGGTGCCTGCCAGACCTCCAGTGACGCCTGGGTGCCTGGGCATGGGCTGCAAGCCCACCCTGGGGGTCTGTCCCCCATTCCTCTGCTTGGGACCCCTCTTAAGGGTGGCCCAGAGGCCCAGCTTTGTCCCCAGCAGGACTTTCTTGGAGGGACTTCACATCCCAATGGGCTATTCCCACCCTATGTTGCAAACACTCAGTGGGCACAAAGGGAAAGAGCAGCCTTCATCTCCTTACCACCTTCCTCCTCAATCCTGCCTGATTACAAAGGGGCCTTTAATACCAAGCTCAGGTGAAGGTGACAGCGCTGTGCCTTCCCATGCCACACAGGACTTGTCTCCCAGCAAAAGCCACCTAGAAATAATGAATCCTCTTGGGCTGAGAGGCTTTCAAGCTCTCTGAGAAGGGAATGAAAGATTTCCTGATTTCACCCTCTCCCTCCCTGCTCTCCTGGCTTCTTGAAGTTAATGTTCTTAGCCCCAGACGTGACGGCAAAGGGAAAAGATCCATGTGGTGACAGGGGACGATTGATCTCTTTTACATAGAACGACGCTCCAGTCCCAGTTTAATCCCCTCGCTCAAGGCAAATGGGATTCTTTGTCAATGGAAACTTCAAAAGCCCAGCCCCGCCGTGAGATGGACCTTCTTCTTTATCTGGTCTCTGTCAGTCACTCGCTGTGTTTCCCTCCAAACAGCTAATCTGTCTTCCTAGCCGTCCTTCTCCCTCACAGGCGATGTGTTCGGGACTGTTGAGTTATCTACACTCAGACCTGATGAGGAGGGAAAGGGAAGCTTGCAGAGTCCAGCTGCTTTCATTTTGCGAGTGCCTTTTCCAGCTCCTTCGAGATGTCCCAAGGGAGCCTCACGCTTCATGGATCATCAACAGCGGGTGGGTTTGGGGATTGCTTTCCGCTCTGCTTGTTTTTCGTGGGAGAAATAGTCAGGTCTCTGGTCCCCTCCTGGTCTCCCCTGGGACAGGGCATGGGAGACAAGGGTAGTCATGCAGGAGATGGGAATGCCAAAGGTGTGGAGCACTACGGAGTATCGCCATGATCTTTATTTTCCCTTGTGGGGTTTGGGAAATTGTTGGGTTGACATGGGAGGTGTCCCTGCCTACTGGGAACTTGGGTCAGCATAGCCCCCAGCCCCTCGCTTGGTGGAGCAGACAAGGTGTTTATGTGCTTGGCAAGATACCCAGCCCCAAGGGGGAAACCTAGAGCTGAAATGTCAGTCTCCATTTCTGACACCACATGCCAAAAATGTCCCAAAGCTTCCAGAAAAAAAAAAGGCAGAGTGAGACCTGAAATCGATTCTGTTAAAACGAGCATGGAGGCACCTCCCGAGAGAGATGCCCTGCACCTCCCCGGAAGCCTGGAGCCTCCCTGGCTTGGACTGCATCACCAGAAGCCTAGGGGAGCTTGGACCACTTGCCTTTGCCTGGCTTGGGGAGCACAGCGTGATTTTCAGAGGCTGTGCAATGCCCAGCTGTGCTGCAGTGTGCTCCTTGCCACCCACCGGCCTGCCCAAAATCCGGTCCTTCCCACCGCCGTTTCATATGAAGTTCAGCTAACAGTAATGCTAATTAGTAAATTATGCCCTTCGCAGTGATGCCATGATGCTCTGTGCATTTTGTATTTTTGCATTCTGAGCCAAGAGGATGGGAAGTGGGTCCTGGGGAGGGGCATGTGGCTGAGATGGGGTCTTTTAGTGATTTGGGCTCCTCCTCGGGTGTGCTCTGCTCTCCCTGAGGCCGTCCCACTCCCCTCTTCCAAAGCTGGCATATGGCTCTGGCTCCAGGAACTCCCGCACATGATTTCCCAGGCTGAACTCAGCCTGCGTGTGATCAGCTCTCATTAGCTGTCATTAGACACAATCTGGAGTCCCGGAGCCCGCCGGGTCCTTCAGCTCCACCATCCCTTGGCTGCACAAGGAACGAGAGAGCCCCTGCAGGGACTTGACCACTCCAGCCCAGTGGGTGAATGGGGACAGCAGCATCCCCCAATGCTGGCCGGCCCCCAAAGCACGGCCACGTTCCTGGGGGACACCAAGTAGCAGGACAGGGAGTGGGCTGGGAAGGTGAGAGGGTGTAAAGAGCATCCCTTGGGGGGGAAAGTGTGCTGAGCTGTGCTCACTTACCTTGGGGGTGCCCGCTGCCATGGCATCCTTCAGGATGGAGCTCTTGCTGCCAAGAGAGAAGAGAATGGGGTCAGAGTCACAAAACCACTGCGACGGGCAATGCAGGGAGTGCTTTGGGGGATCTCATAGGGTCAAATAGCAAAGCACATGGCTGCTCATCCCCAGACCAACAAGAGCCTCCTCACCCTGATCGGAGGGGCACGGAAAGGAGGGCAGCACCAACTATTTCTCCAGCTGGAATAACATGGTCTATGAGTGGAACCCCCCAAACCCAGCCACAAAATACAGAGTCAACTCCCGACTCTCCCCCTCCTTGGGGGCTTGCACATCTCCTCTCCCAGCCCTGGGGAAAAGCAGGGAGCAAGCCTGCAGGGGCACTGGGAAGAAAGCCAAGGAGAGGGGAGAGGAGGTGGCGAGCCCTGTGTAGGGTCAGGCACAATGAAAAAAAGGAGGGCAGGAAAGAGACGGCGATTAAATCGGGGTAAGAGCAAGGGAAAGAAGATCCCCTCTGCTCTAGCTGCGCCTTGGAGGCAGCAGCTCTGCCGGAGGCTGGAGTGATTTGTTAATTCAGCTTGTTCCCCATTTAGCAGGGAAGGAGGTCCCCGCTACGGTGCTCCTCCTCGCCTGCCCTCGCCAGCGGGAGATGCTATAGATTTAATAACACCTTCCCCCCTCCAGACAGGTTAAACTTGAAACAATTACATATCAAAGCCGACATGGCGGGGAGGCCTGCACTGTAATTTTTTGGTTATTAAAGTAATCTCTCTCATGTAAATTCTCCTGCTAACATGCTGCAAACAGCATTAGGAAATAAATTATTTCCCCATGATTCGATTTGTCAATGCAAAGCACCTGCAGCAGGCAAAAGGCTCTTGAAATATGTTGCCAAGCTCAGTGCCTGTGCTTGTAAGTGCACGCCGGTGGGGTGGCTGGCTCCCAGCTCCCCATAGCCCCGGGGAGATGATGGATGGGTGGGTGGAGGGGGGAGGTTAGTGGGGAGAGGCGGAGGTTGGGGAAGGGGGGGGAATGGAATTGTGTTTAATAACAAAATTTGTATGCAAGCCTGTATCCCAGGCTAAGGATGAGTGATCGGCAGCCAGAAAGTATTAAAAAGCCTCGCTAAACAGATGCTGACAATAGAACAAGACATATCAAATCAGATCTACTTCAGAAACATTAATATACACACGCACACATGCTCGCCTGCGCGCGCGCGCCCGGCTCCGCACACCCGCGCTCCTTTCTTCTCAATCACAGCAATATGGGAGACATCAATAAATTTTTATGAGACTTTTAGAAGATCAACACGGTACTAGATGTGACAAAAAAGCAATGTGCCTGTCATGTTCGCTTTGTCGGGGACACTTTAGCCCCAGATGCCGAGCTGCAGTGGCAGCGGGGAGAAATTGAATTTGGCTGGCTTTAATCTGCCTTGATTTGGCAGATGGCTGGGTGTTATGAAATGAGCAGGGATGGAGGAAGGTGTTTTCTCCCGGGGCTACGGCCCCTCTCCTCTCCCAGTGCCACTGCCCTTGCACCCCACCCTGAAACATGGGGAAACATGCAGTTATCCATTGCCATCAGGTCACCCCAAACACCGCAGCTCTGCTCCCGGAGCAAGCGGCTGTGGCTCCCAGGGACCACCGATCAACTGACTGGGGCATCACCTCCCTTGCAGCCCCCCTTCCCTGAGGGGATGCGCTGCTGGATGCTTTCTGGGGCATGCAGGATGCCCCCCATGCCCCAGCTCTGTCCCCCCTGCTCTCGGGAGGCGGTGGGGAGCAGAGTCAGTCCCCGCTGCCGCCGGAGGTGCAGCCCTGGCACCACCTCCAGCCTGCGCCCGAACGTGTGTGATGGGAAGGATTTCCACCCCCTCCCCATCTCCAGCACTACCTTGAATTTCTCAATCACCCAAAGTGTGAAACAACTTTTTTTAACTTTTATAATCGAAACGCCAGGTTAAAAAAAACAACTCATTTCCTCTCTTTTCTTGTTAAAGGTGTTTAAAATTATTCCTTTTTGAGGGAAAGAGGAAGAATCTCATTAATTCCTCCCAAAAATGGTGTTAGTGTCAGGAAACTGCAGTTTTCAGGATGAGAGGCTCTCTGGTCAGCCAAAAGGCTGACCAAGCCTCTCCCGTTGGGACTGAGGTGGAAGGGAACTGATTTAGATAAGCTCTGCCAAGTTATTTTACTCTTCATTTGGAGGATTATTAAGAACCACCCCGTTCCTTGCAATTTAGCCCCACTCTATTGCTAGTAAGTGTTTGCAATTTGTTTTTATTTATTTCCAGAGCCGGGTCAGGAATGGGCACAAGCCCTGGTCATCCAAGTTACAAGACCCTGCAATTTAAGGGTGCTTTCCTTCATCCTGCTAACCAACCCCCTGAATTACAGCGGCTGCAGCCCCCCGTGCCTCTTAAGGATGCCGGCAGCGGGCTGAGAATCGAAAGACCGTCAGCAAAGAGAAACCTTCCCCTCCATAAACACTGCAGACAAATTAAAAATGGTAAAAGGGAAATCAAGACCTTTAAAGTTCAAACACTTTTCGGTGCCTTTTAAAGTTTTTTCGCTCTAGGCCCTTGCAGAGAGCACAATCTTTTGAGACCTTGGGATTCTCTTTAATCACCCAGCCAGGCTGCAGTGGTCTGAAATGATTACACATTTACATAGTAATAACCCCAACACTCCCCACATTATTTCACGGCTAGCATATTTCCACTCCGCGAGTGATCCATGTGTTTTAAATTATAACCTGTACATAGGAAATTAGTTACTAAGTACGATATTCACGGGCTCGTCTGACACTTCTAATTAAGGTGATTTACACAGAATTATCCTACGAAATAAAAAAATGGTGTTTTGCTAGCTAATAAAATATAATTACTACCCGCTTTTATAAGTTACAGTTAGTTTTAATCTATTTGGGGAATTGTTTATCTAGTTCATTACAGCAAAACAACTTCTTTCCCTTTTAGGCAACCCCCCAAAGTACCAAAGAAGACAAGAAATGCCTTGGAAAGACCCAGCGATTTGGACAACCTCCTTCTCTCTCTCCTGACGACTTTGCATTTCCAGGTGATACAAGGCTGCTTTCTCGCTGGCTCCCTTTCTTGGGGCTGTGGCACCAGTTCTGGCAGTGCGTTCATGCATCCCCACATGTTTGGGTGCCCTGCACCTCAATGAGGACAAAATAAGGTCCCTGCTCTGGTGCTGCTGGAGGGCTCTGCCCAGCCCTGCAGCTGTGTCACCCGTTCCCTGTTCATGTTAATGGGAGCTGCACGGCCAGGTCCCCATGCGCCCCGGGGCGCTTGCCAGGGACCCATCACTCCTCTATATTAGGGCACATCAGCTTTAAGAGGAACATTTACTCTTAGCAAGGCCCTCCGCAATGAAAGCAAGACTCAGGCTATACAGCAGACATGCAGATGTCTTTTAATGCTAGGCAGGGATTTGCTTAGGAGCATCCGCAGATGCAACTGGGAATCCCCTGGAATCTCCCTGAGCGAGCCCCAGGGGGCTGCTCAGACCCAATGCTTCAGTCATGATGTCCCAAAGGGCAGCTCAGCATGCCGAATATGTGCCCTCCTTACCCACAGTCCTGGGGTTTCTTTACCCCTGCCAGGGTTGCTGTTACACACAATGACCTTCAGGTTTATTTATTTTTTTTGTTATGGTCCTGCCTTTTGGGGTGTGCTTGCCATAGGAAAAAAAAAGCAATATGCAGGGAGTGGTCCCTTATCATCTCCGTGAACAGAAGCTGCTGCTTCCCACGTGGAGAACCCAGGGCATGAGATGAAGGGTAAGCGATCTGATTGCGTTTTACCACGAGCAAGGTGGTACTTCTCCTTTTCCTTTAAGCCTTTGCTCTTGCAAGCTGTTGTAGGAACCTCAGCTTTCCTCCAAAAGAAAAGAGAAGTTTTCTGGGTGCCCGAGTCAGGAGACAAGCAGAAACCCTGAAGGTCTGCTCCCCACGGGAGATGCCTTGTCAGCCGCTGGGCAGAGGACCACAACCCAGGGTGTGCTCTTGGTGCCCAGAGCCCACCAGATGCAGGTAGGGCTCTCGCTGACCCCCCAGCCCAGGCAGAAGCCTGGTGCCAGGCAGCTGCCCCAGGGAAGCAGGGCAGGAGCCCTCCTCCTCCGCGCTCGCTGCAGCACACACACTGACTGTGCCGGCACTGGGGCATCACCACATCACGCTGAAGCAAGGCTTGGAAAGCTCTGTTGTAATTGTAGCTACAGCTCAAATGTTTGCCAATGTAAGGAGACCAAGAGATAGAGGTGTGCTCAGAGGGACAATTCGGACACAGAGCGCTGTCAGGACTTGCCTGAAGTCTCAGCGCAGCAACAGCAGGGCCAGGAACAGCCCCAACACTGTGCTTCAGCCTACCGCAGCTGCTTGGGCTCCCCAAGCACGTTCAAACAAGACTTCTGCAGAGTCCCCACCCAGGGCTAGGCAGAGCTTATGAAGAGCATCAGTCAAGGAAGGGCTGAGCTCCATACCTGGCACAGCAGCTGCCACCCGGCCGCACTACCCACGTGTAATTAGTAACAACTGGAAGAGAAGTTCCTTGAGCTCAGGCAGCTACAGTTGTTTGTGCTCATCCCTTAACGACATTGAGCCAGAAGAGCTTTAAAGAGGTGGGAAGAGGGCTGCTGCCATGCTGTTCTCCAGCTCTGCAACTCTTCCACAGAACAACTCTCAGCAGCCCTCTGGATTTGATGGGCACCAGCCAGAGCCCGTACAATTCCCACATGAGATCCTGCAAAGCCAAAGGGTTTCTACAAGCCATGGCCAACTGATGTATTTCTTAAAAAAAATAATAATCCAGTGGAAACAATTTATTTTTAGCTGCAGGACTCAAACACGCAGCCTTGGGACGGGAGCCCCAGCAGCAGAGCAAGCCGCCTGCAGAGCCATGCAGATGGCAACGCCAGCCATAAATAAGCAGTCACCGGGTAGAGACAGAATTGGATTTTTGTAAACGCCGGTTTAAATAAGTGGAAGTGTCACTTGAAGCCTAAATAAGGAAATGGGAGTTTGATTTTCTTTTTTTTTTTTTTTAAACTACATGAGGCCAAATCCTCACCTAGCCGCAGGTGACAGTCCCTGGCGTGGCAGGGCATGATCTGTGCCGTCAGGGGAAGCACACTGGGATTTTTAACCTGCTGTGGCTCCACTAGCAGCACCTGCTCCAAGTGCTGCTTAGATCTCCTGCATCCGATGATGGGGAAAGGGGCCGAGTGATGGTAAAAATTGCCGAAGACACTGGAGTCAGGACTAGAAGCACTCTGCACCTACAGTCTCCCGGTCAATATTTGTGAGACCTCAGTGCCCAGCACGGTCAGCTGTGACAAGCCTGACCCCGCAGGGCAGCCACCCGCCTCCCCCAAAGAGATGATGCTGCAGCAGAAATGCAGCAGGATCATAAAACACCGTGACATGACTTGACCACTCTAAAATCCCCAATTTGCCCTGTCCCATTTGCACCCCTGGCTTTCTCCCCTGTTGGGGTTTCTCTTTATCAAGCCCTGGTACCCCATGCCACTGCCAGGAGCCCCCGCTCAGAGCGGGCGACAGATTTCTGGGTGAGGATGTGATGGTCCATGTGTGTGGGGTGAAGCAGGAGGCTGGGGTGGAAGGATTGTTTCATTTCTCTCCCAGTATTTGAAAAGGAGGTGGCTGGAAAAATAAAGAGAAAAGTCAGAGGGAAAGGTCATGCATTAGATTGATCTGGGGGGCTCTTTGCTACCGCGGCTGTAATGAGTGTTTAATTATTCCCAGCTCACGTGGCAGTTCAGAAGAGGCTCCGCAGAAGGCATGCATCGCTTCAGGGCAAATAACTGACCGAAGATTTATTTCTCACCCTTGGGTTTCCATGCATCCCTTCCCAGGACTCCTGCTGCTCTGGGAGTCAGCGGCAGAGGAAGGCTTTGCCTACTGAGGTCCCAAACCCCAGCCCACAAACCCATGCCCTGGATTCTGGGAACGGGCTGTGGGTACCGCATGTCCAAAGGCACTTCAAGGAGCATTCATAGCACTTTCAGGGCATTGCATGAGTAAGGGGAGACATGACCCACAAATTTTCTCACCCACTGTGCTACCCTGGAAGTCCTGACCCGTGAGAAGTGCTCTTGCCCATGGATTGTGGGCAGCACCCAGCTGCTCTGCCTCCCCTGGGGTCTGCCATGGGAGGAGAGGAATGGGGCATCTCTAAACAGGACAGGCAGCTGCATGGCTTGTGCTCTCTCTGCTGGAGAAGCTGTGGATGAAGGGTCCAGGCTGCTGTCATTGCCACCCTCTGAGTGCACGGAAGGAAGCTAGAGGGTCTCTCTTCCCTTTCTGTCCATGATTAATCTGCCACAGCGAGGGGCAGGGACACAAATCAGAGGGGGGATGAAAGAGAATAAATCCACAGTATCAGCAGCACCACATTTGCTAGATAATAAACAGACTGCTCTCCTCATAAATTTCCCTCCGTTCCCCCACGCTTCCCCACCAGCGACACAGGCGGGTGCAGAGCTGGGCTGTTCCTGGCCTTTCTGGTGTCCCAGCCGCTGGGGAGAAGCTCTGCCGGGGAAGCCTGGGACCCTCCACCCAGGCTGGCATCCTTCATCCCCTGCACACACTGGGGCGTAGTGAGGTCTGCAGCATGGCACAGCAAAGCCCCACGAAAGCTCATGGGCTTTAGACGGTGCATGGGACACCTGAGCTGGCTGCAATGAGGTGATCCCTACCAGCATGTGAAGTGGGTGGGAGAAGCACTAGAGACACCGGACACTCTCTAATTTACTTGGTATTTCCAGTCTCCATCTCAGTCCCCTCAGGTGTGGCTTGTTCTCTCTCCCTGCCCCAGCACAACACCGTTTCCTCACTCCTCATTTCGGCAACGGCCAGCTCGCCCACTTCTCCGCACCCCATGCAGGGATGTGACCCTGTCAGCCGCCTCGTGGTGGCAGGTGGCCCTGTGCCCTGCTCAGGTAGCACCGAGAAGCTGACACTTCCCAGCAGGTTTCTCCAGTGACAGAGTGTGTTTAATTTAAACCCGGCAGGAGTCACACTGCTGGAGAAAGCTTCAGGTGATGCCACTTCCCACACACCTGGAGATGCGTCCGTGCCCTGAATCTGGACACACATGACCCCAGATCTGAGCTTCCACACTGAACGCCTCTGCCATGGGGTGACATGGGATGCTTTGCTGCAGGACCGCTCCCCAGGGGCTCGGGGCAGAGCCGGGCAGTGCGGTGTGCGAATGACCCCTCCTGTGCTCCAGCCCCCAGAGCAAAGCGGCAGCTCCCAAGCACCAGCCCTGCTCCTGCAGCCTGGTTTTGCTGGAGGACGTTGGCGGCGGGACAAACCCCAGGTGCTGCACGTGCTGCGGGGAGCAGCCGTTCGGGTGTCGGGTGCTCGGTGCTGGGGTCGGGTCTCTCCATGGAGCAGCTGGGCGTTGCACAGAGGCTCCTGCGCCCTGGGACTCGCAGATGGGGAGAGCATCGGGGAGACGAAACTGCTCTGGTGAACACCTTGGGGGGTGCCAGGGCCCTCCGAGAAAGTCCCCGGGAGCCCTGGGCTGGCTGGCTGCCTTCCCCACGGCCCGGGGAGAGGGTGCTGCAGGGGAGGTACCCAGTCCCGCCTGCAAAGCACTGTCAGGCACTTAATAGTACCTGTCCCCACCATCTCCCCAGCCTGGATTTATGTCTTGAGGGGTCACCTCTGGCGAGACTCTAATAACACGACTTTATTAGCTTTCTTGTTCCTTCTTTAAGATACAGTAGCAAAGGGGGAGGAGGGCACCTCGGGAAGGAGCGGGGGGCGTACGGATAGGAAGCAGCTGCCCTCGCGATTCCCCTTCTTGGTGACAAGGGGGAGAGGGAGAAAAATGATGCTCCCTCGAAATTTATCATGCACCCAATTACAATGTTAATTGGCAAGTCCCAGAAATCAATTAATTCACAAATTTTTTTCAATTAAAAATTAAGATAAATCATAAAATGTTATTAAGCAAAGGCCAAACTCCGTGAACTTTTTTTCTTTGTAGGCATCTGGGTTTTTTTTTAATTTAAATAAAAAAAAGAGCTGTGTTGCCAAAGCCCGATGCCCTTGAGTGCCTTTGCTGAAGCGCAGGGGGCTGTCATCAGCAGGACTGGGCTGAAGACAGATAAAAAAATATCGACCAGTCGGACACACTGCTTCTGCTTTATTGATCAGGCGGGAATTTAACTTGCTGTGCATATCCACCGTGTCAGCAAGGGCCACGGGCGAAATTAAAAGTACTTGGCTTGGAGATGTCGCCTTGATACCGGGGGGTGGGGAGAGAGGGAGGGAGGGGGAAGAAGAGAGGGAGGAAGAGAAGAAAGGAAAAGAAGAAGGTGGAAAAAGAAGAGGGGAAAAGAAGGAAGAAAAAAGACTGAGAGAAGTTGAGGAGCAGGAGGTTGCAATGCCTGCTTTTCCCTGGCTGCAATCTCACTTGTTGGCCAGTGCCCCTTGCGCTCTCTGGAGCACTCTCAGGTGTCTATCGCATGCAAAGAAGGGAATCAGCATGTGTTTCGATGGGGCTTTGGAAAATAAACCCTTCTTGCTCAAAAACGTCTCGAATCTCACTCATTCAGAGGCTGCAGGACCTGCAGTGTTCGCTGCACAAGAAGTCTGGGGAAGTACATGGCCGTCAAGTTAAAGTCCCCAGGCATAAATTGAGGAGACCTGAGGAGAGAGCCATGACCCTGATGTGACACACGACAATAGAGCTAATTCAGGTTTTACACACTCTATTTATCCTGCTGGGCCTGGTAACATGGCCTCTCGTCCTTCCCAGAGCAGCCGCCCGCGCTGGCCCCGGGAAGGTGTCCTCCAAGGGCCCTTTGGGACAACAGATCAGCAGATCCTGCTGGAACGAAGCAAACCCTTGCCTGGGGCAGTGCAAGGAGCAGCCGCATTTAAACACAGGGTTCCCTGAGCAGGAGAGGGGTATGAGCCACGTCTCATAACTTGCTCTGGATCCTTATCCTGACCAGGAGTTACACAGAAAGCCCCTGTCATTTGGGCGTGCAAGGACCACAGGGATAGTGTGCTTCTCTCCTCGTCCATCAGCAGAAGTCTATGGTGCAGACTCTGGGGGGTTAGCACAGGATGACTTTAATCAGAAAGACCACGAAACACTGGGAAAGTAACCTGTGAAAGGATGTGAAATCCAGGATGCATCTCCAGATGCCTGGAGACATCTCTCAAGGACAGTGACCCTGCCTGGAGTGACCAGACCATCTCCCAAGGTCCCACAGCCTTCGTGTTTTAGCTATATTGCCAGCTTCCTCCTTATTTCTTGTTCCACCAGGCTCGAAGCTGCCTCTGTCCCCCAAGGAGAGCTACCGCTGTGCCTCTCTGCATAAAGAAACCTTGACCTGAAGCCCCCCCGCAGCAGCGTGAGGGTCCCCAGTGCGGTGCCAGGCAGCACTTTCTGCTTTGACCTCAGCTGCCAAGGGAAGGAGGATGAAGAAGAGTGAGAGGAAAAGAGCACATGTGCAAATGATGGACAGGAAGCTTCAGAGGGACGCCGAAGGAAGATTTAAGCCTGGGCAGAGGTGCACTGAGAGCTGCTACAGGAGCTGGAGCTGCCACAGTCCCGTGGTTGGCTCTTTTCTTCTGACGTGAATCAAAGCTGGCTCCAAGTCAGGCTACATCCCCCAACTAGGCATTTCACCTGCTTTGAAACAGTCCTTCCCACTACATCTTGCTTTGCCCAGACACTATTCAGTTCCCTCTTTGCAACAGCATCTTTGAGGTCACCAGAAAACAGCCCACAGCACTTCCCATTTGTACCAAGGTGAGAGATCCCAGTGCCCTCTGTGTTCTGGGAAATGCTTCGTGATCATAGAATCAGAAGAGAAGTTATTCCTGGACACACCAGAAAGGTCATTAGGGGGACTCAGTAGCTCCTGAGATGCTGGGTGCACAGGGATGTCTCTCTACTCTCCCAGTGCGGGGACAAGGAGCAGTGAGAGCTGCTAGCCCAGGCTGGGAACAGCCAACAGGTGGGAATGGGCTTCAACACACAGATATGCTCAGATTAAGCATTCAATGCAGAGGAAAGAATGGAAGAAAAGTGAAGAAGGGGAGAGTTTGCAGAGCAATGGGTCACCGTGAGAGCAGCATCATCCCTCATCTGCCCACCCCAGCCCATCCATCCCCGGAGGCACCCGCTGAGCACCCCGGCCCAGCCCCGGGACACCATAGCACAGGCACAGGGAATATTACAACACGGCATGAGGATACTGCTGGCTATATCTGCTAAGCTTAGAAAGCCCTTTAAATAGGGGAAAGAGCTGAGATTGTCCTGTCTGAGCTCGCACTGTCCTTCAGCTGCAAAAACAGGAACAGAGCTGGCACGGTCCAACTCACTGCTCCACCCTCTGGACCATTCCCCAGCTCTAATGATACACCTCATCCTTTTGGGGAGGTGAAATCACAGCTCTGAGGCATAGGTTTGCTGCTGGTAATGCAGGGAAGAAGCTGCTAGCTGTCATACAGGGAAATAAAAATGCCCCCTGCCAAATAAATGTTTTAAAAAGAGCGCTGCATTTTCAAGAACAGAGCATCTTAAAAGGCACATTTCCCAACCTTCAAGTGCTTGACTCAGCAACTGTAATATTTGTAATGTGACTTCCTAAGGTTTCTTAAATGGCCAATAAATACCTCTTCCGCAAACTCCAGCTGGGGGCTCAGAAAGCACCGTGGACCCATCAGGGACCATCAGCTGAGGTGTGCTCCACAGCTCCTACTGCCTCCTTTCCCCCGCTTTGGTCCTCAAATTCATCCTCCCTCCCACTCCAAACTCAAACCATAGCCCCAAACCTGCCCCTTCGCTACCCAGTCTCTTGATCATCAGAAGGTTGTCCTCTCTGGTCACTGCCGGTGAGCAGCGGGCAGGGTTTAAGGGTCCCTCTGCGCATTGTCACCTCCACTCACAGTATTTATCTGCAGTGACAAACAGCGATACACTTCTATGTGCGTGGGGATGTGTGTGTGTGTGCCCTGAGGGACACCCATGGGTGCTGCTTGTGAACACTATGCCTGCCTGCGCTCCTCGGGTGGCCCTGGGCTGGAGAAACGCATCTGCAGCCGAAGCACTACGAGCAGCTCGGAGCTGGGGCCATTGACAGCTCCAGAAAGAATCTCACATTTCAGTGTTCTTTATTGCAAGCCTTTAATACGGATGAGGTGTAAAACAGGTGAATATAAATCACGTGAGGATGGGAGACCTGCACCTAGCACACAGATAAGCTTCATGCACACAAGCCAGGAATATTTGTCTATTCTGCATGGACCAGCCTGGCTGGGGGCACAGGGCATTGGCATACACAGAGGGTCGCTGTTATTATTTCTTATTTTTACCTTGATGGCACTTAGCTGCTCAGCTGGGGATCGGCACCTTTTGCTCTCTGAGCTGTACATGCAGAGCAAGGAGAGCATCCCTTCTGCACAGCACCGTGGGGCTGCCGCTCACCCGCCTCCTGCTCTCTGCTGCTTTGTGCTTGTGCTCTGCGAAGGTGAGCTACTAGGTAATTTCTCTTTGGAGGAGGAATACCAACAGTCTTGTCTGGCAAGAGTTAAACCCCATAAAACCAAGGGTTGTAGTTTTGTTTTCTTTCAATTTATACCCTTCACTTAAAGAGGGGGGGGAAAGAAAGAAAGGAGGGGGAGAAAAAGGAAAGCCAGGTGACATATTCTAAGAGGGAGCACCGAAAACGTGTTAAGCACTTCAAAATCTCATATATTCAATCGGCCTCTGGCAAGACATCTGCCTAATGTTAGCGCTTAAATATCCTTTTCCATTTTACATGCATTCAAGTCTCATTTGAGCGAAATGAAACGGTATTATTAAAGGGAGATTTTGCACAAATGGCCTGAATTTGACATGTCAAGTTCAATGAGGCTGTTACATATGTAACACCGAGAAGGGCTTGGAGGCTGCCGGCTCTTGAAACAGCGCCAGTGGCTCAGAAATGAAATTTGCATTCAGAGAGCCTTGCCTCGCTGCGTGGAGCTGTGCACGGGGCTCGGCCAGACCTGTGCAGGGTGGAGGAGCCGTGGGGCAAGCACAAGCAGGTCTCTCCCTGTGCTTTGGGAGACTGGACACACCAAGAAGGCAGCAGAGCTAGAAACTCAGGTCCCCGATTCCCACTCAAGTCTGCTTTTTCAAGGGAAAGCTTGACCCTGCACCAGGGTTGGATCCTCTCACTGGTCCGACGGCCGGTGTCCATCCCCTGGGGACTCACAGCCCCTTAGCAGGGGTGGGTGCTGCCCTGTGGCTCAGCGTGGGTCCTCCTGCCTCGCCTCGTGATGCTCCAGCTGGGTAGACCTTGAGATGTCCCTGCCCTGAAGCCAGGATGGTCACACTGGCACTGCCTGTGGGGAAGAAGGGCTGTCCCTGTCCCTGGGGGATAGCAAACCCCATCCCCACCAGCTGAGCAAGGGGTGCATTGGTGTGGGTGCAACCCCAGGCTCCTGGTGAGCTAGCTAGCATCATCCAGATGGCTCATACAGCTCCTTTGTATCTCAGCCCCAAGAAGCTCCTGTGATCACCTGGAGGAATCCCTTTTCCTCCTTCCCTTCCTCTGCCCTCCTCTGAGTGATGCCGAACTCCCTGCTCCAGCGATGCCCGAAGCCCATATGAGCACTCAATGCTCAGCAGAGGCGATGGTGTGGGGCAGCCCCTCCACCTTCCTTCACCACCAGCCTCTCCCCTCCTCCTGATCTGGCCCTATGGCAGCATCTTGGCTGGCTCACCCTGCCATGCAGCCCCGCGGCCGCGCTGCCTCAGGGGAGATCCCGGCACACGGGGAGCCCCGGTGCTGCGGCGGGAGCTGATGCAGTGCCCGCCAAGTCTCTGGTGCTGCAGGCTCAGCGGGTAGGAGGGGATCTGCCTTCCTAAACCTGAGCGCTGGAAATTTATGATTTTGTTGCAAATCATTAAGGTTTATTAAAACTTAACAGCACAAGCCATGATTGGCTGCATCCTCTTTAAATTAAAAAAAAAAAGGCCCTTGGAAAGCAGCCCCCCGATTCGCTTCTCCCCATCAGACTGATAAGTAACAGCTGCTCAGCCATTTCGGTAACGAGTCGGTATTGGCAGGGAGCAGCCAGGGCTGCCGGTGCCCGTCACGTTTATAGGCCTACATTTTATTTTTATGTTTATTGGTTATTTGAGATCATTATTAGTTTCTCTCTCCTCTTGTTGATGTGCTCTTGCTCCCGGCTCCTCCAGGAGGGAAAGGTGGGGAAATGGGAGAAGGGGCCAGCCGCCGGACCGAGCCACCCCGCCGGAGCCGGGCAGCGCACAGGAGCCCGACCCGCTCGTGCCCGGCTGCCTGCTATTGCTGCCCGCTATTGCTGCCCGCTATTGCTGCCTGCCCTGCCCGCTGCTGCCGGCTGGCCCCTGCATTGCTCCCCTCCGGGACTGGGAGAGACCGTCCCCGTGCAGAGCTGCTGTGTTACAGATTAGCCTCCATCGCCTGAATCCATCGACTAGATTGAACGTTATCTATCACGTTACGGAGGGAGTCGTTATTTAATAATTAATAAAGACCTCTGATTCTTCTTCGCCGCCTGCGTGGCCGAGTAGAGCGGGCCAGGGAAGCGAGGGCAAGCCGAGGAGAGCTGTCTCCTCTCTAACTGCTGCTGTTATTTAAAGGAATAATGCCATTCTTTTTCATTTGTCAGCTGGCCCACAATGGCCCTTGTCATGCTTTATGATTTAGGGTTTCCTTTCCTTTCCCATTAAACGCCACCTTCCCATCACCGCCTCGCGCCAGCCAGCCTCCGCTCCTGGCTTGCGGTTTCAGTTTCACTCTGATATTGGCCCAACTTCTTTGATGGGCTCCTCCGAGCACTAATTGCTTCTGTTCATTTAAACCTGTTCACTAATTTGCAGTGGCCCTTTATTAAGTTGGATGCAGCCCAAATTACACCATAAATTACGCTCGCAAGGGGACTGGGTGTCGCGGGGGATAAATGGGCTGCCTGTTCCCTGCCCCCATCTTCCTGTGCAATGCGTGGGGGATGCGGGTCTCAGCCTGAGGCTGCGGGTGCTGAATTTGGAAGATCTCAGCCAGGATCCATTTGGGGAGGTCTCTCTTCCTCTAGCTAAAGCTCCCTCCTTCTCCCTTCATCTGCAATGGCTGTTGCTCAGTTGCAAAGAAGATCCAAGCCGGGCAGGGATGGATTCTGCATCCTCCGCACTATGCGCAGCCACGTGCACCCCCTTGCCCTGGTGCGCGCACACACACTGACACACACGGTCTCCCTCCTCTCCTACCACCTGGTGACGTAACTTTGCTTCTAGTCGGCTGTTTGATTCCTTTCCTCACCTTTTAATGACTGGGGAATTCATTAATAATTGAAATAAACACGCTCTTTTCCAAGGCTGCTGAGTTTTATTAAGGCAGGGGCAGGGATCTGCCAACCCTTGGCTGCAGCCATTTCCTAAATAACTGCTAGCAGTTAAAATGCAATTATTACTATTTTTTTTTTTTTTTAAATAGGGGACTTTGCTGTGCGGGGGAAAGCAGAAGGGAGCTGAAGGCAGCTGAGGAGCAGTGCGCTCCATTGCTGCAGGCTTGCTCCATCATGGGACGTGAGCAACGTGAGAGCTGCTCACCCAAACACATGTCCCGGGGGAAAGGGGTGTCTGTACCCTCCAGGAAGCATTTCTGTCTGGCTTTACCACTGCAGCGATCTCCAGGGAAATGTTTCTGCCCCGCTGGCTAGCACTAAATCTCCCACATCTGGTAGCTGTGGGTTCCACCATCTCCTCTGCCATCTGCGGGTGCCCCGGCTGGCTAATCAGGGATGCTGGTGGACCCCAGGGAGCTGCTTACCTGATGTTCAGCTGGGTGAGCTTCTCCAGCTCCTGCTCCATGTGCTCCTGCAACTCCCCGGGGCGAAGGAGGACCTGGCAGATGGGGCAGATCGGAGCCTGGCTGTCAAACAAAGTTGCTTTCTTTTTGCCTGCGGGGAGGAAAAGAGGTGAGAAAGCTTTAGCCATCAGCATCTCCTGCGCTCCGCCCAGGTCCCTGTCCTAGCTGAGGTCTGAAACTGGGGGATTTTCTCCCGGTATAGCTCCACTTCTCTCCCCGTCCCATGCTCCCTGGGGCAGGGCCTGGCTCTGTTCTGCAGCAGGACAGCAACTGGCATAAAAGCATCCCAGCCCTGGCCGTGGGCTCTCCAGTCTTACAGGGAGAGCAGCAACAGCCACATTTTGGGAGTGACCCTGTGCAACCCCGGCGTCCCCAGTTTGCGGTGCAGGTGGTGTGACTTGGGGCAGACGGATGACACAGCACTACCCACTGTTCCTATTAACTCATAACAGTAAATTAAGAACAGCCATGTTCATCCTCCTCGGCACTCCTGACTCGGTGGGTCAGGATCACCCCTGGAAAGGGCAGAGCGATTCTCCATGGGCACACAATGGTTGGGAGGCAGAGGAGACCCTGTGGTGCTGGGCTGCGGATGGCAGGGAGCAGGTCCGGATGCTCAGCACGGCCGCCCCGGCGGTCACCGGGGATTGCTCACCCTGTCCCCAGGCTGGGATGGGGCCCCTCACCCTCCCCGCACCACCAGCAGCTCCGGACACCACAGCTGCCCTCACCCCAAGTGCTCTGGGGCTGCATCATCCCTGGGTGAGATCTGGGGGTGCCTGTGGACCCCAATCCTGAGCTGGGCTGAGCTCTGGGGCTGCCCTGGAAGCAGGGCGCTGCCTCACACCCTCCTCAGCCCAAATCCTCCCGGCTGCTTCCCTGCCCAACCACATCTCCCTGGTTCACTCCCTGCTCCGAAGCCAATTTCCTCCAGCTCAGAAACTTTATTGCCCCCTCTGTAAGGAATATACAGCGTCTATTTAACATAAAATAAAACTCTAAAGCAAACAATGAAGTTTCAATAAAACAGAGAAGCCCGCGGGTCTCCAGGCCCCCCTCTCCCAGCTGTATTAGCAGCTCTGCTCATGAGAGGGCGTGCGGAGCCTGGCTCAGATGGCTTCGGCAGCGAGAAACATGCTTTATAGCCGCCTGTTGTCATCTAACATGAACCCTCCTGCTGGATTATTTATTTATGTATTAGACATGGATCAAATTGGTTAAATCCGAGTGAGAGGCAGTAATGCACAATAAAGCAGCCAGCGCTGGATACGAGGGGGCTGCGTGCACCGTGGCCTTCCAATCAGGAGCCAAAAGGTGCCATTTTATGGCTCCTAACGATGGCAGAGCCCAGTTAAATGAATCCCCATTAAAGGAATAGACCTTCTCAAAGTATAAAACATTGGTGTGACCGGCTTTACTGGGTCCCTGCTGCTCACTGTATAACTGCCTGGCGCGGACATTTAACGAGAGGAAGGGTCTGAAATAAGTTTGAGAGTCACCTTGGCTCATCTTCACCTTCCAGCAGGGAACAGCGTACGTGCCTGGAGGGAGCGGGGCTGTTGCCAGGATGTTGCCTGCCCTTTTCTTCAGCCTCCCTATAGGAGGTGGGGGAAACTGAGGCACGAGGGACAAGTCAGAGCAGGCCAGTGCTATGGGGCACCCCCTATCTTCCCAGCTTCTGCAGCCACTGGGAACTCTCCCATTTGCAGAGCCAGGAGGAAAACCCAGCCAGTCTCTCTTCCAGCCTTGAGCCGCTCCCGACGGCTCCCGGGCAGAGCCCCGGCAGACCCCAGGCACCTCGGCTCCTCATCCCCGCTGCCTTTCTGCCAGGGAGGACACAGCGTGCAGCCCGTGCAACTGGGAACATCTTCCTCTCTCCTCCCAGAATCCAACCCAAACCCAAACGACCAGCTCCTGCTGACCCTTGCGGGAAAGGTCGTCATTTCAGTAATTCCACCTTCCTCTTGGAGCTTTTCCACTTTTGTGTAGGGGGGGCTCAAAATAGCCCAGGAGCGTCCCCGACCACCTGCTATTTATAACCCCAACTTCGCAGCAAAACAATGGAGCTGTCTGAGTCTCCCTCCCAAAATAAATAGGCAGCCTTTGAGTGGACGGGAAATCCTGCTGGATCCCTGCTGTGGGGTGTGCAGATGGATGGGTAAACAGGCTGCCCTCCGCCCTACAGCGCTGCATCCCCGCTCCCAGCCCAGGCCACCGCCGTGGGGCCTGCGAGCCCCCCACCGCCTGCTACCCACAGCTTGGGCTGGTGAGACACGGATGATCTCAGCAGCACCGGAGGGTGAACAGGAGGTTGAGCATCCCCGGATCTCTGCTCCTCGGGGAGCCCAGGGGTGTTTGTTTGCTGGGGGAGGTGATGGAGTGTGCTGGACCACAGTGCTGGGATAGGCAGCCTCGGACCAGGAGGTGCAGCTGAGGTCCCACCTGGGGACCAGGTCTGTTGCACCAGGCTGGTGGCTTTTTTAACCTCCTGCATGCCCAGGTCCTTGCTCCCTGCTTGTTCTTCAGGGCTTTTCCATGGGGTGCATGTTCCTAAGCAGGGGCGACTTTGGATTTCAACAGCCAGGGCAACTGGGAGGGATCTCAGGCCATGGGAAGGAGCCTTGCTGCCTTCCATGGCCATTCCCAACCCCAGCCCAGGCCAGCAGGAGAAATGAGCAGCAATGGCCTTACCCACCAGCTATACCAATGATAAGGCGATGAATTCATGCCAAGGAAGGACGTGACAGCTGTCACCCCACATCCCTGTGACAGCGGGAGAAGATTCCCTCACTCCAGTGAGCGCGGGAGGCTGGAGCTCGCACTGAAGCAAGGTCTTCCAGAGAGGCAGAACAGGGACCTGGACACACAGCCAAGTCCCTGACGTACAGATTGCAAAGCAGGAGACAGAAGGAGCCCCGGCTCCTGGCCCAAGGGGCTGACAACCGTGCTTTTGCAGAAACAGGGCTAAGTGCGAGTGACAGGCAGAAGGGAGGGATCATCTCCTGTGCCAGCAGGACACCTACACAAGCCCCCCCAGGTCTGTGAAACCCACTGCATGCCTGCAGTGCCACACAGGCTGCCGGCAGGATGCGTCTCCCCAAATCAGCAGCAGCCACATCCGCAGCATGCCCCGGAGCCCGGCACACACCCACGCTGTAGTATCTCATGCTGGGCAGTGGTACCCAGCTCCATGGTGTGGGATGTTGGACTGGGGGGAGGGAGAGGACAGGAATCGTGAGGCCTCAGGTTTCATTTGTGAATGCAAAGGTGGAGGGAGACGTGTACAACCCACCTCTCCTCTCCACAGCAGGGGCATCCTGGTACTCATGAAAAGGCAAAGGATGCCGCACGATGTGTGCAGCTGGACCGTGCTGGGGTGTAGATGCTTACCATCTCTCGAGGGACCAGAGGGCATTGATTTGCCCAGGGCAAAATGAAGGGTCCAAACCCCGAGTGGGCTGGACCTGCGCCTGCCCCAGCAGTGAGTGCTCCCTGCTCTTCCCTCCCTGCCCTCTGCCAAACCCGCTCCTGGGAGATCCTGAATGGCTCTTTTCAGTCTTTTGTTTTTTGGCAGCTGTGTTTTTGTTTTCTTTGCCCCTCTCTCTCCTCTTCGCTCCCTGGTTACTTGGTAGGCTCAGCTCCAGTGTTTACCCTCCTCAGCTCTGCCGTGTTTCCCTGCTGCCGACCCCCTGCTCGCCAGTGCCAGAGAGATGAAAAGGCAGAGCCTTGGTGCTCCTGCTGTTCGCACAGTCTCCTGGGCTCCGCGGAAATGTTTAACTCCAAGTGTTGAAACTGAATATTTCCTGCTCTGAAAGCAGAGGGCTCGATGCGCAGACGCACCCCTGAGTGGAGGAATTTGTCCACGGGCTCCGTTGGAGGGCATCTGCAAACGGATCCCAGCCCAGGTGGGGACCAAACCGAACCCTCCTGATCCTGCTGGGGATTGAGGGCCAGATCCTGCCCCCAGTTACACCGATACTGATCCAGCGTAATTCCCCTGAGTCAGGTCTGATTCACCACGAAGCGACTGCTTAATGGGACCCAGACTCCGGGCTGGGAGCTGGGCCCAGGTACCCGGGATGCACACGTGGCACCGAGCAGGCATGAAGGCATGAAACCATCCCCACTCCCACCCTGCGTCTGTGTCCTGGGATGGAGGGCTGACAGCACCGCAAGGCGTTTGCAGGCCAGGACTGGGTCACTTGGAAGGTAGAGCTTTCCCCTCATGAGCAGAATAGGAAATGCTGTTTTGGAGAGCATTTAAGTGAGGAAAAAAGGGACCCAGCCCATCAACAGCCATGACAGCATGTGATGTACACAGCCCCTCATCACTAACCAGCATGGAGTAGATGATACTCCCAAGTCACTCTGAATGAGCAAAGTTTACAAGGCATGAGGGCTCTCTCCGCCCAGGAGCTCAGCAAGTTGCCAAATGAATGGAATAAATTGTTTATAATTCAATTGCTCAGCTCTGCTGACGGCTTATTGCACAGCCAGGTGCCTCCCAGGGACTGCCACCACAGGTGGCAGAGGCAGTGGCACTGGGTAGGGAGCACTGACGGAGGCACGTTTCCTGCTGGGGATGTGCTCGCTCTTCCCTAACAGCCCTTCGTTGGGCAGACCCCAGGGCATCTGCCCAGGTTTCAGGGCATCGTCTCCCTACACTGTCCTTCCTCGTGGCCATACGAAACTTGCCCCGGGAAGACAAGCTCTTCTCTCCCAACTCCTGATTTCTCCTATCTCAAACTGTTTTCCACTTGTCTGAGTACCAAACTCCCCCTCCTCCGAGATGCCTCCCTCCATCTCGCCGTCCTATTTCCTCTCTCTGCCTCTTAAACACTCCATCATTTAAACCCAATCAAAGCCGGTTGATCTGAAACTCTTCTGAATAGAAATGACCCCATGCTGGGGCCTCGCGGCCCCGTGTGCCGCTTCGGGGGCCGCGCTGAAACCAGGTGGGTGGTAATGGAAGTGCTGACACAGGCTCCTTGACAGCATCACCACTGCCAGCGCCTGTAATAATCCCTCCCGGCTCACCCGCAACTTGGTTTCCGCGGCGATTATTTTCCATTCGATGATGGGCTTGCTGTTATTTGTGTACTGATAGCAGATATCTCGTGTGACAAGTCTCCTTTCCTTCCAGCTCAAAAAACAATAATTCAAAGAAAGCCCCATATTAGCTTAGAAATAGCCAAACGCTTGCTCTTCTCCTGGCGAGCCCGCGCCACAGCTGATGAGGCTTGAAGAGCCCTGACAGTAAGTGGCAGCCAAGGGGCTGCGCCGCAGCTGGGGGAGGATGACAACAGTGGGGTGAGGAAGGCAGAGATGGTTCCTGTGTCAGTGCAGAGCACCCTGGAATAACGGCAGAGGCAAAAAGTATTTGGTAATAAAGTGGGGGAGCAGGAATAACGTTGTTCATCGCTCTCCCATCTCCCTGTTATTTACTGGTGTGCTCCCAGTGCCAACCCCATGGGGCTGCATCCTGCCTGCTGGGCACCGCCTTGGATCCTGCTGGCTTTGACTGGGGCCAAAAGGTGAGTGGCCTCCCAAAACCTGCACAGGGGGGTGGCTTGAGGTCAGGGCATGTCCCGCTCCTTCCAGCAGGCCCTTCCTCTCGGGCTCCTGCCCGGCTGTGTGGGATGCAGACATCGCCTGTCTGAGATGCAGACCTTGGCCATGCGGGACGCAGACCTCAGCTTGCTGCCCTGAACTGGGCGCCCTGGATCCGTCCCCTCTTGCACTTGATCTGCACAGGGCAGTGGAGAGCCAAACGCCGGGAATGGCAATGGGCAATGAGGTGACTTCAGGTTCGCTGTGGATCGGTTCAACATCTGGCTGTAACCGCATCCACAGCACGACCTAACTCTGCAAGGACCCCACAGTGCAGCGAGTGCATCCAGATCACCAAGGAATCATCCTGCGCCTCACAGACCTGCCCTTCCCTGGACCATGTGCATTTTGGAGGTCTGGGCATGCAGGAAGGGAGCAGGGGTCTGGAAAAGTGATTTTTCATGTAAGAAAAGGCTTTTGAGGAGTCACTTCTTCGCCGCTCCTGCATCACAACGCAAAGCTGCCGCAGGGCAGCGGCAGAAGCTGGACTCAGATTGTGCTGGACATGGCATGGGCACAGGGCCACTCCTGCCTTCAACCCAACAGAGAGGAGTGCAGGGGTGGCTGACAGCCAGTTTTATACAGCTGGGGTAAGAGAGGCACAGACGGACCAAGGGACCTCTACAAACTCATGAGCAAACTGGGGCGCAGCAAAGAGCTAAACTCAGCCTCCTGCATCCCCGCCAAAGGCCTGATCCCCAGCTCTGCTCCCTGGTAGGGTGCCTGGGCTGCCAAGCAGCTTAGCAAATATACCTGCTTCTCCTGAGGCTAAAAACTACAGAGGGATCTGAGGCAGAAAAGCTTGCTAAAATATTGATTTCCTTCCAAAGAAAAGAGTTGCTCTTGTAGCTCTGTCTCCAGGCAAGAGGACTGGTGTAAACTGGCGCAATGCTGCTGCCAAACGCCAGCTGGGAATCCAGTCCTGAGTGATCCCATGGGTTGCTCAGTAAAAATGGGTGTTCAAGCAGCACCCTGGGCTCTTCAAAAGCTGTTATATGTCCCGTTGGGTCCGGCACCACGTTTCTTATGGGAGCTGGCAGCCCAGCAGTGGGGAAAGGCGAGGAGCCCCTCCGAGCATCCGACCCCACTGCTTGCGATCCCAGCCCCAGCTCTCCATCTGCGGAGATCACGGCTGCCTGGTGCGGGGCAGAGGAAGATGGATTGAGCTGGGCAATAATTTAAGAAACTGAGTGAGTCTGTACATCCAATCACTTTACAAATCAGGGGAAAAGGAGAGAGGAGGAAAGGCAGGAGGGGGGGGAGAAGTGAAAAGGCCGCGCAGGGAAATGCATCACAATTACTGTCTCGGCTCTAATGAGGAGCCTGTCATGAGGCTGTCATCCTGCGGAAAGCCACCTACTCAGAAAGATTCAATAAAAAAGTAGCAGAGAGATAAAAAAGAGATATATTTCAGCCCTTGCTAATATTCTTTTCATTTGTCCCAGCACAAAATAAGATACTGCACTTAACCGGCTCGGTTAAAATGAAAAGGGGGGGGGGCGGGAAGGGAGCAGCATTGATCAATACCACTAAAAGCCGGGAGACACGGTGATGGAGTGCAATTTTTTTGTCTGTGCTGAAGCATAGCAGAGGCCCGGGCGGGGTAATTTATGATTCGCACGCATGCTGGCTAACTAGAGGCTGACAAGACAATGAATCCTCGATGAGAGGGATGTGGGCTGCCGGGAGAGCTGGAAAAGGGACACTGTGACAGGGACCTGGTAGGGAGAGGGGAAGAGGAGGGCTGGGATGGGCTGTGGCCCCGTCTCCCCACGGCACTACTCCTGGGCTCAGTACGGCTCCGCAGAGCAGAGCAGAGCAGAAACACCTCCCTGGGCTTCACAAGAGAAAAACAGAGGAATGCCAAGAGCAAGCCAAGGGGCTGCACTGCTTCCGTCCTTGCCCTCCTCCCTCGCGGCTCCTGGCCAGGCAGGCTGCCTGTGCTGACTTCCCCTGAAGAAGCACATCGGTGCCCGACAATGACCTGCTCTGGGCTGGAGATGGACCAACGCGGGACAGTGGGGACCAGGGACAGAGACAGATGACCCCTTCTCTGCTCAGCTTCTATGATGGGTGTTGGTATGAGTCTGGGCAAGCTCAGGACCACAGAGCTGGACCTTCCTGCTGCCACCCATCCTCTGCCCTGGCAGTGAAACTGGAGCCTCCTCCAACCCACTGCCTCGTCTCCAAAACACACAAGTCCTGGGGAGCAGCTGGGTCTCCCCAGCATCAGTGGGGTCCCTGGCTTCAGTGAACATGGCACAGCAGAAACGCTCCTGGGGGCACCCTACAGCTCTATTCCTCCAGCCTGAGGGACCTCCTGGAGCATGATGCACCTCCTTCCCCCACATCCTTGAGCTGCCCTCCATCCTATGGATCTTGTCACGCCATGCAGCCAAGACTGGCCAGGCTGTGGACAGATCACCCAGAGCCGGTGGGACCCAGGGGCCATGCATGAAATTCCATCAATGCTGTGGCCCACAGCCAGTCCTTCCACAGTGGGGCTTGTGAAACGAGGCACTGGGACCCAGCACACACCCCAGCAGGCCGGCAGCCAGGCAGGAGACCCCAGGGCTCTCTCGCTGCCTGCACCATGTGTGCAGCCATGGCTGGACCAAGTGCAGGGAGTGGCTCTGCCTCCTCACCATCCCTCCTCCTCCTCCTCGGCCACCCGGCATGCCTGGGGTTGTGCACCCAGATATGGCAGCTGGGTGACATTCTCCAATAGGCCTGGCCTCTGGCCCTGTTTGCTATTACAAGGGTCATTTTTTGTCCCTTGCTGAACCAGTCCCCCAAGCTGGGGCTCCTGCTGGCCTGGTAGGAGAGGGCAGAGAGGAGGAGCTGCATAGCTGCATCGCCGACGCGTGCCTTGGTTATCCATGCTCTGCATCAGTTCTTGGGATGAAAAGACCTGGAGCAAAATACCTTCTTTAGCTGCCAAAAAATAATGGCAGTGGGAACTAGAAAAGGTGGGAGTTTCACAGGAACACCCCCGTGTCTGGCTGGGAGCCTGTAAGAGAGCTGGGGTCCTACGTCCCAGACACTTTTGAGGTCTGCACCATGCCCTGATTGCTTCATCCATACCAGAAACCAGGATGCAGTCATGAGCAGGAGCAACAGCCCTGCACAGGGGCGGGGGGAGTGCTGGAGGGGCTTCTCCCTCCCAGCTTTATCCCACCACTGCACATCCCAGCTCCCAGATACCGCAGGATGATCCTGCACCAGACTGCAGCTGCCTATTTCTTGCACACCTCATCCTCCTGTTCCTCCGGGTCCTTGGCAAAGGATCTGGCCGCATCCTGAGAGACAGGATCAGCCTAGAAATGGGTCGCTGCCTTCACCATTGGCAAGGAAACAAGAGCCTGAAGACCACCCCGCTGCCAGTGGGCTGGGGGCTTGCTGTGGGTCCTCCCGCAGCCCAGTGAGGCACCCTGAGAGGGGTTCCAGCCCCATCCTGTGCCCGCAGCAGATGCTCGCAGGCAGCCATACGTCTCCATGCCCTTGACTTGGAGGGCAGCCTGTTAAGTTGGTGATATACTGATGCGTCTATAATTTGAAGGGGTGATGGGGTAGAGTCTTTCCCTGCCTCCCACCCACTCCCTCCCCCCACTTTCTGGCTCCTCTCCTCTCCTCCCTTGGGGGTGTGTGGGGCACATATCGAAAACACAGATATTGAACTGTCAAAACTATTTCCTACAAGAAAATAGATTCATCAGCTTGCAGCACGCAGGGTCATTGCCACATTTTCCCCTCGCGCCAGCACCTGCACATGCCGGCGCATACCCAATGCCTCTTCGCAGCACCGGCACTTTAGCTTGTAGCTCAGGGCCCTTAAGTGACTTTGAGAAATGGATAATCGATTATAATTCCACGGGCCTCTCTGCAGATTTATCCGGAGAATGTATAAAAGCCAGGGCTTGGGAGAAGCGGGTCCTTCTGGCCAACACGTCGATTGCCTGCGCTCTCCGTGCCCAGCTTGGAAAATCGCATCCCGAGCACGACTCTGTTTAATCCATCAGTACACAATCAATGCACTCTGTAATCAACTCTTGATCACTTAATTTTACACATGTTGGCTGAATCCCTTTGTTTAATCACTAGATCAGGCCGCCTTGTTGCACTGCCCCCTCCCTGCTTAACCCTCCCTGACCCTCATCCCCCCGCCGCCGGCACCACCAAACGCAGCCAGGAGCCTTCATTTCACCTTGAGGAAGAGCTCCCATGAATTTAGACAGCCGTGAGGTGGCAAAGGAAGGGCTGAAAGGAAAACAGAGGGAGAGAAAAAATGACGCTGGAGAGAAAGAAAATATATTCCATTCTGTGTCTTCCTAGAGCTTGTCCTGGCCATTTCCACCCACATCATAACAGAAATCTCTGCTGGGGTTTCAGAGGGGGCTGGATGTTGGGATACGTGCACTGAAGGCCTGCAGCATCCCAGGGAGAACGGGCATGTTGGGGTGTCACTGGGCAGATGCACCGGCACATAACGGGCACCCATCACGTGGCTCCCCGAGCTTCATCTAGCCCCTCCATCATCCTCCCCACCCCGTTATTATTTTGAGTGTTTTAGCAGCTGAGGCCATTACAAGCATCGGTTCTTGATCTTTCCCTCCCAGAGGCATCCTTGGGAACATTGTTCCCATCTCACCGGGGTTCATCTTCCTTTTTATGGCAAGAGCACGACCCTCGGGTTACGAACGCATGTAAATGCAGCTATTTGGCATTTTTAGCGTGATTTGTGTCGCTAGCCTGATGCCACCTCACCCTTCACACGTGCTCCGCTGGCATGCCAGGGTCAGCGTCCGGAGGATGCTCATAGGTGGAGATGTCTGACTGCCCGACATTGAAATACGCTAGGGTTTTGCATGCATGCGCCTCATCCTGCAGTCGAATAACCCTTTCCAAGAAGAGTTTGTGGCATTTTGACTCTGTGCTGAGAACCTGAAGGCTCAGAGACAGGGGGACCACATACTTGCAATCCAAACATGGACCATTTTGACCGGCCACGTAGGTCACGCAGCACGTTCCTCCTACCCGAGCAGCGCAGCGGTCATTCATAGCACGGTTAAATCTTCCTTTTTAAAGAGGCCTTGATGCCGCCTTTAATTTGGCACGTGGAGTAACTGCTGCTCATGCTTGCAAGAATAAACGATGGGATATGCTTGAACAAGAGGGATCTGGAAGCGCAATTGCCAGGGGAGCGTGCAAATGTTAGCTTTGCACAGGAAACTCGCACAAAACTGTGTGTTGACTCCAAGAGGCCAGTTGTAGGACAAAGCAGGCGCGGATGTTTAAAGAGAATTCCAGTTGCTATCCTATAGCAAATAGTCTTCAAAGAGCCCCTGGAGCTCTCGGCTTCTCAGCATGGAAAGAGGAGCTTGTACAAGATGAAACGCAAATAAATAGTTTACCATAGAAAAGATATCCAAGGCAAAGAGTGAGATGTAAGTTTTAGATCTCACATTAGCCAGCTGGGGTTTTATTGGTCCCCAAGTAAAAGCTGTAAATAAAATACAAACCTAACCTGCATATTGTCAAACTACATTTAAAAAACCCCACAACTTAATTGCACTCAAGAGCACCAAGGGGCGAACTGGTGCACGGTGCATCACAAGGGAGCCTGCAGAGCTGTTAGTAAAGTGTAAATCCAAGAGCTGGACAAGTGGAGCCTTTTACCTTGGGATCTGCTGACAGGCACAGATTACTCCAGCTTTGCTAATGTAGCTCCTTCCTGCCCCAGAAACTCTTAGTAAAGGGTTAGTAAGAACAGAGAGCACAAAAAGCTCTCTTCTCTGCTCACACTGACATCGGTGCCAGGGAGGAAGGATGGGTGGTGGGTGGGATGCTGAGACCCCATCTCCTTGTTTCCAGGCTCCTGCCTGGCTGTAGGGAGCGAAGGTGATGCTGTGCTTCAGGGAGGCACAGCCCAGGTGACAGGGACAGTGTCTCCAGCCAGAATTAGCCAGCAGGGAATGGGTGAGTGACCAGAGCATCTTCATCTCCTGTCCTGACTGCTGAGGACTCCCGGGGGCTCCTGTGCCAGCCTCTGCAGCAGTGCTCCTGGGGAGCTCCAGAGCAAGGACAGGTCTTCCCTCCACATCAGGCTCTCATCCCTCCTATGCAGAACTTAGCTGCTCTTTTCATCCATTTTCCCTTTCCACTGCATTCATTCTTTAAACCTTAATATATGCTGATATGTTGACAACATCAAAACTAGCCCACCTGACTCAGTTTAAGAAACTGCTCTTCCCAGCAGATTCGTGCTTGGGATCTGGTCTGGGCTTCACCTGACCACAGTCTGCAGGGCTTTTTCCCTGGGGTCTGCACTTGTTTAAGGTGGTCTGACTTCCGTGGGAACAGGTAAAGCCAGACTAGGTCACTCTGTCCCTGGAGTCCCTGGGCAGGGGTCTGCCACCAAACCAGAAAAGGGACAACTTGCTTTGGCCAGGGGTGATGCTGGGCTGTACAACAGTCGCTCTTCAGCCAACCCCTTCTACCCGTCCCTACTCCTCTTCCTCATCCCCTGGTACAACACGCACTGTTTGGATTGGTGTCGTGCTGTGCAGGAGCAGGGCAGGATGAGACCTCGCAGACATGTCCAGGGGACCAGGTAGCATCTCTCCCACCAGCACTGCTGGGGAGGGTTTGCACCAGCCAAGCTGCCCTCATGCCCCATGGAGCTGGCCCTCCCCATGGCCAGGCAAACCCCACACTGATTTATTTGCTGCCTCCAGACCCCTTTCACAGGCAATCAAGGACGATGCCCTGCCCTGGAGAGCTTAGTGCCCAAGTGGAGCGTGCAGGAGGGGAACCCAGGCAGAGAAGGACATGACCAGGTTGGGAGAAGAAGATAACGGCAAAGCTGGGGAGGGGTTTACAAACCCTGGCCCAGCAGCAGTGAACCCTCTGGGAAGAGCAGGAAAGACCTCACTGCAAGCCACCGTGGAGGAGACCGAGCGCAGGGCCGGAGGAGAGCCTCCCCCGCTGTCACCCACATGCCAACACAGGCAATGACAGTGTCACATCCCTTCCGCTGTTTTCAGGTGGAGGGAGGGAAATAAGAAAAAAAAAAACTAAAACAACCTGCCAAGGACTAATTAATATTTAATTTACTGCAAAATGTACTTATTATTCCCAAGTAATTGGCCGACTGCACAGCTGTGACCACTAATGAATAGAGGGGGGACAAGATGCAGGGACAGGAGGCAGGCGGGGGGAGCGCAGGGCTGGTGTTGTCTTTGATCAGACCCTGCTGCCTGCCTTTAATGTGCATAATAAGAAAACTTAAACAGCTTTGATTTTTTTTTTTGAGATCTAAAAACGGCCATGATGCCACTAATGGATTGCGTTTAGCTTATTGCACTGTAATCGCCCTATTATCACTGCAACTTTAACGAGGGGGGAAAAAAGGACTTTGGAAGATGGCATTTGCAAATAGGTTGTTGAATAATACTGCTGCTAAACACAGAGAAAACAGGCGAGTCCTCCTTATTGTGATTCCTTGCATAGATTGCCAATACCTGAGGCACTCAGCATCCCCGTCTCTATTGCCGCTTTTCGCTCCGTGATTGAACTATTGGCTCATTTAACTCTAAGGACGGGAAATATTTTTTTACTTGCTAATAGAAGTGTGGCTCGGCTGTGGCCCAGCGTAGAGTTTTAGATCAGTTTTTCTTGATGGCTTATTCTGCAGAGAGAGTTAATTTCACCCCACTGCAGAGTGCTTAAGTGGGATTTAAGTGGCACGTGAGTCTTTCGCTGGCCCCTTCGCACAAGGAGAAATCTGCCCTGAGAGCCTCCCCTCCCTGGAAAGGGAAGCTCAGCACAAGGCGAGGACGCATCCTGACGCTTCAGCCTCTTCATCGGCTGCTGGGATCTGGTGTTTCATGTACAGCCTTGACCTGCATGGGCACAGCTTCTGGGGACGGGGTCGCACTCGTCCCAGTGCCCCAAGGCGCTTTGGCTGATGCACGAGGAAATGCGCCTTTGCTGTGTGGAGGGGATGTGGAGGAGCATGGGGAAGCGACTGAAAGACCTGGTTTCTCCCGCTTTTTGGCTCCTGACCTGGCCAGACCCTCACTGTTCCCTCCCACAATGGCCACAGTCGCTGCAGCCATCACTTTTTCCCCAGGAGGTCAACAAGACCAGAGCTGCCTTCCCCCTGCCCCGAGTTTCACCCCTCCTCTCCTCCACCGCATCCCCCACCCCAATTAAAGGCCTGGCGGTGTGTCCAAAGGCTCCTTCAGCTTTATGACAGCACTGAGACCTCGGGCTGAATTCCCATCCCACTTCCACGGGTGTAAATCCAAAGCAACTTCATGGACTTCAACGGCGTGAAAGACAGATCAGCACTTGGCACCTCCGCTCCTCTCGGCATCCAAGTCTGTTGAGCAGCGGGCCGGGAGACGTGCCGTCACGGCCCCCGCTGCTCCCGCCCCGTGGCTGGCTCTTCCCTCCAGCTAAAGCAAACAGCTCATCAGACACCGTCCCGGGGAGGCTGCACCGTGGCAGGCGGCCACGGCACACAGCAGAGGGGGGAACGGCTCCGGCAGGGGAGAGGGGTGAATCATGAGAGCAAAGAGGAGACAGAGCACACGCACCCTGCGAAGCCATCAAGTGGCTGGAGGGAGATGAAAGAAGGGCAGTGGGAAGGATCAGGAGTTGGCAGAGCTACGCCCATGCAGCTCAGCGGAGCGAGGAGTGATGCCCCTGACCTGCTGCCGGCCCTGCGTGTCTCTGTGCACGGACCTTGTATTGAGGCGGCGGATTGACACCTCTCCATCCCTCTGCAAGGGACCAGTGCCAGTGACTTTCCTACCCCGTGGGGACAGCAGCAGAGCAGGCTGGTGCATGCAGCTTTTTGGGGGGTGGACCTGCTCTGCGCAGCCTGATGTGCAGATGTAGAGGGAAAAGGCACGGTTGAGCTTGGGAAATGCACAATAAGAAACTCCGGTCTGTTTGTACGGCAGTGGATGTGTAGGAAGCTGTGCAACCCTCCCTGCCTGCGCGAGGGCAGGACGCTGGCGTCAAGCTCCCTGGGGGCTGCAGACTAGAGGATGGGCTGGAGGGGCTGCCAGCCCATCCCCATCACCCGTGGGTGACCATCACGGGCAGAATCGTCCGAGAATGGATCCCCCCTGTAATGCAGCCCCGGCTGATATCCAAAACGGGCACGTTTGGCTTGAAAGCAACTCCAGCTCCACTTTTTGACAACACGTTGTGCATTATCCCCGTAGTAAAACCGTAATGGCAGCAGAAAACTACATGTTAATCCAATAAATAGTAACAGGCCTCCGTGGAGGCATTAGAGGGGAGCATGTCAGCACACAGCCGGCTGTCTCAGTGCTGAGGGAGCCCCACAGCCAGAGGACACCGGGGACTGCAAGGTGAGGAGCAGACCGGGTGCAACGGGGTTTGCAGGGAAGCCCCCTCTCCCTGCCTGCATGGCATCTGTCGCATGTTGGACCGGCTCGCATGGCTCCTCTCTGAGGGTGAAATTCAAACCGAGACACCGGGACTGAGCCAAGAGCGTCGGCGTTGTGCCAGCCCCATCCCCACTCCATGAGCCATGTCAAGGGCACTGAGCCTCAGGCAGAGGTATCACCTCTCTTCCCAAGCTCTCCATCCCCACCTCTGCCTGATGCCCAGCAGCTTTCCGTGTCTCTCTCGGGCTGCCCCGCTCCTTCCCTCTCCCCTCTGTGTTCTTGTGCCAGACCAAGAAGCAGGCACTGCTAGAAAATGCTCCCCAAAACCATATTTCTGCCTTGTTCCTGACTGGCAGATCTTGCAGAAGAAAAATTGCCACCAGACATTACAGGGGAAAAGCAATTTAGGTTGGGCTCTTGGCAAACTCAGCTGGTATTTGACTTGTGTCGCTTGATTTTCCTTGCTGGGTGCTGCCTCTCCGGCATCGGGAGGGAGCTGGCTGTCAACCCACAGAGTTTTATTTTGGATTTTATTAAACCTGATCAGAAAAGCACTGGTTTTTTGGTCCTACCTCAAGGCGGCACTCAGCTGGCCCTCAGCATCTGCCAAAATGATAATTTGATTAGTGCCTTATGTGGGGAGGCTGATGATTCATAACCATTGGTGGCCACTGGGAAGCGGGTCAGCACTATCCCTATTTCCAAAAAACTGCTGCAAAGAGGGGAGTACGGTCTTGTGGCCATGATGTGACAGAGGGACTCAGGACCAGAGACCACCTGTTTGATGTCATTCATTTTTCCATGCTTTGAGCCCTCATTTCTAAAAAGAAATTGTCTTTTCCATATTTTGGGTCACTTCTCTGTTCAGCCTTCAAGCTCAATGGGGCAGGGACTGTCCGCAGTGCTCTGCTGCTATAGGGGCCCCATCTAAGCGCAGCCTCAAGAAGAACATAAATAACATTATAAATAATACAACAAAATACTAAAAGAATATAAATAATAAAAATAATATAAATAATGAAAAACTCAGTCTTGGCTCCCAGTCCTCTCCTTGCCTGACCCGACTTTCGTCCTCCCGCTCGCTCCTCCCTGCAGCACCAGAGCCAATGCTCAGTAGCAGATTCCAGGTCAACCCCCCCCACATATCCCCCATATCAGCACTGCAGCTTGGACACAGCCACAAAAATCCAGCACAGGCAAAAAAAATCAACAAAACACCCCAGGGAATTTAAAAATCTGACCAGATAGGCACTATTGATGGAGAAATATAAATGCTGCTATTTCAGTGGTGGCTTCGCGAGCCCTAAACCTGAGCTGCAAAGTGGATTGTTGGGTTCGATTTGTCAAACTGGGAGGCTGGCAACTTTGGGCAGCTTCACAGACTGTGTTTTATGGAACCTTTCAGGAACCCTCAATAAAAAATGTATTAGATTAGTAATTTGAGTCCCAAATGACCAATTTGAAACGATTGCTTTCTTATGATTTTTCTGAAAGTGCCTGTTTCATGAGAAATGGCTTGAAAAATCAGACAGAGTTTTTAGAGACAATTGTAACAGCACACACGAGGGCTGGGCATGATGGCTTAGGAGAACGTTCATTTAATTGAGAAAGGGAAAAAAATCCTGTGTAATGCCTCCTCCGTCTTTCCCCAGCTTCTCTATTACCATAACAAGGTCTAATTCTTAAATACTTCTCCAGAAAGGAAAGTGCCTGATTCACCCCCATATTCAGGTGGGAAGAACGGAGGTGTGGAAGGGAGACACAACTTGCCGAGGTTGCGCATCCCAAGCGGAGGTGGGTCGGGAGCCCTGTGCTGGGTCCCCAGTTCAGGCAGTTACGGCTCCTTCCCAGCAAACTGGTTTTCCTCCCGTCTGCTTGGCTCAGAGTTGCCTGCGTGGGATGTCTGCTGTCGCAGCTGGGTGTGCCGGAGGGGCAAGGGCCAGCTGGGCTCTCAGCGGAGATTTATACTTCACCATATGGGGATGTATAGCATGCATAGTTCACACAAAACTGTGAGCTATGTTTTATTAATTTTATTACTAAAAATGCTAATGAAAACTGCCATTTAAGTATGAGATGCACCAGAAATTAAGTGTACCATGACGTCCTGAGGACCCATTCAACCTAAATTATCCTATAACTCCACTACCCTGTGATCATCTTCTCTGCTTTCTGGTCTCTATGCTTTAAGGATCAGGCTCACAGCACATATTCAAGCTTTCTGCCCTGACCGCAGGGCTTGAAGCATGCCTTTTCTATTTATTTAAAGGAAAACTGAGATTCTTATATCACCACTTGATTGCAGGGGCTGAAACTTTGAGGAGAAAAAAAAATCCTGAGAGTCTTATGATAAACTTATGAAAATTGGCAATCCTGAGAATGAATCACCCTGGGATATCGCTACCTGGAAGGTGTTAAGGAATTACAGTATACAGCCTAATTAGGATTATTAGGGCTGGGCTGGTTAGGAAAGATGCAGAATTTGGAGGAGAAACAGGAGAAGAAGGACTAACCTACCCTCCGTCCTCTTTTCTTTATTCTGTCTGGTAAATCCTGTCTTCGTACTCCCTACCCTCCTTCTTCTCTTCCCCCCATGCTCCTACTATGCCACCTATTTCCCTCAGTTTCCCACTCCTGTTTTGAAAGGAGACCTCACCTCTTTTCATAGAAAATACAGAAAAAAGGGGAGTCGTTGACCCCTTGGTGCCCAGCACCTCCAACCACTGTGCATGCAAACCGCGTTCCTTCTGCCTTACCCTCTCCCCTCCATCCCAGGAACTCTCTGGGACAGCAGCATCTCCCCGGGAGTCTGGGCCAGCATCCCCATGTGTCACTGGGGGATCGCATCCCATTAGAGTGATCGGCTGTAACCGGGACATCTGGGCATGTCTCCAGCCCGAAGTAAATTAACTCAGGTCCCAGTAAGAGCAAACAGCTTTTGCAAATACATCACAACTGTGTATGGTTTGATCAGAGGTTAACCCCCAGGCAGCAGGATTGGGGCCATTTTAGGGCACCTCCAGGGATGAAGTGATGGAACAACCCCCCCAGTATTCAGCTTATCAACTTGATTATTAATGAAAATGCGAGAAACCAGGTCACTGAAATATCTTTACTCTTATTCTCCTTAATTGCTCCTATTGAAGCAATATTTTTAAAGAGACCATTTTTTAAGACAGGAAAATACCAAGTCAGTAGGTTTTGCATAAATGGCAATTTGCAAAACTGCAAAGGTGACATTTTTGACATGAACATTTAACAAAAAATTAATATTTTGTCTCTTTAATAGATGGGTATTTGCAAGAGAGAATCCATTATAAAAAGGGAGCTAACACAAGGTTCTTGAAGCCATTTCCATCAATTGCTATAAGATTTATATGTAAATATGTTAATGGTACTATTAATAATTTAATGGGGGCATGGCAAGCTGTGTTTACATAATAAATATGATTAAGTGTTTCCCTCGAATGAAGTTGCTGAACTGTCACGCTACCCCAGGTTATTATCAACATGGCTTTAAAATGTTAATCAGACAATCAGAAGGAAATAGTCCCCATCCCCGCCGGACCATCCAAGTTGTTTTAAACACAGCTCCCCGACGCTGTGCCAGCCGGTCCCAAAAAACTCCCACGATCACTGCAGTGCTACTGGCAGAGGCGTGGAGGTTTGCTAAAATGCACGGATGATATTTTATCTGATTTTTTACAAGGGTGGACTAACACCATCCACTTGAATGGAATCACTTCAGATTTACTTGAGTGTAATTGAGAAGAAAATCTGGTCTGAGATAATTAAGTTGCTGAATATGCTTATCGCTCCTTAAATCCACTGCGCATGGAGCAGGGAGAATTGCACAGTCCTTAGGTGGTGGGAATGAAGCAACTTCTGGGGTGACGGGGGAGGCTGTGAACTCCAGCCAACTCCTGCTTCCCTGCTGGACTTTATCCACCTGGAGCTGCAGGATTCTCCCTCGCTCGAGCATCACTGTCTCTCTAAACGCTTGCTGGAGTGAAGTTTTTTGACAGCTGGAGCGAAGCTGCACACCACGGAGGGGTTGCGGGTGCTGCAGCGGAGTCCCAGGCTACGCCCCAGCGCAGCCACCCCGGGTTGCCCATTAAGCCGGCTTTGCCTGCTAAGCCCAGCTTGCCTGCTTCCAGCAAAAGCCTTTAGTCTGAGCAGGTGAGGAATGGAAAGGGTTAATTTAACCGCAGTGCAAGGCCAATCACGCTGAGGTGTCAAACTATAATTTTATATTAGGGCCTGTAATAGTTACTAGAGTTTTACTACAATAACTACATGTCCAAGCAGAGTTTAATGAGAAAATCTATAGTTTTGCTATGGTATTTTCTCTTAGTTTGCATAATTCCCTGAATGCAACCCAGTAAAGCTTTTGACCCGAGATAATAAAAAGGTGATAAAAATGGGCTGTAAAACCCAGCATATACATACATATATATATTAAACAGCCACTACAAAATTATGGGTAATTTCCACATGATAAGACGACACAAAAACCCCTCTTCCGACACAACTAATTCAGGGGAGAACAAAACTAAATTAAACCGATAAATTTAAACCACAAGCAACCCCGGAATTGTGGGTCACGGACCTGATCCTGCCTGAGCTCAGCCTGGGTGCTTTAGGGACAGGATCTGCCCCGAGGAGGGCAAAGGGCTGGGTGCTTCGGGCGTGTGGCGCGGGCTGATGCTGCACATCATGGAGAGGGGACGGGAATTTTCCTGCGGATGGAAGCAGCCCCCGGCTGGAGTGCTACTTCTCAGAGTTTAATTCATACTCTATGAATTAGAAAGAGGAACAGTCTGAAGCTCTGTACTGATAGCTGGCCAGACAGACAGACGAACGAGAGGATGTGGCACGGCAGGCTTTTCTCCCAAGGACCTGCAAACAGGAGGGCAACTAATGGACAGTCTGTATGGATGCTCAAATCACGCCCGCACCACTCCAGGCTTCATTTAAGGCGGATTACATCTGTCTCGTGCATTTCTGACTTACAAAGCGCTGTCCGGTGCCCTGCAGATGACAGGTCTCCCTGCATTAGTATCCCTTCCTCCCAGGTAGAAACGCTGGGGAGCAGCTAAAGGAAAGCCGGCGCAGGGAGGCAGTGGAAGGGCTGGAAGACCAGCTTTTAAACCTAGCTTTGGGTGTGTTAAGAAATATCTGTGCAGAAATTGCTGCTTGTTCAGAGCCCAAATGACAGGAGCGCCTGCAGGAAGGTCCCAGCCAAGGGCCACACGTGGCCGGGCAGGAGGAACCCGTTCAACACCACCACTAGCTAACCAGGGAGCAAACCCGGCACTGCAGCTCAAGCGGGTGCCCGCAGCTCCCAACAGGAACGGCGCCAAGTTTAGGAACGGCCCGTGGGCTGCAACCTGCCCAGGGAAACACGTCTGTCTGGGTGGTAAGAGCTGGTGAACTGCATCGGCTCATCCCGCACAGCCCTCACACTGAGATATTCCTATCATCTAGGTTATTCCCTACAAATATCAGGTGCAGATTTACTTGTTGGTGGTAGTGAGCTCTCATGAGCCCCCATCTGCCCCTCCAAACACCATAACCTCTCTGAAAGCTAGTGGGAAACACTGTGCTGGGCCTGGTGAGGTCTGGGGACCATTTATTTCCGTGAAGACTTTACCAAGGAAGGTGCAGGTCTGGGACACAGGTCTCCAGGTTCCTGCTCCCCCATTTTGACCTTGGTTAAACCTCTTCTCCCACTCCCCTTGTCCGTGAGGGTGTGATCACTGCGCCAGAGCCCGGCCAAGTGCGGGTTGGTGAAGGAGGGAGGAGGCTCCTTAGCTGAAAGGCACGCGAGAAGGACACATTAAATCATCCCACACTCTCTCCGCATTTCCTCCTCCACCCTGCGGCTGGTTACGAGGAGGTTTGGATTGTAAATACAGCAGTAACTTTCTCCATAAAAGTCAGTCTCTTCTCTCCGCTGGAGCCATCAAGGGATGGCACAATCCAGTGCTTGGGATCTAATAATAACAGCATCTTTCATTGCTACGGCATCTCCTGCCCCAAAGGCTACCGAAGGGCTTCACAAGCACGCTCCGCACATTTGGATCTCATCCTGAAATGCACCCGCTTCCAGGGACGGGCAGAAAAAGTTATTTACAGGACGAATTCCGGGAAGACAAGGCAGAGCAAGCTGCACTGCCACCCATTTAGGACATGTTGGCGAACATAAAATACGCCTTGGAAATTTTGATGTGCAAAAGCAGTTTTGCTTTGGATTCTGCATCACCCTGAGGATGGGACATTTCGTACATCCATACCCCAAAGCGCCTGTCTCACACATGGAGCATGGCTGGCAGCTCCCCTTCCCACCTCCCTTCCCCACCCAGAGGGTCTCGGTGCGGGGGAAGATGCCCAGGCTGGGCTGCCGCCTTGGGGAGAGCACCGCGAGGGAAGCACAAGGTGGGTTGGATGTGCCAGGTGCCGCCTGCCCTGACCGGTGGCCCCTGAGGTTCATCTCCATTGGGTCCGTCTCTCTGGCAAGCTCCTGGCTCTCTGTCACCCTGCCAGCTCCGGGCTGTCCCTCTCCCATTCCCCCATCAATCACCCACAACGGGGATGATGTGTTAATGTTTTTCCTATAGACAGACACATTATGTTTCCACACTGCCTCTGCACACGCCGTGTTTACGCCCCTTCTCCCTCCGGGGAGTAAATCAAGCAAATTGATGCGAGCCATGATTAATTGTGTATCTCGGACCAATCTTTTACCGAGTCCCTCACACGGGCAGTTTGTTCCCCCCCTCTCCCTCCCCGACGAACAGGGGAGAGGAGACGGCGCTCCGCTCACTCCCTCTCGTGCAGTTTGACGGATAGAGCCTGCCCGGGACGCGGCGAGATAAATTTGAAAGGCCTGCGCCGGGCTGTCAGCGTTAAAGATGATGAATGTGGGAGGTGAGGCGGGAGGGACCCGCCGAGCTCGGCGTAATGGATAGGGCTCCTCGGGAATGGATGCTCGCCCGGTGATTCTGCGTTAATCTCCGGGCTCCGCCGAGGTGCCGCCGACTGATAACAAGGAAATAGGAATGACAACAATTTTTAGCCGAGAGATTCTTCACAAAAATGCCAGCCTGCTGGAGGTCTGACAGGCCCTGATTGAATGGGAGCGGGGAGGGGGGAGCCTGCGAGCACCTCTTGACTAACATGCAAAAGATGGATCATTTCATTCCCCCACCTGACCATCCACATTTATTATCATTTCCCTTAATTCTGCCTCGCTTAGATACCTGTCAGCACCGTTTCTCTTCTGAGGGCTGGCTGATGGGATCTGAGCGGGGCCGGAGCCCCCGTCCCTCCGGCGTGGGAAGCAGGAGCAGCCCTGCTGCAGCAGGCAGCATCACGGACATGGCTGCCCTGCCCTCGGCTTGTCTGGACAGACAGACAGATCACCAGGACAGGCTTTGCTCCCCGAAGTGGGCTCACCGCATGGCCCTGCTGCTGCTGCCCACACTGCTGCGAACCTTTGTCCCGGGCTTTCCCTGCCTGCGGGCAGGAGCCAAGGTGGGATCCCCGCTCCCTCCTCCTCTCCTCCTCTGCCAGCAGAGCATTTTCTGTCTCCTCCAGCTGACGATCGCAAAGTCGGTCTCGCACGCTGGGAGTGCTTTGCTGGGGCTTGGCCTTTGCTTACCCACCCCGGGCACCACGGGCTGCCCCTGGCTGGAAAAGCCCCAGCTCCCGCTCCACACTGTGTTTAAGCTTTGCCCAGGCTCAGCAAAACACCTCTCTGCATCACACTTCGCTCAAGCAGCGGGAAGCCAAAGCTGGAGGAAGTGGAGTGAGGTCTCACCTGGCCAGAACACAGCAGAGTTGCATGTTGGTGCTGCTGCAGAAGCTTCAAGCCTCAGAAGGGCTCTTTGCTCCTGCAGGAGACATCCCATCTCACTTTTTTAAGCTTTCTGACAGAGCCTGTCACGGCCACAGCATCAGCATTGCTTGTTCCTGTGCAGTGCAGTGTCTCAGCTGGGCACCAGTGACCCCCTGGCTGGCACCGCAGTGGGGACCAGAGGGGCTGGGAGGCACGTCCCTGCTTCTGGGTTGGGGATACACCAGGAGGAGGGAGCAGGCTGAGATGGCAGCGGGATGGGGAGAGGCTGATGCTGACCCCAGCTTCTCCTGGGACAAATCTCTGGATCTAGCCTGGTCCCTGAGATACCTCCTAGGCTGATGGTGTCTGGCCCACCAGCCATCATCTGGGTCCCTGACCACCCTGGGGAGCGCCTCACAGGGTGCTTGCCCAGCTGAAACTCCTGGGAAGGGCTCCTTCGACCACTGAGAGATGCTGAGGTCTAAGAAGAGCTGGATGGAGCACGGCGTGAGGAGGATGAGGCTGTGAGGTGCCACCCCGCCACATCCCCAGCCCTCCTGGCTATGGGGAGAGTACGGGGCTTTCTGACCCCCAGCACTGCAGCAGCAGGTACTGAGAGCAGCGCCTCACCTGCTCTTTGCAGCCCAGAGGCCACGGCAGAGGGGCACAGCTGTGATGCTAACGGAAGGGTGAGAGCCTTTTTGGATCCGGCTGCACCGCATCAGGAAGAGAAAGAGAATCCCTGGAGAGAGGGTTTCCAGAGCCTCAGAGGCTGCACAGAGGAACCTGGAGGTGACAGCACAAGCTATGGCACTGGCCAGAGTGAGGACAGCCCCAGGGAAGCCATGTGGGACAAGCACAAGAAGGGGGGGCACTGGAAGGTAGCAGCACAGCTAATATGCACCAGGACTGCCTTGCAGAGGGCTGTGATGGAGGGGAGCCTCGCTGGCACAACACGCAGCACCCTGAGGTCTACCTCCTATGTGCCTGGGCTATCCCCAGGTCACCGGAGCACCCGCAGCAGGAGCTTGGCGCTTCCAGGTTCCTTCACAGCTGCGTCAGAGCGTTCAGGTCGGGAAATCACCATGTTCACCAGCAAACACCCAGGTGCACTGCCGTGGGCAGCCACACCACAAATTTCTTCCCTAGGGTTAGGTGGGATGCGGACACCAGCCTGTCCTCAAATCCCGTCCCTTCTCTGAGTGCTCCCGGGTTGACCTGCACCCTATTCCTCCCCCTGTAGCCTCCTCTTCGCCGCCTCCTCATGTCTCTCCCTCTGTACACAGCGCTGATTCCTTAATGACCCTGATCATACAACTATTTTCTGGCCACACATAAACGCTTTCATTTCGCACCCCCACCCCCCCGATTGCCATCGCAGTATTAAAAAGCAACCCGCTGCTGGGAATACATTAGTGACTTGCAGCAGATCCTTCTTTGCAAGGATAATTACAAAAAATAGAGGGACAATAACTATTAATATTTTATTGCGGTATTTAATGAGCTAAAGCAAATCGTCTTGCACTCCACTGGAACGACATGCTTTGTCATTCTTACATTCCCTCCATCATTTTCCCTGGCTCCCCATCTGCGGAGCCCTCCCTGCTTTCAAGTCCTCCTCACTCTGTGCAATTTTTCCTCTAAGCTGCTTTTCTCCAACTTGAAATATGACCCTGCTTTCCGGGGTTGGTGCGCTCTCCCTGCCAGTGGTTCAGCCTCCAGACCCGTCCACTTGTACAGAACAAGTCCTGGGGAAAGAGCAAACCCCTTTATCTTAGCAGAGAAAAGCTGCCCTTTCATCCCAGGTGTTTATTGTCTCCATTTCACATGCAAGGAAATGGCTTCCAGAGGTTAAAGAAGGAGTTTTAAAAGCACTTTGGGACTCTGAGGGACTTGTGTCCTCACTTTTGAAAGCCCTGTATGGTGCTGGTCACCCACGGCTCAAGAGGGAGTCGGCGGCCGAGCAGGGGACAGAGACTCACCCCGGCTGCCGGCCCTGTGCCCCGGCCGTGCCCGAGGGCAGCAGCACTGCTGTGTGCGCTCAAAGCCGGGGCTGGCTGGGTCTCGCTCACCCTCAGGACGATGAGCGGGGCCGCTGCCATCAATGGGCAGCGCCGGTTCCCCGTTCAATCAGCTGAGCACACTTGCAAGACTGCAGACCTGCAGCGGGATGGCGGTGGAGCCCTGACCCCAGAGCATGGGGCAGCCTTGCTCCCACCCGGCAAACCCTCTGCGTGCTAATCCCTGCCCTGCTGCCAGCCCGTTGGGAATGCTGGCGACGTGTTTTGGAAGGCTCAGTGAGGCTAATCACTCAGCATAGCTCCACTTTGGGCTACCCTCCCCAGGAGCGGAGGATTTCACGAGTGCTCTGCAAGGGACCCAGGATGCCAGGGCAGCCTTGGGCATCTGCACCTCTGCGCATCAGAGACCTCCTGGCATCCCCCTGCACTGGGCACGGACCCACGGCATGCACCCACCGGGGCTCCCCTGGGGAAAACACCAAGATGTCAATGTCTGCTTTTGTATTTCCCTAAATTCCTTGATTCCTGCTTTTTGAGCCATTCTGATAGGGGAAAAAATGCCATACAAATAGTTCTATAGGCTCCTATATATTAATTCTATATAATATAGTAGTTCTATATAATATATATAGTTAGATATATGTATATAGTTCTATAGTTCTTACATAAGGTTTCTCTCTCTCTCTCTCTCTCTCTGAGCCTATATAATAGTTCTGTAGGCTCCTATACATAAGTCCCAGTGGTCTGAATCCAAGGAAACTGTGCCCTGATCATTTAAACTCTTCCTAGTGCTCAAACATTCCTTCCTCTCTGCTGCAAGTTCATTACTTTTGAAAACCACACCACCCCTTTGAGCTGCCCTGGCCTCCCAGGCAATGACGACTTGTGTCCCAGCCACCTCCTGGTCACTTCCCTCTGTGGGTAATGCAAGCTTGCAGGGGCAGGGCCCAAAAATACAGAGCACAGCACCTTCTGCAGGATGGCAATAACCCCGGAAAGAGCGTTAGCATAAAGCTCTGTCATCTTCTCAGTGTCATGTCACCCTGCCATGCTGGCCATGCACGCAGCAGCAGGTTTAACCCACTGTAATAAGAAGATGCTCAAGGGAAAGGCACTATTCAGGCGGAGGAGCACAATGCCAAGCCAGTACATTCACGTATTTGTGTTCCCCCAGTGCATGCCCAAGAGATAATGTTACCACGTGCGTAACGCCTTGTCACACACAAGCCGAAGGCAATCAGGCTTCAAGAATGCAAGCAGCCCTTAAAAAGTATCCAACCCAAACAGATCTGAAACAAGATGATTTCATTTTAAAAGGACTTGGTAAGGTAAAATAGAAGTTGGAGTTGTTATTGGCACAATGACCTTTACCCATGAAAGTGTGAGTAACAGAGAATCTTTCCCCCCAAAATACTAAAAATATCTCATGGGTACACACATGTGTGTGCGTATGCATATAAGCATATATGTAACATTCACTCAAACCACTCACGATGTGTTCAGAACAAGGAAAAAAGGGAGACAGAGCTGAGCAGCATCACTGTCCAAGAGGAGCAAAACACGGGAAGTAGCAGCATCGCTGGTAAAGCCAAGGGGGGTGTTTTTGACTGTTTCACTGGCTAAAAATCTGAGGCCAGATGCTCAATGGGGATCACTTTGATGCTGATTTACATCAGCCGAGGAGCTGAGCCAAGGATTTCAAGCCGATGGGACCCTATTAACACGTGCTCCGGCTGGTCATTGCAGTCAATAGGCAACCAAATAGCAAGAGGAGTCAAAACTCTTTCCCCGACCCTCCCTCACAGATGGCTGGGCTAACGGGACAGGGGATGTGGGCAGCAGTTTCCTTGTCCTCCAGAAATAAATAATCAGTCCCCCAGCCTCTGCGAGCAGAGCGGAGATTTAATGTGCTGACAGCCTGCATTTTTTACCTTTAGTCAATACAAGAAAGGCCCCAAGACTATGATTCCCAACATCTGGATTCCATCAATATGTGATCTGTCATGATGTATCGGCATCCCCCCCCTCTCTCCAGATTGAGCAATGCGGCTGGTTTTATTAATACGTCAAATACATTATCCGTGTAATACACTTGTCTGCCTCTGCCCTCCTGCTGCTCCCACACAGCAGATTTGAATGTATGATGAATCAGTTTGCATTACACGTCTGTACGTCATAATTTGTCAGGATTAATAGAACTGTGTGCATGGGCGGGGAGCAGGAGGGAGCGCGTCATGTGTGTTTAGTGCAGAGATGTCTGTATCACTTATTTATCTCTGCTCAGGCCGCTGGGTTCCCGGAAAACAGCGAGCGCAGCATGTCTGGGAATCGCTGAGCAACCCGGAGCGCTCTCGCAGGCGCAGTCCTGCCCACCAGCCGCTCCAGCTGCGGAGCTGTGGGAAAAGAGGCGAGGGGGGTATTTTCGGGGCCTCTGACACATTGGGGTTTCCATGGCCCCGTGCACAGGGCCGAGTCCCTGCATGCCTTGTCAGGCACCAACAGCAGAGACACAGGGAAGGTGACACAGGGCTCCCGGTTTTCCTCCTGGCTCTGCCAAAGTCTTGTTACATGACCCTGAAGCATAACTCCTTGCCTCAGTTTCCCCGTGCATGACATCTACCTCTGCCCTCACCGCCGATTCCCTGCGTGACTTGCAGAAAGTAATGTAGTTTCACTTTGCAAATGACTTTTAGTCTCAATTGCTTACGGGGAAGAGGCACGGGGAATCGGCAGCCATGTGCAGGTGATGAGCATGCCCAGAGCCAGAGCCAGCCAGTACAAGCTACGCTCTCCCTAAGACCCAGCAAAACATGCCCAAGAAATGGGTCAGGGCTCAGCTGGAGGCACCGGTGCCATCTCCCCTTTGCATACAGCGCATTTGTTTGTAGTTCTGCAGCTGGACTTTGGTTTGCCCCTGTAAAACACCGATTTCAGCTATAAACTTTATTTACAGTATTTTACACAGGATTTAGTGGGACCCATAAAGACCAGAGAACAGAACTACCCGTGCTGTTGCTTCCCAGCGGCGACCCAGCAAGACCAGCGAAAGCAGCCTGCAACGGGCACGCAGGCTTCTCCGATGCATCACCCAGCCAATGCAGAGAACCACTACCTCCGTCCCTGGGGGCCCCAGGGGCTGCCCACCCCAGGGTCTGACACCCTGCCCACAGCATCATGTTAGATGTCTCTCAACTTGCTCCTAATGAGCTCGTACATCCACCCGGGACAGCCCAGCACCATGCAGAACTCCCGTCTTGTGTCCTGGAACCAAGACAGCCCCGTTAGCACAGCACTACGCTCCATCTCATTAGCACTGCCTCTCACCAGGACTAATTATCCCAGCTCTTAGTTTGTCTCTCTCTGCCCAGCATGGCATGGCCAAGAGGAGGACATGTGAGGTCTCCTTGCTGTTCCCGTGCTGGGTCCTTGCCCCGGCGCCGACGGTAACATCACTGGGACCGCAGCATCCAGCCCTGGATGGCTCCCGGCAAGCTGTGAAGCTGCCTGTCTCGATGCACTGAAATCAGGGATTTGGGGATATGGAGCAGGGACCACCCGCCTTGGCATCTGTAGGAGCTGAAGTCGAGTCGGATGGGAAAGGGTGGTGAGCAGATCTCAGCATGTCAACACGCCTCCCCACTGCCCCCCATGCTTCTCCAGCCTGTCTCTGTTTCATGGCACGAATTAAAAGTGGTAAGTGACCACCTTAAAGACCTGCACAGTCTAAATACAACGTCAGATATCAGTGTTACGGATAATTATAAACTGTCTTGAGTGAAGAACAGTGATACCTTACAGTATTGTCATTGCCGTTACTTTGCTTGCAGCAAAGCTCAGCAGAAATGTGGATTTAAAATACTCATGACAGTGCGAATGGCAGCATCTCACCATGGTACGAACCCCTGCAAATGGCTCACGACCCCCCTGCAGAGTGTGTACCCCACAGCAGAGCACCCCGAATCCTCCCTCCTCATCAGGGGGGTTCAGTAATCGCTAGGGACAGGGTTTGACCCCTCTGCCCCTAACCACTGCCAGGCAAAGAGCCCCAGCCACCCAAAAATAGCAATGCTGTCCCACACCTTGCGGGGGGCTCTGCAGGACACCTCTCGGCCTGCACCATCACCCCGCAGAAAGGGTCTTGCTTGGGCAAGAAATGGGCTTCTCAACCAACGCAAACTTTTTCATCAGAAAACTGAAAAAAGCCCCATGATTTCCCCCTTTTGCTTCTCCAGAAGAGCCAGGGGAAGTCCTGCCTGAGCAACCTCTCCTACCCCCAAAACCCAGACCCTGCTGCAAGCCCCAAACCCACCCCACTCTGACGGTTCCTTGGGGGTCTGCTCTTCTGCGTGGAAGCACATGCCATGTCTCCAAGGATCCCCAGGGGTCCCCAGGACTTCCTTTGCTGGGGCCACCGTGCAGCCCATCCACGCCAGGGCTGGTGTCACCCTCCCTCTGCTCTGGTCCAGGGGACACCGCGGGTCCGTCCCCTCCCCATGGCCACCGCCTGGCCGAGCCCCGTCCCCCTCCTCTGGGTGCCGCTTCCCGAGCGCGGCTGGAGGACGTGACGTCAGGGTCTCTTAATGGGCAGCAGTCACCTCGCTTTAATAACAGCTCCCAGAAACAATTGTACATTTACAACCCAGCGAGCGAGCTTGGCACGCTGAGCCCGGTCCCCTTCCAAGGCTTAATTTGATTTTGACATATTGGCTTGAGATTAAAGGGCTCTCATAAAAAAGAAAAAAAAAGAAACAACACCAAAAAAAATCCAAACACACACACGGATCCAGCCCCCCCACCGCCCCCTTTTCAGGGCTCAAGCAAAAGTGCTAACATTGTAATATTTTAAGTAGAGAAAATCCAAGTGTGCTTTACCCCCTGCTGGCTCTTATGCTGGGCTTATAAAAATTAAGTGGAAACCTACACAGCTGTAGGCTATAAATCCTTTGTCGCTAACACAGCCAGACCTGGTACCTGCCTCCAAAAAAAAAGAAAAAGAAAATAAATTCAAACTCCAAGAAGTGAGTGGCTGAAAGAGATGCACGGGGCTGGCCAGGCTGGGCAGGCTCGGGAGCTGCTGTCGGGGCCCTGGGGACGTCCCTGCAGCCATGGGGCTGCACCCATGGGGCTGGGGGGAGGAGGAGCTGGGAAGGGGGGAAAGTGGCAGAGCATCAGGGAGAGCTCGGCAAAGCAGTAAGAGCCCTCTCGGCTGAAGATCAATTAGCATCAATTACTGACTTCATTTAATTGTCGTAGAAGATGAATTTGTCATTTTTAGTCTGGAATTAATGGGAGACCTTCAACTTTCCCTTGGCAGCCCCAGCAGGTCACTGCGTATTTTTTTCCTGCTTTTGCACGGGGGAAAAAATTGGCAGCAGGGAGGAGAGGCGAGAGCCGCCAATGCTGCCCGGGTACCCATCCCTGCCTGTCCCCATCCATCCCCACCCATCGCTATTGCCACCACAGCCACTCCCCAGGACTGCTGCCCCGAGCGCGGCAGCCAGCCCCAGCAGTTGACTGGCACAAGCAGCGCAGCCGGTGCCGGGGCCCTGGCCAGCCCCCGTGCTGTGCCCAGCAGCGCTCCTGCCGCCACCTTTCTTGTTTTCTCTCTCTCTTTTTTTTTTTTTTGGCACCTTCCACTTTTTCTCCCCTTTCCCGTTTTCCACCAGAAATTAATTTTGCAGCCAAGGGCTGCGAAGTGTTTACATTTTCCCCGGCAAACAAGCGACAGTAAACAATGAACGCTCACAGATGAAATTGAATTTATAACTGCATTATGGGGCCAGATAACGCCCTAAAATAATACAACGATAAGGAAATTCGATTTGATTGCTGCCGCGAATCAGCTTGGGCCCATCTGCAGCCGGGGCCTCCCGTAATAATTTTAAATTGGGTTTGTAAACCTTATTTGTCCTTAAATATTTCTGTCATTTTTCATTGCTGGAGACAGATCCTTGGGCGTGAGGCGGCGGATTAGCCCTGCCGGAGCTGCGCCGGCATGCAGGTGGAGGGCAGGCGCGGGTGCCCGGAGTGCCAAGCGGGCGCCAGGGCCGGTGGTGACAGCCGCTCGTCCTATCCATCACCATGTCGACAGCAAGGGAGGAATCTCAGGCAGAAATTGAGTTTGCCTCACAGGGGACAATTGAACAAATTAATAGACCATTAGCCAAGTGGTGACCTGAGAAATGAGGGTGCTCAGGCTCTCCCCAGGTTTGGGGGGGAGGAAGGGGAGAGGTGATGGAAATCCCACAGTTGTCCCCAAGGGGATGGTCCCAGCGCTGCGGGATAGGATGGGAGATGCGGGTGGGCAGCTGCGCTGGGCGTCCGTTGCGGCTCACTTGCAGCCTGGCACCAGCTCACCCAAAAACGGCTGTGCTGGTGTGCAGATGGTGTGGCGGGAGGGATGCAGGGCTCTGGCGGGTGGGAGATGGCAAGAGGGGCTGTAAGGATGATCTGTGGTAGTATAGAGGGACAGTCAAGCAGCAGTAAAGGGAAAGTTAGGGAGAGGGGGAATAAAACACCCCAATCTCCTTTCTGAGAAATCTCCCACAGGAAGCCATCGCGCAGAAGTGCTGCACAGAACGGTGCTGCAGCGTGCATGGGACGCCCCCAAGTCCCCAGGGTGCAGGGGCACAGGGCACCCCCAGTCCTGGCAGGTGACAGGCTTGTGGTCACCACCAGGCAGGACACTGGGTGTCTGCATCTATCCCTGTTTGTCTCAGCTCTCTTCACACAACGAAGGATGCTGAACCAGGAAAAGACTGGGAAAACCCTGCGTCCTGGCCACCAGCTGCGGCTGCGGGACCTTGCGAAGGGGCGATCCCAGGGAGGACACAGTCCTCCTGCCTCCCAACACAGCCAGGTGCTCTGTGCAGCATCTCTCCTCTGCAATCTCCCCTGAGCTGCCTGTATCATCACCATTCATTATCCAAATGACTATATTTATTAAGTCCCCTGCCAAGGCATTACAGAGTGGTCTGTAACAGAGATTAAAAGCAGAATAAACCACCAACGTGATCTTTTTTCAAGTAAACAACACGATAAACAGCCTCAGCACTGGCTACCAGAAACACACAAGCCGTGGGAAGGATGCTGAATTCATTGCACCCACAACACAAACATGCTTGTGCCTGCAAATGCCCCAATCTCAGAGGTGGGGATCAGCCCCACACACGTGCTTCTGCTTGTCCAGCTGCTCCCTGCACTGACGACCCGGTTGGTGGGGGAACACCTTCACCCACCCTGCCCCAGCAGCTGCCCTGCACCACCCCATCGACCGGGATGCTGAGCCCCACAGAACGTCCTGCCCTCCCTCTGCCCCTACGACTTGCCGGGCAGGGACAGCTCAGGGATGGTCCTCCGCTGGTACTACCATCCTGCTGCAAAGGCATGCATGAGCCAGGCTAGGTTGGTGACTGTCCCCAAGTGTGCCAGCCCACCAACCCCCATGACACCAAGGCACTACAGCCCAGGACAGCAGATGGATGGACCACCACAGTCCTGGTGGCATTTGCCAATGGCTGGGGCAGCAGTGGGACGCAGCAAGGAGCCATGGTTCCTTGCTCCTGCCCACTTGGGTCTGCAGAGCGCCGCATCAGCCCCCGCAGCATGAGGCTGCTTGGTTCTTATTTTCAAAGGTATTATTTTAAGTCTGTGGAACGAGGTGCTTTACGAGGAGGCACCAGGTTTCCTTTGTCTCTGCTGGAGATAATCAGGTGCAGATAGGATGTATATTCTGTAAAAACATACACTCACTTCCACTCACCGGTTACCTTTTTTCTGAGAGCTGTAAGGGTTTCAATTACCGGATTCTGGGATTTAGTGCCCAGGGCTTTTTGGTGTGCGTTAGATTTATTAGAAGGTTTAGTACCAGCGGAGGATTCACGCATTTACTCCCAGGAGCCCAGCTTCCGTTCACAGACCCTAAATCACGAGCTGAGATGGGCTATTGTCACTTACGACATTAGCATGGTTAACGTACGTGGGGATGATTAATAGCGATATACATGCAGCCTCCCGCTCCTCCCCAGTGCTGCCTCTCTGCCACCTCTGCCTGAGCCCGGGGCTGCCCCTTCACGGGGAGAGCCATCCCGCGCCCCCTCCCTGGGAGCACCAGTTGCTCAGCACCACCCCAGCACTGACAGTATTACTGCTTTACACTGTATTTTTTTATTATTATTATTATTATTAAGTGTTTCAGGCACTCAGGGCATAGAGCTTTCTGCCAAGGCAGGGCTATGGGAACCCTTCACAGACGCTGGCTGGGAGAAGGCGAAGGTGTGCAGGGGAAGAAGGTAGCTGGAAGAAGGGGAAGAATGCAGGTTGGCAAAACCTGCAGAAAAAAAATGATATTCTAAGAGTAAATCCAACCTTTCCTGGCAGGACCCACCCACTCTTTGCTGGTTCCTTCTTCTCAAAGGAAACCTCAGGTCAAATCTGCTGCTGGAGGAAAGAGAAGAGGAAGGTGCCCTTATGAAGCAGGGAGCAGTCGAATGAGGCAGCCCCTCTGATCCAAGCAGACACCCCCTGAAAAATCCCATAGGATTATTCCACCTATCTGCCTGGTTCGCCTCCCATCTGCAGCAGCAGATCCACATGTTATGGTCCTCCCTATCACCCCAGGAGACAAGTGACAAGGCTAAAACTCATCACACAAGTGGTCTCACAGCACCTCGGGGATGCAGCAGCCTCTGCATCTCAGGCTCTGCGTCTCGCAGTGGCAGGTACCCAAGGCTCAAGGCAAGCCCTCGGCTCTGCTGCGCTCCAGGGGAGACATGACCATGCTCCTAACAAACAAGATCCTGATGACTTTTGTCCTTTTTCCAATACTGTGTTACTTACATTCCTTCTTTTTTAATTAAAGCAGCCCCAGCTGATTTTACAAGCTTGCTGCTGCTTCTCTTCCAGTCTCTGTGTCTCTCATATGCTTGAGTGCTAGTATTAATTATTAGAGCCAATTTACTGTTTATACTCTGATGTTTTAACTAATTACCACTAATGGCAGACACCAGTGGGCAATCAACTTCATTTAGTTCCCAGTGCAAACCACTCATTACCATCTGAGAGAGGGAAAGAGAGTGCACGGGAGGGATAAATAAGACCGAGCTACATGGACAGATGCCTAGGACTGGTGGTGAGTTGCAGTGCTGGGGGATGCTCCTGCTTCTTGGTGCAGCCCCTTTGGCAGGGCTCTGAGGGAGGGTTTAAAGCTCCAGCATGTGTGGAGGGTCACCAGGGGAAAGCCCCTGTACACAACTGCTCTGCAGGGGCTGTTAGATCGCTGGTACTTCACACCACATGCTAAGCCCTGCCTGGTCACCAGGGAAAGGCTCTAAGCCTAAGACAGCTACAGTTGCAGGTGAGCAATGTGCCTCTTTCCTTGCTTGGCAAATGGCTCCTTTTCCCTGCTGGGTTTCATCCTGGGATTCATCCCCGGGGAAGTGCAGCCCCTGCTCGTGTTCTTGGCTTGGTGCACTGCCAGATGGAGCCTGCTTCCCTGAGTCCTAAGTGCCTCTGGTGTTAATCCTGCCATGAGAGGTATGGTGGGTGATGGAAGTCAGGATGAGCTGGGGCTGAAAAGCCCTTGAGCTGGGCTTCCTCCTGCCTGGAGCTGAGCTTTACGCCTGGGCTAATGAAGCTTGGTCATGGAGCTAATTTAGCTGTTTCTGTGCGTAGCAATATTGTTGATGCTAATCCTTCCTTAACATAAGTGCATCCCTCAGCCTAGCTTGTGTCTCTGTCTATCTGTTCCCTCTGGAGACCCAGGAAAGCGACCAAGGCACATGTTTATCCCCCTGCACCCCAGAACCAGTGCAGGAGCCCACAATGTTAAAAGCATATACCCTTCAGATGATACAACTCTCCTGGCTGTGCTCTTTCTTCTCTGTTTTGGACCAAGAAACAAACACATTGTGCAAGAGAGGGGCCTACAAGGAGGGATGATGGAGTGAGATGACCCCACCAGAGCTGGGCTGGCCCTGGGGCTCCAGCAGGCACCTTTGGTGGGTGCAGCCCAGAACCGAGCACGAGGGACTGAGCTCCCAAGCAGCCCCAGATGTACCTGGGAAACACCTCTAGAAAAAGTGACGTCCAGATCCATTTGCCTCCTACACCAAGATCTGTTAACCCTGGCCTGGGACAAACCTCCAGCCAATGGCATTTGTGGTTCTGGGGATCTGGACTCCTCCAGCCCTCAAGCATGAACCGCTGGGGAAAGAAGGTCCTTTCCAGGGGACAGACAGAGCTCTAATGACCTGCCAGCTCATTACCAGTAGTGGGAGTCCTGCCCTAACAAAAGGGACTGCAGTGTTTTTGGAGTTCGGATTCCACTGATGTGATTTTAGTGCAGTAATGCCGTAACAGCTCAGCTGGGAATCCCAAAACAGGGGCACAAGCCCAGCCACAGGAACGGGGCAGGGCACCACCTCTCCAAAGGGATAGCCAGTCTCTCTGTTTCCCTTTCCCCCTTTCTCTCGTTCTTTCATACCCTGATTTGCTCTGTTGAAATCCTGCTTTTGAAAGGGAGACGGGGGGTTGGAGACCTGCTCTCTGATGGTGGGGATGTGGTTGCCTGTCTTGCGGGGGAGGGGGTGGTGGTGGTGGGTGGGTGTGTGTTATAACTATGCACACATCTGAAATGTAATTGCTGTCAGCTCTCTCCATTCTTGCAGCACGAGGCCTTTAATCTCTCCCACCAGACCCATCGGCCCTGATATTGCAGCTCCAGAAAGGCTGGTTTTATGTACTTTAACCCTGCGACCTTTACAAATCCCATCATTCCAATCAATACGTCTCATTAGCGTTAGGTAAATGTACGGGATGGATGGGGAGCTGTGCCGGGAGGAGCCGGCGGAGGGTGGGATGGAAAGTGCTCCTGCCTGCTCTCGGGGGGCAGCACAGCCCCACAGTGCTCCCCAAGCTGCTGGGGGCATCCTTCCCCCCAAGCATCCTTGCCCCCAAATATCCTTCCCCCCAGACATACACCTTGGTCCAGCTAGAGAAGGGGGCCAGCTAATGCAGAGCATGAAACAAAGTCCATGCGAAGCCAACAGCGGAGTCAAGAGCCCAAGCTGTTAACTGGACCAAGCTGTTGGAGTAATTTTTTTCTCTCCTTGGGAAGCAGACATATGTTTTACAGCTTTCCCCTATGTTGACTAAATGAAAACATACGGGGCCTGTGGCAGGTGATGGGAAAACAATGTCGGGTGTGCGCGGGGCTGCCTGCCATCCCTGCCCGTCGGGCAGGGGAGCTGCCAAGGAAGGCAGTGACTGTGGATGACAGGGTGATGCCAAGGAGTGGGGTGAAGAAAGAAAATCTCTGGTACTTCCCATGAAAATTAAGAGCTTAATCCTTAATCCACAGAGGAGTGTGAGCTCACACCAGGTGAGGACCTCACCAGCACAGGAATGTTGGCTGTGCCAGGTGGGACTGACCCACAGGTTCACGGGGCATCAGTCAACCAAGGATGCTCCAAAAAAAGGATGGGGCCAATCCTGCCCTTGGGAAGGCTGGAGACGGGATGGTGTTGCAACCCGGTTTTCACTGGGGAGGGGGCTCCCTTCCCGCTGGATCAGTGCCTCAGCCAGCAGGGCTGTAAATACTATTACTGCCCATAAAACTACCCAGCTCTCCTCTGAATCCTGCTCAAACACTTGACTCGGGTGACCCACTGGCAGCAGGGGATCCCACAGGAGTGGGCGTCTCGGGGGCTGCTATTGCTGCAGCACGCCCAGGGTGGGGGCAGTTGGCTGCTACGGGCAGCCTGCCCTGCCATGTGTGCTTCCTCACTCCCCATGCCCCAACCAAGGTGTGAAATTGCTTCCCAGGGGACCACAACACAAGTGGCCTCCAGAGCTCGGCACTGCTGGTTCACCCATGCTGTGTGCCTTGCAGCTCCACATCATGCCAGAGCTGTGTCCCAGAGCTTGAATTGAACTATCACATGCTTAAGCAAATTCATCCCTGTGAAATCGAGCTTCTCAAAAGGGAAGAAGATGAGTTTATGGTCTTCTCCTCCCAGCAGGGCAGGCTGGGGTGCAGGAGGAGGTGACGGTGCCTTCCTCATCCTCCCCAGGCAGGGCAAGCTTTTTAAGTGGCATCTGGAGCGGGGTTTGGTTTCTGAGCTCTGCTATCCCCATCTGCAGAGCCAGCACGTTACTGCAACAGCACTCAGTCCTGCTGGCTTCGGGCTTGCCCCGGCAGCAAAAGCAGCCTGATGAATATGGAGCACAAAATATATGCATACATCTATTTCTGCAAGAGCCTACAGAAGCAAGGGCTTAAAAACCACGGGTGAACTTTGCTTTTCCACATTAGTGAGGTTTAATGAAGGTGTTTCCGTGAGGTTTAAACTTAGAGCTGGGCCAAATACACCTCTCAGTGGGGTGTGGGACAGCCAAATTTGTCTCTGTGCCGGAGGGGATATGCGGAGCTGGGTATGTGACATTCCCATGTATGCAGGGTGGTTTGAAGACCCGGTTCATGTGCTCCCCCCTTCCCAGCACTGATGCCTCCTGTCCCTGTCTCCCTGCTGCTCTGTTTGTCAAGGCTCTTCGGCAAGACCTCGGACTTGTTGACAAGCACTAAACTCTGCAGCAGCGTGAAAACCATTTAAGCACTAAGCCCCCCTCGGCTTTAGCAAGATGACTGTGCAGCACGGGATCTTAGCGCAGCCCCTTGCAGGAGGCAGAGGGAAGGAGAAATTAATAAATCCTCTGTCGGGGCCAATTTCACTCAGCCTGACACTGCTCCTCCTGGAATTAAATGGGAGAGTCCGGAGGTGCCTCTTGGCACCATGCCGGCACCCCGCACCACCAAGCTGGGAGCAGCCATGAAACCTGTGTCTGGTCTGTGATAGGAAAAAGCAGTCAGTAGCTTCAGAGTCATCCTCTCCAGAACAACTGTGGGGCCCAACAAAGCTCCTGCTGTGCAAGTCCCCAGCTCTGCAGTGTGTCTGGGTACCTCATCCTGGCTTGGAGCCCCCAGTGACAGGGCACCCATGCACAGGAGGCTCATGGGGTCTTTCAAGCTTGGGGGTTTTGCCACCACCAGTGTGGAGCCAGCAGCAAAGCCCCCCAGGCAGCCGCAGACCCTCAGCAAGCCTTTCGGAGCAGCGCTGCCCTCCTTGGCACTGCGATCCCTGACCGGCCATCTCCACCTGGCAGCAGGATGTCCCGCACAGTGGTGGCAAAGGGGAACAGGGCGAGAGGGCCGACAGCTAACACATCCCCCAGTCACACAGTTATCAGCAGAGGACAGAGCAGTGGCCTTGCTGCAGGACCCTATTTAACCTTCTCGGGCTTGTCTGCCAGAGGAAAGCTTAGCGGGAGGAGAGATATTGTAGATAGACAGAGAGATTGGTGGGTCCAGAGATGGAGGGGACTGCAGCAGCCTCAGATTTTATCTGTGTCTCTGGATGGCCAGATGACCTTGGAATCCCAATCAACAGTTGTTAATAAAACACAGGAGAGAAGCATGAGGGGTTAAAGGCAGAGCATGCTGCAGGGCTTTGGGGGAGCCCCCTTACAGCTGAGGGCACTCAATGCTGCCACTGTCTAGTCTAATAACGCCCAGAGCACGTAAGCTTACCAGTTCCTTTTTCCTTACCCATTGGAAAAGCTGCTTTTGGACAGTAATGGGAACAGAGAGAATTCCCAAAGGCCTGGAACCCCCCCAGATCCCTATCTGCTCCGTTGGCTCCTGGGTGCCTGTCTTGTTCCTGTGCTGCACCCCCCGAAAGGGCTGGGGCTGAGCCCCTCCCTGGGGGAGGTGGGAAGAGGCTGAAGGTAGCTGCAGAAGTGGGAGCAGGAGCTTCCCAGTTATTTCTTCACTCCTGACTCCTCTTGGCAATGTTCAGCCCTCTGGGCTGCTCTTCTGTGTGTGGCCCTCATCCCCATGCATGGTCTGGATCTGCAGGGCCCATTCCTTCACCGCATTTCACCCTGCCACCGAGAGCTCCTCTTCCTTGTAAGGAGCTGGGGAAGGAGACGGGACAGCCCCAAAGCTGGGAAGGGAAGGGAGAGCTGGTTTTGGCTGTCACTGGAGAAAGCTGGGACCTCATCCCAGAGCGATGGCTGCCTCCCTGCTGCGCCCAGTCTCCTCCTCACCTCCGGCCATGCAGAAATCTGGCCCTTACTCAGCGCAACATTTCAGTCCCAGCCATTACAATGACAAGGGCGATAAGAGATTCTTATCACAGTGCTCAGAATTGATTTGAAGCTGAGCCCCTTCCCCGCACTCCTCCTCCTCCTCGCAGCTGCTGGAGCAGTGGTTGGCGCTGCCGAGGCACTTGGCAGCAGGGCTTGTTGGAGAGCAAAGATGACAGTTTGGGGTTCAGATCCCTCCAGAGATACGTCCCTCCAGCTTAGCAGCTTCAGGCGTATCCTCCCGCTGCAGACAGAGCATGGGACGGGAGCCAGGACGCCTGGGCTCCTTCCTGCCACGCGTCTGCTGGGAGACCTGCTCCGTGTCCCCAGGCTGCAGGAGGGGCAATGCAGCTCTGCATCCCTGGAGGGCACTGTGAGCCTCCAGCCAGGGGGACCTGGGCAAAGGGCTATGGCCTCCCAGCTGAGGCAGGAGCTTGCTCTCCTCCTTGTGCTCAGGGAGGGGGGGGGCGGTGGAGGGGGGGTGAAGGGCGGTGGGGGAGAAAGGAGAAGGTCCCGCTGACCCCACAAGAGAGACAGGGAGCAGCCTGCAGTCCTGGATCTCAAGCCTGGGGCTCACTGCACCCTTCTTTTACTCCAGCCTCTGGAGCTCTTTGGAGCTATCACTTTCTACAGCTCAGCTTGGCCTGCCTCCACTCTGATCTCCTCCTGATCTGCCCACCCACCCATGCTTGATGGGGACAGATCCTGCCCTCCCACTCGTGCCTGATGGGGACAGTGCTCGGGAAAGGGACACTTCCCGCTGGCAGAGCTGGCGGCTCCCAGGCTGCAGTGGGTGCCTCTGAACCCCCGTCACATCACAACAGCCAGCGTCCCCCCTGTGTCACTGCAAGCTGCTGTCACCTCTCCTGCGGGAAGCTGCCTGGGTGTCTCTCATGAGGAAGCAGAAACTGCACACAAGTTTCAGTGAGGTTAGGGCTGATTTAGCACAGCTGCCTGGTCTCTCAATCTCTCCCCACAGCTACGGCCTCCATCATTTACAAAAACTCAGTTCCTACCACCATCAGCCTCAAAACTTGGCCAGGTCCCTGCTTGGAGCAGTCCTCAGAGACCCACACCAGCCCAGGCTTCCACCTTTTGGATTCCTCCTTCTCAGCTCCAGGATGGCCAGCGGAATGTTGTGTGCCCAGGAGGGAAGGCAGAGGACCTGGCAGCACAGCTGCCTGCACCAAGGCTGCCCTGGGCAGTCAGCACTGCAGCTCCCCGGTTCTTGGGGGTGCCTTGGCTCAAATGCACACACCCGCTCTTCACAGCACATCTGCAAAGGCAGAGCAGGACCTCAGTCATTGGTGGGGAAACTGAGGCACGGGTGGGTTGTGAGCTTGCACGGCCGCACAGCACAGCTGCCAAGAGGATTGAGCTGTCCTGGTCTGGAGCTGCCCGAGGAGCCTCAGTCCCTTTCGAAACCCTGAAGCCCCAGCAGCTCTGACTGTGCAGATGTTGCAAGTCCTCCCTTTCCTCCCAGAACCATCTCTGGGAAGAGCAGAAGCACAAGGCGGTGGCAGGGGAAGCATCTGAACAATTGGGGCTTGTGCGGAGACAAAGAAAGGCCCTTCTTGTTGTCGGGCGCAGTTGGGGTGAGCCCAGGGGCATCGCAGGATGGCACCCCAGGTACCCCAGCTGTGCTGACTCTCCAGCCCAACAGAGAGGGGGCTGTTGTGGGCTCAGCCCCGGCACAGGGTGTCACCGCCTGCCTTGGTTAGCGGGGATGTTCTCTCTTTGTGCCTGCTGGTTTCTGCTCTGCTGACCCGCTTTGCTCCCTCCACCGGCACCATCCATCAGCTCTGGCAGCCCCGTCAATTCCAGGGCTCCGTGATGCCATTCCCCAGGGGGAAAAAGCACTTTTTTTTTAAGGGAAAGGAGAAGTATTTTCCCTCCTGGCAAGCTCCCTCCCTCCCCTCCTCGGAGACATCTAATGCTCTCCCCAGCCCAGGGACAGGGGCACAGCATATGCCTGGGCTTTTCACCCAGCCCCAGCCTTCCGGCCAGCTGCCAGGGGCTCGAAGGGCTGCGGTACCTGCAGTGTCCCTGGGGCAGATGTGCTCCAGCTCCCTGCCTGCCCCCAGGCCCTTGCTATTGCAGGTACCAGGCAGGCGGTGGCAGCCTGACCTGCAGCCCGCAGGTCCGGCCCGCAGGTCCGGAGGGTGAGCAGCCATGCCAAGCTGGCAGGAGCTGGGGGAAATCAGGCTGGCACTTGCCAAACACGCCCAGCCCTTTGCACGGCGCCTTACCAGGGCTGGCTGCAACAGCAGCAGCTCGAGGAAGGCGTTATTGCCTATGTCCCATGTCCCACTTGCCAGCATGGCAGGCGGTGGCAGGGACGAGCCAGGGATGCCAGGGCAGCCACTGGCTGGGTGAGGCTCGGGAGGACGACACTGCTGCCGGGATGAGGATGGGACAGGGTCTGTTCACATCTCCGTCCCTGAAAGCCCTTCTCCAGGAGATGGTGGGTTTGAAGCATACGCAGGTGGGGTGAAACCTCCAGCAATGCCCCAAGCCTGAGTGCTTGCCATGAGGTTGCAGCGCTGGAGACTACCTATAGCTGAGCGGTAGGAAAAAGCAGGATCCTGGGAGCAGCCTTCATCCCTTCCGCCCTGCCTCCCTGGGCCAGGGTCAGCCCCGCAGTGCTGGACATCACCCCGGCTCTCCCCAGCACCAACCCACTGTCCTGAGGTCCAGATGTGTAGCAGGGACCTGACGATTATCAGGGCTTTCTGCCTCTGCCCTGGCAATCCCACCTCGGCAGCAGAAACATCTGCCTCACCTCTTCAGTCAATACTCAGCTCTTAATAGTCCTGACAATTCGCAAGAAAACAGGGGCATTAAACATTAATTGTATCTATTCGCATTCAAAAAACTTTATTACTTGACTTAATTATAGCTGGAGTCGTAAAAAGGTGCAGAGCAAGAGGCGCTGCTGCTCTATGGGGCGAGCAGGGATGAGCACCCCCAGCTATCCCAAGCCGTCGGCTGGGGAAGGATGGAGGGATGTACCCGCCATGAGTGCGGCTGCCTGCCTAGCACACAGCTGGACCCTGCCCCTCGGGAAGGGCTGCCATGGGAAGGGGCTGCACGGGGGCTGTGCCGGCGGGGGGGCGCAGAGCTGGTGGCGGGGTCTCGGGGCGCACGGCAGGTACTCGCTTAGCTTTTGCACTGTCGGGACCTGGCCTGCCCCAGCCTGTGGGCTTCTAATTTACTGCTTTCCTTTTACCGTAAAACTGAAAGGGGAAGGTGCACCCTTTAATCACTGCCTCCAGGGCCCCGCCTGAAACCACACAGAGACCGAGCGAAGGCTAGGAGTTAATGCTCCTTCCGACACCTTTTTATGATTCATGGGCCTGACCTTGAGCCATAAACCGCTCAACCTCCCCGCCACACTGCCAGTATTTACAGCCTGCAGGGGCCACTGCACGCAGCCACCGATGCAGATCTGCAGCCGGGGCCGCACACTCTGGCACAGGTATGCAGCCAGGGATGCAACAGGTACGCAGCCGGAGATGCACAGGCTGGGACAGCTGTGCGGCCAGGGATGCCCATTCGGGTGGGCAGCCGTGGACAGACCCTTATGCAGCACGGGGAGATGGAGATGCACCCAGTGCACTAATGAATCTATGTTTATGCACACCCATACATGCACAATCCATGTTTATGCACGCCCATACATGCACAGAGAGGCATGCACAGGTAAATGCGCTAAGACACCCTCGCTGTGCAGCACCTGCAGATGCACATAACAAGCACGTTTGCATGCAGGGAGGTGTGCACCCACATGCCTGCTGGCTGGGTACTTGTCCCCAAACACTGGACCATGGTGGGGGGCTTCCTGCTTGTCGCAGCAGGGCAGAGGGACAAACACTATGGCCGTGGACATGGCCCCACAGGGAAGGGGTCAGGCTGAGCTGGCACACCCCAGCCCCTCCCCAAACATCCTGCAGCACTGGTCCTGCTCCCCAGCAGGAGCAAAGGCTGCTGACACAGAACCGCCTCAGTGGCACTGCAGAGGCAGGTCCTGGCATCAAGGTCTGTCCTGCTGCATCCCACCGGCCAGGCAGCTGCAGGTCTTGCTCCTGCAGGTGAGACCCATGAAAGCCTATGCTGGTCCAAATTGGAGCAGGGTAAGGTTTACTGGTTAAAGCAAAGGGTGCCCCTCTGAGTAGGCTCAGACCAGCCAGCTCCTTGCTTTATGCCTCAGTTTCCCCACTGCCGCAGCAAGAAAAGTAATCCTGACCCATCATGTTTGCATGGAGTTGGGAGGCCAAGCTTGTTAATGTTTGCAAAGTGGGTTTGGCTCCTGTGATAGAGCAAGCCAGAAATGTGAAGGTCATTATTATTAGTAGGATTAAAGCAATTTAACCCAGAGTGAGGGGGTACAGGTGAAGGTAGCAGCTGCGTTGTGCTCAGCAACAAATCACACATGCGCGCAACCTTAAAATAGTGATGACTGCTACACTTACGGCTCATTTTAGAAACATTGGGCAGAACTAGAGGGTTGCCAGAGTGCCTGCTCTTCCTGGGGACATCCAGAGCCCGTATGAGCTGTCAGTACCCACTCAGCACATGCACAAGTCTCCTGGCACGGGCCCACGTACATCACTTGCCAGCACAGAGGTGCTCACATACAGCCCTTCTGGACCTCGCCAGGACCAGGACCTTCTCCTCTGCCCCCATCGGGGGACCACGGCGTCAGGCAACTTATCCGGAACAAAAATGTCCCTCTTTTTTTTTTAAGTTTACAGGTTGTTGAATTTTTTTCTTTCCTCCTTACAAAACAAAAGAGGGAAAAAACATCCTTATCTTGGAAAGCAGAGTTCAGGAAAAAGCTACTGGTCTTTTGGACTCACTGAGTCCCCATTGGTAGCCTCGCTTGTCACGGAGAATTTATCAGCCAAACACAGCACTGGTATAATGCGCCATATAAGTAGTGCATAAACAAACTTCAGCATGATAAATGCTCTGCTTTGAAGCCATAAAGTTATTAGCTAGTGGCTGTTAGCTACTACTTAGCATGGGACATGCTCCTTCTGTTAACCCCTGGATGCCCCGTCCTCACTCAGAAGCCTGGGGAGATCTCTGGAGGGCACCTCCATGCAGCGGGAAAGCACGGAGGGATCTGGTGGGCAGGGATGCTTCTGCTGGCACTTTTCTGTGCACATTGTACCCACTGCAAGGACTGCGGGAGGGAAATGCTTGCTGGGGTGAATAGGGCTCTGAAGGCTGGCACCCCCTCGCTGTCCTATTTGAGACCTTCAGCAGCTCCTGTCCTTCCCTCTGCCCCCCAAGAGGCAAATGCAGAGGGGAGCAGGGCCAGGGTGGTTACGTACGTACCCATGGCTCAGACCCTCCTGGGCTGTACCTGTTTCAAAGATGGGCTCAGATGGGGCTGGAGAAGGGCAGTCGCCCCTCCAGCACCCAGGTCACCTCCTTTAGATGAAGTGCTGCTGAGGACTGAGGCTGAGCCATAAATTCTTCTGGCAGCAGCCAGGCAGCGAGCTCCAGTGAGGTGTTTAGAGTTCCCTCTGCTGCCTGCAGCGCACGGCTGCCTGCAGCTCCTGATGATCGCAGCCTCACTGGCGGCTAGGAGATGCTGGAGAAGCACAGCCATGTCCCAGGGCCAGCATCCCTGGCCATGAGCTGCTCAGCTAGAGATGGCTATCCAGCATCAGGAGAGCCAGCAACCAGCAGTGCCAGGGCTCCTGCCAGCACCGGACCTGGGGAGCATCCTCCACCGTGCAGGGCCAGGCTGTGACACCCATCAAGGTCCTCTGGTCCCCCAGGCCACCCCCTGCCCTCGTCCCACACCCGGGTACTGGACCGAGGCAGGGAGTTGGGCATGCTGGGGATGGCAGCAGATCTCCAGTGCTTAGCCCAAGGCACGGATGGGATTACACAGCAGCGTGGCAACTTCTTGGCCACGCAGCCCGGAGCTCCAGAGCCGCAGCGGGAGATGCCGGTGGCTGGGGGCTAACTCCCATCCCTCTCCCAGTAAAACCACCCCTGCAAGGAGGCAGGAGATGTCTCAGCAGGGCCAGCTTGGGGGCAGTGGGACTCGGGGCTGCCTCAGCGCCTGTTCCTCATTAGAAGCCCAGTGTTGAAGAAACTTGTAATTAGAGCCCTGAGTATTAATTAATCTCCATGACCCTCCTCTCATTCTCCTTCCCCTGCTTCCACAGCTCAGGAGGTCAGCCTGGATTATTAACACATGGAAGTAGAGGAGGGCAAGCTCACTGAGCGGGTCGGCAGACTCTGGGCCATGTCCCCGTGTTCAGAGCAGCTGAAGGTGCCCTGTCCCTCCCCGCCAGTATGGTGTCCCTTCCCTGCCTCCTCACTCTCATGGCTGGGCTTTGTTGGGGACATGTCTCACTCACTTGAGCACAGTCACAACCTTGGGGATAGCACTTAAATGAGCTGAAACATCCCAGAATGAGCAGAGCTGCTTTTATGTGAATGCTGCCTGCACAGTCCCTTGTGGAGTGGCTGAGGGCAGACTCCTGCATCCCAGGGGCTGGGTTGAGCCTTGCTGGAGAAAACCTACCCTTGGAGACTTCCCAGCACGATGGAGTGCAGAGCAGCAAGCCCAGCCCAAAACCACCACCGAAAGGTCTTTGAGCATCCCATCTCTGTTCATCCAGACCATGCTTGGGTCTTTAAGAGCCTCAGCACTAAGAAGGCAGCCCTGGGGCATGGGGAGGACACAGAGACCTTTTGTGCAGTGTGGCCCCTCCATCCCAGTGCTGTCCATGCCGACTCAGCCACTTGGGGCATGGACACGGCTCCTAGGAAGGCCACGCTCCCTGGCAAGACGCTGCCCAGGCGCAACCTGAGGACCAATGTGCTACAGAGAGCTGCCACGGAGCAAGAAAACCAGATATGAAATAAATCCAAACTTTTCTGACTCCCTGGTAACCACCAACTGCTTCCCTCGTCTGATTTTTTCCCCTTTTCTGCTGCAGCAATAAAAAGGGGAAAATCAACATCCAAATGATCTTGTTTATGGCGACTAAATAAGCTGCATGTGCTTAATCCGTTAGAGTTTAATGAATTTACGACTTGCTTTGGAATTTGACAAGGGCTGTAAAAGAGTAATTAACATTTATCAGTGTGTTTTTTGCACACACCCTGCCCTCCTCCCATCTCCCTTCCCTCCTCCTGCCGCCTGTCGCGAAGCAGCACTGGGTATCGGGGGGAATATAAAAGTGATCAATTAATTCTTAATAATCTCAGGGAAAGATTGTAGAGTCGCAGTATGAACTGAGGGAGTGTCAATAAACGTGCCAAAGGTTGGTCCCCCCCTTCCTGGCGCTGCTGCAGAGGAATGTGGGCGGCCAGGGAGGGGACGGGACTGCAGGGGCGGTGCTTTGTTGCAGCAGCCCTGCACCCCTTTCCTTCTCCGTCACACTCCACCGGCCTCCAGAGCAGCTTTCTGTCACCAACACGGTGGCCTCTGGGACAGGAGGAGAGCGAGCAGGGAGCTGGTGGCAAGTGGGGTCCCCATCTAATGCAGCAGCGGTGGCGATTTGGAAACGCAACCCCAGTGACTCCCTGTGCCAGCCGATAGCTCTGTCCTGATAGACCAGAATCTGTTGAGAGTGACCCCAGATCCTCACCACCATGACCACGGGGCAGCTGAACATCTGCTTAGACGGAAAGTGCAGCCAGCGGCGCTGGCACCTGCGCCGCCCCCGCTGTCACCCTGCTGTCACTCGGCACAGGCGGCTGCTGCTGTTTCAGCTCTATTAGACACAAGGGGACGTCAGTGCTGACCCCCGAGACAAGCAAGGGGGGCTCACACCTCGCTTGTGCCCAGCCCTCCCAGCCGCTCAGCTGCCGTAGAGCAGGGCTGCAAGCAAGGATGCAATTTGGGGGCTGCAAGGGGACAAGCCCAGGCTCCCCTGCCACCAGTCCCAGGCAGGCTGAACATGACCTAAGGATCCCGGGGGATTTCTGTGCTGGGAGCCCAGCATGCCCTGCCCTGGGCCACCTCCATTGGCAGCCCTGGGGAGCAAAGCCAGAAGGAGTCACAGCCATCACCTTCCTGGTAGGCAGGACATGTCCCCTGCTGCTGTGACCGCAGCAGCCTGCCCCCAGCAGTGGCCTTTGCAGGCATGCGTGTGCAGGGCAGCCTGCACGCCTGGGCATCCATGGGGGAAGAGAGGGGTCAGTGCTCCTGGGGGGCAGCAGGCTCTGTGGAGGAGACAGAGAAGCATCTGCGCACAGCTGTGGGGCATAGGGTCCTGGAGACCCACAAACAAAAGCTCAGGATGATAAATCCTCAGAGGTTTGAGACTGTCCGGGGATCTGCTCTGGACAGAAACAAATTCTCCCTGTCGAACATAATGGCCCAGAATAAGCAATGAGGAAGCGATGGAGAGGGCTGGATCCAGGCGGTCTGGAAAATCTCCGCCCAGCCCCACGCCAAGCACCGGTGGGGGTGGGAGGCAAAGGCAGCGATACCCTCCCGGCAGGCTGGGACCCCCGCACTGGGCATGCACCCACCAGCTGGATGGGGCAGACTTGGGATTTCTTGCTAGGCGGGAGTTATTCAAGCCAGCCCTAAACAGGATGAGTGCGGGACAGGCAGGGAAAAGAAGGGGAAAGTAACGGTATGAACTTGCCTTCATTACACCTGAACTACAGTTTGAGGCCAGCTGGCCGGCATGGGCTGCAGGGTGGCACAGGGAGCAGAGCCCAGTGGGGAGCGAGGCTGAGTCCCCAGGAAGGGCGAGGAGCGGAGGGAGGGGGCAGCGGCGGAGGCACTTTCCGTGGCCGAATTATTGGAGAGCACCAGCTCCCAGCAGCTTCCGAGCGAGGGTCTCCAACCTGGGGCAGGCTTGTGGTGCCAGGGGCTGCACAGAAGTCTGCCCATCCTGCACATGCGCATCTTGGAGGGAGAAATGGAGGCACAGGGAGGGGTTTCAGGCCACCAGGACTGGTCCCAGCACACCAACATCTGCTCTGCTCACTAGGCAGCAGGTCTGGGTCTCCATCGCGTGGGTGGCCCAGCAACATCCATAACCAAAATCGCTCAGGGACCACTTGCCAGTGCCAGCTGCCCTGCCTTGTGCTCAGAGCATGGTGCTCCTGTGGTGCTCCACATTGCCATCCAGGCTCCACCACAGACCCCCTGCATGACCTCAGGATCCCTCCTCTGCTGTGGAGGAGAGGATGCTGCAGGGCGGTTTGGGGGCAGAGAGGGTGCTGCGCTCCCCCCTGCCTGCGCTGGCTCAGCTGCTCCTGTGTCAGCCTGTCTAAACAGCACCTCCTCCTGCAGAGACCTCGCGCTGGGGGTCGGCAGCTCAGTGTCTCTGGGATTTGTCACGGTATCGCTGGAGTTGGTTATCAAACAGCAGCTTGGACCAGGCATCCCAAAGGGTTGGGTCAACCAGACCCAACATCATCCAGCTGCTAGGAAAGCAGCCTCTGGGTCTGAGGGCATGGATGGGACTCAGGTGGCATTGGGCTGGTCCTCCCTGGCCACTGACACCCTGCCTCACACCAGCACATGGCTTCACCTCTGTGCAAGGCTGGAACTTCCCCACCTCACCCCCGCGTGCGAGGCAGCGCTCGTTAGTAAAGGAGTGCGACTGCAATGGGGCAACGCTTGGCCAATGCTCACTGCTTTGCAACGGCACTGATGGATCGGAGACAGCCCAGCCATGCCCTCGCCTCGCTCCCCTCAGGTGCTGCTGGTGTTCGTAACAAAGAGCATTTATCCGGCTGCATTCCCAGTTTCTCCCTCTTTCCATTTCCCTTTTCTGTCACTCAGGTGTGACAACTTTAATACCCATAAATAATAAGGCGGATGGTAAGCATAACAGTACGTGCAGCCCTGTGTTGGCTTTTCTCTGGCTGCGGGAGACCTTGGGTCACACTTCAGATGGCAGAAGGGTTAGAAGGAGTTAACAGGAGACTACCAGGTCCCCTAAGCATCTTGCCCCGGGTCTTAAGCCCATAAGCAGTGGTGCTAAAGATGATTTTAAGCCATGATTATAAGAAATCTATTGATCTTTTGGACTCTATAATGACAGATTAACCATTTTAATAAAACACCTATTAATCATGCATTAACCCTTCTCAGCTATTTGTACATTGAATACCAAATTGACAAGGGCGTTGGGATTTCTAGGAGGCTTTTTGGAGGGGGAGGGAGGGCAGGTTTCTTTAGATAACAACAACAACAAGAAGAAAATAATGCAAACTTACAGAGGGGGAGAGTTAAAATCATACGATGAGTGGCAGTTGCAGACGCCTGGGGCCCTCTTTGGTTGTCGCTTCTATCTGGCAATCAATTGACAAGAAATTGAGATTATGAAACATCGCGCCTGTGATCAAAGGAGGCGGGCATCCTTCCCCCATCCGAGGCTAAATCTCCACTCCCCCATGGGAACCAACGACAGCGAACATCAGCGATTTGGCCTTTGGCAGGTACAGGCCAAGGTAACTCCAGCATGACTTTTAGTGTGAACGTGTCCACCAGCCCCAAGGGTCTTTACGGCAAACTCTGAGCAAGGATGCAATGTCCCAAAGGTGGATCCTACTGGAGCATCTAGATGCCCATGATTTTTTTTTTTTTTTTGGAGAGACTTGCCTCTGAGAGCGAGCCATCCAGAAAGGCAGAGGAAAAAGAAGGGGAAATGGGGAAAGCAAACACTCCACCAGCTCAGGCCAGCTGGGAATGGGCTCAGGCTGCTCACCCCCTCTCCCTGCCCACCCTTGAAACCCACAGTATCGGTGTGGGACAGTCCGGCTTGCGGACCGGCGCAGCCCGGGGGCCTCTTGTGTAAGCGCTGGGGAGGGGGCAGGTGCCGCTTCCTCCTGCCCCGGCCGTTGCAGCCTCAGAAACCACTAAGTCCCCGGTGCGTTAGGAACTGCCTGGAGGCCGGAGCTTCCTGCAGGTGCCCCGTGCTCATGAATCACACCTTGTCAGGGCTCGGAATGCCCAACGGTCGGGCGACTGCTGAGCTGCCCAGGGAGCCCTGCCCCGGGATGCACCCACCTCCCCACCACACCATCCCAGGCAGGCAAGGGTTAAGCATGCATTAATCACACTGTTTGAGAGACGTTTCAAAGCCTCTTCCAAATATTATAAAAAATGTCTTTAATCATCTAATAGCGCAAACTCCGCTCATGATGGATGGAGAGAAGTCGCCTCTCTCCTCCTGATCCTAACAGATGAGGCTGAAGAGCTGCTGCTCCGGGGGGGGAGGAAAGTTGGGGAGGGGGCTGGGGGAAGACAAGGACATTTCTCAACCTCCCACCAGAGCAGTTATAAATAAGAGGTCATATAGCAAGAGATGATAACGCATTAAGGGCTCTTGAGATATTAGTCTGTCAACCTCGTTAGACACAGCCTATTTGGGGCTGACTGCATAATTAGAGGCTGGGGTACCCATAACTCATTGGTGTTTATATGGTAGGAAGGGGCTAGACTCACCATCGCTCTCAGCACTCTGAGAAGTCATCTTCAGCAGGCGTCAAATCCCACTCCCCACCACAAAAATAATCCTCCTCTCCCCAGGAACAACTGCTCCTGCTCCCCACCTCCTGCCCTTCCCGCAGCCCTGAGCCCACTGCCTGCTCAGTACACACACCCTCGCCTCTCCCCTCCCCTGCGGGTGGGAGATGGGGTTACAGAGATGAATGACTTGCCCAAGGTGCCCCAAGGTAGTTTGTGACCAAGCGGAGAAGTCCTGGCTCCCAGTCCCCCTGCCCACGGGACGACTTGCTGGGGAACAGCCCATGCTCTGCCCCACAATGGCCTGCATCCCCTGAGCACCCCCAGGCAGCCTCCACAGCAGGTTTGGCCCTCCTGCACCCTTCTGCCTTCCCAGGGAATAGCTCCAAGTTGGGCTGGAAACACCCTGGGGAGGTGGATGTACTTGGACAAAGATGGTTCTGGGGAAGCCTGGGGAGAAATGAGTCCAAGGAAAGGCAAAAACACGCAAGCACCCCAGGACAACTTGTCACTCCTGCCCTGCTGTGAGCATCCCCCACTCCTGACCTGCTGTCCATCACCTGCATCATGCACCAGGGACCCCCTCCCAGCCCAGGATGCTGCCCTGCGTGGGCAATCTCCAAGAGACAGGGCAGAGCCCCCCCATTGCTGCTGCACCCAGCCTTCTGGGCGCTGCTGGTCTGCCCCAGGGGCTGGGGGGCACCGAATGTGGGCAGCCAGGGACCCCATGCTTGGTGGGGAAGCCGGCAAGGAGCTGGGCTTTCCATGTCCCCTCCGCTTTCTCGTCTCAGTTCTGCCTAGGTGGCGGTGAGCACCGACACAGAAGGGCACTTCCCAACCAACCCAGCCAAAAAAATGAACAAGTGAAACAGGGAAGGGGAGTGTTTCCCTTCTGCAACTGTGCAGAGCAAGGGCACCGCAAGAGCCAGCTCCTGCTTGAAAGGGAACAGAGAGGGAGCAGCAAGCAGGGGGAGGAAGGCGAACGCCAGCCCAAGCCCTGTGCACCCAGTGGAGCCGGCTTTGCAGCCTGAGCCTTCCCAGCAGCATGTCCCTGTAACCACCAAAGTTCCCGTCGCGGCCACCCAGCCACCTCATCCCCACTCCCTGCTTGTCCGCCACAGCCAGGGAGGGGGCAAGGGGTCCGCGGAGGAGGGGGCAACCCCATGGCTTCCCAGGCTGAGGTAGGATAATGAATCCTGATGGGGGAAGTGACCTTTTCCAAATGCCACATGTCATTGGATTTTATATCACACCAGGACAATGTGCCATGGGTATTAAAATCGTTTTTCCAATAGAAGCATGTGTGTGTATGTGTGTGTCAGAGAGAGATGTGAGAAAAATAAAATTAAGACGTGGAAATTAGGCTGCCTCCAAACATGGCCTTTAGAAATGACTTAGGTCCTTGCAGAGCAGGACTGACAGAGACGATCCATGCCCTTTGCTCCCGAGATCATGGATGATATTGTCAGGGGAATATGACTTGTCCAAACCCCATGACAGAACTAGGGAAAAAAAGCTCGGGAGTCCTGATCCCCATTTCTAAAGTCTTGCAGAGACTTTTACCTCTACAGTGTCCCCTCTACCTTGGGGGGTCACCCCCAGGGCTGCTCTGCCCACAGAGGCACATGGAGATGCATGTAGAGCACAGATCACCTTGCACATGTGCTCCTGCACACCCATGGGTGTTAGTCCAGGCTGCGCACACGGAGAAAGCAAAGTCCTACAGCCAACGCCAAGTTACTCGGCCTCACCTGGGCTTCAAAGCAGCCTGTATCCTTGTGGGCCAGCCCAGAGGTGTGCGTGGAGCATCCATGGAGTTATCCATACACACAGGTACAGACACTCCCCCAAATATGCCAGGATACATTCCCATGTGAAAACACAATGTAAAAAAGGAGGCGCTGGAAGCCAAATTCACTTGAACTCCAGCCTGTTCCCTCAATCTGCAGGGCAATTGTCCGGCTGAAATAACAACTCTAGGACAAAAAAAAAAAGGGGACAAGCTGTGTTTGTTTATTCAGCTTCTTTCTCCCCGTCTCCTCTCGACAATGCCCTGACACCGTGTCCTGCCGCGCCGGGGCTGCAACCCCAACAGGCTAAATTTATCCCAGCTGGAGCCCTGTTTACAAGCCTTGTCCTGTTTACAGTATGGTCCATCCTGCCCAGGACCAGGCAGTGGCCGTCCCCAGTGTGGACAGTCCATGTCTCCCCTTTCTTGGCCTCTGCCATGCCCAGGCTGCCCGTGTGGTCCCTGGAAGGATGCCCGCTGCCCCACGCTCTCCATGTGTTTGCACACAGGGCAGCTTGTGGCCCCCTGTCCATCTGGGAGGCTATGGGGAGATGTGGGCTGGCATGGGCTGCTGTTTGCCCAGTGTGGCTCAGCGGTGGCCCAGATGGCTACAGCCTCCGTCAGTGCTTGCTGGTGCCACACTGTCACCCAGGAAAATGTTGGCTGCAAGCTCGGCAGTGAGGGTGCAGCGCATCCCATGAGAAACTAACTGGCCAGGGACAACCATGCTCCACCATGAAGGCATTAATGGAGCTGCACATCTCCTGCAACCACGTGTGGGTGATTTGCTCCCCATACCTCCCATTGCAGTGGAGGGCCACGGGCTCAGGTTGTCATGCACCTATCCTTGTCCCGCTGATGGGCTCACATGGGCTGGGAGGACAGAGCTGGCAGGAGCTCAGCCCCTTCTTCCACCCGATGACAGGACTGGATGTCATACCAGGGGTCCGAATGGTTGAGCCTGGTTGGGCCCTATGGGTTGATGGCCTTGTGAACATATTAAACACTGGGGACGTGGCAGAGGGGTGCTCACTGCCAGCACCCCCCCTTGCACTCTTCCTGCACTGATTCCCATCTGTGGTGGGACGCACCAGCCACGGTCTGCCAGGGAGCGATGGGGGCTCACCTGCTGCCCCCCAGCATGGGGGTATCCTTCTGTCCCAGGCTGCCTCACCCAAAGGAGCTGCCTTCGGGTTCAGCAGGGCTCAGTTGGCAACATCCAGGCTCTTATTTGCTGTTTAATGAGTCCCAGCTAATGAATCCCAATGCATGAAAGCTTTTCATTAACCCTTTGGCTTGCTGTCAGCATTGGCCACTGGTTTGCAGAGGCTGGGAATCACAAGAGTCGTTCCGGGGGTGACTGCAGATCCCCACCTACGAGCCTGTGTCCCACCTTGTGCCCTGCCACCCTCTCCCTGCCCAGTCTCAGTGGCTGCAGAGGGGACACCAGCACCCTGTGGATGTGAAACAAAGCAGCTGGTCTCATGCTCCCTCAGCCTCCCTTGTCAGGGGCAGCTAACAGAGATTTGCCTTCATCTCCGGTGGCAGGGCCATTGCTCAGCGGTGATGGATCCCTCTTTGCACCTGCTCACAGCTGCATTGTACTTAGGCTTAATGAGCGAGCAACCTCCTAGCATGCTGACGATGCAGCCCTCTTCCACATGGTCCTGGTCCAAACTGCTGCCTGCTGTCACCTCGGGAAGCCTCCTGCTTGAAACCAAGAGCTCTGGATCACATCCTGTGGCAAAGGACACCTCGTGTACACATGGAGGGGAAAGACGGATCTTGCAGCGAGACCCCGACCTGCGTTCAGCTCCCAAACTGGATGATGGGCTCAAATCTCTGTGCCAGAAGCTGCCTCTGTGCAAGGAAGGGTCCAAGAGCAGCTGAGTCCGGACCAAGGCTCCAGTTGCTGCATGAGGTCCCCAGCTGCAGGTGCAGGAGCAGGAGAGTAGGAGCAGGAGAGAGAGCTACCAAGGCTTTCCTGATGCTCAAGTTTTTTGGAGACAAGCAAACTGTCCAGAGCAATGCCCATGGTGGCACTGTCATGGTGCAGCAGAGCAGTGTCCATCTTCCAAATGCCTCCTCATCCCTCACTGCTCACACCTACCTCGCTTCTTGCCTCTGGCCCAGTTTGGGGTTTGTTTGTACCCTGGGCGGGGGGAAGCCTTTCTGCACCCTGTGCCCCAGATCGCGCTACCTGGTGAAGCAGAATCTCCAGGGAGAGCAGAAGAGGGGTTGTCCACCCCTGCCCAGGTCCTTATCCAGAGTTTTGGATATGGTCTGTGCATGATTGTGGGTGGGGGTGAATTTGAGCATAAAGGCTTGTCTACAAGAAGTACTGCTCCCAAGAAACCCCCCATGCTGGGCACTTCTTATTCCAAAAATAATAGCTTGCTCAAGCTCACCAGACCCTCTTTCACTCTGAAATACAAACGGAGCTTTGGGGAGTATTCTGCCAGACCAAAAATTACCTCCAGCCTTCATTCATGTTCACTTCCAAGTACAGGCAGGACATTAAGGGAAGGGCTAATGGAACAGCACATCTGCGCACAAACACGTACGTGTGTGCCCCTCACACGTGCGGCTCCTCATCTCCGGAAGAAGATCTTCTCGTCAGGAAGTCACGGCCCTGATTACTTTGTCTTCCACGTTTAAGAACATCCCTAACTGCTCCTTGGATAGCTCAATTAGTAAAGTGAATATATTATATAAAGTCTAAAAGATTAAACTATCATAGGCAGCCCATAATTTCATGAAGAAGTCAGGGGAGCATATCCCTCTTATTAACTCTATAACAAATGTGATGAAAATGTTCAAATAGAATGTTAATGCAATGTTACGTGTAATTTTCCCAGGCGATTTTCTGCTGAAATATTTCTTTATTAATAGTAATTGAGGGTATAAATTATGAATGAGGCGATTTTCTCCTTTCACTGGGAAAGACGTACTAATGGCAATAATTCTTTATAATAATTTTTTGGGGGGAGAATGGGGAGGGAGCTGGGGTGAGGGGTTTAAAGAAAAAAAATCTTTAAAGGGATTGCAAAATATATAGACTAGCAGTGCATGTTTTATTGCAGGGCGCTGTATTTTATATCCATGTGCTGGGCATCAGTCCTGTGCAGGTCCGTACTGTGTGTGCACCGCGAGGTTCAGGCCTCTGGCGAAGGCAATTTCCTTGTACCTTCTCTATTCTGCATGTGTGTAAACTCTTGTGTCAGGTGAGGGGAGTATGACAGTACCGATGCTGTGGGTCTGCAAATGCTGGATTCCTCTTATTTCATTCTCTAAGGGGAAGAGGGGCTGTAACCACACTATGAGCTACAGGCACTTCTGGTTAGTAGATGGGTACTCAAGGATGACCAGGTTAGTGGTACAGGCTCTTGCCAGTTTAATGCAAACTCTTTCCATGTCCCCACCCCAACCCAAGGCACTTCCTTACGCTTGGGTTGGGGTTTTTTGGGGGTTTGTTTTACCAGCAATGCACCCTGCTGATCCTGACCCTAAGCACCTCCAGCCAGAGAAATGCATGGCAGAGAGCGAGGCTTGGTTTGGTCCTACAGCTGCTGAACCTCGCACAGCCTCGAAGCAAGGGGGAGCAGGACTGGGGGCTATGCTGGCTCCCAAATGCCACCCCTTTGTGGGACACAGTGCAGGGACATGCACACGGCCAGCCCAGGGCCACGCGCTCGCACACCACGGACGGGCAGCACCGAGCAGCACAGCTGCTCGCAGGGAAACAAAAAGTCCTTTTTGTGATGCCAGAATGAAAGGGGCATTTTACAAGGATTTCAGAGCTTGCTTTCCTTCAGGTTTGTATGTTTTTTTTGACAGACCAAATGACTTCAAAATTTTTCCACTCAATTAAAAAAAATGCTGGTTTGAGTGCAATTCTCAGCCCCTTCTTCTTGCACGCATCTGTCTCCTCAAAGAAAGATAAAGGGGAAAGACAAGAAGGTAGCCCTTAAATTTTCATTACACTTCAATCAGCTGAAAAAAACCTCTGAATGGTTTAAAACTTTTATACAAAAGAATCCACTTCCCCCCTATTTTATTTAAAACTGTTCCTAGGAAGGAAACTTTTTGAACAAGCTCTAGTCTACAGCAAGCGTAGGAAGAAAAACCTCCTGACCCCAGGCCTTTGCCGTACAAAGTAAAAAGCATCCTGATAGCTGCTTAAACAAGCTAAAAAGCACCTCTGGTAATGGCTTGCACTGAGAGCAGGTGGCACACATGGGTACCAAGCAAGGGGCAGAGGTCTCGAGCACCCATACACAGGTGCAGGTGTGTCCCACATGGGTGCAGGTATGTTGCACTGAGATCTGGGAAGTAGGTGGCTTTGGTCTTCCCCAGGGGCAGCTCTTACATGCCCCATTTCCACTGGAGGATTCTCCCCTACTTGGGCTCTCTCTCAGCTCTCCGCTGGCTGGAAGAGGAGGCAGAGCTGGTCCTTTTGCCGTCAGCCAGGATGTGCTGCCCTGTCTCTCTCCTTCTCTGGAGGCGCTGACCCTCAGGCCCTGCCCGTGGCTTACCCCACACCGGCAGGCTGCGCGAGAGGCTGCAGAAAAGCTGACAAAATCAGCGTGATCCGTCACCGACCCTCCTCAAAATTAGGTTAATAATTTATGATGTTAAATGGGACAGTTAATAGCTGGGCCAGATGATTCCTCAGCTAATCTACAGCACGGGCTGAGCTGCAATGAGTCCTCTGAGAGTTCATTACACTCCCCAGCCCTTGGCGCTAGTGCTTTTGGCTCTGCCGATACCTACAGGAGGCTGTGGCTGGTGCCACTGGCAACGCGCCGAAGACTTGCCCCTCATCAATTAAGAGAAATAAGGAAATCGACAGGAAAATTAATTTCCAAAGAGACAATGCCTCTGACACCTGCACTGCCCTCGGAAAGCCAGGGGGTTATCTCGGAAGCCGCCTGCCTGGGGAGGAGGTTGCGTCTGCCTTCTTGCTGAGCAAGGTCAGGCTGCTTTCCTTGGGGCTGGGAGAGCAGGGAGGGGTGTAGGTGACTGAACAGAAGATGCTTTTGCTCCTGGGTCAGCCCCAAGCAGGCTCCTTATGGGGGGGTGTGTGCTCAGCCACATTTGGGATGAGATGTAACACCCACGCCTGCTGCTTAAAGCTCCCCCAGCATCCCCTCCCCAGCACGGGGCAGCTCACCAGCAGCAAGGATTTACACCCTGATCATGCACATTCCCATAGAAACCTCGGAGGCAAAGGGTCGGGATGAAAAGGTCCAGCAGGTCTTTTCCATCAAGGAGACAGAACAGGGTCAGCTGCCTCAGGGACGAGGCACTGCCAGAGTGCTCCCCAGGGCCAGCCCTCATCCCAGAGGATGGCAGCGGGTGGATCTTCAGCCACTTGCCTGTCTATCTCTCGAACCTCCCCGATTCTCATCCCATCCTTTCACCCACAGTTCAGGTCAAGCCCAGCTGCAGAAACTAGGTGTTGGGCATAATAACGTCCCCTCACCAAGACCGCAGCCCCTCTCTGTGCCCTGAGCCCTCCCGTCTCCCCAGCCCTTTCTTGTTCCTCCTGGGCCCCGGCAGCCTCCCCAGGGCGCAGGGCTGGCATGCAGCCACAGTGGGGAAATGCAAGGAATTACCAAAAGTGCATCTCGTCTGTGTGATAGAGGCTTTCCATCCCTATCCAGTGTAAGCAAACCGACTGAGGTTCATGGCACCTGGAGGCAACAAAGACCCTCTGGTACTGATGGCACGCGAGTCCCACTTTGCCCATCCTGCCTTGCTTCTCTCTGCAAAGGCCTGATCCTACAAGGCAGATCTGAAATCCTTCGCTTTGTGCCAGGGGCTCTGTGCTGAGAAGTGCTCAGCCTTGCAGGACTGACCCTCAGGGCAGGATTTCTGCAGAAAGCTTGCTGGCTCTGGGACTACGCTCCAGTGAAACAGAAAGTAGGCAGGGACCCACCTCACTGAGCCCAACTGCACGTAGAGGCAGAAATCGGCTCCTTTGCTCCAGCATCTCACTGGGGGATGCTGCAAAGCAGTGCCAGCCTTAGGCAAACCTGGAAGAGGGTGCCACATACAGTCACCCTCCTCTCTAGAAGAGCTAGTGACGGGTACCCTGAAGGCTGCTCTTGACAGCCTTACTCTATTTCACAAATGGAAAAACTAAGGCAGACGAAGTCTGTGACCACCCCAATATCCACAGCAGTATGAGGTGAAGGGAGTAATTTCTCTATCAGCCTAAGGTTCCCTGTCCCGGGGTGTCCATGCCCTGCCCTTAGCAGGAGCCTGAGACAGACCCAACGGACCAAAAAGTGACCGGCTGGGCAACCAACTGCAGGCTGCTGCGGCCAGATGTGCACTGATGACTCGTGCAGATGTTGGCCCCGCAGCGCGTCTGGGCAGTAATTCCCCTTCTCCCTTCCACATTCCTGCTCTGCCAAATTCAAACCATGCGCAGTGTGGGGGGATTACCTGCAATTACAGCTTTCACACGTCGGGGCCGGTTTCACACGGCTGAGGAAGGCGGGGAGAGCGGCGAGAGGTAAGGGCATCCATATGGTGGGTTTCTGCGGCCATTCCCCCTGCCTGCGTTAGAGGCAGCTGGTGCTGTCTCGCCCCTCCAGCCCTCTTCCCTCCTCTGAAGCCCCCTCCCAGGTGGGAAGACCAGGAGGGACCTGTGGGGGCAGAGAGGAGTCCCAGCCCTCGGCCGGCGGCAGGGCCAGTTTTCCTGCCAGCTTCTGCCCAAGTGCCTATGGGAGAGATGACAATTAGGGGGACAACAAATGAGGTTGCCGGCCCCTGGGGGGGGACATGTGCAGTAACTTGAGGCTGAAGCGGAAATAGCTCTGGTCGACCCACTTAGAAAATCATCATTACTGTAGAATTTATGGCTGACATGAGCTTGTCTGATAGATATGACTATTTAAAGGCAGCCAAAGACTCCATTTATAACAATGTGAGGGAAGGGGGGGTGGAGGGAGCTGGGGCAGGTTTGAAGATCAAAGGGGGACCTGGGAAAGGAGAGGGGACCGCATCAGCCCCAGTGGCAGGGGCGAAGGGACGGTGGCTTCAGCTAGGGAAAGGGCTGGTGTGGCAGGGCGAGGGCGGCTGTGCCCTACGGGAGGGGAGCAGCCCTGTGCCGTGGATCTGCCATCCCCTGACCCTGGGACTGCAGCATCCTCCGTGTCCCCCGCAGCTGCTCCTGCCCTTGGGGCTGACAAAGTGCTACTGCCTGGGTGCAGGCTGTCCTGGGCCCTTGGCACACAAGTGAGCCCTTCTGGATTAGGCACCATCCAGGCAGCAGTGGGCACGGACACTGTCACCCACTCAGGATGTGCTGCAGTATTTGCCGGAAGCATGCTTTTAATTAGATGTGAAAGAGAAAGCAATTGCTGAGGCTGGGAAAGAAAAAAAGCGGCGGCAGGTTTGGAGGACAACAAGCAAACACCTGTGAGGTTCAGATTTTCATTTTTCCCTAACTTGAAGGACAGAAAATGACTCCTGGGAATGATGGGCCATTGCTGTACCCAGCCCCTTAGTCACCGTCTTTGCCTGCGCATCCCTCTGGGCTTTACAAAGAGGATAGTGCCATCACTCAGCACCTTATTAGGGGAGCACCTCCTCCCAACAGCAAAGCCAGGAAAAAGACCCACTTGCCAACTCCTTGGGCCAGACCGTGTCTTCTGGCGAACCTTCATCTCTGATCAAACAGAAATGCTGCAAGTGTGCTGGAGGCTGGACCCCGGGGATGCCCAGCCTGGCTGGAGACACACCACATGTTCCAGTATGTCCCTGCACCGTGGTTCCCTACAGATGTGCGAGGGAATACTGCACCCAACGGTGAGCAAGCTGGAAATGAGCACGGAGGTATAGATGGGCTCTCCACCAAGGCGCTCCCGGAGGGCTGATGGACGCAGAGCAGCAGGCTGCAGGGCAGCACTTCATGCCATCCAGAGCAGGGAGCAGTCCCCGGAGGGCACCCTGCCTGGGGACACCATGGAGCCAGTCACTGGCGTCCCTGTCCCGGGCTCTCCTCCCCAATCCGACTGCTCCCTGTCCTTTGGGGATGGCGGCGGCTCCTCACCTGATTGAATTTCCAGGCCATCACTCGCTCTCCCTGCAGCTGCGAGGCACGATCGCCCTCCCGGCAACCCCACGCTCACCCCGCGGAAGGAGGGGCTAATTCAGTTAGCCCAGTGGCATTAGCTGCCGTGAAGAATAACCCGCCAACAAGGGCCTGCGAGCCTGACACAATATTAAAGACCCCACTGCCCTCACTTGGGGCAGATTAAGCTGGGCTCATTGCTTTAATGCTGCACTCCTCGGCCGGGCTCCCTCCAAGGCTCTGCACCTTAACTGTATTACCCCAGCACCGATGTGCTTGACCTGCTGATATTGCTCCCACTGATAATTCACCTCCCAAGAAACTTTGCCTTTTTGACCTCCTGCCGGAGCAGGCTCTAACCCCACGGAGCAGGGCTACCCCTGCATCCCACTGCCCACGGGGCTGCCAGCCATTGCCCTCTGCTCCCCGCTCACCTTCCCTCAGCACCGTCCCCTGCATCCCATCCTTCCAGGGGCCTCAAGGTGCCTTCTTCTGCCAAGTTTGGGCAATCCGCCTCTGCGAACAGGTCACTTTTTGGTGATCCCGGGATCCCAGTCATTGTCCATGACTGCGTTGACATGCACAGTGAACGTATGGCCATGGGATGGGAGTGTGTACGTGAGCAGAGGATGGAGACTGTTATTTACAGTGCCAAGGATGTACGGGAACATCCCGGCTCACTAACTTCATCTGGGGCACCAAGGCTCTCCCAGAATAACATCTCAGTAGCAACATGTAGTGATGCACAGAGGGAGCATTGGGTCCCTCCTGCTCCCAGGGATACAGATGTCTCATCTGACCCAGGGAAGCAATCAGGAAAAACACCCAAATACCAGTCCAGGGTAAGCCTGGGCTCCAAGAGAAACTCAGCAGAGCGGCGTGGGAGCAAGGAACAGAGTCATCACCCCTCTGCTGCCAACAAGCACAGGCAGTGCCAAAATCATCTTGGTCTGGCAGCAGCCACTACCTCCTTTCACCCACATGCTGTCAGCAGCTGTCCTGCACTCTACCCCTGCTTCACCCTGCGGCCTGAGAGCGATATGGGGACCAGTCCTCGAGACGCTGTCTTCTAGGGCTGCTGACTCACACAGCCTTGCTCTTCATAGAAAACAGCAACACTGCAGAATCACTTTCCTGCTTGGTCAAAACCAGAGGGCCGGTGTATCCTACAAGACTCCAGAATGAAATTTTCAAACATGGATGTCACCTTTTCTCAGCAAAAAGTAACAGTCTGATTTAGCCAACCTATTCACTCCTGCTCTCCTCACCAGAAAATCAAAATAATCTATACTGATCTTTTCCTCTAACTTTTATTGTTGGCCATACTAGATATTTTCACTGAAAGGAGTTTGAGCATCCCTGCTGCCCACGCTGCCAGGTTGCTGCAGGCTGACAGCTCCATCTTGCCTCCTCGGAAAGGAGCAGGTTTGTAACAGTGAATTATAATTCCAGCTCTAGACCTAGAACAAGGCATCTGCTCCCTGCACCTGCTCCCCTGCCTTTGCATGGGTGATATTTATACTTGCCTGGCACAGTTAGCGCTTGGGTAGCATATATGAGGTTGGAAAACTAGTTATGTATGTTTACATCACTAATGCATATTAGTTATAATGTGTATTAGTTATGTAAAAGTAGCTCTTCCTGCAAAGATTGTGCTGCCTATAAAGAGGCTGCATTTTGCTCTTCTAGGGACCAGGCACTCTTCACAACGAACAAGCCCTCATTTTGGACACATGTTGCTTCCTTATTTTCTGATTTCACTATTCAAAGGTGTGTTTCCTTTTTTTTAAGAAACAAAACTAGAAAAAGGAACGAACCTAAACTTCCGCCCAAAACTCAGACCACAAGCCTTGGGGTTTTTCTTAATATTAAAAGATTTGGTGAAGCTGTGTTTGATCCAGCACTCCTGGCACAGGAAGCAGGGCACCCACACGAAAAGGGTGTTGCAAAGCAGCTGTGAAGCTGTGTGGTTTGGTGGCCGTCGGGACAGAGGGGCTCTATTTTGGGCTTTGCCATCAACCCACAGTGTGACCCTGGGGAAGGGACCGCACCTCTCCCTGTCCCTGACCCCCTCTGCCCTCCTCTGGGTACCCGGGGGCATCAGTAGGTGTGGGAGTTTGCTGCTGCCTCTTACCTGGGGCAGAAGGAGCTCTCACCTTCACACCATGAAACACCACCTGGCAAAACCCTGTGCAGTCTCACATACTGAATTTGCTGGATCAGTGCTCCAGAAACTGTGCTTGTTCCCAGTGGTCAGCCCAGCGCCTGGCTGGCCCTGGGACCTGCCCCAGCCTGATGTAACACCCATGCTGAGCCAAACCAGAGGCAGAAAGTTTTCAAGTATCACTGCTCACAAATTAAGCCTACAGACAGGAGCAGAGCTGGGACGTGTAACTACACAGGAAACGCAAAGGCTTATTCCTTCTACCATACTCCTGGAAAGGATCCCTTTGGCTGCTCGCAGATATATTGCTGACCAGGGACTCAATCCTGTTCCCCCTTATGCCGGGCGTGACGCGGCTGAGGGCCGGGGAGATCTGCACCGCTGGAAGCAAGAGCAGACCCTGCCCTTGGTGTGCAGCCAAATGGGTCAGAAACAGGGAAGGGTGTATGGCTTTTACGAGCCTTTCTTAATAAAGGTAGACAGTGTCAGGGTAGAGCCAGGCCCCAGATTCAGGGTTGGGCAAAGCAATAGGAACCATTCCCCGTTTTGCAGTTAGCACACTTGGGAGGCGAACGGAAAATGGTCGATGTGAACACTTTTTCCTAACGGAGTTTATTTGTCTAAGTGCAACGCCTTAACACTGAGGCAGCTGCTCTGCTGCGGGACCTGAGCTAACCTAACACCACTGTGCCCATCTCCAGCTCCAGCTGGTGCCGTGCTCCTCTGCAGATGGGCAGCGCCTGCGGGCACCGGCAGCCCACGGCATCCCCTCTGCTTTTCCATCCGCTGGTCCAGAAAGCGACATCTGCGCAAAGGGGAGCCACCCATCCCATCGTGGGGACAGGGACCACATACAGCACCACCAGGCAGGTGACATGGGACACTGGGCCTTCTGCTTCTCACCCTTCTGACATGACCCCTCCTGTTAGGGGGAGATTTAAGGTGCTCTTATATTTCCCTGCTGTAAATGGCCTCATAAAAGTGACAGAAAGATGTTCATATGGATGCTTGTTAAAATTTTATTACTAATCACCACCAAAGTTAGCTGCTATATTTAACCCAGGCTGGGGGAAAGAGGGGAGGGGGCACTGCCTGAGCAGGATGGAGAAATCAACATCAGAAAGCGAAGGGAGGACAGGGTGATGAGTGGCCCTGATGCAGCTCATGGACACAGGTGGGGGCCTGCTAGAGGAATGGCAAATAAAAACCCCAGAGCCTTCAGCCTCCGCTTGTCAGCAGCAGCCGCAACCCTTTTACAAGCCCTAACCTAAGAGCAGGGCGGGTTTGTGGTGGAGCATGAGGCTAGGGATCAAAGAGACCTCAGCTGAACTCCCACCTCAGTCGCAGCCTCCCCAGGCAGCCCTGGGCTCTTCCCTGCGTGGAAGCTCCTCCTGTGCAAAGCGGATGAGGACGGAGATTTAACGAGACAGCTAGCTCTCCAGGCTGGGGAAGTCTCTCAGCAGCGTGCGAGTGCCTGGCAGTCCTAGGATGAGCAAGGTCCCTCCACTGGGGCTGCAAGGACACACAGTTAAGCTTCCTTTCCTGCTTAAGTCAGATCTTGCCTTTGCATGTAAAAGAAGTTCTTAGAGGAGAGAGAAGAAACCCCAAGGATGCCAACTGTCTTGGCAAAGTGGAAAGTTCAGCAGTTGCAAAGGTATCACAGGGCACTTCCAGACTTGTCCTTGCTGAAGCATCAGTGGGACAGGACCAGTGAGGAGTTCTGCTCTCCCCAGGGTGACAGACGAGGAAGGAGGGAGGATGGTGAAAAACACGGAGCATGTACAAGGCATGGGCTCAGCTATCCCTACTGGACCCACATGTTGTGGTCACCTCCCCAAACAGAAACACAAGCAAAGGATGGTCCAGATGGCCACGAGGGCAGGCCCGGAAGGACCAAGGAGATGGTCACCTGTCCTGGTGTGTTAGTGCCATACACAAGGTTATGCCCCACTGTGTGTGGCTGCGGACTGGGGCAGCTGGGGCAGGGACTGCTCTCCCACCTTGGGGTGCTGCACCGAACAGGAGGGGACCTGCTCTGATCAGATGCTAACAAAGCATCCTTCTGCAGTGAGATAATGAAAAAGCCATGATGAGTTTTCTGCTCTGCTGTCTGTCCAGTGCTGGGAGCGGAAGGAAAATATTTGATTGATGCAGAGAGGAAGGGAACAGAGGGAGCAAAGTCTCATAGTGAAAATAAACAGCTTTGAGTGTCTCCTGAATTTGATAATGGCATCCAGGTGACTACAGGTTTCCGGAGCATGAAAGACAAACTATTGCTTGAAAGACCTCAGCTGCTACTACACCTGCCTGACTGTACCGCAGAGGGAAACAGGAGAGGGAGACATGCTCATCTTTGAGGATGCTCTCAGAAACCTCCCTGGTGCACCCCATCTGCACCTCCTTCCAGCTTTAATGGCATTCCCAGGTGTTTTTGGCAGGTCCCAACATCTCCATCTGCCCTCACACTTGCTGCACTGAAGCATTCCCGAGACCACGGCCCCTTTGGCTCCCCATCACCACTTCCCAGATACTCCGTTCCTGGCACTCTACAGGAGCTGCCGTCTGTCTGTCAGTCCTAACATCCATCTTCAGGGCCTCTGTATAAATCTCCTAGAGGCCTCTTTGCTCCCTATATATCTATCTAATTAATGTTAGTATAAGTAAAGCACAGCCTTTTCCCCTTAATAAGCAGAGTGCTGACTTTATTACAGGTCTTTTTTTTTTTTCTCTTCTTGCTTCAGTGCTTTAAATCATGTTCAGGAAAGTGCTTACGAAGGGAAAGCCTGCGTGCCGCATCTCACTGTGCCTTCGCCCCAGCACAGCTGGGAGGGCTGGGGGGGCCGGGGGGCAGAGGGCAGTGGGAGGAAATTGGACAGGATGTGTTCAGAGCGGTGCCAAGAGCTCTGCGCTGCCAGGTTAGCCGGGGTCAGGGAAGAAGTCAAAGGCCATCGATGTGTTGTCTGGCTGAAGGCAGAGTCCAAGCAAAACAAGGTGTTAAATGTCTGCTAATTAGAAGTGTCAAAACAGGACTGGAAAGGAAGGCATGGCTGGGGAGGGCCTGGAAATGTGATAAGCGGGGCTTGGTGGAGAGAGGCATGAAATCCTGGGGCTCCAGACCGCACTGCAGGTGAGAGCGGAAAGACCCCTGCAGCGGCATTTGAGCTTCTCTGACGTTTTTTTGTCCAGAAATCCTGAATGTGAGATGTAAAGGAGATGGGCTCAGAGGACAAGATCTGTCCCGCATTCCTACAAATTCTTAGAATTGCAAGAAGCAGAGAAGATTTTATAAATGTTTTATGTCTCCCTCTTTTAGACACATGTTCCCCCCTGCCCTCCAGTTTTGCTTTCTGTCCCCCTGGAAGTGTTTGTTCTCCCTTCCTGCATCTCCTGCACTGGCCTCAGACTGCCACAAACTGGGTGCACCCAGCTCTGCCTGCTTGCGAGCGCCTGGGGATGCTGCATGTGATGGTGCAGAAGAGAAGCCCATAGCTCCTAGTGTCCTGAGACTGCACAGCAAATAACTGGTGGAGAAGTGATGGAGGAAGACCTGGCCTGCAGGCTGGGCTTGGCTCAGCTCTGCAGTGACTCTTCAGGCCTTTGCCAGTTCCTTCTACTTGTGCATCACATGGGTCCAATGTCTGATGCTAACCCACCCGCATGGCGTGCCACAGCACCCCACTGCAAAGAGCGGTGGCAACACAGCTGGAGGGGATGCTGTGCATATGCGGCTCACGCTCCCAGTGCCTGACCATACCTCATGCACATGAGAGCATGTGCCATCGGATCTCCCGCAGCCAAAGAAACACGCCCGGCCCCCAGCAAGCCAGGCATGGGGAAGTGGTGCCTCACCTCTTCCTAATGCTACGCCAAACCACAACTTGGTCATCCCCTGATCCAGCGCCGGAGTCAGAGGGCTGCCCTGAAAGGGTTAATGCTCCCCCTGCTCTGGGTGCTGGGGTGAAAGGGTTACCTGTGTTGTGCTCGGATTCTTTGGCTGTAATGTGATTTCTTGGCTCTCGCATATATATTTATGCAGTTTTGTCCACACTCCCATCCACTCCCCCCACGCGGTGGCTATTGATCAGGCTAATGGAAGGGATCCGATTGCACATGCTCTGACGTGCTCCCACACAGCCTTGCCAATTCTGGCCCAGCCAATCAATGCTGTGGTGCCCCCGAAAATTCCTCATAATCTGATTTGAAGATGTGTTATCACTTAATAAAATCCACACTTGCCCTTCCTCTTCCTTCCCCCCCACTGAAACGCATTTGCACTCCGGCTTCCAGGCCAGCTCCTGCCATGTCCCTGCATCCTGCCAGCCTCTGGGAGAAGGACCACGGAGCGGCCAGGGGCTAAAAATTCCATAAGTGAGTAAGGGAGGGATGGAGAAGATATCTGGCCTCTTCTGGGTAATCAGCACTGCCCAGTGGTGCTAGGAGACATGCATGGTGACATGGGCTAGTGTGTGAGGGATGCCTGCTCCCTTTTCCCTTTCACAGTGCAGTGTCTGTAAGCATGGCAGTGAAAAAAGGGGATGAAAAATGTTCCTCTTGAAAACATGGTGAAAAATGCTATTGGTTTTCTGTAGCCTGTCAATACATATTCCCACGGTCTTTGAAAAACAATTCACAACAGCATATGAAAACACCAAGGGTATTTGTTGTGTGAACAGGTATCTGTTTTCTGATCAGCCCATGCAGCAGTGACAAGAGGAAGGTCGTAGCTAGTTGGGGCAAGATGCCAGCGGGGTCTAAATGAGATACACCCTGTCACCGTCTCTTCTCCAGGGAGGTTTGTTTCTCCAACAAGAGCAAAGTCAGAGGTTCCTGCTCTCTAAGCAGAATAATTCTTTGTCCCTTCCTGGCCCTCTGCTCCAACAGAAGATCTTGGTGCTTCGCACACCTCCGCTACCTCAACAGCACACCGCTGTTTCATGTGAGGGAACATGGAGACACACGGGGCTCAAGGCTCCTGAGCAGGCAGGCCAGTCACAAACAGGAAGCTGGCCAGGAACAAGCCCATCTCCTCCTGTCCCTGTCAAATACGAGGAGGACGATGGTGTGGGATGCACACCCCGGAGGCAGCATGCCACCCCTCGAGCCCCGGCCCTAAAGGGGCTCCTCCCACGGCAGAGCAAGAAGCCGTGCACACAGGGAGCCACGGGGGACACAGGGACAGGCGTGTGCCAGCAGCAGGCTGAACCTGAGCCCTGCTGATCAATGATGTGCCTCAGAGCCCCGCGCGTGCGGGGCTGCTCCCTGGGGCCCGAAACCCAACGCCAAGGTTCAATAATTCAGGGAGAGAGCTATCAATGGCTTCTCAGCTCTTCAGAGAGGAGAGCAAATTGAAAGGCTTGTCAGGAGTCAAAACAGAGCAGGGCAAAGCTGGGCTGAATGTCAGAGAGATTAAACAGGCAGAAAGCCACAGGGATGGGGACGAGGGCTATGGCTTTTTACGGTTCACTTCAGCAACCGTAAGAGGAGCCGGATTACGGCAGAGCAGGGTACCTTCAGAGCAGGATGGGTGATGAGTGCTCCAGAAAAGCTCTCCGACAGACAGACAGGATTTCGGCAGCTCTGGTTGCTTAGGCTAAGAAGCAGCCTGGTGGCATGAGGCTCCTTTGAGCTTAGGTAAGAGGTCCCCAAGCACCTCTGCGGTGTGACCCTCCTGCTGCCAGGCTGGTGTGGTCAGGGGCCAGGGCAGAGGGGGCCCATGCCAGGACTGTGTGTCCCATTTCACACAGAGCCTTGTGTGGGGAGGAGGGGACCAGCCCCACGGTGGTCTCCAGTACAAAATAACTCTTCCAGTCCCAGGTGGGACACTGCACCAACAGTGGATGATAGATAAGGGTGATATTTCAATAGACACAGGTATGATAATGAAGAGCTATCCTTCTTTTGCAAAGATCACTTGTAGAATTAAATATTTATAAATGATATTTAGACTCCCAGTCCTGTAAAATGCCTTTTTTACACAGATAATATATGTTGACTTGTTGGAGAACCAAACCAGTTTGATATGATTAAATACAGAGCTGAGTGACATGATTTATGCCCTTTCTTCACCACTTGCCAGCCTGTAGCACATGCAAGACTCTCTCAACACATTTTTACAGACTTTCACTTAAAATAAAATAAAATAAATAAATCCACAAGCATCCCAGCTGCAAAATACATTGAAATCCTCCCAACACCCCAAACGCCTCTATCAACTTTGCAGTGTCTGGCTTGTAAGACATAGTATTTCGCACCACACCAGGCAGCTTTTTTATGGACAGGGTTTAATTTGTGCTTTACATGCGACTTATATCCAGCTCTGGCGCCTGACCCCGCAGGCGCTCGTGTGGGGAATGAGGGGCTGAACTGGCAGAGACGAAGCTGAGCTGGGGTAAGGTCCCAAACCCCTCTCTCTCACTTCTCGCAGTGCTTTGGTACCATGGTCAAGCACATTGTGCTTGAACGATCATTTGGTTTAAGAGGGATGTGACCATGGGTGTGTTGCCTTCCCCAGAGCCTATGGATGCAGACAAACATTGCTGCACTGGTTTCACATCTTGAAAGTACCCTCCATAGCCCCAGAGGCTAAAAAACAGAGGCAGAAAGAGGCAGAAGAAAGAGGAAGAAATTGCCAAGCTGGTGAGGACACCTGTCCTGCGCAGCTCCCCCAGACCTCAGCATGATCACAGCGTGGAGCCTTCATTTTGCAGCTTCACATGTACAAGGAAGAAAAAAACTGTCCATCTTACAGAAAAAAAGTGAGACGTCCAGCTCAAGGTTTCAGAAGATAATGGAGGAGCTAGAAGGGGACCTGAATGGGGCTGACTGCAGCACTGGACCTGCGGCTCCTGCACCTGCACGGGGCAACGCTGCCTCAGGAGAGGTGAGGCAGAGGCCAGGGAAAATGGGGAGATGATGCCGGGCCAGCCTTCACTCATAAAAGGGATGAAGCTGAACTCTGCCCCACAATGTCTAGAGGCCAGTGGGGCTGTCAAGTCCACCTCAAGGATGGTTGCAAACCAGGAGCACCTCATGGTGAGTTTAGGCATGTGGAGAAGCCTCAAGGGGCTGTCACCAGCACCACCTCCTACAATGGATCCAGCTTCATCTTACAACTAGCCGGACATTTTCTTTCTCCTTATTCCCTCCTGAGAGACTGTTTCAGAGACTCCCTGCTTGCAGAGCCAGGAAACTCCTTCTCAGCCTCACCTTAGGTATAATCACGGCCTGTTTACACCACAAAGCTCTTGCACCAGCGTTTGCCCCTGCCCTAACAGCAGCAGGGCTGGTGCAAGGGTCCTGAGAGCCGTCTCCACCCCGAGAAGCAAGGCTGGTTTCTAGCCCTCAGAGCACACAGTCGGACTTGTTAAACAGCACAGGCAGCACTATTGGAAGGAGAAGTTTCCATTAATTTGCAGGTGCTGGGGGGAAGGGGGGGAAGGAGAGGCCAGGTGCTTTCTGGACGCTGCCCCCAGCAAGCTCCCCCTGGTCCGTTCCCATTGTTTCGCAGCTGTCCCACACGGCCCCGCCAAAGGGGATAACAGGCTCAGGAACAGGCTGAATGACAGCAGACACCTTATAAAATGCCTCGCAGAGCGGGCCTGGCGCCTTGCTGCAAGCAGCGCACATGCCCGCAGCCCAGCCGGGCTCAGCCCCCACGCGCAGGTAGTGAAGGGGGAGGCTCACATCAAAGGCTCCGGTTTTGCAAGGCTCAGGACGCGGGAGGGCGTGAATTATAGACTTTGATGTCTGAGCAGCGGCAGAGGAATCGGCGTGAAGATCGTTTATAAATCGCTATTTATGGTCTCCACTAAGTGCCAGGCAGGCCCTTAAAGCAAGGGATCAGGTTTAACTGAGGGCCGCTGCAGAGCGCGGCTGCCGGAGGCTGGGCCAGGGCTCAGGCTGGGCTTTGCGTGGGCAGGATGGTTTTTAGATGTTCTCCATCCCAGACAGCCAAGTTCGACCCTGAGATCTTCCCAGTGAATTTCCCCAGGGCTTCCGCCCAGCCCTCCAGGTCAGCATCCAGTTTTGGAGAGCCCCAGCATGGGAAGATGGTGGTGCCTGTGGGGCAGGAGAGCTGTGGCTCCCGGAGAGGCATCCCTCCGCTGCAGGACGGCACGTTTTGGGGCTCACATGGGGCTGATCCTGGTCCCTGCCAAGAGGGAAAGAGGCAAAGGGGGAATCTCAACATCCTGCCTCTGCTCCTAAGGGGTCTTCTGGCTTTGCCTTGCTGCTGACTCTGTTGCCTGATGCAGTTTGTGATAGAAACCAAGCCCAGGTAGGGTTGCTTTTCTTCCCTTGGCTGAATCCATGCCACCAGCCTCTGGCTGCTGTGTTCCTCTTGAAGCAAGGCTTGGGAACACAAACCAGGCAGCTCCACAGTAGAGGAAGGGACAGCACTCAACCATCCTGCCACTCGGGCATGAAGTAATTTCTGTCCATGGCTAGCAGACAGGTCCTAGCAGACAGGTCCTAGCACACACTGCTGAGAGTAGCTGGCTCTCTCTGAGGGAGGGACAAATGCATGCTGCTGCCTACAGCACATCTGGGTGTGCTGATGCGAAGAGATACTCAAAGTTGGAGGTTAAAACCTCTGAATCCTGAGAATGTAAACCATTCAGATTTAAATCCACTGATCTGGAACTGGCCAAGGCTGAGCCAATCAGAGATGGTGGTAATGCCTCTGTGATAACATATTTAAGAAGGGGGAAAAACAACTGCGCTATGACAGCCGGAGAGAGGAGTGAGAATATGTGAAACATCTCTGCAGACACCCAGGTCAGTGAAGAAGGAGGGGGAGGAGGTGCTCCAGGCACCAGAGCAGAGATTCCCCTGCAGCCCATGGTGAAGACCATGGTGAAGCAGGTTGTCCCCCTGCAGCCCATGGAGGTCCACGGTGGAGCAGATATCCACCTGCAGCGCGTGGAGGACCCCACGCTGGAGCAGGTGGATGCCTGAAGGAGGTGGTGTGAGAAGCCTGCTCTAGAGCGGGGTCCTGGCAGGACCTGTAAACCCATGGAGAGAAAGGAGCCCACACTGCAGCAGGTTTGCTGGCAGGACTTGTGACGTCGCGGGGGACCAATGCTGGAGCAGTCTGTTCCTGAAGGACTGCACGCCGTGGAAAGGACCCACGCTGGAGCAGTTTGTGAAGAACTGCAGCCTGTGGGAAGGAATCACATTGGAGAAGTTCATGGAGAACTGTCTCCCGTGGGAGAGACCCCACGCTGCAGCAGGTGAAGAGTGTGAGGAGGAAGGAGCGGCAGAAACAATGTGTGATGAACTGACTGCAACCCCCATTCCCAATCTCCCTGTGCCACTCGGGAGGAGGAGGTAGAGAAAATCAGGAGTGAAGTTGAGCCCAGGAAGAAGGGAGGGGTGGGGGGAAGGTGTTTTTAAGATTTAGTTTTATTTCTCATTATCCTACTCTGATTTGATTGGTAATAAATTAAACTAATTTCCACAAGTCGAGTCTGTTTTGCCCGTGACGGTAATTGCTGAGTGATCTCCCTGTCCTTATCTCGACCCATGAGCCTTTCAGCTGAGGAAGGGGAGTGATAGAGTGGCTTTGGTGGGCACCTGGCATCCAGCCAAGGTCAACCCACCACACATGCACTGTCCTCTCTACCCTTGCACTATCTCTTTGCCCTCAGTGGTGTTTGCAGTTCCCTCCATTGTAGCATCAACTACGAATTCCTCTTCACGGCCTTCACGGCCTCCTCAGCATCACCAATGCAGATGCTGACTTAGGCCAGGCGTAACGCCAGCAACTGCCTTTTTTCCTGAAGGGATGCCATCCAAAGTGTAATCTGTGAGCTGATCTGATTTACAATCCATCAGCCAGTTCTGAAGCTGCTGGCTGCATCGCTCCGGGATGCACAGGGATCCTGGCCCAGGCACTCATTGCTGTTCAAACACCACAAAAGGCAGGTGCTAGCAGAACTGCATTTTCCCTCTATCTTCAATTAAAAGTTCACGTCCAGCAGCTGCACCAAACTTTTCAAATGCAGCTGCTATGTTTTGGAGGTCAAGACAGACCATGCTGGATTTTCCAAAGAGTTCCAAACCCCAAATCCAATTCTGGCCCTGCAAATCAGTAGACATTTTCACACACTGACTATTATATCAGGAGCAGACAGACAGACTTTCCCATTGTCCTCTCCTTGCCTTACAGCCTTTGGTGGTAGTGGCACTCAGCAGGCCTGGTTCTGCCCTTGCACATGCATATGTAAACTGTAGATAAGCACATATTTTTCCTTGCCCCAGCCACTCTCCAGGACTTATCTCAAGCAGGACGGGGAACCCTCCATCCCAGCCCAAATTGATCCCTCCTCAGACACAGTCATTTTTATGTCCAGAAATATTTATATACTTTGCACAACCGTTGTTTGCAGAATCTCTCTTGGTGGCTTCCACACTTCGCGGCAGCCCCTGTTTGAAGTTGGACCAGATGGGAGCCTGGACCAAGGATAAATAAACCAATCAAATCTGAGAAAACAAGCCCCCATCCCTCCTGCCTCCTCCTCGGACCAGTGTGAAGATCCAGCCTGGGCGAGGGGGGCAGGCTGTGCTCTGATGCTCGGACTGCTGCCTCCGTCCACCCTTGAAGTCCCTTCCTCCAGGCAGAGTTTGGTATGTGCTGTTTGCAGGGGGCTTGTTTTTCTAACATGGTGAACACATGCTCTCTCCCGAGAATCATTTATTTTACATCAGAGATCCTGGGGCTCCTGACCCAGAGTTTTGCAAGATGGTTTTGTACTTTCCCCCATGAGGAAGGAAGACACATTCCTCCAGCTACCACTGCAAGAACGGCAGGTCCCAGATGTGTCCTTCACAGACCAGGCTCTCTCTCATTTCCCTCTCAAGACAGAGGTTAAAAATGACACACTGAGGTCAGAGGATGTGCTGAGGGGCTCCATAAAGGTCTCCCAGGAAAAAAACCCTGTTCCTTTTGCTGATAACAGTCTTCTGCTTGTGGGGCCCCAGTAGATCAGAAGGATAGATCAGATGAGTAAGGAAAGGTGGACCCTGGTTACACAGCAACCAAAGGGGCATCTTCCAAGATTATCCACTATTTTGACTGTACCCCAACATTGCAAGCCTCAAAGGGAGGCACAAAAGAGCCCTGAGGACATCTACCTGCCATCAAGGTCTCTTCTGAGCTGCTGGATAGCCAGTGCAGTAATTATAACAGCCCAAAGTCAGACCCACCTCCAATGCCACCAGCAGACCTGGCTGCTGCTGCAACCTGCAGCAAGTTGCTCTGCCCTCAGCACCGGCCGGGCTGCATCGCGTGTGGCTGGAGTTGCTGCTTTGCAGGACCAAACTCACCTTCCAGCCCCAGGGTGCAGAACAGCCAGTCCTCCTCTTCTCAAGGGCAAGAGTCCCCTGCAAAGCCTCGCTGTGCATGGACTCCAGCACCCACCTTCCTCCCCTGGAAGGCAAAGGATGGCAAGGGAGAGCAATGCATCTTTGCGTAACCCGATCCGTTAACACGCAGCTCCTCTGATGTGGGCAGCTTGTGCTTTACAGCATTAGAGGAGCAACATTTCATGGAAAATTCAATAAATACCCCTGTACAGCCAGACATCTGTAAACAAAGGCTTCCAAATTCAATCAGGCTGTGGGCTCAGAGCAGCATTTATAGGCTACAGCATGGAATATTATATAGGAAAGCTAAAAGTAGGGGGAGGGGGCAGATTCCTGGAAAATGAAAGATCTTGTAGCTCCCTGTTACCCCAATGAAGAATAACTATGTCGGTGCTGTACCACTGTGCCCCTTCTTGAGTGGCTGGGGTAGCCTTGCCATTCCCATGGCATTGCCAGTCTGCTAGCCCCCACATCAATCTGTACTGAGCTCTCACCTTGCACAGGCATCGCAGTAAATGCTATGGCAAGAGTGGCTGCATGCAGAGCAATGCTAATGACTCCAGCAACTGCCAACCGCACCACGTGCTGGAGTGCATCCCTGCTGCCATCCATACCAGGAGGGTGGCTTTCAGGACATAGGTCTGAAGATGGGTCTGAAGCACCAAGCCCTGATCCAAGGGTAACTGCTTTCAAAGCCTGGATGTATTTACAGCCAATGCTCAACTCAGAGTGGGGTTTGGGAGCGGAGGATGGTGTTTTGCTTGTCCTTTGGGGCTTTCTTGGGCCAAGTCATCTCCCAGCAGGTAATGGGGCCACATCTATCTTGTTTCTTGTCCTGTTCTATCACAGCCTCAGTTCACGCTTGTATCAAACCAGCTAAACTGGGCAAAGTAAAATGGGAATGTCCAGTCAAGGCTCTGCTGGGCCCCATGGCCATTTACTGCATTGAGCAGCAGCAGTGCCATGACCCATAGCCATGCATACCAGGTGGCCGCTGACATTGGTACAGAAGATTTGCTCCCAGTGTTGAGCAATACAGAACTTGTGACATAAAGCTAAGTACTGCTGGGCAGGTTTGTGTACACTTGTGCACAGATACACACACACACACACACACACACCAGTACAGCACCCCAGTAGAAACGCCTCTTGCCTCTTTGGCCAAGGTTTTGTACGGACAACCAGCTAACCCCCCTGCAGAGAGGTGTGGATCCTCTCCCTGCAGCACGGTAACTGTAAAGGTCTCCAGCTCATGAAAGCAATGTTGGACAGCATGGGAAATGGGTGCCTGCTAATCTCTGCCACCCTGACTAGGTTTTTTCAAGCCCAGTGCCAAAGGCTTGCACTGGCAGAAGATCAGAGCACTGTCCTCCCCACAGTCACCTGACTGTCCATCCATCATCTGAAGGCAGACACCTGCAGATTATTTTGGTCCAGGCTACACGTAACTATCATTTCAAACAAACCCAAAATGCTTTGTTAGCATCCGATGGCTACAACACCTTGCAGGTTCCAGACTCAGCACCCCAAGTGCTTTGTTAGCATCCGATGGCTACAACACCTTGCAGGTTCTAGACTCAACATCCCAAGCCGTGCTTAGGTCCCATCTGCTGGCTGCTCCAAGCTGCACCCGCATGGTCAGTGGTCTCAATTTCTCCAAGCTGGACTTTGCAGATCCATGCAAAGGGCAAGCCACCAGCTCAGAAAGAACTGCTCAGGTCCTGCTGCACTCCTGCAGCCTTTTGGGCCCCTCGGGGTGGTGACAAGGGCAGAACGACTGTGGTCCCCTGTAGAGGATGGGTATCAAGAAACAACTTTGTGTGGCTGGGGCTGTGTCTGGATGACCGCCTCGAACCCTCTGGCGGCACCCACAGAGGTTATAAGCCCATATTTAGGGCAGGCCAAACCAGGCATTTGTCTCCTCCTTCCCCTCGAGTGCACTTTTCCTTACAGCTCAATCAGGCTTTACGAACACACCGCTACACACAGAGGCCAGTACATATAATAAATAGAGCCTAGCTCTGAGGGCAGCAGCGGTAAACTATTGCCCAGGGGACAGGAAGGTTAGTGGGATTGTGATCTAAAGCCCGAGGCTGGCAGCTCTGTGCTCCTGTGGGAGAGATTTCCACAGCTACCGTGAGGAAAACAATCACCGTTTTGGTTATTACACTTCATTTATTGGTTTGTTCAAAGATCACAGCCAGGTAGGCCCTAAATTCAGGGATGCTCAAAGCAGGGGTCTCCAGCCCCACTCTCTGTGACGGGGCTTGCGGGGCTGCCCTGCAACCCAGGGTGCTCCCCCAGCTCGCGCCCTTCCCTACCCCAGGACAGCTCCATCCTGGCTGCCTCTGTAAGATCCCTCCACCATGACTATGTAAAGCTCAGGAGAGGAGATGACCCCAAGGAACATGCTATGCATCGGGAGAGATGGACAAGCAAGACTTCTCACTGATGTCTACACAATCTGATGTCAACGCAAGAAGAAGCAGCGCATGTGCTCCAAGGGGGCCATCCAGCAGATACACTGTTGGAAGTGTATTCACCTCCCAGGAAGCATCTTTCCTGTTACTTGAGAAAATACGAGAAATTATAGGCTGGAATGGACTCATCCACAGCTGCACCTTGGAGGACAGAGAGCAGGATGTGAAAATTGCTGCTCCTCAACCGAGCATGGGTGCTCAGAGAACCGCTGCAGGACACACATTGTCAAGTTCACCCACCTGCGTCGTTCAACAGGCACTTCGGAGCCCTGGGAAAAGAAGTGTGTCCATGCAATGAAGAGGTCTCTAGACAAAGCCTTTAGCACCCCTTTGCGTGGTGGCAGCACAGGCAGGAGCAATGCAGTGACCAGCTGAGGCTGCTTCGGCTGCACAGAACCCAGAGCAAATCAAAGCAGCTACTGTCCCTCCAAGATGCGGAGGAGAGCATTGGGTCATGGCTGGGATTCAGGAAATGTGGGGCGCTTCCCCCACCACTCCTGAGACAGCTATCCTGGAAATGTTCCTATAAACTCCTATTAATTAGTTGACACTTGGGCTATGCAAACAGGCTGCCCCCTCCCTGCGCCCCCCAGGAGGCAGCACTGGAGCAGGCCAGCGTGGGGGCCAAGTCTTGGGCACATTCTTCCAGTTAATATTTCAGCCTGCAGTTGCCAAGGGATCGGGGCTGGCGTTTCCCCCCTTCCTCCCCCTTCCACCTCCCAAAGCGCCAATGGTGAGCCGATAGCCAGGTTATTGCCTCCCCCTCCCTTTCCAAGCAGATGTATGGGAGCCAGAGGAGGAGATTGATGGGGTTTATAGAGTCTCCCCCCTGACCACCCACCATGGCTCCAGCTCCCTTGGGCCTGTCCACACCACAGTCATGGCGATGGCTCCGCTGGTGTCCACCATACAGAAAAAAAACAGCCCGGCTACATCTGCTGGGTAGCCTGGGTCATGCTTGCTGCTTTAGAGGGCCTTCCTTTGGTCCTAGGCACATCAGCTGAGATGGGAGAAAGAAAGCAGCTCCTCCCTGGCCACATCCGTGCGGTGACGGGAACTCAGTGCAACCTGAATCTCAGTGAGATTGGGTCCCTTAACTGCATGGGGCTTTCACAGGCTGCGCAGAGCAGACTCCAGCTTTCCCAAAGCCTTTAGCAAGTCAATGTACTGCAAAGAGTGACTGTATAGAAAGGGCTGCAGGGCAATTCTGGATGGCACAGTGCTTGCACATGGAGACCCTCCAAAGAACTGCAACAGTCTCTCCTGGGCGCACCAAGGTCCTGGCAGGTCCTGGGAGGCATAAGGGTGGGAATAAAAGCCACGGAGGCAGGCCAGGCTCAAGGTGCCCACATGCCAGGACAGGGACTGTGCAGCAGAGTGCAGGGAGGGGGTGACGGACCCCAGCATGGGACGTACAGTGGGGCAGCTGTTCAGCATGGAGGGAGGCAAGGTTTGGTGGAAAGGCCTAGGAAGAAGCCTTGAAAAAAACCCCAGCTCTCATGAAAGTGCCGGGCCTGGTGTCACTGCCACCAGCTGCATGCTCAGCCAGGGGCACCGCCTGAGCAAAGGCTAGCTTGAAGAACCATCTTGGGGACAAGGCCAGCTGCCATTACATCCCACAATTTCCAAACGAAACCAACCACCCCCTGCCACTCTTGAAAAGGAGAGACAAATCAAGCAAACTAGACCCGTTGGTAACATTTGGGCCATTTCCTGTATGTTTAACACATTTTCTATTAAGCCCACGACAAATGGCGAGGGCTCCAGGCGTAGCCATAAAGGCTCCCTCCCGCAGCAAGCCAAAGGGGCTGCAGGCAGGGAGGGGAAGGTGAGCCGGCTGAATGGGCAGATGGGAGGTGAGCGCGTAATTCACAGCAGATCCACGATTTGATTAATTTCCCTGCTTTTCCTGCTGGAGAATTCCGGGTTTTATTGGCCGTTAAAAGGCACCGTGCTGCCTGATTTCGGAGTGGAGCCACACCAGGGGGGGACATGACATGGGGGCTGGCTGTGGGGACCTGCCAGCACAGGAATCAGGTGCACAGGGTTAAGGAGAGCGCTTCGGTGTTGGGGATTCCCTCCTGGAGGATAATCCCCCCACAACATGTTTTCTAGAGACAGGCTCATCCTGGTCCTGGCTTGGTGGGGAGGGAGGTGGCCGGCCTGGGACAAAGCCCCTCCGTAAGCCTATGGGACCCTCTCCCGGCAGATTCCTCCCTCCTTCCCCTCCTCTCCCCCATCCCTCCCCCTCACACGGAGCTGCTGGGATCAGCCCCGCAGGAAAAAAAACCGTCCAATTTGTCATGTCATGTCCAGCTGTTAACCTCCCGTTGCCGAGCCATAGGGAAGACTTGCTTTCTTCTATTTATTTATTTGCCACTCGGACAATGGAAGGCCCCAGGCCTGCTGAGCTCTTCATAATAACGCCACCAACGATCCCCCTCCCTGTGCGCCTCCCCCCCAGCCAGCAGCACCAGCCAAGGAGCTGCAGGTGTCAGCGGGCATTAACCCATGCGGGGCTCCCATGTGGGGCTCCCAGCTCCCTTGAAAGGCCCAGCCACCGCCGGGGAAGCAGCCTGCAAGGGCCGCAGACAGGGCTGGGAGGTCCCCCAGGCCGGGCTTATGTGGAAAGCCCCGCACAAAGAGAGAGCAGAGGGAAAGGCCAGACGATAACCATCGCTCCGGAAAGCTTATTGTGCCGCTTCAGGGATGCTTGGCCAGGGAAAGAACGTGGCCATCCAGCCACCCAGAGAGTTTTTTGGGGGGGCCCAGGCCTGGCATAGCCACTGTGGCCCTGGTGACACTTAGCAACTGAGTGGAGGGGACGGCAGCTTGGAAGCTGGCGCCTGCCGGCCCGGCCGAGCCCTGCCAGCGCCCAGGCTGGGGGGTGCTCGCTGGCTTTGCCCCCACCAGTGTTATCCTGCTGGGCACGGCTGAGGGCCGTGATTTGGTTGGGTTGGGGCCAGGAAAATTGCTCCAAAGGCCAGGCTGTGTCCTGAAGGCGAAAGGCACCAGCCCCTGCTTCACCTTCCCACGTAGGCCATGGCGAGGATCTCCCTGGGCAAGGCCCAGAGCCGAGGGTGCTGCTTGGGAAGCTGCAGGGCTTTTTCCCCTCCAGGCAGTGGAGCTGAGGGTACAGAGCCCCCCGCCCAGGGACGCTTGCGAAGCCTGGGGGAAGCTCCGCGTCTCCCACTGATCGCCCCCTCGTCGAGGGTGGGAGGCAGAGGGCCTGCCACCTCCGCAGGGACACAAGCCCACGCGCCCGGGGCACCGCGCTCTCTCGGCTTTGCAGGCGGCGTGCTGCCGGGGCTGCAAATACATGGGAGACTGGGTTTCGTGTGCATTTGCTCCTCTGACAATAAAACGCCTCTCGGGTTACTGGGAAGGTAGCGGCGCCGAGCAGACGAGGAGGGAGCACACGCGGGCCTGTAACTCCTTCCTGTCTGCCCGGCTGTCTGTCAGGCCTTCCTCCCCCTGTCAATGTCACTTTATTTGCTGCTGGGGTGGCGATAGGATCACTATTAAAAGCACAAGTAGTAGGCATTAAAATGCATTTCAGTTAGTCCGGGATAATAAAGGCGCGTGAGGGGAAGGGGGGAGGTGAAAAGAAGGAAGTTTTAACTCGCTAATAAAAATCAAATGCAGGCAGTTTGCAGGAGCAAGCGGCTCAGTGCTTCGCCTTTCTCTTGTTAAGGGCCTGCTGCCATAAATAACTTCCCTGAGCGAAAGCAGAGGAGAGCGGGAGAGCGAGGACGCAACAACACAAAATTTTTCATTTTTCTCCATAAATCATTTCAGCGTGTGATAATATTTGTTTTTTCTAATGAGTCTCCTGTGATCCATTCCGGGAGCTAACATCAGGGCCTGTCAGGGCGTGATGTGTGGGGCACTTCAGCGCTTTACAAAAACTGCCGCCTCTACAGATTCCGCCCCCCACCCCTCGCTTATGCTCAGGACGAATGTGGCCAATTTTTTTTTTGCTCTGGGATTTCAGGATCTCTCTCCTTTTGCACAAAGTTCTTCAGCATTAAGCCCTGAGAAGACACCTCCCAGAAAAGCAAACCATCCCTCTGGTTTTCCCTTTCTCTTTGTCCTCCAGAACAGTGAACATCCAGGACAGTCAGCTCTCGGGGTGTGAAAAAGTTGGATGCGAATGGAAACAAACCAAAGCGAATGCTGGCAGCAAACCTGCCAAGGAAGACCGGCAAAAGGCAGATGCCTGGAGATGTTTTAACACCTGATGCCTGCCACACTTGCCCTGCCCCATGGGCAGCCCAGCACAGAGCCTGGCACCAATCCAGGTCTCTCTGCCCCCACCCCAGGACCATTAGCCAACTCCCCTGCACCTTCATGAAGTCCCAGACACCCTCAGAAGCAGTAAGGTGACCACAGGAAGTTGCATTTCCACAGAGCGCATGGGCCTCCCCATACAACATCTTTTGGTCAAAGCCCAAGAGCTTCACAACCAGGACTTTCTAATGGAAAGCCTCTGGTCAAAAACCTGCTTGTTTCTGAGATGGAGCTCAACACGCTTGTAGAAGTGACTGTATGCCACAAGGGCCCAAGAAGAGGGCGTGAGGTTTCATTGAGATTCCTTCCATTCCTTCACCCCTACTGGCTCCTTAGTACTCATTGCTTCAACCCAAAAGGCAACCCCAACTAAGTGAGACAGCAGATCTCAGACCTGGAGAGAAGAGAGCAGGCTGGGTCAGGGGTGGGAATGAGACTGTATGCATTTGCACGGAGGTGATCACATTGGCATCAGCCCTGGTTATGACAACCAGAAATTATGACTAATAGCTCAACAGAGTGCTGGACAACCAACCTGGTGGGTTCAGCTGCTATGGGCAGGAGTACAGCTCCACGGCACCATGTTCAATGTCCCAGCAGAGCACCAATGGACCATGGAGACTGACTTCAGTCTGCGCCTTGGTGCACATCTGAGTCATGCTGGCAGGAGAGACAGAGGATGCCGCCGGTGTCTTACAGTCTAATTTAAATGAAAAGTGCTTGTATTCAGGGAGTTCTGTCCATTATCAGATACATGGTTGGAAGACACAGGCTACCTCAGTGAGAAATAAAGGGAAAAAGAGAAAGTGGGACACAAAGTATGGTATACAGAAAACAGAAGAGAAAAGGAACCCAGAAGCAAACTTCAGCTGAGATCTATCTCTCAGTAGCTTGGAAATCACCAAAGACTATGAAGATGCTTTGCTCTGAGCATCACACACCAAGAGCAGTTAACACACCATAACCCTGTGCTACAAGAAAGCAGGATATCCTTGCAGGGCTGGAAACAGAGGCCAACCCTTGCTCTTCCACAGCATGACCCAGGTGACAAAGAGCTCATTCTGGCTCACTCTGATCCTTCTCCTTGCTCCTGCAATCATCACCATGACTGGCAGACCAAGGCTGCTCTTAGCATCACCATCATCATCAGGGTTATTATTATTATTAACATCATTGTTATGGTGTTTCCAGAGGAGGCTCTTAACTCCGGTCGTCGGGATAAAGGCAAGCTGGTGGCATCTTCAGGGAGTCATAATGGTACGGGGCCCAGCTCAGTGTGTGTTTACTCTCTGCCAATGTATGTGAGAGAGAAAAAGAGAGAGAGGTAGTGAGATAAACACTGTCATGGGCCGCTTCCATCATCTACTCACAAGAGCATAATAAAGCCCTTGTAATATACTAGAACTTGTGTGGTCCCGGGGTCTAATTTGCATACTAATTACTCAGTGCAAATGGGAACGAGAGGTAGGGGGAGGGCGCGCGGGTGAGGGGGACTAGACTATTTGCTCTGCCGTTTCATATCATGCTAACAAGCTAATCCGGCGTGCAGTTAGCTCCTGATATATAACTGCTCATTAGTATTATAATAAAGTACATGAAACAACCATAAAACGTTATATACTGCACAAGTGTTGTTTTCTTGCCAATTATCTGCGGGCGGATTTATCACCGCAGTTGTTGCAAATTCCCCTTGGTGAGGTTTGGGTCGAATAAAGAAAGGTGTTGGTGTGAGGGGGGAGTGGGGGGGCTGCTTTCAAGGGGGAGAACATGTGTTTTCTTAAGTAGCACTTACCGATGCGCCATTTCATATGAGAGAGAGGGTGAATGCTGCATCCTTAGGAGGCTGAGAGGGGAAGGGAGCCCAGGGCTCCACACTCATATCAAACAAACTTCTGTCCATTAGGGAAATAGGACCAAAGCCCTAAGGATGGACTTCAACCCAGCAGAAACTAATTGAGAACAGGGCAGTGTCTTTTTTCCTACTGCCTTCTTCTGAGGAAGAAAGACCATGGCCAGTCATACGAGATAGAAAAGTAGCTCCATTTGACGTGGAAAGGGCTTGCCTGGCATGTTTGCCTGCAACGAAGCAAATTCCTCAGAGGAGCCAAATCCACCCCAGAGCCCTTCCCCAAATCCTGCTGCATCTTCTCCTCCCCACTACTGCTCTGGGAACCTGCAAGCATCAACAAACTGCAGTGCCCAGCACCTCACAGGTCTGTGCACTGCTGCCTGCCCTGTGGCTGATGTTTCTGCATTTCCAGCCCTTAGCACTGCCCCAAAACTTCCTGCATGGCACAGAGGTGCTGAGCACCTCTGTATTGCAGTGAAAATCATGAAAATCAGGTGGTTCACTACTCTAACCGGCTAGTCAGAGGACACCATCCCCTGCCCTCTGACATGCACAAGAGCAGTTACAAAACTCTTTGACAGACGTAAGCAGCGTGCAGTGATTTGCAGCCCGTGGTCTGTGGCCCCTGAGGGTCCATGGATTACTTCTCAGCTACCCATGAATCCTGAACAAGAAAAGCAAACTGAGGATCAAATACTGCTCTGCATGTGAGCTCTACACCTCCGCTGGAAAGCCCCCTGGAGTGCCACAAAACGAGAAGAGGCTGAAAGCTGCTGGGAGGATGTGGATGGCAGAGCACCCGCAGTGGAAGGGGGCTGGATGGGGCTACCAGACTGCCAGGAAAAACTCCTGCACACATCAGCAGAGACAGGGCACCGCGTGCCGACCCCTGCTTCAGCCCAGGAGGGACAGGTGACGCATCCATGCTGCAGTCTTCCCAGGGCACATGCAGGAGCACAGGCTCAGGGTCCTTCAGTGACATTCTCTCAGAAAAGCTGTGACAAGACCATGGACACTTCCTGCCCCAAACAAGACACACTCCCTGCCCTTGAGGGCTGCACGTCCTCCTGCCTTCACAGGTGCTGGCAGAGCTTGCTGAGTATGATGGGCGCTTCACCCATGCCCATGCACAACCTGTGTCCATGCTCAGCCCTTTTCAGAGATGCTCTGTGCTCAGAAAAGCACGACACCTCCCTGAACCTACTGCTGCAAAGTAGGTACATCTTCCCAGCACATGTGCATGGCAGCCAGGCCCGTGTGCGTATGCAACAGGTACTTTTAAAGCTTCTACCAACCTCAGCATCCCACTGTGTCCTCCCAGTGAAATACCTCTGCAAGAGGAATCCCCCAGCTACCTCTGTTGCCAACACAGCCTCGCAAACACAAACTACTGTGAATGCACTTGCGTACTCCCATGCTGGCACGCTTTCACCCAGATGTGCACTGCCTGGTGCACACAAGGTTGTTTCCAAACACTTAAGCAAGGCAATACAAAGACACACGTTCTCTTCCGTGGAGACCCAGAGGCATAAATCCCACCCATTTTCCCTCTTACAAACAGGGGTTACAAATGCAGCCCCCCCACGGGTATTTCACACACAGCCATTCTCCCTCTCTTTCACACACACACACACAAGCCCCCTTGCTGTGAAGCATTTGCTTATTTATGGCTTGTTTTTGTCAAGCAGAGGCAGGACTGACAGCTCTCAGTGGTGGGGCTCTGTCTGTCTAACTCCGTAATAAGACGCATGATATCTATTCTGCTGCCAGCGGGGAGTGAATCACACCAACCCCGTCACCCCCTCCCTGGTCCTGCCAGAGCCCCGCTTCGCCTTGACAAACTCCGCAGCTTGTTAGCATCACAATATTGGGAGCAAAATGTGACCCAGCGCTGCCGTGCCCCCTCCTCCCTCGGTCTGAAAAGAGAGGGGGAAACGCACACGCTCACATCTTGACACCGAAGGAAGGCACAAATCCCCCACAGGGCTTTAAAAGGACTTAAAACCGTTTTAATAAACTGATCGGAGAGGAAACACCTCCCTTTGGGAGAGGGTCGCTGAGCAAATGCCAGCACTGGTTCTGTCCTGCTCTGCCTGCCCTGGAGCTGCGCTGGGGCATTGGGGAAGGGGCTTCCCTTGGACCCTCTCTCCTTCCTGCGCCTGGCCCGCCAGCATCTGCCTGCCGCCTCCGCTGCCTAACCGGACGTGGCAATGAGCATCCCGGCCGAGCAGGGTGAAGGAGGGCTGATGGGACCCATTTCCAGCCACCAGTGTCCCAGGCTGGGCCAGGAGGAGTCACCGCAGGGGAGGGCGCAGGAGCACTGGAAGATCCCTCTCCATCCTCCCTCCCCAAACCCCTCCGGTGACCGGGAGGGGAACTCCTACTTACAGCTTGTTCCCAGGAGATAAATAGACCTCAGTAAAAAGATTGCTACATCCTTTCAATAAAGATTTTTTCTTCTTTCCCAGACAGCTTGTGAAATGTTTTAAAAGCTTCTCACATTTCCAGTGAAACCCACAGAGAAGAATTTTGCTTGTTATCAGCCCTGGAAGCCCCTGATAGAGGGATGATATTTTTCCCCCTCCTTTCTCTCTCTCTCGCACTCTCTTTTTTTACAAGCTGAAAAGAGAGTCACAGTGTGTTTTATAACCGGCTCTCTGCATTTCAAAAGCTCAACGAGAGCTCTCTGCTAACCCCGATAAGCCCAGGGCTCTTAGTGTCTTAAATACCTTTGACAAGCTATACATTACAACGCTAATAATTTGCCAAATTTGCGCCCATAATATGATATCTGTAAAACGTCAAGGGTGGTAATGCGATTAGCGGCCTCAAATGAAATATCGAACATTCAGCGTTTAGGCCCTGAATAGGGGAGAAAGGAAAGGAAATCAATTTCAAAAGCAGGAGGGAAAGAAGCGATAAGCGTGTAATAAAAAGGGAGAGAGGGGAGCATGGACAGGCCGGGAGAAAGAGCATCTTGTTTTTCATTCTTCCCTTTTTAAGGCATTCAAGCCTTAAAAGGAAAAAAAAAAAGAGAGGGAAAAAAAGCAAACAAACATCTCTGAATTAAGTTGGTTGCAACTCTGCAAAATAACATTTGGCCACCCTAACAACCCCAGGGTTTGATTGGTGGTGAAGGTGGAGGAAGGACTTGCTGTTTGGTCTCTGATCCCCCCCATCCAACTCCCCGCCCCGAACAGTTCGGGTCCATAAAACACAGGATGTGAAATTACAAGTAGTCTGAGGGTGGGCTGCCCCCTCCTCTCTCCCCCACTCAAGGTGGGGGAATCGTAATGTACTAATTATCTGAAACCACTCCGAGTAGAAAAGAAACTGTCACATACCAAGCTGTAGACTAAATAACAAACATCCCACACCTGCGGCTTTATGAGCGCTTGCTGCGCAAGGCGGGCAGGGGGAGGGAACTCCCTGCTCCCCACCAGCACAGCGGACAGGCTCCTGCCAGGACGGGTACCGGATGCTGTGACCTGGAGCTGAGCAGGAACCCGGCTCTGCGAGTAGCCTGAATCCATACGTGAATCTCATTGCCGTTGCTGTGATGGGCTTTGCATTTGATTTGGTGTGAAAATGAATCTTCTGCCAGGGTCTAGATGGGAAGCAGGAGAGTGCCAAGAGAACCCAACAAAGGAAGGGGACCCACACTGGGGGCAGGAGGGGGGAAAAGAGGGACAGTCAACAGTGTCAGCTCTGTCTTCCAGGAACGGTCAGATCTGTCCTCTGATCCCCACTGTTCTGCACGCAACTGGCCACTGTTGAGACAGCAAGGGTGGGAGCAGGCTGCAGCAGACCCTCAAACCAGCACAACCAAGGAGAAAGTCCATGGAGGCACTGGAGGAGCCACCAGGCAATGACCCTGTCTCTCTATTGCCCTTTGCCGCAGCTGGAGCCTGGAAAACATTGTGCCTGCACACAAAATGACTTGCGGGTACTCAGCTGTGGTACTCTCTGCTATCTAGGGCTAAGAGAGGCTGATGCAGTGTGGCAGAGTCAGCCCACTGCCAGCCCCACATACCTGGTGGGGTCAGCAGCAGTCTCAGAGGCTGCAGGAGAGCCAGGATGCATGCTTTGCATGGTGCCAGCTTCATTCTCCTTGGCCCCTCTTGGGCTTCAGCTTCTGTGCCAAAGTTGACAACAGGGGGAGAGCAGAGTCCCTGCCACTATGTGCAGATGCCAGCAGAAACTAGGTTGAGGCCCACCAAAACCCTCACATGGCGGAATAATGATTGTACTTGGACAGTAAACCCACATGAGCACCATGGCTGCTGAACACACCAAGTCAGCAGGAGGCAACTTTCCGTCAAGGAAACTTTGGCTTAGATTTGCCACGCAGCCAGGGGATTTAAACCAAAGTCTGCTAGTGAGTGGGACAAGGGCTGGAGGGGAATTAACCCCAAACTGCCAACTGCAGAGTACTTAAACTCTTGCTGGAGTACTGAGCTCCACTCACCGTTGCAGGGAAGGTGCTGGATTAAACAGATCACTAGTTTGCTTCCCAGCAGGACAAGTCCCACGGCAACTCACCTTTCTGAACGGGGATGAAAATGGCCAAAGGGGCAGGCTTGGCCAGATGCTGGGCTGACAGGATGGCCCCGGTCTCTACAAGCTGTGTGAAGGGTGCAAGGTCCAAACCAGGGACCTATCTGAATGGAGATCTGTGGCAGGCTGGCAGAGATAAGGGGGACAAACACTATCACTGTCTCTCAGCTGCACAGTAAGAAGGATTGTGAGTGCAGAGCCATGCTTGGGGGTGCTCAGTCCAAAGCAAGTCCCAGCAGGCAAGCCTGGTGCTGGTGTGCTGGGGCTTGGCCACCCCTCCTATAGGCAATGCAGCATAGCATCCTCCCTGAAAACCCGGCTCCCAAGCACTGAAACAGCCAGGACTGTTGCTCTAAGGTCAGGGTACTTCTCCCTCCCATTACAAGTAGTAGGTCCATGCTCTGACTTACGCTCCTGGGTCTGCAACCACAGCCCAGCTTAGCCACCACCTCTGGATCCACCTCACACAGGGAGAATTCATGCTGGCCCAGTACTGGTGATGGGTACAGCAGAGCCAGAGCAAACACCTGGATGGCCACCAGCAACACACCTTACTGCAACCTACAAATCCCCTAGACCCTTCTCAAAGGTGCTGGGGTCTCCAGGTGGCCCTGCCTGGGGCAGTTGGAGAGCGGAAGGTGCTGGTCCCCAGTGGGAATGAGAAAACACACCGGTGCAGGGGCAGAGCACGCGCCCCTTGGCCAAGCATGGTATGGCCATTACAGGGCCACTTCTTGCGGCATCACGAGTCATTAAAGCCAAGAGCGCTTGGGGAATCATCAGCACCAAGCAAACGACTTCCCCAGATGTGGCTCATTCTCAGGATGTGGGAGCCCCCACAGACACCCACCTCTGATCCCAGCTCCTCCAGACAAAACATTCCCAGCATTGGAGACTCCACCCAGGACCCCACTCGCAGGAGGTTTCTAGGCCATTTAGCAGGAGGCACTGTTTGGTTTTGAACAGATGTTGCCTTCCCCCTGCCCCCAAGGTCCCCAGCAGCTCCGCTGCTGCCTTTGAGCCAGCAAGGCAAACGAGTTTTGCACACTTGTTTAAGGTCAGTCAGGTGCATGCGCACAAGCACGCACGTTCACATACACGAGCTCGACAGTGGGGTGGGCAGAGAGGCACCCCAGAGTAAAGCAAAGCAAGCGCAGGGAACAGTTATGGCTGGGCTCAAGCCTTTAGTGTTAAAAGGACTTCCCTTCCCCACAGCCAGCCAGCGGCACAGGCGTTGGGACTTTGCATTCCCACCTCTAAAGCGGAGTTGAGCATATTCTCTGTCCCCACCGGGAGATGTGAGGGGCTGAGACAGCTGCAGAAGCTGGGCCGAGGAAAGGACCTCTCCAGCCAGACTACAGCAGTAGGTGATCTGTGTGGGCTTGGTGGACAAGCACAGAGCTTCTGTGTTGCGACTCTCAACTGCCTATGTTGAAGAACAGACAACTGCTTGTAGTTTAGAGGAGAGATGCGCTTATTTATTCCTAAAACGTCAAACCAGAGTGGGCCACCTGGGTCTGCAAATTCACTAAGCACCCAGTAAGCCCAGGTTACCCTCCCGGACCATGGCTCACCATTTCCAATCCTGCTACACAGGGAATGGTGTTTGCTGAGATTAGTCATTTCTCTGCTCAATCTGGTCCAAATGACTATTGATCCCTTTATACAGAGGTGGAACAACAGCCCTCAGGCATTTTCACTGAGAGATCCTGCTTTAAGCTCCTTGTCTTTTTCAAACTATACTACTGAAAACTACTGGTTTGGTTTTGGTCAGAATGGGTGCAAGACATCTGTACAAGCCCCCTTTGGCCATTCCTGTGGGATAAGTGTACATGCTGTGCATCCAAGCTGCCCCCTTGGGGTCAGTCCTTGAAGAATATTGCCTAACTTCTACTGGGTGAAGGACATGGCGAGCCTTGAGCTTATTTACTAGACATGCTTAAAGGTCCTAGCATCAGGAGAGTGAAAGAATCGGGACCTTTTCAACCAACAAACCAACACCTTTTTGTCCATAAGGCCAGCAGCCCTTTGTGCTAAATCCAGCTTGAAGACAGAGGAGTTTGTAACTCAATGCACTCTCAAAACACCTAAGTATCTTCTAGAACAGTTTTGTGATCCAAATTGCAGTGATGCAATTTGTCACTGAGTTGTCACAGCCATGTGTGTGATAAGCACACTTACTCCACAATACGCACACACTTCTTGAGGGCTCCTGCAGGGTCTTGTACAAGTTTGAGTCCCTGTTCCAAGCAGTGTAGAAGCTGTGCACAGGCACACACAAACACTCATGGTGCTGCACTTCCAAGCTTCTGTTTGCAGTCACACCTCCAAGCCTGTGGCCAATTTATGGCTAAGGGCCTTCAGAGTGCAACCCTACAGTGTACAAGCTTTCATTAGCATACACTGCTATTCCAAGGAAAAACAAGATGACTGATATGTTTCGAGCAAGAAAGCATGCAAGGGAAGCCGCAGCAGAAGGGAAGACCTGGGTGATGGTATAGGGCATCAAGCTGGACCTCAGATTGCACTGTGATATGGCAACACAAAACATGCAGTGTGGTCCAGGCCTGCAAAGGAATCAGAGCTCAGACCAACGTTTTACTCTGGCCAGTGCTGACATGGCGGTGTTGAAGAAAGGATGTTGTCCCTTGGGACCGCAGTGCTGGACAGAGGCAGAGACCATCTGGAACGCAGCAGCAAGAGATCCTGGGAGATGATCAAGGAGCTGACTAAGGCTAGGGGAGCTGAGGCTACATTCAAGAAAGTTAGTTCATAGGATCCAACGATGGGTAAGATATTGTGGACCTCTGCTCTCTGAATACCAGAGCAAACGTTAAAGGACACACAGTGTGCTGAGGGCTAAGGGGACAGCAGTACCGCCTGCAGACACTATGCTGCCCTTTCCCTGGTTCGCTGGACATACATCCCTTTCACTGTCCTCTGCACGCATGGACTCTTACAGCCCCTACAAGGGGAGATGGAGAAAGGTAGAAGGGATCTCACTCGGTGGTGTGGACAGCAAGGAGAAACAGATACCCCCTGCCCACAGCCCCTCTCTGCTGCTCCGGCTTCTGTGCCCCGCTGTGCTCCTCGCTTTCCTATGCCACCAGCTTTGGCACAGCAGGGCCTCAGAGAAATCTCAGTGGGGTCCCCATGTCCCACCTCTCCTGAAGGAGACTTCAGCAGCGCCAGCTTTCAGCATCTGACCCAGCGCTTTAAAAACCTGGGTGCTGCGTGGAGGGCTCTCTTGTTCAGGGACCTGCATTCTGACTTTGATTAAGTGATGGACATGAAAACACACACAGACACAAACACAGTGCGAGGCAACGTCCCCAGAGGAATGGGAAAAAAAGAGAGATAAAAACCAAACAGCCGTTTTCACCCCCCAAACCGTATAATTTTGTGTAAATTTTTACTTTAAACATCTCTTTTTTTCCTGAGCCGTGATATAGGCCCTGTCAAAACCAGGGCCAATTACTGCCATTAGGTTCCCATTATGTCACTGCTTCTCCCCCCATTATGAAGGTCTTCGGCACACAGAGCTATAATCTTCACTCACTCTCGCTCCATCACTCCCAGAAGGAACAAAATTGTTTAAAAAAAAATAAAGCCTTTATTTTGCCCCTGTCAACTCTGAAAAGGAAGGAAGGGAAAAAGAGAGAAAAAGAAACTGGTAAAGTTTTTAACTGTGAGGTTGCCAAAAGGACCGAGAGAAAGTGTTCAGAACAGCTGAGGCATATGAAACTGGGGCTGGCAGGAGGACTCTGTGGGATCACCCAAACGAGTTGCTCTCCTTATCCCTCACTGGGGAGATATTTGTTTCCCTTCCCCTCTGCCAAAGCAGATCTGTGGTAACCCTGACCCTGCCACTGGGAATAGAGAAACAGAGAATGAACGCTGGGAGCAGCACATATGCCCAAATTCATGTTCCACATCACACTCCTCATGCCAAGGGTTACAGCGATCTGCTGCTAAAGCAACCACACCGTCTGCTTCCTAATACCGACCAGCATCTTCACCCGAAGTGCTGGCATTGAGCCTGGAAGTGATCTGAGAACATCCTTGGGCACACAGGGACCCGACATCTGCTGCTGTCAAGGCAGACTGCAGGATCATGTCCAGGAAGGACGACTAGCTGTGGGAGCTGAGACGACCATCCTCTGAGTCCTCAGGAACCCACAAGAGCCCACAAGACCCACCAATGAATACATCTGGCAGCGGAGCTCAGCAAGGGTGTCAGACAGCTCACAAAGGATGATGAGGGATAGGTCCTTGAGGGGGCTGCTCACTTGTCAAAGTAAGAGCAGCCCTGGTTCAGGGGCTCAGGAGAATGTATCATCCCAAACACATTCACACTTGGCCACAGCTGGCCAAGACCACATGCTTGGACATCACAAGGGGGCTACTAGGCATGTCCTCAAAAGCTCTGCTGGTGCTCTCAAGTCCCGCTTCTCCCTGGGATGCTGGGAGAGGGAGCGCAGTGTCTGCAGTTGTCTGCAGTGTGCTCAGTGCTCAGGCACAAAGCGCAGTGGATTCCAGGCAGACCAGCGAGATGCTCTGCCCCACCACACCCATCGCCGCATGTCGAGGCACCCTGTGTCTTCCTTGATGCTGTTCACGGCTTTTTCTTGATCCCACTATCCTGCATTTTGTGAGAGGTTCATGTGAAAGCCAAGCGATGGAACTACCCCAGCTTGCTATGAGAGCTGGATATGGTCAGAACAGCTCCAATAAAATGAACAACTAGAGACATTGAAATGCAATACCCAATCCGTCTCCCTCGGTGACAGTTAATTCAGTCCTAGGGCTCCATTTTGGTCAAGACTGGAGGTGGAAGTAGCATGGGAACCTGATGAGGTATCAAGTAACAGCAGAAACTCAGACCACAGCATCCAGGGAGAGCCACTGCTCAGCGATCGCATGGAGCTCGCGGCCCCAGGATGTGAGGAAGGAGCACATGTCCTTTCCACCCAGCTGCACTTCTTCCCTGGGCCCTTGCTCACATGCAGTTCCCCCAGACGCCAGCTACAAATCTTCCAAATCTTTCTCTGTTCCCCCTTGTATCCCTGCCTCCCATTGAAAAGTGCTAAAACCAGCAGCTCCCTCCCAGAGTCCTTCCTCTCCCTTCGTGGCTCCGGCACCCCTCTCTGGGGACCCCCTGCAGATGACAGCATCTGGCAACTCTGGAGCCGCAGAGAAGGGGCACAATTTGCCCCTAAACAAAGAAACATCATCTCTGCTAAAGCGATTTCCACCCTCACTGAGACCTCACAGAGCCATCCTCCCTTTGAATGCAAAGGTCTCGCCCATTCCTCTGCTGAGAGAGGGAGGGAAAGAAAGGGAACAGCAAAAGAAAAGGCGTGGGGGGGCTGGGGGGACACGCAGTGACAGACACTTTGGCTTTCCCGAGCGAAAGGCTGAGCCAGTGCAATGAAAGCGCTCAACAGCGGCCCACTGAGCTGTCACTTATGCGAGCCTGTGTGTGCAAGACACAGAAGAGGGCCTGCGCCCGCCAATCGCCCTGCTTTCCACCAAGCCCCCTTTTGTTTTTGTTTAAATCAAATCAAGGGCTGCTTTAAGATGTGCAGCAAAGCAATTTGCTGAGTATTCTTCCCCCCTGTCATGCCAGCAGCAGCCCCTGGTAACTGGGAGGCTGCCCGTGTGGAGGGAGAGACCGGCCGGCAGCTCTCCCCGGGGAGCTGCGGGCTGGGGAGGGAGCCCTGTGAGGGGGCACAGCGAACACAGGGCAAGCGGGCACCGGGACGCTGCTGCAAGCGGCAACTCTCCCTGCTTGTCTGCTAGCCTGAGAAGTGACAAGCTCGAGCTGCAGCGGAGGGCTTGGAGGGACCTGCACACACCAGTGACCTCCCCTCCTGGCTGCAGAAGTCAGTGGGCTGGGGACACTGGCTCAGGGGGGGCGTATTTTTGGCTTTGCCTGGTCTTACCCAGCTGCGTGAAACAGGCCTGAAGCAGCGATGCAAAGGCTGCAGTGAAGCTATGGCTTTGCTGTCGCCCACAGTCCCCTTGTCCCAGCTTCTGCAGAGTGGGACAGAGCAGCCTGGGTCCGGGGACCACCTGGATTTGCTCTGATGGGAAGCAAAGGTCCTCCCTCACCAGCCTCCAACCGACATGGCTGTGGATGGAGACCTGGAATGTTCAACAGCCAAGGACAAAGACTGGGCCCAGGCTCTGCACCCACCCCTCTGCCAGCTCCATGCCCCACAAGCACTGGGAGGGGAAACAGGCACGGGGCCATCCTCATGGGTCTATTCCTGAGGTCACTGCTGGGGAAAAGTTGCCGCTGCTGTGCTGCAAGTGTGGGAGAAGAGAACTTACTGGGGAGGAAGGATGAGGAGGAGGAGGGTGTGGAGCTGGGAGGGCTCAGGAAGGTTGCTGAATTGCTTGAGGGGGGAGGCAAGAGATGACCTGGAGGATCGAGAGCCTGGGTGTGTGCACAGCACATAGGTTACAAGAATTCAAGTTCCCAGGCCCAGGGGAGACACAAGCAAGGGGATATGGGAATGACAGGGCTGGATATCCTCCTCAACACCAGCAGCTCAACTCCACTAGAAACAGGGAGCAGCCTGAATTCCCAGCTCATGGACCAGACTCAGCCATGATGATGGTCACCTGGTGATACCTCTGGTGAGTCCCTTTGCTTCCTCATGCTTCATTTCTCCTTCAAAATAAAGTACTAATGAGGTTCATCTCCCTCCTGAAATACTGGGAGTCCTACAGCTGAAACAGGAGCTTTTAAGAGCAAAATAGCATGAGGATTTTTGCAACCTCTAATCCAGAGGTCTAGAGGACAAAACAGTGGTAATGTTTCTCAAGAGGCCGAAAGATGTCCATGAGGATTACAGATGAGCAAAGCCCTGCTTCAGTATCAGGCCAATAGCTGGAAACAGTTCCAGAATTAAAGACTGTATTCAGATGGCCACTATTTCACACACCCCACGCGGGGTGCCTCCTGCAAAGGCAAATACTCTCTTCTCCGTGACAACTGTCCAAGTGCCTCAGCTCAATGACTGGCTGGGAAGTTTATTGGGCTTTCTAAATGCCTTTGACAGAGGAGCTCCAAAGTGAGCACCTAGGACAGCTAGAGTCACCAACGGGAAAAAGGCAGGATTCTCTCCCCAAAAGCCACAGTAGCCACAACCCGGGAGATGCACACGTGCATCAGCAGTCAGCAGCAGGGACACTGCGTCCCACACTAGCCCCCACACCTCTGCTCCAAGCAGGAGCATTCACATGAACCACAGCCACCATCTGAGGTCGGGAGCAACCTTTTGCCCAAAGAGAATGAAAGTACCTTTTCTGTAGAGGACAAATGAAAATGGTCACAAAGGACATATACAAAACAGGGAGTGGAAAAGGAGTAGTTTTAATAAAACAACACCCACTACGCCTTTCCTTGGGTAAAGGAAGAAGGGTATTAAATGACAAAATGAAGATGAATGGCAAAAAACCCTTAAAATTGATAAAAATGCAATAGTTATAGATAATGCAGAGTTAACCCCTAGGACTCCTTGCCACAAGATAGCGCTGAGGCTACAATCAGAGAGAAAAAACCCCACTTAAACAGGATAATGAAAACATCCTAGGTTATAGCAACAAGAGTAAACAGAAACTGCCATTGTAATTTTTTAAAGGAGTACACACTCTTTCAACTGAGTAAGAAAAAGTTCCCCTGTGGCCCATTTATTCCAAAATTACATGCCTTTCTGAACCATCCCCTAACTCAGCCAGCATGTCCTGCCCTAGGCAGGACGTTGGGCTTCACAGACACTGTCCTGATTCCAGGTGTGTGTTTTTACATGTGCCCAGCCCACACTGCCCCTGCATCCGATATCACAGAATCACAGAATGATAGGGGTTGGAAGGGACCTCTGGAGGTCGTCTACTCCAACCCCCCGCCAGAGCAGGTTCACCTAGAGCAGATTGCACAGGAATGCATCCAGGTGAGTTTTGAGTATCTCCAGAGAAGGAGACTCCACAACCTCTCTGAGCAGCCTGTTCCAGTGCTCTACCACCCTCAAAGTAAAGAAGTTCCTCCTCACATTCCTCCCCATCTCAATGGCTTCCAAGGGGTTAAAATAAAACTTCTCCCCAAGAAGAAGAAGAAAGAGCCAGAGAGAGAAAGTTAATTGAAAATGCTGTTTAATTTTTCAGCTCCACTGGATTACACTGTGGCACAGATGGTTCATCAAGACAGTCTCTGTCTGTATCACTGTCCGTCCCAGCCTCTCCCCCCATCGTGCAGAAGGGAGGGGGAGGAAAAAAACACAGCAGGCAGTGGCTCAAAAAAAAAAAAAAGAAAAAAAAAGGCAACTTAACACAAAAGAGCATTCTGTGCAGCTCTTTTCAAGGCGCTGGGACAATGCTCCCAACTTGATCCTTTCATAAAGAAAACGTTTCGGGGTCAGAAAACAGGACACATTAAGCCCAGAGAAGCACATTGGCCATTTTACCGCTGACTTTCGTGGCTAGCTAGAGGGATGCACTGGAGTTGGGTTGTTTTAGTTGTTTTTAAAGGCGGCAGCCCTGTAGGAACAATCGCATTTGGGGTTTGGGGTGGCCTCGGCTCCCACACGCCCGCACCACCCTGTGCTCCAGCGCAGCTCACCCATCTCTCCCTGCTGAGAAAAGTCTAACGGAGATGAAAGGCAGCCTCTTTAACTGGATTACCCTAACAAGCAACCAAACCAAAGAGACTAAGAAACAGCTAATTAAAGCTGTTCAGATACACAGAGCAAATCCTTCCTCCTGCTCGTCCTTCTCTCACTCAGCCCAATTCATTCATATTTCCCCTTATGCCTTATTAATTACTCGGTCGCTGCTCTAGGGGACAAGGAGAGGGGGAAGGGAGGCAGGTGGGGAGTGTGAGAAAGGGGACCAAACCTATGCATGGGTCAGATTTTCAGCATTGATTTGGCTTTTGCCACGGCTACAACCCATTGATTCTTAAGCTTAAATTGATGATTAGCACTTTCTGATTGAAAAAACTCCTGGGCCCTCGCAAAGAAAAAAAACCTTCTTTTGTGTAATAATTTGCTCTGCTAATCAAGCTATTTTCCAGAGGCCCAGGGAAGGTAAAACTCTCTTATTTTTAATTCCCAGTAAGCGTCACGTCTCTAGCTAAGGCGGGAAGAGGGGGCAAAGCAAAAAGTTTAATTTTTGCACATACCAACTTCTCAGCCAGGTGACTGTTGCGCTTGGGGTAACAGCCAAATCTTAACTCCTGAGCAAAATTCAAACCAAAGCTTTTTCAAAGATGGCATGCATCTGGGGGATATTTTTGGTTGCCTTTTCCATACGAAGTAAATAAGATATAGAAAGGCCAAACCAGAATAGTCTGATCTCAAATGAGAGAGATTCTGAACATCCTAGAAGATGCCTGGCTGGGCATCCAAGAGAAGGCTACGGACTCTTTTACAATCAAACCCCCTTTCTCTGTTTCCTCCTAGTAAAGCAAATATTGCCTTGGCCCCAGCACTGCTAGCAAGGTGTGGAGAAAGGGTTGTTCACCTGCTCTGCATCAGGCCACCTCCCCGTCACCCCATCCCATCACACCAGCACACACTGCCTGACCAGGAAACTTCTGACTTTCCAACCAGAGGAGGTTTCTCCAACATGAAGGAGACTCAGGCACTCCAGAGGAGTCCACAAGGCCATGTCAATAAGCAATGATTTTTCTACAACCAGAGATTAGATTAGAAACTGCGATCTTCATTTCCACTGCCTCTGGACAGAGGAGAGACAGGAGGCTCTGTAGCAGATCTCTGTCCCTGTGATATAGCACTTTCTGGATAGTTATTAAATGGAGACTCATAATCAGGGAGATTGGGGCAATGGTACCATTTCACAGCCCAGATCACTGAGGTCCAGGAAAACCAAGCAGCTTTGTCAAGGTCACAGGAGCAGCCCAGCGCAGACTTGCAGTGCTACGAGGGAGCCAGGTTGGCACTCAGCTTCCCCCTCTCCGCTGAAAATAAATCTCAGAAGAAAACAATTCAGATGATGGTTTCATGCCAGGGAGGAGTGGGTGGGAAAAGAGCTGGGTCAACTACCAGGGTCCTGGGATGGCTGATGCACCCACCATGGCCGCCCTGCTCCGGGATGCTCCCATTGTCTGCAGTGCAACTGCAGCTGCCTTTCGTGATTAAGAGGAGGGAAAGGGAAGCTCCACCTTAGAAGGATCACAAATCCACGCTTAATTACTCCTAACAAGGTAATTATTGTGTACGGCAGGACGACACAAACACTCCCCAGGCCCCAGCACCTTGGGAGATGTGTTCTAAAAGCACACCTGCCTCCAGGACCTGGTCCCTGCTGCCTCCTCCTCAGCACGTGTGGCACACGGGCAGCTGCCCTGACGCTGCCGGCAGGCACGGGCACCCAGGAGCATCCTTAGCTGCTGCGTGCGTGGGTATCATTAGCACCGCGGAAAAGCCATCATTATTCTTGGGTTGGGACACGTGCTTGGGATTTCAGGCTGAAGGACATGCCTGGCTTCATATAAGAAGGTACTTTCCACTGTTATATTTTTTTTTTCTTTGCTTTTGAAGAGGACCTGCTGGCTTCCCGCCTCCCATCTCACCTGCCGTAAACAGGGCACCGAGAGGTGGAAGAGCCAGAGCGGTGTAGAGGGAGAGGAGGCTGGAGGGGGAGGGGGAGCAGAGATGACGGGAGGGAGGTCGAGAGAGGAACGAAGAAAGAGGAAAGAAAAGAAAAACCCAGCAGTGCACCATGTTGCATTGTTCACGCTCAGACCTTCAATTTGCTCTCTGCATTCTCCTGCAGCGGGGAGAATGTTACGCTGGCTTAAGAGACAAATCGGACACAAAATAAAGACCAAGCACTCAGCAGTAAAGCAATTATCGCAACATTTTATGCCGGGCCTGTTCCTTTTGAAGGCAGCCTGGTGCTGCCCGCATGTACCTTAACCCGTTCCTAATAACCATAAAGTCACCATTATTTACGGTACAAGACATTAAATAAATAATGAAAAAGCTGCCGGCGACGGAGCGAGGCAAGTGGGGGTTGCAGGGAATCTCCCGAGACCAGAGCTGGCACTGGCTTAACCTGCGCTACAGGAGGCAGAGGAAAACAACTTCACTGGACCTGGGGAAGGGAGGATGCATTTTTATTTTTGGAGTGGCACCTCAGGACCTGGAATCCGTCAGAGAGTAAAAATTAGATTGTGGGGTTTTTTTCAAAGAAAAGAAAAGCAAAATGGAGTTGCATGGGACTCATGGGCAAGCCACAAGCCAGAAAGGTTCCTACAAGAAGAAGGAGGAGTGGCAGGGCCAGATTCTGACCTCTGCCATGCCGGCGTAAATCCCAGTGTAACGCTGCTGGAGCCAGGAGATCCTGCAGGCTTGCAGGGCATAACTGAGGCCAGAAGTGAGTTCCCTGCAAGGAGACATCCACTCCCATCTCTCTTAAATTGAGAGGTAAATAGATAAAAATAAAATATGAACATAAATATGGGTCATGGCAGGAGCTCCCATGGCCGTGGTTCAGGTTAATGTACAAACAAAGGGATTGTATCCTCTCGCCACTGCTCCCACACAGCCCCACCAGGAGCCAACATCTGCCCTCAAAGGTCTGATGACTAGCTTCATACACGAACATCTCAACATCTCCATTTTCAAGGTCTAGCTGCCTTCCCCCAAACCTGTTGCTCTTTTGAACCCCTCCCTCTCCTGACAATCTCCCTTTTCTGAGCAACACTAGGTCATGCTCTGGGTGCGAGTGGGTTTGGCTGTGCCACCCTGCCCACACTTAGCAGCCTGGGCTGGTGCAGGCACCTCCTTCTCCCCCCAGAGCCACACCAGCCTTCTGTCAACACCCTTGGGGACTTGCTCTGCAGTGGTACAGCAGCTCCTACCGCCACCTCAGGGTTCTACTGGTGGTGATGGACACACGGCTGGAAAGCAGGACACTGTATGCTATCTTCCCCAGAACCTCAGGTCATTTCCGAAGTTGCTTGTGGTGAGGGATACAAAGCACCTGAGGTGCCGGCAATGCCTGTCCAACATAGGAGTAGCCTACTTCTTTGCAGACATGCCCTTGGGTTACAGTGAAGCTCCTGAAAGGGATGCCGAGTCTTCCCTGTCCACCAACACTTTCTTCTTCTGACTGATTTCTAAACCACACCCTTACGGCTCAGTATGGACATGGTGAACATGGATACCTCCATATAAGACACCAGCTGAAGGTGCTGGGCTTACATCAGAGACTGAAAGCAGGAAAAATTCAATCATGTCCTTCCGCACCAAGCATCACAGTGACTCTGAGAAGCCACTTTATATCTCTCAAGGCTATCAATATGAATTTTGATACTGTTTTAAAGACAAAGAAAACTCCACACCAGGTAGATAGGGCATATGACAAGACTACTCTAAGAAATATGATTTATATTGTGCGTTTTTACCTAGTAAATACTGTTTAGGGGCAAAGCTGAAGTATTCTTAGAAATGTACAAACACAATACGGGAAGACAGAAGGACACGTCGCCCTGCGCAGACTGTACCCTTGCACAGCTGCTGGCACGCTGCTGGTGAGCTCTCCTGGGCTCTTTGCTGGGGTTTCATTCAGCTGCCCATATTTGTTAACAGACTCAAATAACTTTAAAGTTCAGGATGAAATGAGGCTCATTTCAAACCATTCTTTGTGTTGTGGAAATTCCTCCAAACTTACACTGAAATAAGGCTTGGGAAAAGGTGTTGCTCCTGGGGAAGGACTGACTTTTGAGGAGCAGAGATGGGTTCTTTATATTTTTAGAATATGAGACATCTCCATTTATAAGAGCTAAGACCTGCTCCTGACACCCTCTCATCCCCTTACTCTGCTGCTTCTGAAGAATGCACAAGAGGAAGAACAACTTCACTTCCAAGGGCACACTGGACTGGCAGCACACACACCTCTGGAACAAAGTGCTTCTGATCAAAACCCAAAGGTTGTTGGTTTTATTTTGTTTAAATCAGGAATGTCCCACTCTTTCTATGACCTGAGAATTGGGGCCTATGATCTAGAATTCAGGATTTGTCTCAAAAATGGAAAATAATCATGTGAAAACATATTTCTTCTCTTTCCATGAGCTCTTCCACATTTTTCACTCCAAGTTTGTCCCATACAGAACTGCAGCAACAAGGAGAAGAGGGCAGTGTTTGATTTTTAATATTGGAGAAATGCATCTGAACGGCCTGTGTTAGGAGAGTTGAGATCTGCTCTTGGAAGTGCAGGTTTGTGTTTTTCTTAAGTCTACTCAAAACAAAGGAAAATAAGCTCTTCTGCAGCTGAATGGGCGCGTCAAACGTGGCCACACACAAAAGAGGAAGGGCCATCTGCACCATCTGATATAACCATGGAAGCTGATACAGGCCCTCCCTACCACCGGGCAGACGGGGCACAAGAGCCATGCAGCATCGCCACGTGCAAGAAGGACACATTACTGGAGATGACGACAGGTTGGAATGAGTGATGTTCCTGTCCCCTAGACCTCTCCCCGTCCAAGGCTGGCCATGTAGAGAGGGTCATCCCCTGTCGTCTGTGTGCTGGGAAGGGGGTGAGTGGGGAGCAGAGGGAAGTGAACCAGCTCATGGAGGTTGCAGTGTGCTGCCCTCACTGTGTCAGATGGTGCTGTACGATTGGAAGTTGCATGGTACCCAACCGAGGGGTGCCGCAGAGTCCGGCCAAACAAGCCTTTCCAAAGCCTACACTGTGGTGGCAGCTGTGGCACTGCACGGGAAGAGCAGACCTGAGCCCTGCATCTTGGGGGGCACCAAGCACCCCATGCCCTCCTTTCACCCTGAGGTTATAAAGCAGAGCATGGGGCAGGCAGGCACGGGGGCAGAGGCAGCTGTTCCCTGTAAGCTCTGCTCCATTACACCTCTCAGAAAAGGGGAGAAGGGGTGGGAAGGGAGAGAGGGAGGAGGCGGATTTCTAGGCATGGGTGGGTCCATTCTTCACCAGCTTACGCAAGTCAAAGCTGCCAGCGAGGTGGGGGAAACAAGCTGGGGGGGGTGGCCGGTGTTTCACTGGGACAAGCCATTCAGGCAGGCTTGTGTTTCACACCCGGCACTTCAGATGGACATGCCCGTCTCGGAGCTACTGAGAAAGCAGCCGCAGCACCGTCCCATCGTCCCCCGGCGACACCCTCTCCATGTGCCTGCCAAATAAGCAGGCTCTGGGATGACACTTTTTTTTGGATGCCTAGCCCCAAAGCCAAACTGATGTCATTAAAGTGACTGCCCCCCCGCCCCCTCGCCTCCCCAGCGCCCATCCACCAGGCTCAGCTGAAATGTAAACCTCCCCTCCTCTCCCCGCAACAAAAGCCAAAGGCTTTCAAAGCCAAACCTGATTGAAATTCAAAAACTTTTTCAGCCCCTTTCCCTCCTCCCCACCTTGAAAAGAGAGTGTATAAAACAGGGAGACAAAAGCCTCCCCCATCCCACCCTCTGCATTGTCTGGCCGGGGCGGGTTTGGGCCAGCGACAAGGGGCACCCAGGCCTGCGGGGGCCCTGCTCCCCGCTCCCGGCCGCTCTACGCCCTCGGCCGGGGGGGCCCCCGCGCGCCAAAACACACCCGCACGCACCAAAAATAAAACACTTCCAGCCTTTGTGCGGCGCACAAAGAAGAGCCCGGCGGTGATGGAGCCGGGCAGCGTGATTTACTCACCTGCCTCTCCAGCCCCCCGTGGATTTCTATGGGGCGAGGGGGAGGGGAGGGCTGGCCTTTGGTTTTACACCCCCTCTGGCTTTTGTTGCTGTCCCCCCTTCTCTTGAGCCGGCATCTTCTGGGTGATCCTTAACCTCGGCACTAGCTGATGTCCCTCCCCTCCATACCAGTGCTGGGTGTCCTGTTCAGTGCTGATGGTCCAGACATTGAGTCCTGCAGCTCCCTTCCCTTTGAGGGAGACATTTCAGTGTCCTCCCTTTGAGGTGAGCTCACCTCTGCACATCCTTCCCCTCTTCAGCTAAATTGTCACTCTCTGTTTCCCTCTCAAGCGCCCTCCCTAGTTATGTATTCCCCTCGCAGAGAAGAGATGTCTTCTCTGTATGCCCCGCTCATGCCTGGTTGTGTAGGAAGTCAGCTCCACTAGCTCATCCAACCCTTGCAGCCAAGGCAGCATCTCTCAAAGGCTTCAGAAAGGCAACAACACTCTACAGCCCTGGTGGGCTTCAAAGCCTCATGGTCCTGACCCACTTGGGCAGTGCCCATCAGCTGTCCCCATGTGGCCAGAGCAGGACAACGGAGATGACAGATACGTTTTAATGCCCAAACAGCTCTGCAGGGATGCCTAGGTGTGTCTGATGCGCTTGGGTACCTGCACCCAGTAGAAGAGCGAAACTGCACTAAGCCATGGTTTTCAGGCATTAGCCACCAGCTTTTCTGGGATAACCTCCCACAGCAGCGCTTCTACCAACGCCATTTCACAGGAGTAGAAAGAGGGCTTGGCATTTCTACCACCAAGTCTTTCCAAAGCTTTCTCAGAGGCAGCAGCGATAAAAGTTGTCCCTTCCCTTTAAGGAATAAAGAAAAGAGACGAAGTAACTGTGGGTACAAAGGTTTCTTCATGGTCCAACAGCAGGCTCTCACAGGGTATCTCTTGCAAAGGGGAGATGGTACAGCCTAACACCCTGTCTGCAGCCCATCGATTCGCTCTTTGCTCCTACATGCTCCCCAGCACCTCTGCTGCTGCTCTATTGTGACACCTCGAGCCTTTACATTTTCCCTTCAATACTGCTCCTGCTGCCTGTCTTCCCTCCCTAGACTGTAAGGTCTTTGGAAGCAGCGCTCCTCCCTGCTCCGTGCTCTCCTTCAAAGGAGCCCTAATCCATGGCAGCAAGTCATACAGGTACCATCACCATGACCTGGCTACACACAGTCCCAAGCTGTCATCCCTAAGTGACGCTAAGTGGTCCTGTGCTCAAAGGTGACATACTCCCCCAAGATGTGACCTTAAAAAGCAAGTTGCATCCATCAGTAGAGACATGTCCTAGTCCAGATGCTGCTACTGTGCGATAATCCATTTCAAAAAACCTTGAGAACGGCTGATGTGATGCATAACAGGGATGCGGGACAGTGGACATCAGGTGCTCCGCTACTACTACTCACAGCACCAGCCTGTTGAGTTGCTTTTCTCTGTGCCTCACTTTCCCCATCAGTAAAAGGGAGGCAGTGATTCCAGCTCACTCCTTTAAGCTGCTCAGAGATCTTACAAGTGAAAAGAAGTAGGTGTACAAAGTGCCAAGTAACAGCTCTGACTCCAGAGCTGGATGGCAGACCCATCTCCTGACTCAGCTGCCTGCCTGTACAGCTCCTTGGCCATCCAAGACAGACTACTAAATTATGCAAAACCTTTGAGTGAGCCCGGCTTAATTAAGTTTTAATTTTAGTAAATTACCAGTGTGGGAGTGGTTGAATGTGCGAACCATTACTCCTGCTTGTTTTGGATTTTATTTGGAAATAAGACACTTCATTACATCTCTGTAAACAAGATCTACTTGGAAAGGAGAACTGGTGCAGAGGATCAATACAGAAGTGCGAAGAGGAGGTGAGGGGACAAGCAAGCCAGTCTGGGAAAGTGTGATTAACCCAAGGATTCGGAAAAAACTGTCCAAGGGCTGCCTAGGCTGCACTCGACTTCTCCCCAACCTTCCGACATCAGCCTTCTAAACGTACTGGTTTCATCCTGAAACTTGCAGCACCACTGCTATCCATGGCAATGCTGTAGACTCCTGCATGAGGGCACATCTGCCTGGGACATTTTGCCTTGAGAGGCCTCCTCATCCTTACACCCCATGTCCTTGGAGCAAGGTGATGTGAACAGGACAGGCTCTTCGCAAGTGCACAGCACTGATATCCCCGCAGCTAAAAAGGGCTCATAAAGCCCAGTGGGTCCACGACACCAGTACTATCATTACTGTCAGGAGCTGATACTGCCGCTAACCCAGAATCACTTTTCTACTAAAATACTACCACCAGACAGAGGCAACACCTGGCATTACCTGTGTCTCTTCTGGCTGGCATGGGAGAAGACGTCGTGGTTTAACCCCAGCCGGCAGCTAAGCACCACACAGCCGCTCGCTCACTCCCCCCCCAGCAGGATGGGGAGAAGAGAATTGGAAGGATAAATGTGAGAAAACTCGTGGGTTGAG